>NC_085139.1:130038497-130638497 GCF_024139115.2 Armigeres subalbatus | reverse complement strand
TAATTATTATTCACATGAATACTAAATAAACTTCTTTTGATTTATGTTTTTCATTGAAATAAACTTTAAACTTGAAATCATGCCTGATTCGGGGTACTGGCTTGTTCGGGGTAGTATCCCATTCGGGGTGATGGCATTCGGGGTAGTGACACTGTTCACGCCAAACGTGAACTAGTTTTGGTCACACTGGAATCTCGTCATAGTCCATAGTGCGATGTGCATTCTCTCCCTACTATCTCAAGGCATATGGTATCGAATTCACATCACCGACCACGAAACAATAGTTTTGAGAATTCAGCAATTCTATACTGTATTCGTCATTCACACCAATCATCTATAGATGAGGCACATTGGTTAGATAGATGCGTACATCTGGTCGATCGTCAGCAGAGACAATATATTCGGCATTGTGTACCGCTCCCCACCAACCTTTCCTCGCAAGCTACAGTCCTGGTTGCAGTAGCAGCAACAGAATTTAGTTAGTTGACGGCCACCTTGTATGGTCCACGTCACAGACGATCTGTGCAGCACGCTGTAGTTTTGATACCCACAGACCGGGAATGGGTGTAAATATACGGTTTTATGAAAAGTGATATTCCGTGATTACTATCCCTACGGCCATGAGTACGACCACACCATTTCGGCGTCAACAGACACATTATGAGAGGATGTCAACTGCATCCGAAGGACGCGGAGAGGCGAGATGATTCTCGTCTTGAAGCGGGATGCTGCTCAGAAGAGTACTGAGTACAAAAAGTTGACGGAGGAAGTCCTGGGCGATGGGGTTCAAGTAAGAGCCCTATGTCCAGTTTCGAACATCCAGTGCAAGGGCCTTGATGAAGTAACCGAGGCTAGAGACCTGGTCGACGCACTGAGAGATCAGTGCAATGTCGAGATCCAGGAATCTACGGTTCGGTTACGCAAAAGCTTCGCGGGAATGCAGGTTGCCTCATTCCAAGTACCTCAGGCTGAGCCAAAAAGGTAATGGATAAGGCTAAAATGAATGTGGGTTGGTCGGTATGTCCGCTAAGTATAAGCCAACCGCTTCAGACCTGTTTCAGGTGTCTTGGCAACGGTCATAAGTCTTATGACTGTAAAGGACCTGATCGCAGTAAGCTATGCCGTAGGTGTGGAGCTGAAGGCCACCAAGCTCGCACCTGTCAGGCTGCACCAAGGTGTCTGATCTGTCCCCAGGTACAGACAACAGACACCTCACCGGTGTCCAGGCTTGTCCGGCCTCTAGAAGGATCCAGACACGCAGGTAACACAGCTGAATCTGAAGCACTGCAAGGCGGCTCAATTGCCGCTACAACAGTCGGTTACTGAGTGTAAAGCTGATGTAGCTTTGCTGTCCGATCCATACCGCATCCCTGCCGGTAACGGTAGTTGATTGCGGATAAGTCTCAGATGGTGGCCATCTGGACTTGCGGGCGATATCCCATCCAGGAGATAGTATCATCACCTGATGATGAGGGTTTCGTTATAGCAAAGGTAAACGGTGTTTACTTTTGTAGCTGCTACTGTCCTCCCAGGTGGAGTATAGTGCAGTTTACTAGGGTAGTAGATATTCTTGCAGCAAAACTAACTGGCTTAAAACCGTTGGTTGTAGCAGGCGACTTCAATGCGTGGGCAGTGGACTGGGGATCCCGGTCCACAAACGCCAGAGGTCATACCCTGCTAAAGTCGCTAGCGGTATTGAACGTAGTCCTGCTGAATGAAGGCCAAGTGCCAACGTTCAGGGGACCGAACGGTGATTCATGCATCGATGTGACCTTCTGCAGCGCGGGATGGACGGAGGAGCCAGAATGGGAGGTTCATGAGGGGCATACCTCCAGCGATCATCAGGAAATTCGTTTTATGATCCGGTATACCCCCGTAGCAACCACAAGGCGGATCGGCAAAGCCGACCTAGGATGGCGCACCTCGCAGTTCAACCCAGAACTCTTGGAGGAATCACTACGATGGGAGACGCGAACAACGGGATTAAGTGGCGACGAGTTTATCGATGTACTAACCCGTGCATGTGATGTGACGATGCCTAGGAGGACCAAACCTCCCGGAAACCGGCAACCTGTGTACTGGTGGACTGACACAATTGCAGACCTTCGTAGAACCTGTCTTCGAGCAAAAAGAAGGCTTCGACGTGCCAGAACAGACGCTGATAAGGTCGAGAGGCTGTTCCAGACAGCGAGCAGAGCTCTGAACTACGAGATCAAATGTAGTAAGAGAGCCTGCTTCGAGCGGCTGTGCAGGATGGCAAACGACAATCCATGGGGAGATGCATACAGGATGGAGATGGCTAGGCCCAATACCAAACCACCTGAGAAATCTCCGGGGATGTTGGCCAAAATAGTCGACGGGTTGTTTCCGAGGCATGAATCATCGAACTGGCCCGCTACTCCGTACGAGTCAGTTGACGTGGTACCGCTAGTGACTAACGAAGAGCTTATCGTAGCCGCAAGAAAACTTAAGCTCAATAAGGCGCCAGGCCCGGATGGTATTCCAAACCTGGCCCTTAAACACGCCATTCTTGCCAATCTAGATATGTTCAGGAGCTGCCTCCAGAGATGCATGGACGAAGGAAACTTCCCATATCGATGGAAACGGCAGAAATTGGTGCTATTACCGAAGCCTGGCAAACAGCCGGGGGATCCTTCGGCATACAGACCATTTTGCCTACTCGACACAGCTGGAAAGCTGCTAGATAGGGTCATTCTGAATAGATTGTCGGCTTATACAGAGTGTGCTGGTGGCTTATCTAGCAACCAGTATGGCTTCCGTAAGGGCCGTTCTACCATCGAAGCAATTCGAGCGGTAACGGATACGGCCAAGATAGCGAGAGGTTTAAACAGAAGAGGTATTAGGTACTGCGCGTTGATTACACTTGATGTAAAAACGCGTTTAACAATGCTAGCTGGGCAGCAATTGCTGACTCCCTGCACCGATTGAGAGTTCCGGATTACCTGTGCAGGATACTGAAAAGCTATTTTCAGAATAGGGTGCTGTTATACGACACTGATGCTGGTCAAAAGTCGATCGTAGTGTCCGCGGGTGTTCCACAGGGATCGATCCTCGGACCGGTTCTGTGGAATATTATGTACGATGGAGTATTACGCCTAAGTCTCCCGGCCGGTGTGAAAATAGAAGGCTTCGCGGATGACGTAATGATGGAGGTAACAGGAGACACTCTCGACGAAGTCGAACTGAAGGCTTCATACGCGATTGGCAGAGTGGAGGAATGGCTCAACTCGAGGCGGTTGTCCCTTGCACATCACAAGACGGAAGTCGTGGTAGTGCATAACCGTCATGGGCTGCAACAGGCGAGGATAAGAGTAGGGACCTGCACAGTTAACTCCGTGAGGTCTCTCAAGCATCTGGGCGTGATGATCGATGATAAGCTCAATTTTACGAGCCACGTCGATTATGCTTGTCAGCGGGCTTCATTGGCGATAAAATCTTTATCACGAATGATGTCCAACAGATCGGCGGTGCATAGTCAAGTGCGTAAGCTGATAGCTGGCGTAGCATTGTCTATCATCCGTTATGGCGTGCCGGCATGGGCCGTAGCACTAAAAGCCGAGTACAATGTAAAGAAATTGATCAGAGTACACCGGCTGATGTGTTTACGTGTCGCGAGCGCATATCGCACCATATCATATGAGGCGGTGTGCGTTATAGCTGGAATGATGCCGATCGACATACTCTTAGAGGAGGCACTCCACATCCTACAACGAAAGGGACTCGGTGCAAGTGCGACGTGTCAAGAGAGCAGCTTCGTTGCTTAAATGGCAAAGAGCATGGGACACCGCAGTCAAAGGTCGTTGGACCCACAGACTGATTCCAGATGTGTCCAACTGGGTTGATAGGAAGCATGGTCAAGTCAACTTCCACCTAACACAGGTGTTGTCTGAACATGGCTGCTTTAAGAAATTCCTACACAGGTTTGGCTTCGCAAATTCTGCAGAGTGTCCTGAATGTGTAGGTGAGGTAGAATCGGCAGAGCATGTGATGTTCGCATGCCCGCGATTCGAAATAGAACGCAATGCCATGCTGCTTATTAGTGGTATGGATACAACCCCGGACAACCTCGTCGAGAGGATGTGCCGGGAGGAAGCTATATGGAATGCGGTGAACACAGCATCTCAACAGATTATGTCGAAACTGCAGCGGTGGTGGCGTCTTGAACAAAACCAACGTGTGCAGTAAGGGCACCTGTGATGCAGTGAACACTGGTGGACTGCGGGGACCTCAGTATGTAGATATAAAGGTCATTGCGGTTCACGCGCGGTGGTTGTTGTCGGGGTGCTCGTCTCCAACGTGAGATTATGATACGGACCGTTAGGTTACTATCATAGCTTGCGATCGACGGGTGGTGAGGTAGCCACCCTTGAAGTCGATGTTGTGTGTATTGACGCCAAGTGCGTTAGCATAGGCGTGAGCGTTCTCAATAGTCCCCCCTGATGTATTGCTTAATTGCGGGCCGGGGGTACGGACTGGCGAAAGGGTTTTGGTTTTAGTGGGTCGGGTAAGAGTTACATGACATACCCATCCCCACACTACCTGAGTACCTCCTCAGGTGTCTGGTTGCAGATTTCCGTTTACCCTTGCTCAAGAAAAAAAAAAAAGACACATTATGGGTAATGGCGTTCGGGGTAGTGGCCTTCGGGGTAACAGCATTATGGGTAATGGAATTATGGGTAGTGTCGTAGAGTCATCTAAGAATGTCGGAAGTTCCTCCAGGAATTCAGATTAAAAGTCCTTCAGGAGTTTGTTATTATCGGGAAAGTATGCCCAGCGCGAAGCTGAGACTCGCTGCGGGCTTACCGGTGGTATCGCCGGGGTTGCTTGACGATCTTCCTCGCTCCTTGCTTTGTTGCAACTCGACCAATAAGAAGGCCGATCGACTATCGACGGAAACAATGCCAGGTTAGGCCGACTACGGACCCAAGGAATGACGGCAATTCTTGCTGGGGTTTTCAACCCAAAAACAGTGGGACTGTCCTCAACGCCTACTTTTGTTCCACACACTTTCTTCTCTACTCTTCAACTTCCAACTTTGGTAACTTTGTAACATCCGTTCGCTTCGGAATACTTTGGAATAGTGAAGACATTATTTTGGGAGCTCCTCCAGGAATTCCCTCTAGGATTAATTTATAAATAATCTAGTACACATTTCATGCCTGGGTCTGAACACCAATACTTTACTTGACATTGGCTGACTTAGACCTGAAAACCACCCGTCATCAATTCTGATTTTGACTAATATAAACTGGACATTTGTCCATAGAATATGCCTTAAACCCCATTAACTCAATGTCATACAATACCTCGGGAGAATTCTGAGGATAGTGCAAACTAGGGAAAACAGTAATTAATGCCTGTAGCTGATTAAATTAGACTCCATACAATAATGTCATTCCTACATGAATAATCATAACAATTTAGTAAATTATTTTGTAATAACTACCCAAATTAAAATTATGTACGTTATAACGGGGAAAATGTACGCTATATCGAGTGACGTTATATCGAGTGTACGTTATATCGGGGGTACTTTATATCGAAGATTACCTGTACCTTCAAAAATTCTTCCTTTTTAGTTCATCCAAGTATTTCCTTAAATTTATATATGTCTTTGTGATTTACAGAACCGAATTGGATAAACAATTGTTCCATTCTGGGTCATCGAGGAATTCCCTCAAGTATAGGCCTTGAGGGCTACACAAGTGGGCAAGGGCTGTTCGTTTTTTAATGATGCTTATTGTGATCCATAGTAATGAATTTGATAAGTGTTGAACAATGGATCCAACCCAATTTATCCAAGAATTCCTTGCAGTATGAAAGTTGAAAGTTGAGACGCAAGTGAAAGACAAATACTCAGAGAATTTAATTGAGTTGATACCATGGCTTAGGACATCATGAAGGCTTTGGTTGATAAGATAGATCATTAGATTTAAACTCCAGGAAAATTTGGAGATCTTAAAACATCTCATATGCCTGTATTTGAGACGTTAGTGAAGAAGACTCAGAAGACAAAATTGGGTTGACACCGCGGCTGGGGACATCGTGGAAGCCTTGGTTGATTCGGTATACTATTTGAATCAAACTCCAGGACATTTTGGAGATCTTATAACCTGGGAGCTGCGGACTCGATCGATTCTAATTTTCAAGATATTTCGCTTGAAACCCGCAAATTTACTCTCAGTGTTCAATGTACACGTTACGATTATCTCACATTGAATCATCATTATGTTTATCTTTTAAAAATTAATTTCAAAGATTTCATCGATTTGGCGCATTGCATAAATAATTGTTCCGATAGTAAAATTAAATCATGCTGTTCACTTATCGAAATTCCTCGATAGGTTTGAAATGACACCAAATAACTGAATTTTGTTAGAAATCAACTATAAATATTATGAGTTGATTTACACGTGTACTCTCTCGGCTACGCTCAGAATGCTCACAAACTCTCTCGATGCGATGGATACTTTTTGACAGCTTGCGATGGAGATTTTTTGACAATCGTTTTAACTCTATCCGCAGCTCCCAGCTTATAACATCTCATATGTTTGGATTTGGAGAGATCTTACAATACCTCATGTAAGACGCAAGTGAATGTATTTAAAAGTATCCAACGATCTATAAATTAAGTGAAATGCAAACATTCTTTTTACGTCTAATTTGGTTTACGTCCCCCAATAATTGACGTAAAAAGAGGGTTGAGTGACTAAAATATGTTGATACTTAAGCCAATTAAGGAAAATTTCTAATTATGAATGTAAAATTCATTTTGCTGCGAAAGGAGAAGGACTGTATATACATGTTTTCACTCATACATGAATAATACTGTCAAAACTTGCATTTGACAACGAACAATTCAGCCAAAAGCTCTATAAAAGCATTCCACGGGGGCATGTCAGTCGATCCTGGGCGACCATTTCGAAAATATTTGAAACTCTGCACAGTTTTTCAATTTCATCTAAATCGTCATTTTTCGATATCAAATCTTCATATTGAGTCACGACTAACTTTTCAAAAGGGTGTATGTGAAAATGGTTCAAAAATATTTAAAAAGCTGCACAGCAAAAACGGAATGTTCGATTGTTATGATTTTTTCAGCAAAGTTAGACAACTAAATGGTGATTCTTCAGAAAATGTGCACAGTAAATAAATTTTTTTGCCTTTAAAAATATCATTTTGTCACAAAACTCAAATATCTCAAAACCCTATATTTTTTCGAACGTAATTTTTTTAGGGAAAACGGTCCATTATATTAGCTATCTACCATAAAAATTTGGTGATGGTAAACTAATAAACAAAAAAGTTATGACATTTCAAACATTTCACAATTTTCAAATTTAGTAAAAAACATTTTTTTTCTGTGTAAGTTATTTCGAGAATTGCAGTTTGATGCAGATTTTATTGTTAAGGGACGTGATTTAAACAAGTTGTTTTCATGATATTTTGATTTAATTATTCATAGCATCTATAAGAAACTTAGACACGATCCAGTGTTGTGATCAAAAGTATTGATAGTGTCATAATTTTCATTGCACGTGACTGGCGAAAAATTCTTTTAATAGTGTTGAAACCTGTTGATAATAACGTTGATAGAAACATATCAGAAATGTTATTTTAAGACAAAAGCTGCAAAATCAAAGATTTATATACACGTGTACGTCTATAGTTTACCTGCAAAAATATACCTCTTAGAGAATAGACTTTATGATCGGGAGGAAACGGGTATCTTCAACAAAACAAATGCATGATAGGTACATACCATGACAATGCTCACGAAAAGCAAAAAAATTACTACTACTAAGGTTGTTAAAGATCTTATAGTTATTTTTTCTTCAGTCAAGCAAATGACACCAAACTAGTCAGTAAAAACTTAAAAGTGATTTTGTTTATTGAAATATTACGAACAACATGAGTAGCCGCTTTCTCAACTGTTGTAGGCCGTTTGATGGAAAAAGTGTTCAAAAGAGTTACGAAATCTCACCGAAAGCACCATAGATAAACTGAAAGCGACTGGTTATGCTCCAATGTCCACATTGAATACAAATTTACGCATTTGCACGTCCTGCCGTCTAAACGTTGACAAAAGAGCAATCTGTATATCATCGGTTGAGCAGAGCGCAGGAAGTTCGAAAACGACAGCAACTGAGGAATTGCCAGATGTATCGACAACAACTGAGGAATTACCAGAAGTATTAAGTGCTGAGAGCCTTGCCACCGTACCATCAGCGAAATCTGTTTCAACAAATCAATCGGAAGATGAGTGTATCCAAAAGGTCAACATCGAACGCTTTAACGAGGGCATAGCTGGGATAAAAGTGACTCCGATTAAATGGAGTAAGATGGACTACGTTTATTACCCGGAGAAAAAATACCGTGAAATAAACGAAGCTGTACGAAGAAACCTCTTCAAATTAGTACCTGATGATGTGGAAAATACAGACTACGATGAGGTAATTATAAATATGAAGGAAAGGTTCTCGAATGCAGCCACGACAAGGAAAGAAAAATTATTGATTTTGTCGATGCTGCCAAGTTCGTGGTCTATTCAGGATGCCATTGATGAGTTCAAAACCAATAGAAATACAGTAAAAGAGGCAAAACAATTGAAGAATAACTATCTTTCAACCAAAAATACTAGGTCTAGTACTGCATTAACAGATGAGACAAAAGAAATAGTAGTTCAATATTTTGAAGATGATGAAGTAAGTCGAGCTATGCCTGGTCAAAAAGATTATGTATCAGTAAAAAGATGGAAAGCGTCAAGCAATCCAAAAACGATTAATGATGACGACTTTGAAAGAAGCGTACACACGCTTCAAGGAAATTCACGATAATATTAAAATAGGTTTTTCCTCATTTGCAAGCCTTCGGCCAAGGCAATGTAAGCTTCTTTCCAATTCAGGAACACATAATGTGTGTGTGCACAACCCATGAGAATATTAATCTTATTTTACATAGTTTGAAAAGAATCAATTTAACAAAGGATATTAAAATGTTAACTGGTAGTCTTTTGTGTGAAAATACAACATCAAATTGCTATCTACGATCTTGTTCGGATTGTCCAGATTCTTCATCATTGGAAAATACTTTATTCGCTGAGTTTGAAGAAAAATATATTGATCAGTTATCATTTGAGCAATGGGTGACCACGGATAGGTGTGACATAGAAACTATTGTAAAACCTGTAGATGAGTTTGTGTCATATTTTGCTTGAAATTAGAAAGTTTAATCCTCACGATTTCATTAAAACAGAACAATCCAGCTTTTTAAAAATACGAAAAATACATTACAAAATGGTGAATTTTTAGTCATTTGTGATTTTCTGAAAATTACAGCTTTGTATTGCAAGATGAAGTGCAGTCCCATCACTGGAACGTACAACAAGCTACAATTCATCCATTCGTTATTTATTTTAATGGAAGTACGCAAATTGAACACTTAAGTTTTATTATAATTTCCGAAGATTTAAGACACGATTCAGTATCCGTAAACTTGTTCATTGAAAAAATGATTAACTTTTTACGCGTTGATAAGCATAAAGAAGTCAAAAGATATATTTCATGTCTGATGGAGCAGCGTCGCAGTACAAAAATCGTAAGAATTTTTCGAGCCTATGTCAATTTAAATCAATGTACGGAATTGATGCAGAATGGCATTTTTGCTACATCACATGGCAAAGGTCCTTGTGATGCTATTGGAGGAACAATAAAGCGCATGGCCACAAGAGCAAGTTTAGCCAAAGAACGTGAGCATCCAATTAAAACTGCGAAAGAACTTTTTGATTGGGCAAATCGTAGAAAAGAAAAAGATTTAACCAAATTATCATTTTGTTTTACTACTTCTGAAGAGTACGAAATAAAGGCTTCAGAGCTCAGCGAGCAATTTAATAACGCGAAAACGATCCAAGGAACCCAAAAATGTCACTGTTTCATTCCATTGTCGGAAAATAAAATTAAAGCAAAACTATACTCAAACTGTGCTGATAATAATTCAAAAGTGTTCGATATTTAAAAAAATTTGAATAAAAATAAATAAAAAATAAGTATTAATAAACTGTTTTCATGATATCATAACTCATACCAAAATTCAAACCCAAAACTCTTAGAGTTTCTATAACAACATTGTGTAGCTGCCACATTTAATTTAATACTTAGGATAATATTAATTCATTTTTATTTATTTATACATATTATATTTATACATATAATATACATAATATCGATGAATACATAAATATGGAATATCATACAAACAACTTGTTCAACTCACGCAAGGCCCTTAACAATAAAATCAGCATCAAACTGCGATTCTTGAAAAAAAAAATACACGGAAATTTTTTTTTCTTTACTATATGTGAAAATTGTGAAATGTTTGAAATGTCATAACTTTTTTGTTTATTAGTTTACCATCACCAAATTTTTATGGTAGATAGCTAATATAATGGACCGTTTTCCTAAAAAATTACGTTCGAAAAAAGATAGGGTTTTGAGATATTTGAGTTTTTGTGACAAAAATGATATTTTTAAAGGCAAAAAAAATTTTTTTTTTTACTGTGCGCATTTTCTTAAGAATCACCATTTAGTTGTCTAACTTTGCTGAAAAAATCATAACAATCGAACATTCCATTTTTGCTGTGCAGCTTTTTAAATATTTTTGAACCATTTTCACATACACCCTTTGAAAAGTTAGTCGTGACTCAATATGAAGATTTGATATCGAAAAATGACGATTTAGATGAAATTGAAAAACTGTGCAAAGTTTCAACTCAATAGAAAATCATGAATTAAAAATTTTCTTAAATTTTGATGCTGTTGCTTGGAATCGCTCTATATTCAACTTGTTACCATTTGGATGATCCACCCTATTTCAGCAGCACCGAGCTAAGAGCGAAAGCAGAAGAAAGCAACGATACGGGCATGACACAAAAAGGCCTTATTTTCCTCGATTAGGACCCATTGAGTTTTAGTCTCCGCCCTAGAGCGGCCCTGTCGGAAGACAGCCCTGTCGAGACAGCAGTTCTTCTAGCCCTCCCGCTTTGTAAAGCCCACCAACCAGCACGCGAATGCTATCAGTGAGCCATAGACGCGATAGCCTAACCGCAGTATTTTGATCCAGAGATTTCTAACCTCAAACGCTGGCCGGCCAACGCAACACATCACACACACGACACACTTAGTGTAAGTAGAGTGAACAATGAAAATTATAAAAAAAACGAGAGTGATACGTTTGTTCATTGATCAACCCCAGCACACACTTTCTCTTAGCCGACCTTGGGAAAAGAGGCGGGTGTAGCCCACCCCAGACGACTTCCGTGGCTTGACCAGAAGTTAGAGGATTGGACAAAAGCCCTTCTGGCGTTGTCAGAGTCCAGGAATCGTTACTCCCCAGCTAACAAACTACGGCTCCAATTAAAAAAAATGAAATTTTATTGAACACGCATGCACTGCCACTGCAAGCTGTTACTTGAATACGACAAACTAACTAAGTGGTATATGATACTCAATCTTTCAGTCCTGCCCTCATACATTCATATTTGTAGTGACTATACCCTTTATGTTACACGTTGGTATACGAGTAAGGCAAAAATATTGAATACAACGTACGAAAACAATTACCTAAAAGCATAACGCATGACACCCGTCCTTTGAATATTTCGAACAGCGACCATTTTGAAGTGTTCATTGGAAAGCATGCAAAATTTAAGCGACCAAGAAGTTAATCCGTTCACTGGCTTTTTAGTAGATTGCTGCTAACAATTGGGACTTGCAATCGAAAACAAGTGGTCTGCGTAGCACATTTGAATTTTAATAGCCAGCAACCCAATTCGTTATTTAACCCTATTATTCCACATCGGCAGAACTCCGTTGCCAATTGCATGTATAATCTACTGGTGCGGGTGTGGACTTACCCAAAATGCCTCCCGTCCTTCCTTCCACTAACGGTGGCATGAAATATGAACCACTACTGGAAATGTAACTTCTCTCTTTGGCTGTTACCTACGCTTGCTTCAACCCGAACAATCACTTTTACGTGGTAGGAACTTGTTTCCATTTGTTTATGAAATCCACGCCCGAGCGCTAAATACAAACGCCCAACGCAAAAGCAAGCACTAGGGATGGGCTTAACCAATTTTATCAGGAAAATTAATGATATTTAAATCTTTACACTTTTATATAAAACAGGATTTGCAAACAATTATCACATTTTTGCTTACAAGTTCACATACTACAACGCTCTATCCCTGTGTCCATGCGTCTGACGATGCCTATGCCCTTCCGCAGAGCTAGTGAAACATGCTCGCAAAACACCTCAGTATCATTGGTACGTTCGGAAGGCTGTGGCTTTTTCCGGAACCACAACGTTTCAGTCGAAAAATTTTGGGACTCGGCATTACCGTCGTACTGTGCCCGGTATGTGTGCGCGCGGTTTTATCATATTTAATTCATAATTTTTCGGTTTTCAGTTTTCGTTCTGCTACGCGCGGAAAACTGGACCGAACTAATCTAGCAAAGTTGTGAGCAACTAATCCCCACGGAGCCGAAGAACACTGAATTGCGCCACAAACCGCATGATTACAGTTTATTTTGCGAAATGGCGCGAGCCATTTAATAATCTTGTTTATAAGCTTCAGTTGTTGTTTTTTCCCTCTGTTCAGGTTTCTGTATCAGTGCTACTTTAGGATGAATTCAATTTAAAAAAATCGGATGGAGAAGTTTTCTGTAATGATCGTTATGTATGAATTGTAAGTTGAATTGGTCGCAGAAATTACATTTTCCAGTAAGCTTTCCCTAATCAAATCATACCGGCTGTTATGATTTAAAGTCGCAAAATCATTGGAATTGTTATAATTCCAACATATCATGTGTACAACTGTACCCACCTATACCTATGATGGTCGTACATGCTGTGTTGTCCGAGGCAAGCCCGAATGTAATCTCACATTCCAGGTCGCTCGTTCTAGGGCCACCACTTCTCTACAATCCAGTTTATTACTACCAGCGAACTATTCTTGTTTATTTAGTGTATTTAGATTTAATTTTACATTGTGTTTGCTCAAGAAAATTATCAAATCATTCCATCAGGATATGTACGCCAAATGCCATGCATCATTTTCTTCTCAATAATTTGCATATAATTCACTGCGACATTCTCTTTCATGAACTCTTGATCCCTTATCACCAACTACCATCGCAATCATTTTCTGCTCTTATGTCAGCCCCATAAACTATAATCCGAAAACGAGCCGCCATATCGCATATCATCATATGCGAAAAACCGGTCTTCTGCGACAGTACTTTGCAACCCCATCGAGAGGAAGCCAACGATACATTGGAGAGTTTCAAAAAGACATTTTCTTTGCCTTCTTTCAGCCCTTTTATCCCCGCTCTTGAACCTTAATGTATGCAGCACAAGAAGGACAAAAAATGGCCATATTTTAACACACAATAGGAATTTAAACATGTCAGCTCTCTGCTTCACATTGATCTCGTGACGTACTCAAAACAACACACCTTGCCTCGCTTACTCGTAGGTTCTGGGTTTGAAATAGAAAAAAAATATTAAGCACACTTGAATTATTGAACCTTTTTCCATTTTTCAGAACATCCTTCCCACCCCTTTGAGAGTGTTGTCCCGAAGGAGAGCAAATGGTCCTAAAATGAAACCTTGCTCAAAACAGATACGGGATGAGGGTTTCCAGCTGATGGGGTTCGTTTGGAATAATTTCTTCCATTTTCTTCTCGAATGGGTGAACTTTAAAGTATTCCATTTTGCGCTCCATCTACGAACATGTAACGAACGATACTTTGGAATGGTACTGTTTGAAATACAGTACAGCTACGATTTTAATGAGGAGGAAATATAGTTTTGATCAAAATATATTTCCTAATTAAAAGAGCTGAAAACGGCAAGAACCGTTTTTCAGAATTTCAACACAGTGTTTAAAATAGAGAAGGATCTTTTGGCCTAAACTAATTCGGTCGAAAGCCAGTTGACCGAATGCCACTATGCCGAATAAACCATTAGACTGAAACCCATCTGGCCGAAACACATGGCACATGCGGCTGAATAGGTCACTTGGCCGAACAAGTCATTCGGCTGAATATGTCATTATTGACGTCTCAGTTCTCACTTCTCAATCATCTTTCTTTTTTGACTTATTTTGTTTGCTAATTATCTAATACAGGCAATCATTTCAGCAGGGACTATGTCCAAGGGCTTGACGATCCCTCCCCAGGCCATCTGTGGCGCCTGCCTAGGATGTGGATGGGTTTGAAAGTGGGCCCTGTTAAACCTCTATAAAAAGCTGCATGTATCCGCAAGTAGGCTCCGCCAAAGCGACCGTGTGCCGCTCAAAGCGCACAATTACGAACGATATAGAAGATAATACGACTCGATACAATCGCCTAGGTCGTGGCGACGAATAAAGTATCACGATTTGGAAGCTTGGGACATGACACTGCAAGTCGCTAGGTTTCGCAGGTTGCGAAAGGATATTCTACGATGAATTATATCCCTGCAACTTCCACGTCGTTGCTCTGCAAGAAATCTGCTGGAAAGGACAAGTGTGGAAAAGTGGGCATCGAGCGGATACCTTCTACCAAAGCTGTGGCACCACCAATGAACTGAGAACCGGCTTCATAGTGCTGGGTAAGATGTGTGATTAGGTGGTAGCCAATCAACGCAAGGATGTGCAAGCTGAGGATAAAAGGCCGTTTCTTCAACTATAGCATCATCAACGTGCACTGCCCACACGAAGGGAGATCCGACGACGAGAAAGAAGCGTTCTATGCGCAGCTGGAGCAGACATACCATGGATGCCCACTGCGGGACGTCAAAATCGTCATCGGTGACATGAACGCTCAGGTAGGAAGGGAGGAAATGTATAGACCGGTCATCGGACCTGATAGTCCGCATACCGTATCGAATGACAACGGCCAACAATGCATAAACTTAACAGCCTCTCGCGGAATGGTAGTCCGAAACACTTTCTTCCCCGCAAGAATATCCACCAGGTCACATGGGATGTCATTAAAAATGCAAAAAAAAATCTTCCAGCATAGGATGCAATGCTTGTTTTTCTCCTAGGTTATTTAAATGAAACATAGGTGAACATTGGTTGCAATTGAGCAACCGGTTAACTAAATTGAAAGCTACACACCAAAATAAACTTGACCCAACATCATGGTTTTAATACCAGAACAACGATTCAGAGTGTGGGTTCCCAAACCGTGAGACGCGAAAGATAAAACGTGATTCATACTTTCGTTGGATGATTAGAGTACAACAAATTTACGAAGCCAATGGCCTCCTTTTGTTTGTTAAATACAATGACAATTTCTTCCAAAAAACTTTCCAAATCTTACCCAAATGTAAACCAAAACTAAGCGGTGTTTCACTTCATTACTGAGAAAATTTAAGAGCAACGCAAATTCAATCCAGATCTAATTCAAATCCAATCTAAAGCCAATCTAAATCCAATCCAATCCAAATCTAATCCAAACTCAATTCAAATCCAATCCAAATCTAATTCATTACAAATTTAATCCAAATCCAATCCAAATCCAATCCAAATCCAATCCAAATCCAATCCAAATTCAATCCAAATCCAAATTCAATCCAAATTCATTTCAAATCCCATCCAAATCCAATCCAAATCCAAATCTAATCCAAATCCAATCCAATTCCAATCCAAATCCAATCCAAATCCAATCCAAATCCAATCCAAATCCAATCCAAATCCAATCCAGTCAAATCAGGCCCAATCAGGTCAGTCAAAATCAGTTCCAAACCAGTCCAGGTCAGTCCAGATCCAGTCAAATCAATCCAAATCAATCCAAATCCAGTCCAGATCCAGTCCAAATCAATCCAGATCCAGTCCAGGTCAGTCAAATCAGTCCAAATCCAGTCCAAATCAGTCCAAGTCAGTCCAGATCCAGTCAGATCCAGTCAGGTCAGTCAGATCCAGATCACTCCAGTCCAAGTTCAGTCAAAGTCAGTCAAGATCCAGTCAAAGTCCAGTCCAAGTCAGTCCAGGTCCAGTCCAGGTCAGTCCAGTCCAGATCAGTCAAGATCCAGTCCAGATCCCGTCAGTCAAAGTCCAGTCAAGTCGATCCAGAAACCAGTCCAGGTCAGTCCAGATCGATCCAGATCCAGTCCAGGTCCAGTCAGATCCAGTCCAGATCTGAGTCAGATCAGGTTCAAGATCCAGTCAGATCCAGTCCAGATCTAGTCAGATCCAGTCGATCAGTCAGTCCAGTCCAGATCGATGTCAGGTGCAGGTCGATCAGGTCAGTCCAGGTCAGTCCAGATCCAGTCCAGGTTCAGTCCAGGTCAGTCAGGTCAGTCAGGTCCAGTCAAGTCCAGTCCAAGTCCAGTCAATCCAGATCGGTCAGGTCCAGTCAGATCAGTCCAGATCCAGTCCAGATCCAGTCCAGGTCAGTCCAGATCCAGTCCAGATCCAGTCCAGGTCAGTCAAGTCAGTCCAGATCCAGTCCAGATCCAGTCCAGGTCAGTCCAGATCCAGTCCAGATCCAGTCCAGATCCAGTCCAGATCGGTCAGGTCAGTCCAGATCAGTCCAGGTCAGTCAAGGTCCAGTCCAGATCCAGTCAGTCCAGGTCAGTCGGTTCCAGTCCCAGATCCAGTCCAGATCCAGTCCAGGTCAGTCCAGGTCAGTCAGATCCAGTCCAGATCAGATCCAGGTCAGTCCAGATCAGTCAGGTCAGTCCAGGTCCAGTCAAGATCCAGTCCAGGTCAGTCAGATCCAGTCCAGATCCAGTCCAGATCGAGTCCAAAGTCAGTCCAGTCCAGTCAGGTCAGTCCAGATCCAGTCCAGGTCAGTCCAGATCAGTCCAGATCAGTCCAGATCAGTCCAAGGTCAGTCCAGATCGGTCAGATCAGTCCAGTCCAGTCCAGGTCAGTCAAGTCAGTCCAGATCGGTCCAGGTCAGTCCAGGTCGGTCAGTCAGTCCGGTCCAGTCAGGAGTCGGTCCAGATCAGTCCAGGTCAGTCCAGATCAGTCAGTCAGATCCAGTCAGGTCAGTCCAGATCGGTCCAGTCCAGTCAGATCGGTCCAGGTCGGTCAGATCCAGTCAGATCGGTCAGGTCAGTCCAGATCCAGTCCAGGTCAGTCAGGTCCAGGTCAGGTCAGTCCAGATCAGTCAGATCCAGTCCAGATCAAGTCCAGATCCAGTCCAGGTCCAGTCAGATCCAGTCCAGGTCAGTCCAGGTCAAGTCAGTCAGATCCAGTCCAGATCCAGTCCAGGTCAGTCCAGGTCAGTCCAGTCAGTCCAGTCCAGATCCAGTCAAATCAGTCCAGATCCAGTCAGGTCCAGTCAGTCAGGTCAGTCCAGATCCAGTCCAGATCAGTCAAGTCCAGTCAGATCCAGTCCAGATCCAGATCCAGTCAGTCCAGATCCAGTCCAGGTCAGTCCAGATCGGTCAGATCCGAGTCCGGTCAGTCCAGATCCAGTCAGGTCAGTCAGATCCAGTCGATCCAGGTCAGTCCAAGGTCAGTCAGATCCAGTCCAGATCCAGTCCAGATCAGTCCAAGTCCAGTCGATCAGGTCAGTCAGTCCAGATCAGTCAGGTCAGTCCAGATCCAGTCCAAGTCCAGTCCAGGTCGGTCAGGTCAGTCGATCCAGTCCAGGTCAGTCCAGTCAGTCCAAATCCAGTCCAGATCCAGTCAGGTCAGTCCAGATCCAGTCCAGATCAGTCCAGAGTCGGTCCAGTCAGTCAGATCCAGTCAGATCGGTCCAAGTCAGTCCAGTCAGTCAGATCAGTCCAGATCCAGTCAAGGTCAGTCCAGAGTCAGTCAAGTCAGTCCAGATCCAGTCCAGATCCAGTCCAGTCGATCAAGTCGGTCAGTCCAGGTCAGTCAGATCCAGTCCAGATCCAGTCCAGATCCAGTCAGGTCAGTCCAAGATCCAGTCCAGTCAGTCAAGATCGGTCAGATCAGTCCAGATCCAGTCAGGTCAGTCCAAATCGATCCAAAGTCAGTCCAGGTCAGTCAAATCCAGTCCAGATCCAGTCAAGTCAGTCCAGATCCAGTCAGTCAGTCAGATCCAGTCCAGATCCAGTCCAGTCCAGTCAGTCCAGGTTCAGTCAGATCCAGTCAGATCGGTCAGGTCAGTCAGGTCAGTCGATCAGTCAGGTCCAGTCAGTCAGTCCAGGTCAGTCCAGATCGGTCCAGATCCAGTCCAGGTCCAGTCAGGTCAGTCGATCCAGTCAGAGTCAGTCCAGGTCCAGGTCAGTCAGGTTCCAGTCCAGGTCAGTCCAGATCCAGTCAGGAGTCAGTCCAGATCCAGTCAGATCCAGTCCAGGTCAGTCCAGATCCGATCCAGATCCAGTCCAAGTCAGTCAGATCCAGTCCAGATCCAGTCAGATCAGTCCAAGTCAGTCCAGATCCAGTCGGAATCGGTCCAGATCCAGTCGATCCAGGTCAGTCCAATTCCAGTCCAGTCAGATCCAGTCCAAGTCAGTCCAGGTCAGTCAGGTCCAGTCCCAGATCCAGTCAAGATCCGGTCCAGGTCAGTCCAGGTCAGTCAGGTCAGTCAGTCGATCCAGGTCCAGTCCAGGTCAGTCAGGTCAGTCCAGTCAGTCCAGATCCAGTCCAGGTCCAGTCAGATCCAGTCCAGGTCCAGTCAGGTCAGTCCAGGTCGGTCAGGTCCAGATCCAGTCAGGTCAGTCAGGTCAGTCAGATCAGTCCAGATCCAGTCCAGGTCAGTCAGTCAGGTCAGTCCAGTCAGTCCAGATCCAGTCAAGTCAGTCGATCCAGTCCAGATCCAGTCAGATCCAGTCAGGTCAGTCCAAGTCGAGTCAAGTCCAGTCCAGTCAGTCCAGTCGGTCAGATCCAGTCCAGATCAGTCCAGATCCAGTCAAGATCCAGTCAGAGTCAGTCCAATTCAGTCCAGTCAGGTCCAGTCAAGGTCAGTCAAGGTCCAGTCCAGGTCCGGTCCAGGTCAGTCCAGATCCAGTCCAGATCCAGTCAGGTCGAGTCCAGTCGGTCCAGGTCGGTCAGTCCGTCAGTCAAGGTTCCAGTCAAAGTCAGTCAAGATCCAGTCAGGATCCAGTCAGATCCGGTCAGTCCAGTCCAAGTCAGTCCGATCCAGTCAGATCCAGTCAGAATCTGATCCCAGATCAGGTTCAAGATCCAGTCAGTCAGTCAGGTCTGATCCAAGATCCGGTCAGATCCAGTCAGGTCAATCAAGATCCAGTCGATCAGTCAGATCGTCAGTCAGATCCAGTCCAGATCTAAGTCCAAGATCAGTCAAGTCAAGTCCAGGATCAGTCAAGGTCAGTCAGATCCAGTCCAGATCAGTCCAGATCAGTCAGTCAGTCCAGGTCGGTCAAGTCCAGTCCAGGTCAGTCCAGATCCAGTCAGATCAGTCAGATCCAGTCAGATCAGTCAGGTCAGTCCAGGTCCAGTCCAGATCCAGTCAGGTCAGTCCAGGTCCAGTCCAGATCAGTCCAGATCCAGTCAGGTCGGTCAGGTCAGTCCAGATCAGTCCAGATCCAGTCCAGATCCAGTCCAGATCAGTCGAGTCAGTCCAGATCCAGTCCAGGTCAGTCCAGTCAGTCCAGGTCAGTCCAGATCAGTCAGATCGGTCCAGTCGATCCAGATCAGTCAGGTCAGTCCAGGTCCAGTCCAGATCCAGTCAGATCAGTCCAGATCAGTCCAGATCCAGTCCAGGTCAGTCCAGGTCGGTCCAGATCCAGTCAGGTCCAGTCCAGGTCAGTCCAGATCCAGTCAGGTCAGTCCAGATCCAGTCCAGATCCAGTCAGTCAGTCCAGATCCAGTCCAGGTCAGTCCAGATCCAGTCAGGTCAGTCCAGGTCAGTCCAGATCCAGTCCAGTCAGTCGATCAGTCAGATCCAGATCCAGTCCAGTCAGTCCAGTCAGATCCAGTCCAGGTCAGTCCAGTCCAGTCAGATCCAGTCCAGATCAGTCCAGATCCAGTCAGATCGGTCCAAATCAGTCCAGATCAGTCCAGATCCAGTCAGGTCAGTCCAGTCAGTCAGGTCAGTCCAGGTCAGTCAGATCCAGTCAAGTCAGTCAGAGTCAGTCAGATCAGTCCAGGTCAGTCCAGGTCAGTCCAGGTCAGTCCAGGATCCAGTCCAGGTCAGTCAAGTCCGGTCAGATCCGGTCCAGTCCAGTCAGAGTCGAGTCCAGTCGGTCAGGATCCAGTCCAAGGTCGGTCATCCAGTCCAAGATCAGTCCAGGTCAGTCCAGATCCAGTCCAGGTCAGTCAAGTCAGTCAGGTCAAAGTCCAGTCCAGTCCAGGTCAGTCCGATCCAGTCAGATCCAGTCCAAAGTCGGTCCAAGTCAGTCCAGATCCGGTCAAGTCAAGTCAAAGATCAGTCCAGATCAGTCAGATCAGTCCAGATCCAGTCCAAGTCCAGTCCAGGTCAGTCCAGATCCAGTCCAGTCAGTCCAGATCAGTCCAGATCCAGTCCAAGTCAGTCCAGATCCAGTCAGATCCAGTCCAGGTCAGTCCAGGTCAGTCCAGATCCAGTCCAGATCAGTCCAGATCCAGTCCAGTCAGTCCAGGTCAGTCCAGATCCAGTCAGGTCAGTCCAGGTCAGTCCAGATCCAGTCCAGGTCCAGTCCAGGTCAGTCAGGTCGGTCCAGATCCAGTCCAGGTCCAGTCCAGGTCAGTCCAGGTCAGTCAGATCCAGTCAGGTCAGTCCAGATCAGTCCAGATCCAGTCCAGATCAGTCCAGATCCAGTCAGGTCAGTCCAGGTCAGTCCAGATCCAGTCCAGATCCAGTCCAGATCCAGTCCAGATCCAGTCAGGTCAGTCCAGATCCAGTCCAGATCGGTCAGATCCAGTCAGATCCAGTCCAGGTCAGTCGATCCAGTCCAGGTCAGTCAGATCCAGTCCAGTCCAGATCAGTCAGGTCAGTCAAGGTCAGTCCAGATCCAGTCAGATCCAGTCCAGTCAGTCAGTCCAGATCCAGTCAGATCAGATCGAATCCGAGTCCAGTCAGGTCAGTCCAGATCCAGTCCAGGTCAGTCCAGATCAGTCAGATCCAGTCCAGATCAGTCCAGATCCAGTCGGTCAGTCCAGGTCAGTCCAGATCCAGTCAGATCAGTCCAGATCCAGTCCAGGTCAGTCAGGTCAGTCCAGATCCAGTCCAGATCCAGTCCAGGTCAGTCCAGATCGATCCAGATCCAGTCCAGGTCAGTCAGATCCAGTCCAGATCCAGTCCAGATCAGTCAGGTCAGTCCAGGTCAGTCAGGTCAGTCCAGATCCAGTCAGGTCAGTCAGATCCAGTCCAGATCCAGTCCAGGTCAGTCCAGATCCAGTCCAGGTCAGTCCAGATCAGTCCAGATCCAGTCCAGTCCAGTCAGATCAGTCAAATCGATCCAAATCAATCCAGATCCAATCTCAAATCAATCCAAATCCAGTCAAGTCCAGTCAAATCCAATCCAAATCCAGTCAAATCAGTCCAAATCCAGTCAATCAATCCAGAATCAATCCAATCAATCCAGTCAAATTAAGTCAAATCAGTCAATCCAGTCCGATCCAATCCAAATCAATTCCAAATCCAAGTCAGATCGGAATCCAGTGGAAGGTCAGTCCAAATCAATCCAAATCTCAAATCCAGTCAAATCCAGTCAGATCAGTCCAGATCAGTCAGATCCAGTCCAAGTCAGTCCAGATCCAGTCAGGTCCAGTCCAGTCAGATCCAAATCAGTCCAGATCCAGTCCAGATCCAGTCAGATCAGTCAAATCCAGTCAGTCCAGTCCAATCAGTCGATCGATCCAGTCAGATCAGTCAAGATCAGTCTCCGGTCAGATCAGTCAGATCGATCAGGTCCAGTCCAGGTCAGTCAGGTCGGTCCAGGTCCAGTCAGATCCAGATCCAGTCCAGATCAAGTCAGATCCAGTCCAGTCCAGTCCAGTCCAAGATCAGTCAGGTCCAGTCCAGTCCAGTCAGATCGGTCCAGATCGGTCAAGAATCCAGGTCAGTCCAGATCCGATCCAATTCAATCCAAATCAGGTCAGTCCAGGTCAGTCCAGATCCAGTCCAGATCAGTCAGATCCAGTCATCAGTCCAGGTCCAGTCAGGTCAATCCAGATCCAGTCAGTCCAATCCAGTCAGTCCAGGTCAATCCAGATCCAGTCAAGAGTCCAGATCCAGTCCAGGTCCAAATCGATCCAGTCAGGTCAGTCCAGTCCAGTCCAAAGTCGAGTCAGGTCCAGTCAGGTCGGTCAGATCAGTCCAGATCAGTCGATCAGTCAGGTCAGTCAGATCAGTCCAAGATCCAGTCCAGATCAAGTCCAGTCCAGTCCAAAGTCCAGTCCAGAGTCAGTCCAGTCAGTCGATCAGTCAAGTCAGTCCAGATCAGTCCAGATCCAGTCAGTCAATCAGGTCAGTCCAGATCCAGTCCAGTCGGATCAGTCCAGATCCAGTCCAGGTCAGTCCAGATCCAGTCCAGATCAGTCAGATCCAGTCCAGGTCAGTCCAGGTCAGTCCAGGTCAGTCCAGATCCAGTCCAGATCCAGTCCAGATCCAGTCCAGATCCAGTCAGGTCAGTCCAGATCCAGTCCAGGTCAGTCCAGATCCAGTCCAGGTCAGTCCAGATCCAGTCCAGTCCAGTCAGTCAGGTCAGTCCAGGTCAGTCAGGTCAGTCAGATCCAGTCCAGATCCAGTCAGGTCAGTCAGATCAGTCCAGATCCAGTCCAGGTCAGTCCAGGTTCAGTTCAAGTCAGTCAAGTCCAGTCAGTCAGTCAGTCAGGCCCAGTCCAGATCCAGTCCAGGTCAGTCAGATCGATCCCAAGTCAGTCAAGATCAGTCCAAGATCCAGTCCAGTCCAGTCCAGGTCAGTCCAGGTCCAGTCCAGGTCAGTCAGGTCAGTCCAGATCCAGTCAGATCAGTCCAGATCCAGTCCAGATCCAGTCAGTCAGTCCAGATCGGTCAGTCCAGGTCAGTCCAGGTCAGTCCAGGTCAGTCAGGTCGATCAGTCCAGATCCAGTCGATCAGGTCAGTCAGATCAGTCCAGGTCAGTCCAAATCCAGTCAGTCAAGTCCAGTCCAGGTCAAGTCCAGTCCAGATCCAGTCCAGATCCAGTCAAGTCAGTCAGGTCAGTCCAGATCCAGTCAGTCAGTCAGATCCAGTCCAGGTCAGTCAGATCAAGATCCAGTCCAGATCAGGTCCAGATCCAGTCCAGGTCAGTCCAGGTCCAGTCCAGATCAGTCCAGATCAGTCCAAATCAGTCAGTCCAGATCCAGTCCAGGTCAGTCCAGATCAGTCAGATCCAGTCAATCCAGTCAATCCAGTCCAGGTCAGTCCAGGTCGATCCCAGATCCAGTCCAATCCAGTCAGATCCAGTCCAGGTCAGTCCAGATCCAGTCAAGGTCAGTCCAGATCAATCAAAGTCAGTCCAAGTCAGTCCAGATCAGTCCAGATCCAGTCCAGGTCAGTCCAGATCAATCCAGGTCAAGTCAGGTCCAGTCGAATCGATCAAGATCCAGTCAAATCCAGTCAGGTCAGTCCAGAATCAGTCCAGATCCAGTCAAGATCAGTCCAGATCCAGTCCAGGTCAGTCAGATCCAGTCCAAGTCAGTCCAGGTCGAGTCCAGGTCAGATCCAGTCAGTCGGGTCAGTCCAAATCAGTCAGATCAGTCCAGATCAGTCAGATCCAGTCCAGATCAGTCCAGATCCAGTCCAGATCCAGTCAGTCCAGTCCAGATCCAGTCCAGGTCAGTCAGATCCAGTCCAGGTCCAGTCCAGGTCAGTCAAGTCCAGATCCAGTCAGTCAGATCCAGTCCAGGTCAGTCAGATCCAGTCCAGATCCAGTCCAGATCCAGTCCAGGTCAGTCCAGGTCCAGTCAGGATCCAGTCAGATCCAGTCCAGATCCAGTCCAGGTCAGTCCAGATCCAGTCCAGATCAGTCCAGATCAGTCAGATCAGTCCAGATCCAGTCAGGTCAGTCCAGATCGATCCAGATCCAGTCCAGATCCAGTCCAGATCCAGTCAAGTCCAGTCAGGTCGAGTCCAGTCCAGTCAGTCCAGATCGAGTCGGTCAGTCAGTCCAGTCAGTCCAGATCCAGTCCAAGTCAGTCCAGATCCAGTCCAGATCAGTCAGGTCGGTCAGATCCGATCAGGTCCAGTCCAAGTCCAGTCAGTCAGTCAGATCAGTCCAGATCCAGTCCAGATCAGTCCAGATCCAGTCCAGATCAGTCCAGGTCAGTCCAGATCAGTCCAGATCCAGTCCAATCAGATCAAGTCGATCCAAATCAGTCCAGTCAATCCAATCCAAATCAATCCAAATCCAATCCAAATCCAATCCAAATCCAATCCAAATCCAATCCAAATCCAATCCAAATCCAATCCAAATCCAATCCAAATTCAATCCAAATCCAATCCAAATCCAATCCAATCCAAAACCAATCCAAATCCAGTTCAATTCTAATGCAAATCCAATCCAATTCTAATGCAAATTCAAACCAAAATCCGATCCAATACAATTCCAATTCAAAGCCAATCCAAATCCAATTCAAATCCAAACCAAATTCCGATCCAATACATTCCAATTCGAAGCCAATCCAAATCCAATTCAAATCCATTCCAAATTCAATCCAAATCTGTACATTTAATCCAATTTTTTAGTTTCGCAGTACACATTTGGCATCAAGTAGTACTGCTAGTCAATAACTCCAAACTAATCTTACGCATAATAAATTCGAACTTCCGAATAGCTTTGTAAAAACCGGAAACCATATTAATTTTTTCAATTTTCAAAATATCTGCTCTTTCATGTAGTCCCGCTGTGGCTACTAAGTCAGTACATTCCAAGATAAATTTCTAGATAATATATTTGGCTTTCCGAACAGCTTCGAACAGTATAGCATTGAATATTTCTCCATTTCTCTCAGATTTCGTTATATCATAGCTCAACTGGTAGTCTCATGTACATCGCCAAGTGGCTTCATGAAATCTCAATATGTTTTAATCAAAATCAATACTCGCTGGACTTCGAAATTTTCTAAATAGTAGGGGAAGTGGGGGTAGCACGCCCATAGGGGTTAAAACGCGCCACCCCTGAATAAGGTTAAATATCCCCATTGTGATTATTTTCAATTGTCTATACGATAAAGTAATGAAAAATATTGACATTGGATACATATATTTCATGATTTTTCTCTAGTTATACATGAAAAACTCGAAAAAACGATTTTTGCGTGTTTTGATGCAATTCTAGCTCGGTGAAATTTAGTCTTTCTATCGCTGTTATACATTGATAAATTAAAAATTGAGCCATGAGCCATAATGCTTACTCGTGTTCTTTATGTTCCACACGAAATCGTCGTCAAAATTGGTCTTAAAACGATTTTATGGGCCTTCAAACTTCTGAGGTCGGTGTGGGGCAGTACGCCCATGCTCATTTCGTATGACCGAAACAGCTGAAACATTCGGTTAATTGCCTTAATGTAGGCAATTAAAATGAAAATCAGTACGATAAGCACATGCGCGTTTTAACCCATCCACTGGCGCATCTCACCCCGCATGGTTTCAAAATCAATTTTTTTCGGGTGCTTTTTAAATATCAAATTTCTGTGCAATAAAATGTACAATTAGATATCTGTCATCGGTAGTCAGTCGCAGATAGGGGAACTGGGGGTAGGACGCCCACGTTAAGGAAAATGCCATTTTTATCAATGAAAACCACCATTTCAGCCAGTTTTCATCAGCGCATACTGAAGAACAGCATATCTGCGACTGACTACCGATAACAGATATCTAATTGTCCATTTTATTGCACAGAAATTTGATTTTTAAAAAGCACCCGAAAAAATGATTTTGAAACCATGCGGGTGAGATGCGCCAGTGGATGGGTTAAAACGCGCATGTGCTTATCGTACTGATTTTCATTTTAATTGCCTACATTAAGGCAATTAACTGAATGTTTCAGCTGTTTCGGTCATACGAAATGAGCATGGGCGTAATGCCCCACACCGACCTCAGAAGTTTGAAGGCCCATAAAATCGTTTTAAAACCATTTTTGACGACGTTTTCGTGGAACATAAAGAACACGAGTAAGCAGCATGGCTCATGGCTCAATTATTAATTTATCAATGTATAACAGTGACAGAAAGACTAAATTCCACCGAGCTAGAATTGCATCAAAACACGCAAAAATCGTTTTTTCGAGTTTTTCATGTATAACTAGAGAAAAATCATGAAATATATGTATCCAATGGCAATATTTTTCATTGCTTTATCGTATAGACTATTGAAAATAATCAAAATGGGGATATTTAACCTTATTCAGGGGTGGCGCGTTTTAACCCCTATGGGCGTGCTACCCCCACTTCCCCTATGCTGTTCTTCAGTATGCGCTGATGAAAACTGGCTGAAATGGTGGTTTTCATTGATAAAAATGGCATTTTCCTTAACGTGGGCGTCCTACCCCCAGTTCCCCTAATCCATTTTCCGTTAGTCTTCCATACGCACCTTGTAGTTTCACAAACTACAAATCATTATTTTCGGTCACCTTTCAGACACGCCTTATAGTTTTCCAAACCACAAACCATTTCCACCGATCTTCCAGATGCGCATTGTAATTTAGCAAACCACAAACCAATTTCTTACGGTCTTCCACGGCGAAGCTTTGATGTTTTTCAAACCAAAAACCATTTTTCCAGCGGTCTTCGAGACGCGTCTTGTGATTTAGCAAACCACAAACCATTTTCCGACGGTCTTCGAGACGCGTCTTGTGATTTAGCAAACCATAAACCTTTTTTCGACGGTCTTCGAGACGCGCCTTGTGATTTTGCAAACTGAAATATATCACTCGTCACAATTTAACCACTTGAATGTAACTCACCTCATTAAATCAGCGACAGGAGCCAAAAAATAAACTTATAGTATCACCAAAATGTGTAGCCCTAAATGGCCGGAACGAAGTTATGACAGCGACTCTCCGTGAATGCGTGTGCACGCCGCGGAGGTCTGACTGGAGAAGGAAAAGTCATGGCTTGCTGCTCGCCGATTGACACACTGATGTGTGAATCTATCAACACATGCTGAAGGCACTTTACTCAAACCCCACAATGGTCCTTACATTTTTCGTTGAACAATTCGGAATGATTACTTTGAATTATTGATCGAATACGTTCAACTAATGAGTTATAACGTTTTCCTATGTCTATGTTGCTATTTCATTGGACTAACATGTTCTAAATACAAAATTTGGCATATTAACAAAATTTATTCGCTGCATATTTCGGTTTTAGTTTCAGTTTGTAGGTGGATGGAAATTGCCTATTAAAGGACCTTCTCTTAGCGATGAATTGAAGGTCGCTTTCTCTCCAAGGTGGGAAACCTGGCCAGTTTTGACACTGAAACAGCTGCTCGAGCAATGCTCAGACTTAGATAGTGTTTGTTTTTCGTGTTGTGGACAGAGAGTAGTCTGCCTAGTTATAGATAGGAAGCATCTAAAAGTCAAAAGTCTACGGTAGGATATTAAAAGGATTTTGATTCGAATATGGCATTGAACAGTAGCCTAGAAGTTTATGTTTATGAGATTTGAAGCTATTAATCTGCATCCTCAGATAAATAATTTCATTATTTACTCCCTAAGGTGTTTCCAATATTTTTCTACTGATTGTTGGTTTGTTGCTAATGCTGTCTTCGATATACTGAAGCTTTCAAGTTGTACGGCTATAACTCCCACTATCCGACGCTATTCTCATACAATAGTCCAGGCTTGTACTATCTACGAATTTGTGCGAATTGCTCAATGCGCATGCTAATTTGTATTTTTGTTAAATATCTGGGCTGTGCATATGGACAGCACATGTTCCAAAATGGACAAATTGATATGAAATTTGCGAAAAAGAATGCACGTGTTTTGGAGGGACTCGAACCCTCAACCTCCTATTCTCTAGATGGCGTGATAACCCCTACACATCAAGACCACTTTAAGGTCACGTTTGTGGAAAATCCATTAGAATCCGAGTACCAACCTCCACCGCGGTTAGCTGTTTTTTGTAAATTGAATATCTTTCGGATGCTTGATTTGTCCAATCTTCACATGTGCTTTACTGTTGTATATCCACAATCAATCGGGGTACGATCGTACGGCCATCGAGGAACAAAATACCAAAGTTGGCTATTTTGTATGAAAATCGGCCTTTGCTGCTATCATTCCGAACACCACTGTACAACATATAGGTAAAATAAAAATCCAGGAAAAAATGCCCAGGCTCACCGGCTACCTAGAAGGATTAGAAACCATAATACGATTAACGATTCGCTCTTCTTCCGATGTTGTTAACCAAATGAACGCAACGAGCGATCGTTAAGGATTGTTATGGCTGTGTGAATTGAGGTAGCATTTTAATTACAAATTGCTTCATAGATCTACAAATTTCAATCTCAAGTAAAAGTGGCGGAATAGGAAGTAGTAAAAGAGCATAACCGATGTCGGCGGAGATTATACCCATTTCTCCGGAAAACTATCGCCATTAAATCTCGTGAACATTGCCGGAGGTAGACCGGAACCTTCCGGGAGCTGCTGTGTTTAGTCGGTGGGGCTTATAATTGCTCCCGATTGGGAATTGGTGAAGGCTGTTGGGTGCAAAGTGGAAAATTGTTATTTATTCACAGCTGAAGCACCGACAATGGCAAACTAATTCTGTCGTACTTCTTAATTTGCGGCCATTAGTATTAGTAGTCATAGCACGGGTGGTAAATGGTAAATGAAGCTCAGCGGTAACTTTGAAGCTAAATGAAAGCGCATTTGTATGCAAATGCTGTCCGGGTGAATTGAGAATAACAGTGGATAAATGAGTTCATTTGAGGAGATTTTGCATTCATGTTGCATGCGTGTTTCGAAGCTCTGCGAAAATCAAGTGTTTGGCTATTTTATAGTCGGTTATCATCGGAATCAACATACTTCCACATTTTAACTGAAAGGACAACATATAAATAATTATGATTTCTTCTTTATAGCACAGTATCTTTGCATCTATTGGGAAAAAATGCTATTTTAATATCTATCGATCTATTTTTAAATCGAAGGGAAGCTACCTAGAAGTGCCCTACAAATCGACGACTGGGTTGACTAAAATAATGTTTTTGATTATTAAGTAATAAGTGGTGAGCACAAACTAAACTTAGACCACTTAGACAAAGTACATCGGTACATGTTTACCGCCAGAAATTAAGGCTAACTCATTGAGAAAATGTCTGGACTTGGTTTGAACGTCTTTGAAGTGGTATGGATTAATATTTACTTTTCGAAATGGTTTTGATCTTGGTATTTCATCTCCATTCAGTAGATCATACACCTCCATGAGAATCATTTAGTTACGAATGTGAGACAAATAGAATAAAACCACTCTATTCGATAAGAC
Source organism: Armigeres subalbatus (assembly GCF_024139115.2). Taxonomy (NCBI): domain Eukaryota; kingdom Metazoa; phylum Arthropoda; class Insecta; order Diptera; family Culicidae; genus Armigeres; species Armigeres subalbatus. The sequence continues at coordinate 130,609,105 of NC_085139.1, read as the reverse complement.
AATAATTAATTATAGAGCAATCTTCTCAAAGTGTCAATAGAGCATGTTGGTGAGGAAAGTGTCCTCAACTCTGGGGAATTTTGTTATCAGATTTTCCATTTGTTTCTGTGAGCTTATGCATAGTTTTGCATGATGTATGTGGCGACCATGTATCATCTAACCATCGGCTGGCAATGAAACTCAATCTGTTTGCACATTGTCTATATTTCTCTCCCTGGATATGCAAATATTTATTGGCAATGCCGGCGGGAGACTAGATTAACCACAGATATATTTATCGGTTCATTGTATTGTTATTCAGCGGCCAGTTCCAGCGCCGCAAAGGATTGCCCAGAAGCGCAAGAACGAACTTTACTGAGACAACTGATAGATAGAGCACAAATTATGAGGGTCATTTGCAAACATTTCAATCAAATTTATCAGATTCCTATTAAATAACTGAATCTATGTATATTTTGGCAACAAACTGGAGAATGAAATTTATTCAAAGGATGTGAATATAATCTCATTGTGATTAGGTAAACGGGTAGTGGGTACCTGAGCTTTGTGCACAAATTACGTAATGCAAAAAAAAACGGGATCTTGAATCCTCTCCCCCTCTTATGTAACACGCATAGGAAGCTCGTTTGGTTGATCTAACAAAACTGTTTGTTGGGTTCAACCCAGCAGGTTAGTTAATCATCAAATATGGTTTGTTATATCAAACATCATATTATGTTGGATCATCCATGTTGTTAGTAAATTCAACTAAATGTTTTGTTGAAAGTTACTTTGTTTTTTGAACGTGTTTGGAAAATTAAGAGTGTGTCATTATACTGAAGTATTATTTTCACTAGTGAGGAAAGCATATTAGACACTTATTAGATAAATGTATCATGTATTCATCTTGAGCATTTGCGGTAAGTAATATTTACGTATAATAATTAATAAAAAAACTCAAAACTTTTCTCCACCAAAGGAAACATTATCTGTGATATGAATCGGCAATAAAAAATGGTACCTAGACATTTTTCAGCAAGAATTGATTCCTTAATTAGCGGCCAGTGTGATGCAATTGAATGTGGATACGTAATTTCTCTTTAATGTTTATGTTCTTGCTAAGCATATGCGGTATTTCGAAAAATTTCGTTTCAGGTGGTTCGAAACGAAATTCCGCGGAATTTCGCGGAATTTGAGCATGGAGAAATCTGATTTCTTGATTTGGGTCCGTTTCGTTAAATTACAAAAATTTCGCTAGAAAAAAATAGCTTCTAACGAAATTTAACGGAATTCCGCGGAATTTCGAAACAAATTTAAACTTAAACCATACTTTATCAAAACCATATTATCAAAAATTTTGGGTGCGCCGCTGAACAAAATCGTAAAGTTGTATTCAAAACTTTAGGTTATACAATATAACTCCATAACTCCATTCTTAGTCGACATATTCGTATATGACACATTCCAGCGTAACGCGACACCATGAGGAGCCGACTTTCAGCGAGAAATTAGGTCTGCATTCGAAAATAAGCTTCGGGGTCATATGATAAACAGGTGTAAAATTATCCTCACTAAATTTTCTTCCTGATAGAATATTCATTTTGAGAGTTTTTTTTTCTTTGAATATGATAAATATAACGCGCTGCATCTCGTAACGCGACACCATCGCTGAATTGCACTTTTTTGCATTTTGAAATGCAAGTGCGTTTTTTAGCTCTGGTATACGGTTTAGAGTCTCGATTAATTCTAAGCATTTCTCGTATGCATCAACAGAAATGAGGCCGTGAATTAAAATCGCGGGAAAAACGGAGATTATAAGGAAAATTACTGAATTGATAGCAAGTCCGCCGCGTTACGCTGATCGACAAATAATGTTCTGCAAATGATTCATTTGTTTGAGAAACTGCATAAGTCCATTTTACACTATTTCGAGAAAACAACAAAAAACTGTTTTTGAACAAACTTGCACCGAATCTTTCGATTTCTTCGATACAGATCAATAGTTTTTGGCAAAACTCAACACACTGGGGTACTTTCAGTGCAAACAATGCACAATGAGGAAATCCGATTTCAAAGGTGGAAAAAATTGATAACTTTCTTCACGAACAACTTACAGAAGAGATCAAGAGCTTATTCGAAAGGGAATTTTGCAAAGAATTCAGTGAGTGCTGTTTCATGGACGTGTAACACTTCTGTATGTAGTTATTGAGCTCGTTTTGCCCTAATGCCCCATATATCGCGAGTTTCCAAACTATTTGTCATTTTATCTTTAAGACATTGTTCTAAAATTGTGTTTATCTCTTCACTGTTGATCCACAGAAGGGCACTAAATATATTTTGTTGGTAAAAGTTGGAAATTTAAGGGATTTTGGGGTCAAATAAGCATCAAAGTGCATTTTATGTGCCATTTTCATGTATTCTGTAAAAAATAGTAATATTTACAGATAAGTGTTGATATTATTGTCTCAAAGTGTTGAACAGATATTGACAAATGTTTGCCGAACAAAAATTAATGAAATAAATCGTTTCACAAATGTTTTATTTGGTTATTTATTGAGTAAAAAACGATTTTTAAAAACTTTTGAATAGCACCGATGCCAAACATTTCCAAACCATACCCGATAGCACAACTAGACAAGAATATTCATATGTTATGAGTCTTGATGTGATCATAGATAGGAGGTGATGGGAGATACTCTTTCTTCTTACATTTTTGCCCAAATTCCCCTATGAAATAATATAGCTCAATGATTCTAAGCAAGAAATGATGTAGTAATGTTAATTTAATTGATGTTTTCCAATGATATAATGAAAATAACAAATAAGCATATAATTCATTAAAAATATTGAATTATAGGGGATTTAGGGGTCATACAGCTCATTTAATGTAACTTTTTATACAAAATAGGATAACTTTTCTCAAGAGCGACTCACAGATAAGGTTAAGGGCTTATTCGAAAGCGAAATTCCAAGAAATTCAGAGAGTGATGTTTTATAGACATGAGACACTTCTGTATGTAGTTATTGAGCTGGTTTGGCTCAATGTCCCATATATCAATTTTTTTCATATTTTGGTACTTTTATCTTTCAAAAATTACACTGAAATTCTGTTTTCCTCTTCATTTCAGATCCATACATAGCGCTATACATATTTTGTGAGAAAAAGTTGGAAATTTAAGGGATTTTGGGGTCCAATAATCATCAAACTGCATCTATGTGAATTTTTCATGTATTCTGTAAACAATAATAATACTCAAGAAATCATTTGCACTACATTACGTCGAATGATCATTTAGGGTTAGTATATGGTGATTTAAAAACTTGTAAGCATTGATGTAGCTATACATATGGCCAATTTTGGCGAAATCTACAGCCTATTGATTATTCAGATATTTACAGATAATAGCTGATATTATTGTCATATTTTTTTTAAACAGAAATTGATACCATAAAAAAATTAATATCCATATATTACATTAAAAATGGATTTTAAGGCATTTTGGGACAAATATGGGGGGCCCTCCTTTGCCGTGCGGTAAGACGCGCGGCTACAAAGCAAGACCATGCTGAGGGTGGCTGGGTTCGATTCCCGGTGCCGGTCTAGGCAATTTTCGGATTGGAAATTATCTCGACTTCCCTGGGCATAAAAGTATCATCGTGTTAGCCTCATGATATACGAATGCAAAAATGGTAACTTGGCTTAGAAACCTCGCAGTTAATAACTGTGGAAGTGCTCAATGAACACTAAGCTGCGAGGTGGCTCTGTCCCAGTGTGGGGATGAAATGCCAATAAGAAGAAGAAGAAGAAGCAAAAAAAAAATCATTAATTATGTATTAAAAAAAAGGTTATGAGCCCTGAACCCTTGGATTTTTTTCAATGCAATCTACGAATATTTGTTCTACGAATCTACAAATTGAATCAATGTTACTCCATCATTTCTTAACCCAGAATCATTGAGCAATATTATTTCATAAGGGAAATATTTCCTATCTATTCCTATCTATTATCACATCGACTAAAAAAAATCAGGTTTTATCCAATAAATCACAAAACAAAACACTTGCGAAATGATTTACTTCATTAGTAATCGTTTCGCAAACATTTATCAATGTCTGTAGAACATTTTGGTAGAATAATAATATTTTTATTAATTTTTACAGAATACATCAAAAGTTCACGTAAAGTGCAATTTAATACTTATTTGACCCCAAAATCCCTTAAATTTCCAACTTTTACCAACAAAGCATGTATAGCGCTATGTATGGATCTAAAATGAAGAGGAAAACAGAATTTCAGTGTAATTTTTGAAAGATAAAAGTACCAAAATATGAAAAATTTTGATGTATGGGACATTGGGGCAAAACCAGCTCAATAACTACATACAGAAGTATCTCATGTCTATAAATCATCACTCACTGAATTTCTTGGAAATTTCGCTTTCGAATAAGCCCTTAACATTATCTGTGAATCGCTCGTGAGAAAAGTTATCCTATTTAGTATAAAAAGTTACATTAAATGAGCTGTATGACCCCTAAATCCCCTATAATTCAATATTTGTAATGAATTATATGATTATTTGTTATTTTCATTATATCATTGGAAAACATCAATTAAATTAACATTACTACATCATTTCCTTGCTCAGAATCATTGAGCTATATTGTTTCATAGGGAAATTTGGGCAAAAAGGTAAGAAAAAAGAGTATCTCCCATCACCTCCTATCTATGATCACATCAAGACTCATAACATATGACTATTCTTGTCTAGTTGTGCTATCGGGTATGGTTTGGAAATGTTTGGCATCGGTGCTATTCAAAAGTTTTTAAAAATCGTTTTTTACTCAATAAATAACCAAATAAAACATTTGTGAAACAATTTATTTCATTAATTTTTGTTCGGCAAACATTTGTCAATATCTGTTCAACACTTTGAGACAATAATATCAACACTTATCTGTAAATATTACTATTTTTTACAGAATACATGAAAATTGCACATAAAATGCACTTTAATGCTTATTTGACCCCAAAATCCCTTAAATTTCCAACTTTTACCAACAAAATATATTTAGTGCCCTTCTGTGGATCCACAGTGAAGAGATAAACACAATTTTAGAACAATGTCTTAAAGATAAAATGACAAATAGCTTGGGAGTTCGCGATATATGGGGCATTTGGGCAAAACGAGCTCAATAACTACATACAAAAGCGTTCCATGTCCATGAAACAGCACTCACTGAATTCTTTGCAAAATTCCCTTTCGAATAAGCTCTTGATCTCTTCTGTAAGTTGTTCGTGAAGAAAGTTATCAATTTTTTCCACCTTTGAAATCGGATTTCCCCATTGTGCAATGTATGCAGTACTCCACAATTGCTCTTCAAAGTACGTGGACATATGTAGTTTCTCAAACAAACAAACAAATTTGCATACATTCCTGAACAAATTTTTTTTTCGTCTTTTTTGCCAGAGTACGTATTTTTGGACAAGGATTCAGAATATATAAAAATCTCATTTTGGCCAAAAATGTTACATATGCAGTTTCTCAAACAAACGGTTCAAATGGTGTCGCGTTACGCAAACGTGTTTATCGTTGATCGAATATACTTTTTTTTTGTGGTTTAAAATTCAGTTTATTTTGTCAAATTCATGTTAGTTTTTATAATGTTGTTTCGAATTCAAAAATCTACAGTTAGTTCAAACTCTAAAGCGTTTACATCAATTCTTCCATTACAAAGATTAACGTAGCAGATGTAATTAATTAGAAGTTTTAGAATTTGTACACGAGCTGCTCTTCGTATGCCTGGCAAAGCGGGCTTCGCGAGGTCTTCAAACGAAAGTCGTCTCCATCCATCCATTACTTCCGCCAGCTTCTGCTGCAGGACCGTCCATGCCGGGCTGACATGAGCACAGGAAGAAAACTTGTGTTGAAGTGTTTCGGGGTTGCCACAGTGCTGGCAGTTCTCGTCAGCTGCTAATTGCATCACGTGTAGCAGTTTACGGTGCTCGGTTTTCCCGTTCACGAAAAGATAGAGTTGTGTACGTTGTGCTGATGATAGCTCTTTCATGCGTATATTGCGCCACGCGCGTGGCCAGTCAACTGCCGGACTGTTGCGTTCCACCTTTGGTAGTTCAGTTTGTTAGTTCAGTTTTGCAGTACGAAATGTTGGTGGATTTGATCGGCGGAGGGGTTTTGTAAGATTTGGCGAGGAATGTGGGATAAGTTTGAAAGGATTGATTTGATGTCGGGATTGTCTATTGGAGTTACTGGGCGAGGATTTGCGTTGAGAATAAAGGATTTATAGTGAGGAATGGAATCGATCTCTGTTATTCTTCTTATTGGCATTACATCCCCACACTGGGACAGAGCCGCCTCGCAGCTTAGTGTTCATTAAGCACTTCCACAGTTATTAACTGCGAGGTTTCTAAGCCAAATTACCATTTTTGCATTCGTATATCATGGGCTAACACGATGATACTTTTATGCCCAGGGAAGTCGAGACAATTTCCAATCCGAAAATTGCCTAGACCGGCACCGGGAATCGAACCCAGCCACCCTCAGCATGGTCTTGCTTTGTAGCCGCGCGTCTTACCGCACGGCTAAGGAGGGCCCCCAATCGATCTCTGTTATGTGTCTACTTATTGCAAGACTCTTTGCTTTCAGTGCTGGGATTTGTAAGCCTAAGCCACCATGGTCCTTCTTCCGAACAAGTTGCATAATGGGAACGCGGGCGACTATTCCTCTCCATAGGAAAGATCCCATCGTCGATGTGATTTTTGCTGTATGCACGCCAAGCGGAGGCAGCACCGAAGAGAGGTACCACAATTTCGACGTGCCGAACGTATTCAGCGTGATTACCTTCTGGTGCAGTGTAAGCTTACGTAAAGATTAGGAAAGCTTTGATCACCGCGTGACTTTATCGAAATTAATTTATTGGCTTTTTTCGGTGATAATTATACTACTCAAGCCGTTCCTGGGTGGACGTTAGGCAGAATAACAGCGATTTCAACAATGTTTGTTCTCTCATATGGCCCTCTGCTAATCTTCAGTTTCTATTCATTTCACACTTGCCGCTCGCTTGCGGTGTCAATCGAATCTGTATCTTCATTACTTTCATCTACTCCCTTTCGCTTTGAGTAGTATAATTATCACCGAAAAAAGCCAATAAATTAATTTCGATTACGTAAAGATTGTAGCCACATTTGTTGCGCAAACTTTCCCACCATCGCGTTCCAATTCATCGATGTCATTAAGCGTATTGAGTTTGCGAAGAAAATACCCAAAATTTTGACTACATGAGTAGTTTGTAGCCACTGGGTTTCAAACATATTCCCTTCGCAAAACCCAACATTTACCGCAACTGTTTTGCGCAAATTCAGTCTCGCGCCGGCGGCAAGACCAAAACGACGAAAAACTTCCCTCATCACCTCGATCTGCCATGGTAACGTTACGATGACGCTGATGTCGTCGGCGTGGGCAACGAGCAGATCATCCCCACACACTTGCTCAAGCCTACACACCAGTGGATGGAGATAGAGCACGAACAGATGCATGGATAACGGGTCGCCTTGCCGCACCGACCGTGTGATCTCAAACGATCGAGAGAGGTGCCCATTGATAAGCAGCCGGGATGTGGACCGACTGGCTATGTTCGAGAGAAGAGAGATGAGTTCCTCGTTGAACCCGAGCGACCGCATGGTTTCGAAAAGGAACGAGTGCCGCACCCGATCGAAGGCGTTCTCCAGATCGAAGCTGATGAGCTTACCAGCGCGACGGTGATGACGGAGACTGGCGATCCGATCTTTCAAAGCGAGAGTGGCCTGGAAGATGTTTCGCTCTGCGTTTGAGCATTTCTGTCCGTTGCTAAGGACGCGGTGGGCCTGCATAACGCGTTCCATCCTGTTTTTCAGGATGCGGGAGAGCAATTTATAATCGCTGTTGAGCAGCGATATGGGCCGGTACGCTCGCGCTGTGTTGTCGCCTCTCTTCTTCTTCACTAACACGATGACGCCCTCCAGGAAGGCATGGGGGAGATTTCCGTTGAGTGCTTCATTCATAAGCATGTTCAACTCACGGTGGATGACATCGAACATCCGGAGATAAAATTCTCGTGGGATCCCGTCGGCACCGGGGGATCGTTTGGGTGCGCTCGCCCTGATAGCAGACAGAATTTCTGCTGTTTGTATCTCCTCCATGCACGCTTCGTTTAGTGGGTCGTCCGGTGGGATAATATGTTCGCAAGCAAAATCGTCCCCGTTGTTGGCATTGCCGTCGTTTCCTGCTGTTTCTTCTGAGTACAGGCTCGAGAAAAAATCAAACAGATTTGCCTCGATCGCTTGAGGCTCGACGATGATTTCGTCTTCTCCCGTCTGTAGCTGCAAGATCGTTGTTTTCTTCCGTCGTCTTTCCCCCAGCTGGAAGATCGACATTGGCTCGCCGGCCACGTGCGTCTCGTTGATGCGCATAAACATGTGGGAGAAATTACGCTGCAGTGCCAACATTTCCCCTTTCAGCCGGTTGATGGTGGTGATCATTTGTGGCTGCTGATAATAGCCGTCGCACGCTAGCCGTAGCTGCGCATAGAGGTGCTGATGCGTATCGTGGAACTCCTCGTAGACGACACGAGATTTCCTCTTGAAAAACTCTAAGGTCCAGCCCAATCGGGTTATACGCAAAGGTGACGTTGAACTACGTAGCTATGTGTAATGTACAGGTTTTCGACTCTTCCGTTCGATGAGACCAAAGCAAGCATTTTTCAAGCCCTGGGTGAATCTGTTTTCGTTGTTTGATGATGTATAGGTATAATTTTTAAAATAACATTTGAAAAGGATGATAAAAATAAAATTTTCATATAATCGAGGATGAGAAACACTCTCGAGCGATCACATGTCCAAATTATCGATTGATAAAAACTTCGATTCGAAGCATTGGTATATGCTACTTTTGAACTTATTTTCCTACATAACACCAAAACACAATGCCAATCATCCGATTCCGATTTAAATTCATTGTTCACATTAAATTGTCGTTAGTTAAGTTTACTATAAAATGATTCGATTCCAAAATTTTAAAAGTTATCGACGATAACAACTCGCCTACGTTTCACACCTGAGAAGTTATCAAATGATAATTCCAATAATTATCGTATGAGAATGATTCTGCACAATCCTGGCTTATAGTGTACCGCTGCAACCATAATCGACGCAAACTGGAGCAGATACTTAGACTAAGCACCCGCCACTAAGTCTGTCTAAACACCCCGTGGCTCATTACAGAAAAGCCCATCGTGAAAGCTGGACTGCCAACGGCGTTTGATCGTCACCCTTTGGAGGAAGACAGAGTAGAAGCGTCAAAGCAATTTGACAATTTATTCATAAGAATTATTATTCTTTCACGTGAGTTGCGTCGGGCTTTGCGTTTACTCCGTTAGACACCTAGGAATTAGCTGCGAAGAATATTACGAGCCCCTATAATGGCATCTATAGATGTTATCCGGAAGCCGCCATCAAACGCCTCCAAGCTTTCGAGAGAAAATGCGCGTGTAAGTTAGCAGAAACGAGCTGCACCAGTTAAAAACCCTGTAAGTTGCATTATTTGACATCTATGCTGGCTTGAGGTCTTCAGCTAGCCTTGCGAACAAAGGCGCAAAATCTGGAGATGGCGAGATCGATTCCCGATCCGATCTAGGATGTTTTCGGGTGAGGAAGATTTTTTTTATGTCTTTATTTGAGAGGTTTTCAGCCCTTGGCTGGCTCACCTTTAGAGGAAAATTCTCGACACCCTTGGCATAGTGTAATGCAATGCTTTCAATTAATAACTAAAGAAATTCTAATAGATTACTAAGTTAAAAAGTAGGCCAAGTTCCAGTTGGAATGTAGTGCTATGGAAGAAGAAGCTTGCGCTGCACTTACAAAATTAACTAATTCACCGAAACCGATTGCAAAACTGTTAGCAAATTTTCAATAGTAAATATTAACTTACATAAATATACACACTGGAGTCGGTTTTTACGCGGAGGATATGGGCCGCGTGAAAAAAACAACGTAAATTGGGTAAATCCCATAATGAACTTAATAAACCATAATAAATCTGAGCGGAACTCCCAAAATTCGTGTGAAAAAAATCGCATAAAAAGCGATTTGTTTAAAAAGAATCGTGTAAAAAACGACTTCAGTGTACATCGGGTATGAAGCGTTGACTCTTCCTTGATTGAATGGTCCAAGAAAATTAAAAATCCATCGAGAAACGGCTGAGATATTAACGATCAAAGTCTATCATATTTTCGTGACGTTTTTCGATTTTGTGCAATCGTAAAGTGTACCCCAATATTGAAAAGACAGACGTAGTTCTACGTCAAAAAGATTTGATTTTTGGCTTAGCGTACGACAGCCACCATTGCATACACGACGCGTAGTTTCTGGGCTGACGAGTCCAATATTGCCACTTATACTGAAACTCGGCAACGTTTTCTTCGGTAAGAAGATGCGGTCGAAGGGCCCAGAAACCGCGCCCAGGCTCGTGTCCCAGTGGGGGAAGACAAAGTCTGAGCGTTAGCGCCTTGTGATCCGTGAAACAGCAGACGTGCGTGTAGGCCGACTGCAGTTTGTCGCGAAGACCACGGCTGACATAGATCCGATCGAGTCGAGATCGCGCGTTTCGACAGACATAGGTAAAACCTGCATCACGTGGACACAACTTCTCCCATACATCATGTAGCTGCAGCTGCTGTACAGCTGTTTTGAGGGACGGACTGGTGTTCGGGCTGGACGAATCGCACGCACGCAGCACGCAATTGAAATCGCCGGCTACGATGACGTTCTCGGTGTGGTGGCGGAGATAATAGGCAAGCGTACCATTGAAGAACTCCTCTCTAGCAGCGCGCTGTGCAGTGCCGGAGGGAGCGTAGACGTTGCAGATCGTTGTGTCGTGCACTCGCAGCGTGATTAGTCAGCTGTCTAGGCTCTTCTCCACATGAGTGACATGAATGAGCTCCTTCACCGCAACAGCTGTGCCTCTCCTCGTGTGGTCCACATTCGCGAAAACGACAAAGCCAGGCAAGGAAAGCTGTTCGTTCTCGACTTCCTGCAGACACACGATATCGAGGCTTTGGCTGCTTATGAAGGTTCGGAGTGCGTTCAGTTTTGTGGGGTTCGTGATCGTGCCGATGTTGATGGATGCGAGGTTGTAAGACGTGAGAGCTATTTATGGAAGAAAGTCCACATGCTGCTCGTCGTCACCGTCGTTGCATCGCTGTTTCTTGCCGGGCGGGCGTCCTCGGCTTCGGCTGCTTCTCGTCGATGTGGATGAATCGTCCGTGTCGTTGCCGGCGGTTTGGTCTTTCGATTGCAACGCGTTTGCTGGCTTTTTGAATATGTCAACCAAGACCACTTCAGCGGTCTGTGGTTGTGTGCGCAACGACGACGATGTGCTGCGCGCGATTTGTGTTTGCAACGGGTTGGGAGAAACCGTTCGTGCAATGGGCGCAGTCGGCTGGCTTGCAGTTGGGTTTATTGAGCCAGACGGTTCGGTCTGACTCGACGGCTGTGGCAGCTCGGGGAAAGCCTCCAGCGATGCTGGTGGTGGAGCAACAGAACGCTGACCGACCGGTTTGGCGCTCGGGGGTTTTGCACCGTTCGGCTTCTTCGGTGGTTGTCGTGGCCCAGTTTGCTTCGCCACGTTCGCATAGCTCTTCTGGACTAGCAGCTTTTTGTTCTGGACACACGATATGCCAGTATGCGCTTGCTCTTTGCAGTATTTACAAGAGACGATTTGCCCCTTGTAAACAATGTAGGCCTGCTGTCCATCGATCGTTACCCACGAATCGATGTTTCGATGGACTAGCATTCGGGCCGACCAAATGCCGAGCGGTATCCCACCGAACTCGAACCCATTGGCGTAAATAAGGGGGGCTAGGGGGGGCTTAGCCCTCCCTAGAAAAAAAAAATACCCCCCTAGGATTTGAGAAGTTAGTTAGCAGTGATATCAGTTTTCAACATATAGCATAATGAATTACCGAAATAGTTAGAAGACTAAAGAGTTATCTCTCATATTTACTCTATCATACTTAATGAAATGAATAGAAGAAAAATTAGCTTGTTTCTGAATTCTGAGAAAGATTCCCATCAGCATCTGAGAAGGATTCTCATCAGAATCCGAGCAAAATTCTCACTTCAATCTCTAAAGAATTCTTTTCGGATTTATCGATGTATTCCAACCGTAATCCAGAAGAATTCTTACTGGATTCTTTCCAGTATTGTTAATCAATACCCTTGGGAATCTGTGAAAAATACCCTTTAAAATCCATGGAGGATTTGCTTTAGAATCTCTCGTTGATTTGCTCCGGAATATCTCCAGATTCGTTTTAAGATTGGTTTAGGAATTCCTTGACAAATCAGAATACTTCGGCGATTTGCTTCGTAATCCTTTGAAGATTTAATTCGGAGTCTCTCGACGTTTTGCAAATGATCTGCGTTGGGATCTCTAGACGAGTAATCCGGCAGACGATTAGCTTCGGAATCCCGCGAAGAATTGCTTCAGAATCATTCGACGTTTCGTTTCGGAATACATCGACGGTTTGCTTCAGAATTTTTCATAGATTTTGTTCAGAGTCCCTTAACGATTTTTTTTAACCATTCGACGATTTGCTTCGAAATCCTTTGATGATTTGCATCGGAATCCCTCAACGATTTGCTTCAACATCCTTGGAGGATTCCCTTCGGGATTGCTGGAGGATTCTTTTCGAAATAACTGAAGGATTAATTCGGAGTCGCTCGACGATTTGCTTCGAAGTCCTTCGACGGATTGCTTCGGAATCCTTCGACGATATGCGTCTTCATCCCTGGAACATTGCTGATGAAATACCTGGAATCATCATATTGGAATTCCTGGAGGGTTTTCGACGAAATCTCTGGAATTCAAATTCCTGAAATATTCCCTTCAAATTCCTGAAATATTCCCGTTGAAATTCCTGGAGGGTGAAGGATCCCTGGTACATTCTCGTCGGAATCCTTGAAATTTTTCCGTTGGAATTCCTGAAATATTCCCTCCGAAATCTCTGGTTTCTCCTATCGGTATTCTTGAAGGATTCATGTCGAAATATTTAGAGATTCCCGTCGGAGTCCCTGGAACATTCCAGTCAGGATCACTAAATGATTTTCATCAGAATTCTTGGAAGATTCTCGGCGGAATCCATGGAAAGTTGCACTATTTTTTTTTCATTTGAGATAGATAGAATATTTATGAAGTATGCAAATATATCCACTGCCTGACGCTAGTCGAGCGGAATTAAACATAGACTGTGAGTTGTTGCTCACACGTGCACACGTGGCTTGATAAAAGAGAATAATATGAATGAGTGTGATGGATCCGCAATTGCCTTAGGTGGTTGGACTGCATTTGTCACATTAGAGTAGAGTGGGGCAAGAGTGCGCGTGAGGTAAGAGTACGTTTTCGATTTTTTGAAGTAATAAAAAAAGATAAACTAGCAACACTGCGTCAGTTTGACAGGTATTCTGGCCAACTATTATCATGTGTAATTGTAAACGATTTGAGTAAACAACAAGGGAGATATGGAGTTAGATAACTTTTTGGTCATTTTGCTAAAAATAATTGTGTTTCCGCAACTAGTATTTCATTACCATATATACGTTCAATCAGGTGAACATTATACCATTTCGATAACCTATTGTATAGAGTACTTTATGGTACAGAACACCAATCCGGTTGGTTTTCCAAGAAGTCAAAACCATTACTTGAATAATTTTTGGCACTGTGGGGTAAAAGTACGCAGGAACCGGTGGGGCAAGAGTACGCATATGAATCTTCAAGTTATGATGTCAAACCCGTATCTCCGGCCGAAATAAGACTTCTTCCAAAGCGTAAAGATCTACAACTAAGAAAAAAGGGACAGAATTCGAAATTATCACAAGTTTTTAGGATAAGTTGAAGTAATTCGGTGTTAGAAAGGACTTAGCGAACAAAGCACTGAAGCGAAATAATGAAATTGTATCAGGACTTGTTGTACACCTAAACATAGTACGAAAACACAATTTCATCTAAATTATGATTTCATTTAATCAAAAGAAACATTCATAAATTACGCAACGTTTAGCTGGAAGGGGTTACGAGATGTGTGATGATCCATTTAATTTCTATAAGATTCATACAAATAGTGTAAGATAGGGGGGAGGGGTGATGGAATTGCCAAATTTTACGTTACGTGATTGGTGGACTTTCTTTAGGGAAAATGCCTTTGTATACGCCACGCGAAACCTGATATATATTTTTACCTCTGTTGTTTTTTGTATATATAAAAAAACAATGGTTTTCGTATGAAAGTGCACATTTTTAGGACCCCCTCCCCCTTTAAGAGTTACGTAATCTTTTAACATTCCCTAATACATGCTCATTGAACATCAATTAAATGTTATTAACTCTTATTTGTGTTAATATATACTCAAAGCACATGATTAGATAAATGCGTACTCTTACCCCACCCGATGCGCACTTTTACCCCACCGGTGGGGTAAGAGTGCGTTTTTCACTTGTCTTGCAATAAAGGTTCTACTAAAACGAATCTCAATAATTTCAATATTTTTTCCACTGGGTAACATAAAGGAAGAGTATATGAATCATCGACACTGATTTGATATGCAGAAGCTTGCTTCATAAGGGCCACATGATCGATTGAAAACTTAGTGCGTACTCTTGCCCCACTCTACTCTACCGCTGAAAACTTGAAATGTTAAAATGTTTGAGAATTTTCAAAAAGATGGTCAGTTTCGAGAAAAAATATAAAGGGGCTATAGCCCCCCCTAGGCATCGGAGATAGTTACGCCAATGCTCGAACCCTTCTCCCCATGTTAGCTCTCGCAGCGAAAACACTTCACCGAACGCACTCAAGAATTCCACGATTTTTTCTTCGGGGACGTTTTCTGGCAGGTCGTGTACTTTAACCTCTACACATCCATCTTCCATGGTGATGCGAAGCTTGTATTTTTTCCCCGCGTGCTCCACTTCATGCTTCTCGTCATGTTCTTGCACTATTCGTTGTGCGAGCGCCAGGTTGTCAACCTTGACGAACGCACATTGTTCACCTCTGTGGCACTGTAGTCTCAACACTTCTTCTTTCTTCAGGCCGAGTACCGTGCGGCAAAAGCCGTGAACCTTTTCGAAAGACGGCTTCACCGGGAAACTCGAATAGTCAATACGAAAAGTATTTTCTCGCCTCATCGCGGATCACTAAAACGCGCGACGCGGCACAGACGGAATCGAACTTTAACCACTGTATTCGATCACTTGACTTTCCAAGAGCGCAATCGGAAACACGTCTGCACGTCTCAGAAACTGAGCGGTAACTATTATATACTTAATTTCAGCAAATTTCGATGCGACATGTTGTAGTCGACACAGGATATTGTCACATTATCTATCGTTGAATGTAGTTCGAGTTGGTGGTCACGATCTGGAGTTTCTATTATTAAAGGTTTGAGGGACTAACCGGCACAAATTTAGAACTAAACCAATTCCATTCATATCATCATATTATATTCGTTTTTAAAACGAAATAAAATGGTAATGGGTTTTTCTATTTTTATATTAGCCGCACCCAAGTATGATTCGGATCGGTTTTGCCTTTCTCGTATACTAAGTATAGAGTAGAGTGGGGCAAGAGTACGCACTTAGTTTTCAATCGACCATGTGGCCCTTCTGAAAGCAAGCTTTTGCATATCAAATCAGTGTCGATGATTCATATACTCTTCCTTTATGTTACCCAGTGGAAAAAATATTGAAATTATTGAGATTCGTTTTAGTAGAACCCTTATTGCAAGACAAGTGAAAAACGCACTCTTACCCCACCGGTGGGGTAAAAGTGCGCATCGGGTGGGGTAAGAGTACGCATTTATCCAATTATGTGCTTTAAGTATATATTAACACAAACAAGAGTTAATAACATCTAATTGATGTTTAATGAGCATATATTAAGGAATGTTTAAAGATTACGTAACTCTCAAAGGGGAGGGGGTCCTAAAAATGTGCACTTTCATACGAAAAACCATTGCTTTTTATAAATACAAAAAACTACAAAGGTAAAAATATATATCAGGTTTCGCGTGGCGTATACAAAGGCATTTTCCTTAAAGAAAGTCCACCAATCACGTAACGTAAAATTTGGCTATTTCATTACCCCTCCCCCCCTATCTTACACTACTTGTATGAATCCTCTAAAAATTATATGGATCGTCACACATCTCACAACCCCTCCCAGCTAAACGTTGCATAATTTATGATTAAATGATTAAATGATTTTGATTAAATGAAATTATCATTTAGATGAAATTGTGTTTTCGTACTATGTTTAGGTGTACATCAAGTCCTAATACAATTTCATTATTTCGCTTCAGTGCTTTGTTCGCTAAGTCCTTTCTAACACCGAATTACTTCAACTTATCCTAAAACTTGTGATAATTTCAAATTCTGTCCCTTTTTTCTTAGTTGTGAATCTTTACGCTTTGGAAGAAGTCTTATTTCGGCCGGAGATAACGGTTTGACATCATAACTTGAAGATTCATATGCGTACTCTTGCCCCACCGGTTTCTCCGTACTTTTACCCCACAGTCCCAAAAATTATTCAAGTAATGGTTTTGACTTCTTGGAAAACCAACCGGATTGGTGTTCTGTACCACAAAGTACTCTATACAATAGGTTATCGAAATGGTATAATGTTCACCTGATTGAACGTATATATGGTAATGAAATACTAGTTGCGGAAATCCAATTATTTTTAGCAAAAAGACCAAAAAGTTATCTAACTGCATATCTCCCTTGTTGTTTATTCAAATCGTTTACAATTACACATGATAATAGTTGCCCAGAATGCCTGTCAAACTGATGCAGTGCTGCTAGTTTATCTTTTTTCATTACTTCAAAAAATAGAAAAAGTACTTTTACCCCACGCGCACTCTTGCCCCACTTTACTCTACGTAAAGGCTATATGTTCGCTCCAAAAATGAACTTTTTATAGGAGGCCCGGAGACCCACAGTGTTATATACCAATCAACTCAGCTCGACGAATTGAGGTGATGTCTGTGTGTGTGTGCGTGTGTGTATGTGTGTGTATGTGTGCGCACCAAAAGAGCAAAAAGTTTAGCTAACTTTTTTTTGCACTTACCCTCAACCAATTTACTCGCAACAGGTTGCATTCGACGCAGTATACTGCCCCATTGTTTTCTATTGTAAATTGGCCGGATCGGACTATGGGCTTGGAAGTTTTCAAATGTTGGTCTAGTAATATCAATTATCTATCTGCGTATACGCCTGGCAGATGTGGATACATATTGAGTATCCCACTGAATAAAAATAAATCTAAGCATTCATTTTCTAATTTTGACTAAGTCAGTACTTAGTCCACGCTCACAAGACAATATGAAGAATGCTTCAGCATAATTACATAATTCTTAAGTGAACTGAGGTTTTAAACGAAATTTGAATCCGTATATGAAAAATGCCACAATTTCTTACTGATATAAAACTGATATAAAATTGATCAGATTCGGGAGCACACGCTCCACGATGAATTCCTTTGAAAGTGGCACAAATGCTGGGGTATTGTCTTATCGCCAATGGTATATGCGGCTAAAATGTGGCGATTTATCACAGATTGCCTTTTCTGTTATTGTAACTCTTTTGATCGCAAAACAGTTATTCGACTTCGACAAAGTGAAATCAGAATAAAAATGCCCCGGAAAAAAAATTTAAAATTTCGTTTCGATTCGAAAAATTTCGAATTAAATGAGCCTTGATTTCGTATCGTTTCGAAGTCTCGAAAGAAATCTTCATTTCGTTTCGTTTCGTTCCGAATCAACATAGACATTTTAAATTTCGTTTCGTTTCGTTTCGTTAGGAAAAAGTGTGTTATCGCTGGTGAATCTCCCGGAGGAATTCTCGAAGGAACTGCCGGAGGAGCTCCCGTAAGATCTCCCGGAAGAACTCCCGAAGGAATCTCAGGAGGAACTCCTAGAAGAATTCCTAGAGGACCTCCCGGGTGAGCTCCCAGAGAAACTAATTTCCGGAGAAACTCCCGGATGAATTGCTGGTGGAATTCCCGGAGGAACTCTCGAAGGAATTTTCTGGAAGAATTTCTGAAGAAACTCCCGGGAGAATTTCCAAAGGAACCCCGTGGAAACTACCAGAAGCATTCTCGGAAACAAGAGAACTCATCTTATAGACCAATCTCGTCTAGCTGAAACCTTTGTTGGGGTTTGTAGCTGGACCATCATCATCATCAGAGGACCTCCCGGAATTCCTGAAGAAGCCTAAATAAATTCCAAATCTGCCGAAATTCCCGGAAGAATTTTCAGAGGAGCTGCCGATAGAACTACCGGAATTATTTCTCGAAGGAAATCTTAGAGAAATTGGAAATGCCGGTGGAACTCCTGGAAGAATTACAGGAGGAATTTTCGAAGAAACTCCTGGAGGATCTCCCAGTGGAAATCTTGAAGTTTCCACCGGAATTCTTTTAGGATTTCATTGCGAATTAATCTAGGAATTTCTCAGAAAATTCCATTGTTGATTTCATTTTCGGTATAATTTCTGTATAAATTTCCGGTGGAATTCCTGGAAAAATTCTTTGAAATTTTCACAAGAAATTATTCGAAACAATTCACGGAAAATTTTATGGAATTTACACAAGAAATTCGAAGATTTTCGTGAAGATTTTCTTGGAGTAAATAATGGTGGAATTTTCGGATCAATTCCCGGCGAAATTTATGGTGGAATTCCTGAAGACACTGCCGAATAAGTTGCTGGAGGCATTCCTAAAGAATCCCTGATAGAATTTCGGATAGAATGCCAGGAGCAATTGTCGAAGGAATTCCTGGAGAAAGCTTGCATATTGATTTTTCTGCCTATTTTATAATGAATATTATTTCAGAGAGAATTTGTTTTGAAATTCAAATGTATGGTTCTAGTTTTCTTAAACTTATGGAAGAATGCAGGATTTTTATAATAATTGTTATAGCCGATTTTATATTCTTTCTGAATACTAAGTTCGTTAATAATTTTCTCACTTTATTTAAAAATATCTGATGAGCAATAAATCATGCATTTTTAAATCCATTATTGTTTTAATCATTACTGTTTCGATTTGGTTTCATGTGTTAATATTCATGTGTTTTTATAAAACTACCATAAAACTACGATTTAGAAGACCAAAAAAAAGTTGCCCCCCCCCCTTCTCCAAATTCTTGCTACGCCCATGTTTTCTATGATAACATCAATGCTTTCAGAAAAATAATATCTTATGTGAAAAAATCCTTAGAATATTCAGAAAATTGTTGTCCACAAACTTTTACTCCAGCATTTTCAGTTATAAAACATGCCATCAAAACAGGAAGTACTGTGGAACACGAACAAGTACACGGTGGATAATATTAAGCGTGAAAGTGTTTCTAAAACTGCTAAAGTATTTTTGGTCTACTGAGCTCCATTGCATACAAACGTGATTGGAAGGCCAAAGACACGAAGCAACTCATCAATAGGATAAGAAGCAGCATCCGGAAATGGCATCCGTCCAGCGGTCATGCAAGATTAAATTACGCCACACAGCGGACCATGGACCATATAGTTCAAATACAAAGGATTACTCTTTATAATAACGTAAATCAGATTGAGCTACACTTCTTTGTAGTTTTCTTCCCGAGCCATTTTTTTCCATTCCCGCTATTTAGTGGCCGCCCATTAGACAGGTTATTTTATTTTGCAATAGAATTATTTTTCAATATGTAGGGGAACTGTGCCGATCTCCATCTCACTGTACATATATCCATCTCATCGCTAAACAAAGAAATACGGCACCAAATTCGTCGCTTCTTTTTGTCAACATGCGTGCTCACTGCTGAAAAAATCACAAAAATAAAAAACAAACCAATTTCCTTTCCATTGCTTTGATTTTGATGGGATGGAAATAGGAGCTATGCGATGAAGTGGCGAACCGTTCCCTTGTGAGACAACCAGTTGAATAAGATATCTCGGAATTTGTGAAATTTGGAGAGTTGTAATATTCTACAAAATTGTTCGAAATATCAGACCCATTGTGGACAACATCTTATTAATTCGGAATTCATCCACATGACGGCACTAGCGTCTATGAGACTATCAGTTGAATTAGATATCTCGGAGTCTGTGAAATTTAGACAGTGGTGATGTTCTACAAAGTTGTTCGAAAGATCAAACCCATTGTGGACAACATCTAATTAATTCGGAATTCATCCACATGGTGGTACTAGCGTCTATGACACTACCAGTTGAATTAGATATCTCGGAATCTGTGAAATTTAGACTGTTGCGATATTCTACAAAGTTGTTCGAAAGATTAAACCCAGTGAGGAGAGCATCCAATTAGCTCAGAATTCATCCACTTGGCGGCTCTAGCGTATATGTTACCATCACTTGAATTAGATATCTCGGAAATTGTGAGATTTGGAGAGTATATTCTACAAAGTTGTTTGAAAGATCAAACCCATTGTGGACAGCATTTAAATAATTTGGAATTCATCCGCATGGTGGCACTAGCGTCTATGAAACGACCAATTGAATAAGATATCTCAGAATCTGTGAAATTTAGACAGTTGTGATATTCTACAAAGTTGTTCGAAAGATCAAACACATTTAGGAGACCATCTAATTAGTTAGGAATTCATCCACTTGGCAGCGCTAGCGTATATGACACTACACTATCTGTGAAATTAAGAGAGTTGTGATATTCTACAAAGTTGTTCGAAATATCAAACCCATTGTGGACAACATTTAAATAATTTAGAATTCATCCCCATGGTGGCGCTAGCGTCTATGGGACAATCAGTTGAATTAGATATCTCGGAGTCTGTAAAATTTAGACATATGTGATATTCTACAAAGTTGTTTGAAATATCAAACCCATTGTGGACAACATCAAATTAATTCGGAATTCATCCACATGGTGGCACTAGCGTATATGAGACTACCAGTTGAATAAGGTGTCAGGCCATTAGGCCGAAGGGCATTTGGCCGAAGGTCATTAGGCCGAATGGACATTAGGCCGAACGGTCATTAGGCCGAATGGCCATTAGGCCGATTTGGCAAAAAGAAGCAAGAAGTGAAAAATGAGAAGTTCTTTCTTCGCCTCACCGCTTTTTCCTTCTCCCATCTTGAATCTTCCTTTTTCTTTCTTCTTTCTGCTTCCTTCCTTCTTCCTTTTTCCTTCTTACTTGTTCCTTCTTCCTTCTTCTTTTCTCCTTCTTTCTTCATCCTTCTTTCTTCTTCTTTCTTTCTTCTTCCCTCTTCCTTCTACCTTCTTTCTTCCTCCTTCTTTTTTATTCTTTTTTCTTCCTACCGTTTTCTTCTTTCTTTCTTCTTCCTTCCGTTTTCTTCCTTTTTTCTTCTTTCTTCCTTCTTCCTTGTTCCTTCTTCCTTCTTCCTTGTTCCTTCTTCCTTCTTTCTTCTTCCTTCTTTCTTCTTCCTTCTTGCTTCTTCATTCTTACTTTTTCCTCCTTCCTTCTTCCTTTATACTTCTTCCTTCTTTCTTCTTCCTTCTTCCTTCTTCCTTCTTCCTTCTTCATTCTTACTTTTTCCTTCTTCCTTCTTCCTTCTTCCTTTCTACTTCTCCCTTCTTTCTTCTTCCTTCTTCCTTCTTTCTTCTTCCTTCTTCCTTCTTTCTTCTTCCTTCTTCCTTCTTCCTTCTTCCTTCTTCCTTCTTCCTCCTTCCTTCTTTCTTCTTTCTTCTCTCTTCTCTCTTCTTCCTTCTTCCTTCTTCCTTTTTCCTTCTTTCTTCTCTCTTCTTACTTCTTTCTTCTTTCTTCTTTCTTCTTTCTTTTTCCTTCTTCCTTCTTCCTTTTTCCTTCTTACTTCTTCCTTCTTCCTCCTTCCTTCTTCCTTCTACCTTCATCCTTCATCCTTCTTTCTCCTTTCTTCTCTCTTCTTCCTTCTCTATTCTTTCTTCTTTCTTCTTTCTTTTTCCTTCTTCCTTCTTCCTTCTTCCTTCTTCCTTCTTCCTTCTTGCTTCTTCCTTCTTCTTTCTTTCTTTTTCCTTCTTCCTTCTTCCTTTCTACTTCTTCCTCATTGCGCACTACTCACTTCTCACTCCCCAGTTCTCATTCGGCCTAATGGCCATTCTGCCTAATGACCATTCCTTCTTCCTCCTTCCTTCTTTCTTCTTCCTTCTTCCTTCTTTCTTCTTTCTTCTTTCTTCTTTCTTGTTTCTTCTTCCTCCTTTTTTCTTTTTTCTCTCTTCTTTCTTCTTTTTTCTCTCTTCTTTCTTCTTTCTTCTTTCTTCTCTCTTCTTTCTTCTTTCTTCTTTCTTTTTCCTTCTTTCTTTTTCCTTCTTTATTTTTCCTTCTTTCTTCTTCCTTCCTACTTCTTCCTTCTTCCGTCTTTCTTCTTCCTTAGACCATTCGGCCTAATGGCCTTCGGCCTAATGACCTTCGGCCTAATGACCCAGCATCGTTGAATAAGATATCTCGGTGTCTGTGAAATTTAGACAGTTGTGATATTCTACAAAGTTATTCAAAAGAAAGTTTTTAAGATTTGCTGTTAGAAACATTGGATGGAGAGAAGAGTTTCCGGTATATGAAAATCTCTGCTCGTCATTTGACCTTAACACCATCAGTAGCAGACACAAGATTGCTGACATCGTATTTTTCTGTAACATCTTGAGAGGGCGAGTTAGTTGTCCTTATCTCTATAACCGGCTCAACTTCAACACTAGCCTGATTACTTTTCGTCGTCGGACACAAACATGATAGCCGAAATAATTCGTGATAGATTAAGATTATTTTTTAAAAGGACAAATATATGTGTGACAATAATTATGTGTATAATGTATAAGTAGGGTAACGGGCTTATAGCCTTTAGTCCAATAAATCAAATCAAGAAGGGGTCACACAACTTGTTTATTTTTCAATAACTGCCTTCATTATGGAGGTTGATCCACAGACCTTGAATCTGTGGAGTTCGTAGACTACCTAAAACCAATAACATTAACAAAAACTTCTTGAAATGCAAATATATGCCAAGAAGGGGTCACACAACTTGTTTATTTTTCAATAACTGCCTCCATTAAGTAGGATGATCCACATACTGTGACTCTGTGGAGTTCGTAGACTACCTGGAACCAACTACAACAACAAGAACTTCTTGGAATGCAAACATATACCAAGAAAATCCACTGACCTTGAATATGTAGAATTCGTAGACTACCTGGAGCCCACAACAATAAGAACTACTTGGAATACAAACATATACTAAGAAGGAGTCTCAAAACTTGTTTATTCTTCAAGAATTGCCTCCATTACGGAGGTTGATGCAAAAACCTTGACTCTATGGCGTTAGTAAACTCCTATATCCCATGACACTTCGCATGCAAGCATAAATGTTGTTTCTAGATAAACCGAACTACTTAGCACATCTAAAAACAACCTCTGCAGCTAATCCTAATTTGTCTCATGTAAATGCTTGAAAATTTATGGCGTAAAGAGAGGGAGCGTTATTTCGAATTTGGAGCGTAAAACAAGGGAGCGTTATTTGGAATTTTGAGCATGAAAAGAGGGGCGTAAAAGCAGTGATGGGAAATGTCAAAAAAATGTCATGGCATTGCTATTACTAATTTCTTAATAACTTTTTTCAAAATTCATTTACAGTTCGGATTTTTCGATTAACATGTAGTACTCAAAGGGTCCTAGAACTTTGTCGAACAGATCATCGTTCTAAATACAAAGTGTAAGCCATGAGAGCGAGATTTAAAAAATGTCACGAAATGTCATGACATTAATGTCATTTGATACTAATTCGGCTCTCACGCCGCCAATATCGTATTTAGAGAAATTACCTGTTAGAACAAATTTTCGGGTCCTTTAAGAGCTACATGTTTATATGGAAAAAATAATTGTAAATTACTTGTGAGAAAAGTTATTAGCAAGTTAGTCCCATGACATCGATATGACATTTCCCGTCACTGCGTAAAAGAGAAAGCGTAAATAGTAGTTTGTGCAACTAGTTGCAAAAAGATGATTTTTTTCAGCACGAGTTGTACGGCAATAGTTAGACAAGTTGGACAAATACTTCGAGTGCAAAAAAATCGAGTTTTGCAACGAGTTGCACACGCTATTTTTTGTAATGACGAAAAATGGGCTTTAATATGAATAATCTATACCAAAATTGTACAATCGAATTTACTCCACATGATCATTCATGCCAATAAATTATGTTGCGGCAGAGAACAATAAGATTCCATCTTATCGTGCCAAATTGCATAGCTTGAAAAGCTATGAAGCGATGGATGCAATTGCCTTTGGAAAATTGTGATGTTATGTCCAACAAACCATTTCATTCATTACGAGACGCTTAGAGTAAACTATTCAAACACTCACCCAAACTAATTCAGCTAAATGTAGTCAAGTAACTACTGCCCCAGTGTAGGTTTTTCATTATAGCACCCAAATGAGTGCTATAATGAATATTATGCAACCCATTTGAGTTGCATACCCAAGTAACCACTAAGCCGTTAAAAATAACATTAATTCGGTTCTATAGTCGCATTAAAGACATGGTCAACAGTGCTGATAAGATCTATATTGAACTTGAGTGCTGCTCTAAAGCCGCTTTTGGCGAAATATTCGGCTGATATAGTGCATGCCCCTACTGTTTTCCATGTCTATGCGTAAATGTCAAACTATTTAGACGAGTTGGAAAACGAAAAAAAAAAATGAAAGGAAAAATATTTATTTACAATCTGAAGCGTTCTATCTTTTTTCTTCACGTTGGGACTCGATGATTTTTTTGTTAATTGTATTAAACTCCGGTCTTGAACTGTGTTTAGTACGATGGATCTGGATTTAGCTGATGGCTGAGTTTGCCATCTGATCCATCTCCGTATACTGAGTGGATACATTGCTGGGAGGGGTTAATAAACGGAAGATTTCTATCTTCTTTCATGTCAATGGCGAGGAAAGTGCTCAAAAAATATATTCCGTAAACGAATTATTTATTACTTATAATTGTAAGCCAAACGGAACTTTTCAAATTAAGTTTATTTAAAAGGTGCCTTTCAGCGAGCCTTTCAGGTGGGAATTAATATCAATATTAATAATAATTAATATAAATAGAAGAAATCCACACTTCGCGGAACATATGGATCATACATTCTCTATACGAATGTCATCAATAATATTATTCCTGCAGGTTTTCTAAAATATATCTGCCCTAATGCGAGTGAAAGAGATAGCTTTTAAAATTATGGGCGTTATTGTTTATGATTTCTTTCAAACGTCATACATGATAGCTCTAAATTGGAATTTAAGGTTTTCTTATTCGGCTTGTATCCACAGAGCTGATTAGCTTTATATCCAAGCGTTATATACCGATATACGGTTTCTTCTGCTGCTTGTGGTCTATACTGCCAATAAGCACTAGAAAAACCTATCTAGAACTTATAAGCACTGAAAAGCTGTTATATGGTACAAATGCGGCTTACTACAGTGCTTAACGGTTACCTGGGTAATAATCATTAAAGCACCCATTCTGTTGGTATGGAAAAGTAGGCCGTTTTATCACTCAAATGACAACTGTAAACCAGGTATTATGATCAGGAATTGCAAAAAAGAGGTTTATCCTGATCCGTGCATGCGACGAGTAGAATTTCAAAAAATTTCAAATTCGTTTACGGTATTCTTTAAAAAAATTGTCCAGAAATTGCTACCGTCGGTTCGTTTTCCAAATAATAGGCAAATCGGCGTGATATAAAATAATTGGCGGCGTGGTTAATTTTCTTACGATTGCGCGTCGATTTATTCTTGACGGCCGCGATGGCGTGAGAAAATCACTGATGATGGCTACGTGCGCGGCAGCGCACATTTCTACTTATATGGTGATAGTAATTGGCATTTTTGGCTAGTTCGCCTCGTTAGATGCGGCTGAACATCGTCCAAGTGCCTGCGAGGGTCGCTAAGCAAAACTGTAAACTATGATGTTTCGGAAATGTATGGTTTGGTGTTGGAGGCCCTTCTAGCCAACCTTTAAAAACTAATGGCCCATTTACATATTCGCTAATACTAGCACTATCCTAATCCTAATACTAATGCACTATCCAACAATACTAGAGCGATATGAGCACAATGTAAAAAGGAATTATCATCGCTCATAAGCGATAATAATCAACTAGCGAATACGAACCGGAACGGTCGGCAAAGACCACAGCTACGACAGCAGTTGGAACTGCAAATCTTTTCGTTGAGAGCAAACGCATAATTTCGGATTCGATATCGTAGCACTTCAGAAGGTGTATTAGAATTGATAGATGGTGCGAACGTTTGGAGGTAGCCATGCCATCTACCAGAGCTACAACAACACGATCTGGGAATACCTTTTGTAGTGCTGAAAAAAAATACAGAGATGCATACACATTCCAGATGCACTGATGATGGCAACCCATTATATGTACGCGCATTATGAATACGCCAGATGTTCAAGCTGCCCTATCGAAATCATCATACGATACTTTAAGGCCCAGGTTGGCCAGGAGGAAGCGATTAGTCCTGGCCAGCGATGGAAATCGGACGAACATGATCCGATTCGACGTTTATCCTAAACTGTACAGATCGCGATCTGTACAATTTACGAACAACATCGAGTTCCCATCTTTCACGATTGAGTGTTATTACCTCGGACACTCGCACATAACAAAATATTGCAAGATTGAGTCTTGCTCTGAGAAATGAGTTACTCTAGCCGTTCTACCTACGAACGAATCGTGACAACTATAGATAGTAGAATCTATAGATGAGCGAATGCATGGCTGAGTCGATTTTTTTGCCCGTGCACACGCGCATATGACGCCACAGCCCTTAACGTTTCCATTGAAATTGTGACGTCATGCTCGTTTGGAGACACGTTTGACAGTTCGTTTGGAGACAGAGGATTTATCCTCGCTCATCTATATATTCCACTATCTATAGTGACAACTATTTGCCCCTAGAGCGTGAGTGTCTTTCTATTTTCTTTGCATGACTACACGCGGGACGTTGAGCGCGCTTGCTTAATTATGTACACTGTACATTGAAGCCCCTCAACTAATTTTTAACATTATGTGTACTTTGTTCCAATTTTATTTCTTATTGCAGCGAAATTTCCTGTAGTTTCGAAAACTTCGATAGTTAGATACTTTTCAAAATCTTCAAACTATTGACTTGGGAAGAAGCAATGTCTTTAAAATTTGAAAGCAAAATTCTTCCTGAGTAGCTTTCAATTATAGTGCAAATTAGGTGCGATGCTAATTGGGATTTAGGATTTTTTTTAGCTAACAGCATGAAAAAGCAAAAAGGACACAAATGATGCCGAAATTGTTCTTTTGCGAATGCCATTATTAATATACGAGCATGTTATTGGAAAAAATATCCTATAAGTCCGTAATATACTTCTGTTTCCAGCAAGTATTACCAGTCGTTGTTCGGCTCTCATGAAACCCTGTCTAGTATTCGCCGACGATGGACTTTTCAAGCGGTCTCAATCTGTTGAACAGAATTCTGGACATAATTTTGTACGCCGAATTAAGGAGGGTTAATCCTCGGTAATTGGCGCACACCAGTCTGTGCCCTGTTTTAAAGAGAGGATCATTTTATAGCATCATTCAAAATCAGTAAAAACGTTAACAACGTAAAATCTGTGACCTTAATTTCTAAAACAATGTGAAAAATATAATTTAATTCTTTTACTTAAAGCAACAAGTTCGTTGATTTATTTAGGACGATACAAAAATTATTTTTAACTTTTGTCCCTCACTTTCGGTTTTTTTACTCGAATTATCCGAGAATTGTTTTCTGATAGGTATGTTTTAGCAGATTTTTTTTCTCGTGTTTTTCAAATATTGTTACAAATTTTTAAAGGAAAAATAATGGTTTTGGCAGGTTTGAACCTGTTATTGTTAAAAATGGGTTATTAATATCAAGAGGATAAGAGCGGAATGGGCACTTCGTGTTCTTAATTTACAATGCTTTGAAACTCAGACGTGAAAATGTACATTATGTGGAAGAATTTTATTTGAAAAATGTATATACACTTAACCAGCGTTTCAATGTTCGGTATTTTGTATGCCAAGTTTCAACTGGAAAATTTCTTTTTTACTGAAATTCCAGTTTGTTAGTAGACTAACAACGTTTGTCAGTAATAAATTCCCGAATCTCGGTAACAAATTCTGTTGATTATTTTCAATAAAATATCAATAAAATTAATACTGGTGCTGAAAATAATCATCTTTTTGCACATAGAGGCGGCGACGGCGCACAGGTCTTATTTATGGAGGAACATCAATTTTCTAATTTCAGGAAAAATGTGGTGCAATCTCGATTTTAGATTTTGAAGAAAAGATGGATACATTATATATTGAAATGTCGCCTCTGCTTCAATCCTGGCAACGAAATTGGTAAAAACTTGAAGTGTGTTATGAAAGCGATATGAAATCTAGAGAAGAAACTTATTTCTAAAGAAAGGTTATGAAAATATAAAGCAAAATTATGCTACCAAAAATGGATGTTAATATCCTTGAACAAATATATTCCTCATAAGACTTGTTAAATCGATTAAACAATTGCAACAAATTCAAATTTTTAAAGGGGAAGACCTCGTAATAACTTTGAATGAAAACTGGAAATTGAATTATTTGACATTGCTGTATGCTGGTGTTGCGATTTGTGACATATAGTGTGATACGTTTAAAGCACAATGCAAACTATTGTTCAGTAATACGTCACGAAAACAAATTTGCACCAAACTCACGAACATACCAAATTGTTTTTAGCAACGAATTTTTGCTATTATAAAGATCCCTTATCAGGATTCAGTTTTGCTTTTTATTACAAAAAAAAATCCCGTGATTTCCCGGAACAAGCAGTATTTTTAACCTGAATTTAGGCTTATTTGGGAAGTATTTTGCTTCGCAGTCTTGGAGGGAATTGAAAACTATGTTTTTAATCTTTTCCCGGGATAAGAAAAGTATCGGGAAATAGACTCTCTATGTTTCACTATTTTAACAACTTTATAACCGTCATTTAGTTAATGCAACTAATAGAAGAATGTTTGAATTTTCTAAATGTCAGTTTAAGCTGTTGAAGACTATACGCAGGAGTCACGCGGACGCGCACCCTGCATTCCACTGGCGAGTATTTATGTCCGCGTATTTTCGACGCGCGCCTACGTGTTTCCTTCTATTTGCACCGTAAAAAACATAAGAACATGCCGTTCCGCATGTGAACGGGTAGCCCTTAGCGAAAGCACATGTCCGATTTGAAAGGAAGAATCACGATCATTGCAGCAATGATCGTGATTCGATTCCATTTGATCGTAAGTTGTACATGTTCCGATTAACTTGATATCTACAACTGTACACATTGAGAGTAACGGCTTTTTGCGTGCTCTCGCAATAAACGTTGAATCGCGTGAGTTACAAGCTGTGAGTGTAGACGACACAGATTTACGTGTATCTTGCTCTCTTGAGATCATGGTAACTCACTACCCGAAACGCTCCGCACGAATAAGGGTGGAGAGCGCAAAAGCATCGCTTACTGACGATGATGGTAATAGATCTCACATAAGCTGTGTACATGTTCGTTGGTCGCTAGAAGCGATTTTCTAACATCGCTGGTCCTGGCATTGAAAAGTTCAACTCCTGGCTGAAGAACGCAAACAACCTGTCACTAATTGATGTCGCCGCTTCCGAAAACATGGCCATTCGCAGGAACTTACTTTCTTCCGTATCGGTACATCTGCAGATCACTAAAACCGAGAAATAGTTGATCTGTAACTAATCTCGAAAAAAAAAACTTTGAACAAAACAAAACGTCACTTTACTTGCGGAATAATACATCAGTGAATTATTCCGCAAGGAAAGACGCCAGTCTGTGTTTTATTCACTGTGGTAGACAGTACAAACCTTAAGTATAACCCATCTTATAGTATAAGTAATGAATGTGTATTAGTACCATGCTTCCCCACCGCTCGGTTATCAGACATGCAAGCACAGGCAGTCATTTCTCGGAGCTAGACGCGTGTGCTTCGGATCTCGGTACCACAAGTGGCGACGAGGATGAAAAAACAAATTTCGTTCTGTGTGAAAAGTAATTTTTGAGAAAAAACTTATTCGAAAAAAGGTGTGCAAAGGCAGGAAATACTACGCAAAAGTTAGGAAAGTAGAAATTATTATCAACCAGGCTAGTGACTCGCCATAATAATGAAAAAAAAAAAATGCACGCGGCAAGCGCGGGTGGAAGATAAAATTCTTGAAAAAAAATGGGATGTGAAAGAAACGAAGAATAATAAGAAATAAATGGGCATATTCGTTGAAAAAAAAAGAGAAATAATGTACTTTTGTGATTAAATGCAAGAAGTTGAAAAAAAAAATGCTATGAGAGGTAAAAGCATTTTTGTGTTGTGTGTTGAATTGTGTTATTGGGTGATTGTTGCGTAAGGAAAATGAGCTGGATGATCTGTTATCAAGGTATGTTGAATCCTATCGGTTAAGAAATAATTGTTAATTCATTAATTCAAGTTTTCGCTCAAGTCATGAGCCATGAAAAAAACAAAATGGCGTTTCTTCTTTTAATCCATTAACGTTATAATATGTATTGTGTGTGTAATTGGAAGGTGCACTAGCATATTCAAAAGCATCACGCGACTAAGTAGCTATATTTATGCATAGGGTTCACACAACCACGTGCTCATGTGAGCGCGCGCAAGTCAGGAGTATATTCCGCGTCTCACCGCCTGCAGTAGGGCTGTTGCCTAAGCCCATAAAAGATCCATATCTAGACCAACATTTGAAAAGGGCGTAACAGCCAAAATTTATTCCTTCTGATTCTTCGTCTACATATAAAGCTATATATGTAGACGAGGAATCAGAAGGAATAAATTTTGGCTGTTACGCCCTTTTCAAATGTTGGTCTAGATATACGCATGTAGCGGGGAATGATTCGCGAAACGAATGTCAGAACAAAAAGAGAACGGAAGGAAACAATATGAGAGTAGAGCAGCGCAGGCTCTGGAAAAGTACATGTGATTGAATTCACTGACAGTGGGCTCATTCAAGAGTTCTAAGTTGTTGCGTTCTAGAATGTGATTCAATTCACTGTATTGGTGTGCAAATTTAGAATAGCGAAAGGAGAGTAGCTTCGCTGAGAAGACATAAGTCATTGATACATGCATACTGATGCGTTGACCGTTGACCTTTAGCATTGCACTAGGGCCATTGGAAATATGCAGTGCTGAAACAGATGAAACAGGCTTACAATGAATGTGAATGTCTGATTATTCAGAGTAGAAACTGGGGATAACGTGATTCAATTCACTACAGACTATGAGCAAGAAGCGTGATTGGATTCACTAAATACTCAAAGAGATGACAAGCAGACTATGATAAATTCACTATACACTTTGAGGAAGAAACGTGATTCAATTCACTAAGGAATGAAATATGTGGCTAGAAGACATATGTAAGCATAGAGCTGTGATTGAATTCACTTATTGGAAAGTACAACGTCAAAACGGCAGTGTCTCATGAAGAAGTGGTTTGATTTGAATTTCCATTTGGAGTACTATTTCCATTGTGATTGGGGTTCCATGGATATTATCCATGGTTTGAAGTAATGAAGAGCCTTTTAAGAAAATTTAAATCAGTAGATCAGTAGATCACTTAAAATTCAACAAAGAATTTGAAAGAAAAACATCAACGCACAAACAAGCAGCCTTGATGAAATCTGGATCCAGTTAGATCATCAACCGTAACTGAAAGCATAGCATTCCGTACCACAGGAATAGTAGAATTTTGGCTTATAAAGCTAGATGCTGGCGTTGCGGCAGATATCAACATTGGGAAAATTGAGAATTTTCGGCTACTGATGGAACTCATCGTTGCCTCATGAAAGGTAATTTTTCGTCTCTTAGTCCAATGGAAGTCTAACGTTGAATTTCATCACAACGGAGTCATGCGTCGATTAGATCTGACCGAGAATCTAACTTCAAGCGGTTAAGGACTGGGAGACATGTCGAGACTTGTGTGAAAAACGATGGTAAGCAGAAGCAGTTGTCAGTCTACAATATGGCTGATGAGAAGGACGAATTCATCAAGTGTTACGTAGAAAAAATATCGAAGCGCTCGTAGATTCTGGATCCACGTATACCCTTATTGACAATGCAACCTGAAAACTGCAAAATATGATAGATGTCAAGTAATAGCAGAGAGTGAACGATTCAAAGCACTTTCTGGTGTACGGAGGAGTACCTCTGAAACTGATGACGATTTTGACGGAGTTCTTGGGGGTCCGAAACAATTTCATCAGCGATCACGTTTTATGTCGTCGAAGGTATTAAAAATTCTCTGCTAGGGAAAACAACAGCAGGGAAGGCTTTTGCAAGTCTGCCTGCCAAGTACGATTGAAAAGAATGTCAACAATGTGGACATAAAAAAAAGATTGCGAAACTTAAAGGATTTCTGTTGACTTTGCTAGTTTAAGAAAATTATTTAAGTTTTTTTAGAAGAAGTTTTCCAATTGATCGTTTTGTTTCCTCGACGTGCTATGCACATTCTTTATTAGACCAAGTCAAAGCTAGACCAGCTAAGGAAAAGAGGATGGACGATAGGTCACGTGTAACAAAACCAACTTCCTGAGTGTCATCCTTAGTTAGTAATACGTTAATTAAATCCGGTCTATCGCTCAACGTCAACAAACGAAAGTTCAAGCAACAGGAACGGGAAATGTCCAACCGATAACTGAATGATGATCCCCACATCTGGGATATTTCGACTTAAAAGAAAGACCCATTTTGGTGACGGATGCTTCGGGAGTAGTACTCGGAGCAGTGCTATGCTTCGCGTACTTAGTTAAAAACAGAACAGCGATATCCGCCAATCTAGAAGGTGGCATTGGGAATTATCTAGGGTATAAAACGCTTCCAGATCTACATTATTGAAATATAGTTCACGCTAGAAACAGATCATCGACCGTTAGAGGCATTGTCCAATACCTAAAAAAAACCCAGATTAATCCACCTAGCGGTGATGGTGCCTTTCTCGACCTTCGTAAAATGTGGTTGCTTGAAAGTAGATGAGCTAGTAGCTAGGAGTAAAAAAGAAAAACTTCTTTGTCCGTTATATGAAAATTGGATTATTTTAAGCAAAGATATTGTAGATCCAGTTGAAATCGCGAGATCTCGTTTCGGTTTTCAACTTGATCTACAATATGCTAATAAGAATTTCTACAATTTTTTTCCTTTTCCAATCTTTTTGATGTACATACCCTTGTTACCCAGGTAAAATAACCCAGTTATATATTTTAAGGATATCACATTTGGATGTTTTTTATAACATAAAGCATTTTGGCCATATTTTTTGTGCCCATAGTCCGATCTTCCAAATTTTCAATAGAAAACAATACGACAGGATCCCGCGTCGAATGGAATTTGTTGCAAGTAAATCCGTAGGATAAGTACCAAAAAAGTGAGCTAAACTTTTCGCACTTTTGGTGCGCGCACTGCACACACATACATACACCCACAGAGACATCCTCTCAGTTCGTCGAGCTGAGTCGATTGGTATATAACAGTATGGGTCTCCAGGCCTTCTGTAAAAGTTTGGTTTTGGAGCGAACATACCGTGCAAATTCATATTTCGGACGCACACAAACTTCGGACTTCCAAATTTTTATGGAAGATTTTTTGAAATATTTCACAGAAATGTTTCAACTTTCTCGTCCGGAAGGCTACATGTTTGGAAGTAATTTTGTAATATTTGGGGCACAGTTAGCCATATCGTTTTGAAGCAATTGTTTATTTGAAAGGCAAACAGAATAAATTAACGAGAAAATAAACATTTGCATTTAATATTCTGTGGAAATTAGCTGTCCAACGTGTCCGAAATATGAAACAGTGCGTGCGTGTGTCCGAGGTTTGGTTCTAAAAGTAGTCGAAGAATTCTAGTTTTAGTGCATTTTATAGACTGCGACGAACGAATATTAACTTGAGAATAGAATGCTTCGGATTAAACTGTACTTGGATGGACATGGTTAGTAGCTTGTGATTAAATTCTTAATTTGTCTAAAAAAGTTCTTAAGTGTCCGAATTATGAATTTGCACGGTATAGCCTTTTCGTATACTTTGTACACAAAAGGCAAAAATGGTGTTTCGGCCATAACTTCCGATCCCATATTTCGATCTGGCAAATGTTCAATAAGACACATTGGGACAGGATTATGCGTCGAATGCAACTTGTTGCGAGCAAATACTCTGAAGATATTTATGAGTGACATTCTTTACGCGATTTTTTCGTAAAAGTTTGCATTTTAGCCATAGCTGGCCAATTTTCAATAGGAAACAATGGGGCAGGAATCTGCGTCGAATGCAACTTGTTGCGTGTAAATTGATCAAGGTTATGTGTCCGAAAAATAGGTGACATTTTTTTTTGTGATTTTTCCATTAAAAAAAAAGTAGTTTGACCATAACTTCCGATCCCATAGTCCGACCTGGCCAATTTTCAATAGGAAATAATGGGTTGGATTCTGCAGCGAATGCAACTTGTTGCGAACAAATCGGTTAAGGATAAGTGACCGAAAAATGAGTGACATTTTTTACGCGATTTTTACGTATAAATTTGTATTTTGGCCATAACTTCCGATTCCATAGTCTGACCTGGCCAATTTCAAATAGGAAACAATAGGCCAGGATTCTGCGTCGAATGCAACCTGTTGCGAGTAAATCGGTTGAGGATAAGTGCCCGAAAAATGAGTGACATATCTTACTCGATTTTTTTTGTATGAATTTGTATTTTGGCCATAACTTCCGATCCCATAGTCCGATCTGGCCAATTTCAAATAGGAAATAATGGTATAAGATTCTGCGTCGAATTTGTTGCGAGCGAATCAGTTGATGATAAGTGCCCGAAAAATGAATGACATTTTTACGCGATTTTTCATATGAATTTGTTTTTGGCCATAACTTTCGATTCCATAGTCCGATCTGGCCAATTTTCGATAGGAAACAATGGGGCAGGAATCTGCGTCGAATGCAACTTGTTGCGCGCAAATCGGTTGAAGATAAGTGCCCGAGAAATGAGTGACTTTTTTTACGCGATTTTTTCGTATGAATTTGTATTTTGGCCATAACTTTCGATCCCATAGTCCGATCTGGCCAATTCCAAAAAGGAAACAATGGGACAGGATTCTGCGTCGAATGCAACTTGTTGCGAGCAAATCGGTTGAAGATAAGTGCCTGAAAAATGAGTGACTTTTTCTACGCGATTTTTTTGTATGAATTTGTATTTTGGCCATAACTTTCGATCCCATAGTCCGATCTGGCCAATTCCAAATACGGAACAATGGGACAGGATTCTGCGTCGAATGCAACTTGTTGCGAGCAAATCGGTTAAGGATAAGTGCCCGAAAAATGAGTGACATTTTTTGAGTAGTTTTGCACACACACACACACACACACACACACACACACACATCCACAAACACACACACAGACATCACCTCAATTCGTCGAACTGAGTCGATTGGTATATAACACTATGGGTCTCCGGGCCTTCTATAAAAAGTTTGTTTTTGGAGATGGGACGAGAAGCTGTTGAAATATGCGAAAGATGTGAAGGTTGCCGGCTGGTACAAGTTTCCAGATCCAATGCAGCGTAGGACCAGATAAACCATGAATCAATATTGTCTTTGATTTGCTCAGACCCTTACTGTTGGGAGGGTACATTCTGGTAATAATTGATTATTTCAGTCGGCATGCGAACTTGAAACTGTGACGATCATACTAACGTTAAGGTAAAGTGCAAAATAAAACCGCCCTTTTCTGAAAAGACAGAAGATTTTTAATGTTCTATACGGTAAATTTCGACATGAAGTAGATCGGCATCTAGAAATGTATAACAACATTCCTCATTCGACTACAGGCAAGATAAGCTGGGTTGCTTCAAAGTTGTAAGTCACGCGCAGAGTATAAAAAAAAACTTTGAACGAACTGTCACAGCAGTGACTTCCACTAATTTTGCTGACCTAGATAAAGAAATGAAATCATCTTAAAAGCAGTGAGAGGATACTAGTCGTCCACCAAAGCTGAGTGTTATAGCGATCGGTGATGTTGTACTTACAAAAAAAACCTACATCCAACCAACAAACTCAAGGTCATCTTCCTCAAGGAAAAGTTTTCGGTCCAGGATTGTACCAGTTCGAATGTTTGAATTCATTCATTGGGAACGGGGGAGAAGTACGAGCAGAATGTTTTGCATTTGAAGAAAATTGCAGATGTTACAGACCACGCCGAGGACATCGAGGTTACTAAAGAGAAACCAGACGACAATGCGCTCCGACGCTCCGACAGATCACGTAAGCAAACTCACATGTACTGCTGAGGTAAATACTATGCTACGAAATCAGTGAGTATCCTTAGTTTCATATAAATATATATTTTCAATTATTCTTGAATAACAAATAATATTAATAATAACCCTTCTATTTATAAAAAGGGAGATGTGGGAGACAGTACAAACCTTAAGTATAACCCATCTTATAGTATAAGTAATGAATGTGTATTAGTACCATGCTTCCCCACCGCTTGGTTATCAGACATGCAAGCACAGGCAGTCATTTCTCGGAGCTAGCTTCGGATCTCGGTACCACATTCACTGCAACACGGCTGCTATTGCCTAATCATTCGTTTTCCTTGGTAGCTCCGTACTGTTCATGGAATGTCAGCAGCAAAATCATTCCTTGACTACTACTTGTCCTATCTATTTACACAGTACTTTAGAAGTCCATACCACCCTTAAGAAGAGCCGTCTTCCAACATTACGAAGTAATAGCAGATCTCAGGGTAACTAGCCTAAAAACTAAAAGAAGGATTGTAAAAGATTCAAAGAAGGATGCATGGAACCCGCTCACCAAAAGAGAGAAAAAAACGGAATTCATGGTAGTCAGGGAATCTCTAAACTACCAGATAAAGTGAAGCAAACACATCTTCTTTGATAACTTGAATGAATTGTACTTATACACTGACTATTGGGTCACCACAAGAGTCTGGTCGCAGATTCCACTCGTTGGAAAAGTGCATTCTCTTAGTCGAGAGCATATCTCTGCCCACCAGAAGAGTTTGAATTATCAATTACGCAATGTGTACTATTACTACTATTGGATTTGATGTCAACTACTAGCCAGAAACTTTATGTTAGTTCTTTTTTAAAGGTATTTATTATCGCGAAACTATTGCTAGGGGAAGTATTCATGGAACAGCAGGAAACAACTTTTATTCATCTTTGATATTTCCTAATTGGTATGACTTCAATGTGCTTATGGCTTTCCCTTCCATTCCGTGATTGCCATGATTACCAGCTGAGAAGGAGCACTGCTTACATTCCAGCGTTGCCAATAGAAGGAAGCCGCAAATACGAAAAAGAAGAGCCATTAATTAAATTACAACTTTTATTCATTTCCACCCTAACAACGTATTCATACATCGCTCGGATGGTCATCGTATTTCGTTTCCTTCGACAACATTGTAGCGATACATTGGCATCATTGAATAACAAGTGTTGAGAGAATCCTTCTTCAGTTAATCCATATCATTCACTCCGCTGCTGGTATGCTTCAAGGCTTTCATTAACATTCTTTTGCCCTTTTCTCGTTCGCTCATTCTTCAAATTAGTTCCGTAACATAGTACTTCACAGTGGTTGCTAATACACGTAGTGAGCAAATATGAGGTTGTAATATCGAACAATGCTAGGAACGGTATAAAGAGTCAGTCGTGTGAGTGAATTGTATCTGAACATACCTCACGAGCATAGCTCCCCCGAAGAAATCGGATTGCGATTGAGTAGAAAATGCTCTATCCATGTTATTGGATTTACAACATCGTTGAGCCGGATTTTTTTCATTTGGAAACCCATTGCAACCTTGATAGTTAAAAGGAATCAATAAAATATCCGGTAATGAATGCCTTCATTTTTTCCTGTTCCGTACTTACACTTTCTTTGCCTTTGATTACAGAATGTACGTGAAAGCTAAAGCTAAAGTGAAACGTAACCATTCTACCAACGTCAGTTGCGCATAGTAAGAGGACATGCCATCAACAGCCACGTTATACCCGTCATAGGGTTGAAACTTGGAGATGACAAGATCGATTCTCGGACTGACAAAGATTGTTTTTGGGCTTGTATGATTTTTAACACAATGTATCAGCGCGCGGCTGAATCAAATTATTTCAGAATGCATTCCATTTTTTGATTATCGCAAAAATCGTTGAGAACTTGGTAGAACCTTATGATATTGACCACGAACTTTTATGCTACCTTTTTATCATACAAAGAGACCAGACATCTTTGTGCGCTTTAAGAAAATTGTTGTAAAACTTACAGAAATTTACCAGACTCGTATGAATCCTGCCGAGTATCAATCATATTGAAAATAGTAGAAATATTTACTAACAGTAGGAAATCTTCGAATATTTCATCGGTCATCAGTCGAATCAAAAAAGGGTGTGATTTGTAAGTTAAAGCTTACAACCTTTTTGAAATAATTTTAAAATTACACAGTTCGATTCACTATGCATGAGTAGTTCATTCAAGTGCTTTGAGCCCTACTCAAGTCCCATCCATGCAATAAAACGATTATCAACGTGCATATTTTAATGAACATATAACTATTAAAACAGCGAAAAAATCATTATCCATGCATGCGTAAATTAAAGTGAATATGTGTCAAACTCACGTGAAAATTATGTCCACCTTGGTTTATTGCCTGTCATTAGCTTAATTAGTAAACTCGCGTCGCACGCGACTAAATTCACGCAAACAAATTTCGGTCCCGGTGGAAATTGTGCGGCGGTCACCATTTAGCAGCATGCAACTATTAGTCTGCCTCGTTTATTGCATAACTCTGCATATACTCCTGTAGCGGGGATAAAAGCACTTTTTATACTCCCGTTCAATAAATCTCCAAATCGTGACTGCATCAAAAAAGTGTTCGGCCACCACACCACCGCTACCACGCTCTAATTGGACACGAATGTGGACGTCCAGAACGGTGACCCTGGATCTAACTCCCAGACAGAGACTGTGCAGTGCCGTTAGTAATTAACATTTTAATTACAAAACATGGTACACATATTAAAGTGATATACGGGGAAAAAATGCTTTGAAGTGTGGATGGAGATTTATGCCATGGATGGGAAACTAAATCCCGTCGATCTCATCAGATTATTGCAAGTTGAGCTTATACGTGCTTTGGACACCAGGCTGAGTAATCAGATCAGAATTAGGTCAACAATTTTGTACGGAACTGAAAGCCTGCTGGAATTTGTTTTTCGCAGAAGTGAAGCTAGATCAAATGATATTATTTAATTATAATTCAAATATTTGAACTTTAATAAATGAGAACCAATTTTTTTCTTCCTTCTCCCATAAAAAGGCGGGAAAATTCCTAGAGCATGACGCAATGATTTTGAGTTATTTGCGAGAGGTAAAGATGAACATGTTGCATTTGAAAACTAAGCTTCAAAATAAATGTGTCTTAACATCGTGATTTTCAATCGCAGAACAACGATATTGATCTCTAAATAAACATTATAGATTGCAGCAATAATCTAAAGATCTTATTCCATTCATTCAACCCAACTATCAGCATCGTGTATAGCAACACCATCAAGCTGACCTTCAACATATGTTAAAATTTCGAACTACCGCCTTCAAAATGATATTCATCTAAAATTTCGCAGAGATATCATGCTTAAATTTTAGACTTATGTTAACTTGTACTATTGAGCATGAGCAGGATGACCGTGCAATTCGTAGTTACTCCTCCGTGATTGACTAGAACCTGCGATATTGCACAGGGAACCAATTGAATGGAGCTAGGGATTTTGCTATCATTCTCAATGTACAAATTTCGGAAATCGCAGCGACGCGTTTTGACAGAAAATAAATGGGTTAACTGTCAAAACGCGTCGCTGTACTCATCATTGTAGGGGACCCTTGAATGTGGGCTAGCCGCCTCTGAAAACATTACGGACGACATAGAAGATAATACGACTCGAAACAACCGGCAACGACCTAGGCGACGAATAAAGGATCACGAAAGCTTGGAAAATGGAACTGCAAGTCGCTAGGCTTCGCAGGTTGCGACAGGATAATCTACGATGATTTACATCCCCGCAACTTCGACGTCGTAGCGCTACAGGAAATCTGCTGGACAGGACAGAAAATGTGGAAAAGCGGGCATCGAGCGGCTACCTTCTACTAAAGCTGTGGCACCTCCAACGAGCTGGGAACCGGCTTCACAGTGCTGGGAAAGATGCGCCAACGCGTGGGGTGGCAGCCAATCAATGCAAGGAGTAGGATAAAAGACCGTTTCTTCAACTATAGTATCATCAATGTGCACTGCCCACACAGCCCACACAAAGGGAAACCCGATGAAGAGAAAGAAGCGTTCTGTGCACAGCTGGAGCAGACATACGATGGATGCCCACTGCGGGACATCAAAATCGTCATCGGCGACAAGAACGCTAAGGTAGGAAGGGAGGATATGTATAGACCGGTCATCGAACCGGATAGTCTGCATACCGTATCGAACGACAACGGCCATTGATGCATAAACTTTGCAGCCTCCCGCGGAATGGTAATTCGAACCACTTTCTTCCCCCGCAAGAATATCCACAAGGCCACATCTAATCAAGCAATGGAAAACCAAATCGACCACGTTCTAATCGACGACGGTAAACTCTTCTCCGACATC
Organism: Armigeres subalbatus; assembly: GCF_024139115.2. Lineage (NCBI taxonomy): Eukaryota > Metazoa > Arthropoda > Insecta > Diptera > Culicidae > Armigeres > Armigeres subalbatus. Next base: position 130,568,333 of record NC_085139.1, on the reverse strand, counting down.
ATGAACGTACGCACACACTGCGAATATTGAAACCGACCACTACCTCGTTGCAGTATGTCTGCACTCAAAACTCTCGACGGTGTGCAACACGCGTCGGATTCGTCTGCCGCGGCTTAACATTGGGTGGCTACAAGACGGTAGACTATCCCAAGACTACGCGCAGCAGCTGGAAGTGCTCTCCCAACGGAAGAGGTTGGAGACATATTCGACCCGCCATTAGAAGCACCACAACCGCTGCACGCTGCATTTTTCGGAAGAAAAAGCGCCAGCATCAAGATCGAGACCGTGAAAGGACTGAGCAACTGTACCGCGCTAATAACGCACGAAAGTTTTATGAGAAGTTAAACCGTTCACGTAGGGGCCACATGCCACAGCCCGATATGTGTAAGGAAATAAACAGGAACCTTTTTACAACCGAGCGTGAGGTGATCCAAAGGTGGTGGCAGCACTACGAAGAACACCTAAATAGCGATGTAGCAGACAAAGGTGGCGGAATGATAATGATCCTGGGTGCACGCTCGCAGGATATACAACTTCCGGCTCCGAATCGCCAGGAAATCTAGAAGGAGATTGGCCGACTGAAAAACAACAAAGCCGCTGGAGTTGACCAACTACCAGGAGAGCTCTTTATACACGGTGGTGAGACACTGACTAGAGCGCAGGAGTGGATGGAAGGTGCCGTGTGTCGTGTGTCCCATCTACAAAAAGGGCGATAAGCTGGATTGCAGCAACTACCGCGCAATCACATTGCTGAACGCCGCCTACAAGGTACTCTCTCAATTTTTATGCTGCCGACTAACACCAATTCCAAGAGAGGTGAGGCAGTACCAGGCGGGATTTATGGGTGAACGCTCTACCACAGACCAGGTGTTCTCCATACGTCAGGTATTGCACATATTAAGCATCGGGGTGCAAAAAAGTCAAAATTTGAATCACTCTAGTGCCCACACATCATCTATTTATCGACATCAAAGCCGCATATGATACAATCGATCGGGACCAGCAATGGCAGCTAATGCACGAAAACGGATTGCCAGATAAACTGATACGGCATTCTCTCGGGTCCTTTTGAAACGCGCAGAGGGTTTCGGCAAGGTGATGGTCTGTCATATGTCTGCTATTCAACATCGCTCTGGAGAGAGTAATACGAAGGGCAGGGATTGACACGAGTGGTACGATTTTCACGAAGTTCGTGTAGTTATTTGGTTTCGCCGACGACATTGATATTATGGCAGGTAGCTTTGAGAGGATGGAGGAAGCCTACATCAGACTGAAAAGGATTGGCTAAACGCTAAACGCATTGGACTAGTCATCAACACGTCGAAGACAAAGTACATGATAGGAAAAGGCTCAAGAGAGGACAATGTAAGCCACCCACTACGAGTTTGTATAAGTGGTGACGAAATCGAGATGGCTGAAGAATGTGTGTATTTGGGTTCACCGGTAACCTCCGATAACGATACCAGCAGAGAAATTCGGAGACGCAACATGGCAGGAAATCGTACATATTTTGGACTCCGCAAAACGCTCCGATAGAAAAAGGCTCGCGCCGTACCAAACTGACTATCTACAAACGGGAATCGATACCTGGACGATGCTCGTGGAGGGCTAACGCGCACTGGGAGTTTTCGAAAGGAAAGTGCTGCGTACCATCTATGGTGGGGTGCAGATGGGAGGCTAATGAACCACGAGTTGCAGCAGCCGTTGGGAGAGCCATCCATCGTTCACATCGCGAAAATCAGAAGACTGCGGTGGGCCGGTGTGCACGTAGTTAGAATGTCGGACAGTAATCCGACGAAAATGGTTTTCGACAATGATCCAACGGGAACAAGAAAGCGAGGTGTACAGCGAGCAGGGTGGATCAATTAAGTGGAGGACGATTTGCGGACCCTCCACAGACTGCGTTGTGAGCGACGTGCAGCCATGGACCGAGCTAAATGGAAAAGACTTTTATGAATGGAGGAGACTTTTATGCACTGCCCAGGCCACTCCGGCCTTAGTCGGATAATAAATAAATAAGGAAGGTTAATCATGATATACCAATTTGAATAAACAATTTCAATTCAGGCAAAATACATATATAAGAAAGTGAGTTTCCAAATTAAAGATCAAGAGTACTTCAGAATAAAAGGCACGTTAATGATGTTACTGCCATGAACTTGAGTAAACGTTATGATTTTTTAAAATAAAGCAAAAATTTCCGCCGAAATTTCATCAACGCCTCTCAAAGATGATTAAAATTATTAAATGTGTACCTTAAGGTAATATTTTAGTAGATAAAAAATTGAAAATTATTCATTTTAATCACCTACGATGAAAGATCTACTCATAATCTATGTACTGCGCTAACAATACCCGAAATCGAATGTAAGACAGCAAAAATACGAGCAAAACATTTGCCTATATTCTTTGGGGATGAACCCAAACTTTTAGCTGGGAGTGTAGTTGGGGGTTGGATTCTGTATTGAGAGATTTCTATATATAGTTGGCACCCTAATGAAAACCGACTTTTCGACTTTCAAAAATAGGTAGTGCTCAAAAGTTTTATCTCATCGAAAATAGTCCCTATGCAAATTTCCAGCTCAATCGAACTTCGTTAATGGTTTGACCAGAGCGGTCAAAGTTTGACTTTTGAAACACGAAAATTTCCCAAGGGGGGAGGGGGTACAGGAGAATTTCGAAATCGAATTTTTAATTTTGAATGCCAAATGTCTTACGAATACATGGAACGTCGATATTTGGTGTTATCTCGAAAAACAATTTTTGAGGAAGAACTACCCAAGTAACACCAAGCATTACAATATTGCACATATATCAATCACAAATCGGCATGCTAAATGCTAATTGCATTAGATCTGTTTTAACGATGTGTTGTTGCATTTATTTATCAACTGTTAGACAACGATACTCTAAATCAGCAGTACGAATGCAGCGATGTATTACTGGTGCTTTATTTCAACATGCCAAAGCAATGAACCATTAATTCGGTCTCATAATTGCCCTTTTCCATTTTAAGTCAACTTTTAGGGCTGTGTTTTTTACAAGCATATATAGCTTCATGGTTACTTGGGTACTTTTTGGGACTTGGAAAATTTTTGGGACTTGGATTTTTTTTTCAAAATTGAAATTTTTGTTTTTGATGCCTCAAATCTGAAGTCTCAGAAATACATGAAACGTCGAGATCTTGTGTTATCTCGGAATTCTTTGTTTTTTTTTTACAAAAAAAAAAATGACTTTTTGGGACTTTTAAATTTTGGAAACTTACAAAATTTTTGGAAATCGATTTTTTTTGTATGCCAGATTTCTTTGAATGCATGAAACGGCAAAATGTGTTAGGTATCTCTTAATTTCTAAGACAAATTTCAATTTGAAAAACAAGTCTCAAAACATTTCCCAAAAAGTCATTTTTCTTCAAAAAAAAATCTTTTGGGATAACACCAAATCTCGACGTTTCATGCATTTCCAAGACATTTGGCATCAAAAATAAAAATTCGATTTCAAAATTTTCGTCTTTAAAAAAAGTCAAACTTTGACCGCTTTGGTCAAACCCTTATCGAAGTCCGATTGAGCTGAAATTTTGCATGCGGACTTTTTTTTGAAGAGATGAAACTTCCGAGCATTACTCGTTGTTAAAATTCGATGGTAAAATTTTTGCCATACATTTCCTTGGCAACCTAATGTATAGGTTTGATTTTCCAACAAATATTGGAAGCTAATAAAGCGCTTATTAAACCAAAAGTAGTCTTCTTCAGCTTGAAAACTAGCTTATTCTGCTAAAATTGTTTGTTGGGTTGTTAAACTTTTCACTAGGTCTGGGGAAACGAATGAATGCTGACGATGATCGTTGGGGCCCGTTCTGCAGTTTCAGGAAAAGGAGATGGTAGGGCTAATGGCATACCTTGATCATGCCTGAAGCACATGTTAGTGCGTTGGAGTGGTATAAGCGTCGCGTCACTCGGGAATCGAGGCCACTTCGCTGTTCGTCTTGTAGGCCGACCGTACTATGATGGCTTTATCCTCAAATCGTAAATCTCGCCAGCCGGTCCGGCTGACTGCGGTTGGGAACTGCAACCGTTCCTAGATATGTCGGATTCGATGATGTGTGCAATTCTGTTGGAAGAGAATTTCAAGTAGCCGTTGGCGGTAGGCTTTGGAAGCGGTGGTGTCGGTATATCAAAAAACTTGGGGCACGCTAGGAAGCGATGGGACATATACCGGACATATACTAATTTCGAATTTAATTTTCATTTTTTTATAGATAATTAAGTGCAATACACCCCGTTCGTTTTTTACACGGGTAGGTTTTAGTTGATTACGACCTTTAGCGTTGATGAAACTATGAGTTAACCCCATGGAAAAATTCACAAAAAAACAAAGAAAATTCGGGTGGTATTCAAACAACTGTGAAAAATCAGGTTAACCGGGAAATTAAAGAATACTAACCGTGTAAAAAAAAATATTGGGTGTACATATATGTCAATAACTGAACAAGACATCAACCTTTTACAATGCCGTCATACGCATATTTGTCCCATGTTTGCTGGGATTCCTATGTACATGGGGCAGTTATGCGTAGAACGGCAGCATACGTTGTTGTCGATTACGACGGTAACAGTTTGTCGGTAAAACGGTAACAGTTTTCGACGTTATGAGCGAACTGCTCCGCAACGCCTTCGTCCCACAGTCGTTGTATGTGCAGCCGCATGGTCTCTCACGCTTAGAACCGGTGATGCAGGAGGACAGCCTTGCTCGAGTATTACATACCATATTTGGGCCTCGGAGGGTCTTCACAACTACTTATGCCATCTGAGAAGTGCCAACCGTCCACCAAAACATGATCGCTTGGAGAACAGGTATCGCCATTTTGGTGTCTGCAGGTGTGCTTTTGAATATGCTTGTGTGCAAAATAGGTGTTGCAGAAAGTCATCTCTTTGGCTGCGGGAAAACTGACTAGCCTCAGGCCGTAATCATTGGTGGTTATGTGGAGACTCTTCTTTTCAATGACTGGGCGGAAGATCATTTCCCTCCGACCTGTACATTTGTGTCATCGATGATGAATGTCATGGTCTTGTCTAGACGTTCATAGAACTCGTCCTACACATCGCCGGGTTTATCGTTGGTTGGTGCGTAAGCATTTTTCAAGTTGTAGATGCGATCACTCACCGGCCTTCATCTAATGATTCGACGCTACTGCTTACCAAGCACTAAGAAACCAATTCCATAATTCGCCTTTTTGCTACCAATGTAGTAGATGTGATACTTGAATGGGGTACCCGCAATTAGTTCAACTGCGTGGAATTTCCTGTCTCCTGTTCATCGAAATTGGACCTTATGCAGCGCTACAACCACCACCTCCACCTTGTTACGGACCGATTTCTAGTTTACAACACAGTTTCACAAATATGTAGTTACTTACCGGCTACTCTCTCTATCAGGGTTTGAATCACTTATCATCTCTGTATACATATACGATATGTAGCATACCGCGAGAGACTTTTTTTCGCAAGCTGTCATGATAGAGAACTGATTAGGGAGGCTATACCCGATTATAAATTGCTTTTGGAAAGCACCAAATGCGGGGAGCACTGGCTCTGATGATGCATTTCAACTTGTTCTACACAGCTCTGCAGTAACCAACACGAAAGGAGCGAAAACAAAGCGAGAATCACCATTTTTCTGTGGAGGCTGCCTATCCGATTTTGTATTTTAGCACTTGTATACAAGTTTAATAAATTTGTTATTATGGCTTGTTATGATTCAGAACAGTTTTTGCGTATCTTTTATCGTTGTTCGTTATCTATTGAGAGCGATTTCTGCAAACCCTGTTCTCTATAAATACAGGGTCCGGCAATTGAACTGCTACATTAGTGAGTGAAAATAATATAATACAAAATACGTATTGGAAACTAGTTCAACAAAACGTTGTTGGACCATTGGCACGTCGTTATTTTGGAATCAGGGGTAGGGTTTTACAGGGCAAAGAACCCATATTTTTAACTCTCTAACTTTAACTATTACAAAAATCAAAAACAAAAAAAATGTTGCGTTGTGAACCGGCCTGAACAATGAGATTGATGCTCTCTTAAAATTTGACGAATAAGTAGGGTTACTGCTCCTGGACTTCATCTCATAGCTCCGATATTGGTCTCACGAAAAACAAAGCAATGAAAAGGTATTTGATTTGTTTATTATTTTTGTGATTTTTTTCAGCAGTGAGCATGCATGTTACCAAAAAGAAGCGACGAAATTTGTGCCGTATTTCTTTATTTCGCGATGAGATGAATATATGTACAGTGAGATGGAAATCGGAACAGTTCCCCTATCAGCCCAAAATTATATTTCAGCATTTATTCGATTTTTCATATTTTGGTTAGAGGATTTTTTTTCAATCATCACACAACCTTCCGGTGTCTCATGTCACGACTGTTTAATTTCTCCTCAAGCCAAGTACGCTGATCATAAGGAAAGGGATGAAATTAATGAAGCAAAACTTACATCTTCTTAAGTAAGGAGGAATTCCTCCTTTTTAATAATGTGGTAGAAAATATTCTTATCAACCATTCCGTTCCCTCGGTCAGTATCGGTCTGTGTTTATCTTTTCGATATCTGTTATTTTGATCGATTTTTAACCGTGCAAATTTCGTCAATTCGCGTTCTGTTTGATAGCGTTCGATAGTAATCCGTGTTGTGCATCCCAGTAAGCCGGAGGATTTCGTGTAGCTAGTGAAAAAGCTGAGAAATCTGCCTGCGGAATAAATAATCGATTCTGTGGGATTGGTCCACTTACTGATCGCTGTTTGTACTCTAGCTGCACTTTGTTCGTAACCGTACATGTGATAAATTGCCGTGTTTGTGTGCATTTGTTTATTGCCGAATAACTCAGTTTCTGTATACGCTGTTGTCTTGAAAGCATTATGTCTTACGTCTGCTGTTCATGTGTCGGTGAAATCGGTGATATTCAAATTGAGTGCCAAAGTTTTTGCAAGGCTATTTTTCATCCCCGATGCTGTGGAGTTAAGGCGGATGCATTCGAGGAAGTGATGAAAAAAAGTGTTTTGGTTGTGTCCCTCCTGCTCAACCTTGATGAAGGAGATGCGCCTCCGCAACGCCGTCCGCTGCGCTTATGAAGTTGGACAAGGAGATGCACTAAACTCTCACAGCGACATAATGCAAAACCTGAAATCTGAAATCATGGAAGAGTTAAAAATAGAAATAAGAACCAATTTTGCCAAACTCATCAACTCTAGCTCGTGCACTCCGAAACCTTCTACACGTACTGGTGGCTATCCAATGTTGAGCAAAGGCCGAAGACTGTTTAGTACGGCCGGAGGCAAAGTTACGAACAAACAACCAACAATGCTACTCGGAACTGGTAGTACGCCCTCTCCATCGTTCGCAATAGCCACTGTTCAGCCCAGCAGCCCAGCCTATGTTCTGGTTGTATCTATCACGAATCGCCAGAGACGTTACCGCCGAACAGGTGTGCGCCCTGGCAAAAAAAGGTGCAGCCCAATCGGGTTGTACGCAAAAGTGACGTAGAACTACGTAGCTATACGAAATGGATGGTATTTGTCATCATAGTTTGTGTTATTTGATATTTCACTCTCGTATAAGCTCTTTCTTCCTCATCAATTATTGGTGGCCCTGATAAGAGCCGTTTGTTTATGGTTTCGATGGGAATCTGTGAATTCCGGTTATTTCTAGTGGATGCTGAAGTCCATTTCTCCTGCTTCATTTGATAGATCCTGTAAACATTTGATAGATGAGCTTCTGTAAATAAATAAAGATACAAGGTAAAATTATTCTCTATTAATTTCCATTTATGAGATTATCGTACGAATGCCATTAAAATTGGGTAATAAGAAGTTTTCTGCCTTCGATGAATGCTCTGTAAACGATTCACAAAGGTGGCGTCTTTATTGGTTTTATACTAAAGAAAGTTGATCCGACTATCCGAAATAAACTTTCTTCAAAGTTCAAAACTCAATCGTAAATAGCGAATTTGATAGCGCGTCGGAGGGAGATGATGTAGTGAATTTTAATGGATGGGATCACTAACAGCAACCAAGCTACCACGCCAAACCCGATGCCACCGAAACAGTCCATTTTCGCAATTAACTCTTCCTTTTCGTAAAATGTTGGTCCTGAGAAGAACCGATTTTCTTTTCCCAATTCACATTCCAATCACTAACTGCATCCAATCGCTTGTGTAAATTTGCAGCATTGCCACACTGCCACCCACTTCGTGCTGCTGCGCCCGCTTCGCTGCATCGGATGTCGAACCGCCTTCTGTGGAATCTCGATCAAAATGGCTCGCGCGCGTCGAACAGCAGCTTTCTTGTATTTAATAAATCAAACCCGTAAGCCCCGCCCCTTTGTGAGCTGATATAGTGTAAACATAATGTGCACTCATAACGATTAATGAAGGGGCGGGGAAAGAACTTCCCTCCTTAACCGTGCGGTAAGACGCGCGGCTACAAAGCAAGACCATGCTGAGGGTGGCTGGGTTCGATTCCCGGTGCCGGTCTAGACAATTTTCGGATTGGAAATTGTCTCGACTTCCCTGGGCATAAAAGTATCATCGTGTTAGCCTCATGATATACGAATGCAAAAATGGTAACTTGGCTTAGAAACCTCGCAGTTAATAACTGTGGAAGTGCTTAATGAACACTAAGCTGCGAGGCGGCTCTGTCCCAGTGTGGGGATGTAATGCCAATAAGAAGAAGAAGAAGAAGGGGCTAATGGGATTACTTCATTAGATATAAAAAAGCTGCTTTTCCGCGCACGTGAGCCAGTTCGATCGGGTTTCCACAGACAACGGACCGTTCGGAGAATTATGAATTTTAAGAATCCAATGAAACTTTCTCGAAAGATTCTGAATTTGGTTATGAGATCAATCGTAAATAGCGAATTTGATAGCGCGTCGGAGGGAGATGATGTAGTGAATTTTAATGGATGGGATCACTAACAGCAACCAAGCTACCACGCCAAACCCAATGCCACCGAAACAGTCCATTTTCGCAATTAACTCTTTCTTTTTATAAAATGTTGGTCCTGAGAAGAACCAATTTTCTTTTCTCAATGTTCCTTTCCAATTAACTGACACCACAATTTGTAATCAATTTTGATAATTTGGTGCGGGATCGCCACAGTGCTATTTTTATGTTCAACCTTTTCTTCATATGAAATTCTGATTCGTTGAGGTTGAATGATCTGCAGCAACACATCGAGCACCACCACCAATGCGATGGATTTTCTTTGAAAATGTTATTAGCGCCTCCATGATGCTGTGTCCGCTCCGCTACGATCGCTTTGATGCGTCTGCTATGCGTAAAATCTTGTTCAAACTGAGGATTAGATCCAAACCCGCAAGTGATTGATTTTTGATGTCTGTGCTAGTGATGCATGTACGTGATTGGTTAGCTTACCTATTTCTAAACTTTTTATCAATTATCGATAATAAATAGTTGAAAATCAGTATTTTCAAATAAATACAAAGAAGCGTTGACTCATCCTTGATCGAATCGTCCAAAAAAATTGAAAATCCATCGAGAAACGGCTTAGATATTAAAGTTTAAAGTCTATCATATTTTCGTGACGGTCCCCGATTTTCGCAATCGTAAAGTGTACCCCAATATAGAAAACACAGACGTAGTCCTACGTCAAAAACGCCTGGGAAGCGAGGACATACAAGTTGCCCGTCTTGTCGCCAAGGGACGAGACATAAGCACCTTATCATTCGTGTCATTCAAAGTTGGGATGAGTATGGAATTAAAATCTAAGGCACTGTCAACCTCCACTTGGCCGAAAGGTATTACCTACAGGGAGTTTAGTGACAACAGATCGGGCGTAAATTTTTGGCGCCCGGGACCCGAAGCCACAGCCGTCGATCCGCTGGATGTTTCCTCGGAAGAAATTATAGCTATGGAATAAGCAGTCATCTACCTCTCATCAGCCCTGCACCGGGACGCAAACTTGCCGCAAGCTTTAAGGAAGCCCCTATTCCTCTTACCGCAGTCGAGCCTGCGATCTTCAGCCGTTCCGGTCCTGCGTGTGAGTTGGAAGACGGGGTCTTCCGAATTCCTTCTTCAGGCAAGTACAATGTTCGTCCGTGCATTTCTGTCCCAGATGTATTTGTCGCTTCTAGTCATCTACGATCATCAAACCAGCTGCTTTCCACTTCCACGACGTGCACTTGTACAGTATGCAGTCCCAAGAAAGCTCCTATCGTCTCAAGCACCACTGAATATCTCCATTCAACGTCGACTAGCCATCAAAATTCTTCAAGCCAACGTATTCGTTTCCCAATCGAGCTGAAACCGGGACGCACATCTGCGGCTAGCCCAAAGGAAGCCCCTATTCCGCTCAGCGCAGTCGAGCCTCCGCTGCCAGCATCCAATAGTCGTCCCGGTCCTGCGTCTGAGCTGGAAGATGGGGTCTTCCGAACTCCTACCGCAGGCAAGTATCATGTCATTCTGAGCTTTTCGTACTCTGAATCCAATGCTAATTCCAGTCTACCCGCAACTAATAACAACTGGACACCGACACGAATAAGCGTTTGCGATGAAATTACCGAAGCTTGCATCACAGACAATCAATTTGCTTCAGGCCTGCCTTTTTCAATTTCTTCCAACGGGACACCGGGACGCATATCTGCCGCACGCCTCAAGGAAGCCCCTACTCCTCTCAGCTTAGTCGAGCCCCGCTGTCAGCGACCAGCAGCCGTCCTGGTCCTTTGTCTGAGGTGGAAGATGGGGTCTTCCGAAATCCTACATCCGGCAAGTACAACCAGTTACCGGTATTTTCCGTACCTGAGAGTGTCTCGATTTCCAGTGCTTCCACTTCCGCCTCACGAGAGTTGAGTTCTCCTCAACCGCTTGTTTCCGATGTAAGGACTGCTGCCTCAGTATCTTCGAATATTTTGGTATACTACCAAAACGTCGGCGGAATCAATAGCTCTATTGCCGATTACCATCTGGCCTTGTGCGATGGCTGCTATGACGTGTACGCGTCTACCGAAACCTGGCTCAACTACAAATCAACTGTTCGACGACTCATACTCCGTTTATCGACAAGACAGGTCACTTTTCAATAGCAACAAACGCACTGGAGGAGGGGTTTTGATAGCTGTTCGCTCTAGTTTCAAATCCCGACTAATCAGTCCTCCTAACAATACATCTGTAGAGCAATTATGGATCGCCGTATCTACTGTTGATGGCACTCTCTATGTCTGTGTTGTTTACACCCCTTCCGACCGAACTAATGATGCAGTCCTGGTCGAAAGGCACCTTGATTCACTTAACTGGGTGGTTTCACATTTGGGACTAAGAGACAACCTTATTATCCTGGGTGATTTTAACGTGAGCTCGATCACTTGGCAGCGCCACACATTGAGGTTTCTGTTTCCGGTCCTTTCAAGATCCTTGATTGGCCAGACGTCTCGTGGGCTACTCGACGCGTACAGCACAGCAGGATTGAAACAAATGAATGCAGTCGAAAATGAAAACGATCGAATACTTGACCTTTGCTTCGTTAGCGACGAACTGCGCGAGAGCTGTTCGATTATACAGGCTTCATCTCCGCTCGTTAAAATCGGTCGACATCATCCTCCCATACTGACACATCTTAAGATAAATCCGTACTGTCGCTTCTACGAGCCGTCTGAAAGTCGAAATAAGGCCAATTTCAACGGCATGAATGATTTTCTTGCACACGTTGAATGGGACGCTATTCTTCAAGACTCCGACGCCGATCTCGCTGCATCGACTGTGTCAAGTATATTACTGTACGCTATTGATCAGTTCGTTCCGCTGAAATCCGTATCCAAACCGGTTAAGCCAGCCTGGTCTAATGCTCACCTCAAAAACCTCAAAAGAGTGAAACGCGCGGCTCTCAGACAACATAGCAAGTATCGTTCTGATTCTACAAGAGCCAGTTATTTGAAGGCAAACTCTGACTATCAGCAACTCAACGACCACCTTTATAACGTCTTTCAAAATCGTCTACAAAGTCGACTCAAGACTAACCCTAAAGGTTTTGGCGGTACGTCAACGACCAACGAAAGGAATCAGGACTGCCCTCTTCGATGACAGATGGTTTATGCGAAGCCGAAACTACCCACGACATGGTCAATTTGTTTCGTTCCCAATTCAGTAGTGTCTTTACAAATGAGCACCTCGACCCTCAGGCTGTAGCCAACGCTACCAGGAATATTCCCCGTTTTGAAGCCGCTGAGCAGCCGTTCTTCGTTACCGACGATAATGTAATAACAGCTAGTAAGGAATTGAAAACTTCAATTGGATGCGGCCCGGATGGTATTCCGTCTCTTATTGTGAAACGTTGCGCTGATACGCTTGCAAAGCCGTTAGCTGCAGTATTCAACCTCTCATTGACTACCGGATTATTTCCGAACTGCTGGAAACAATCATATTTATTCCCAGTTTTCAAAAAAAGGATGCAAGAGGACTGTTTCAAATTACCGGGGAATAGCTGCGCTAAGCGCCATTTCTAAGCTGTTTAAGCTGATTATTCTCAAAGAATTGGTTCAAAGTATGCACATTACATATCGAACGACCAACACGGGTTTATGCCTAAAAGATCGACGACTACTAACCTAACGTGTTTCACTTCCTTTGTAATTCGACAAATGGAGAGTGGCCATCAGGTGGATGCCATTTATACAGACCTTTCCGCAGCATTCGACAAGATGAATCATCAGATCGCCATTGCGAAATTTGACAAATTAGGCATTAATAACTCCATGCTCGGTTGGCTTCAATCCTATTTAACTGGACGGAGTATGGCGGTTAAAATCGGAGATGACATTTCACTGCCCTTTCCGGTTTGTTCTGGCGTTCCACAGGGCAGCCATTTGGGTCCGTTTTTATTCCTGTTTGTATATGAACGACGTTAATTTTGTGCTCAAATGCCTTAAACTATCGTATGCCGACGACATGAAGCTATATTACTCTATAAAGCATCCTCAAGATGCAATGTTTCTGCAACAACAATTCGAAGTGTTTGCTGAATGGTGCCGCATAAACCGAATGACATTAAATGTCGCAAAATGTTCTGTCATATCCTTCGGCCGCAAACATTCGCTCTTCCTATTCGACTACGCTTTGGGAGATATTCAGCTTCAACGCGAATCGACAGTCAAGGATCTCGGAGTTTTGATCGACTCGAAAATGACATTCAAGGATCATGTAGCATATATCGTTTCGAAGGCATCTTCACAACTAGGCTTCCTGTTTCGCTTTGCCAAGAAATTCCGGGATGTGTACTGTCTGAAATCACTGTTTTGTGCAACCGTTCGCACAATCTTGGAGTACTCATCAGTTGTCTGGGCTCCGTATTACCAAAACGAAGCTCAGCGCATCGAAGCTATCCAGAGAAAATTCGTGCGCTTCGCTCTGCGACATCTAAGGTGGAGAGATCCGCTCAACCTACCAAGCTACAGTAGCCGTTGTCAGCTTATTAACCTCGACTCTCTTGATGCAAGGCGTAACGTGGCTAAGGCCTGCTTCATCGGTGATCTTCTACAAGGAAACATTGACTGCCCTACGTTGTTCAGCTTGCTGGACATCAACACTCGCCGCCGTAATCTCCGATCGCACTCGTTCATCAATCTCCCTGCAGCCAGAACTAACTATGGACTACATGCGCCGGTCCGAAGCATGTCCCGCTTATTCAATACGTGTTATTCTGTGTTTGATTTTAATGTGTCGCGAGAAACAAATAAGTGTAATTTTCAGTATATTTTTCGCTCTTGACTATAAGCTAACATATGTACGTAGTTAATGTATTTATTTTAAGATAGCGGTCATTGCACAATGGTCCCAGAGTCGAATCTAGCAAGACAAAAATGTTTGCGTTAAAACTATTAGTTTTAGATATATAGTGTCTTTGGGAAAAAAAATTCATATTTTTTGACGATTTTTTTCCATGTTGTGAAATTAGGGTGGTACCTATATTTCAGAAGTTCATAATATCAACCTTTTAATTTTTCGATAAACACTGGTACAATGTTCCACAAAGTTGTAGAGCAACTAATTTTGAGCAACTTTGCCGAAGAAACCATTTTTCTACCACTTATGGTTCACAAGTTATGAGCTTTTTCAATAAATACGTTAGGGCGGTCCCTAAAAATCGGTATTCTTCATATAACTTTTTATACATTCATTTCTCGCATAAACTTTGTTCCGAGCACTTTTAGGACTTTTGAAGACGCACATTTTTGTTAAGGAACCATGGATCTATCTTTTATAACAAAAAAGTTATTCGAGTTTTTGTATGAAAAACATGTTTTTTCATATGCGTATATTTCAAAATGGAGCAAACCGATTTCCAATCTATTGGTTCTTTTCGAAAGCTCACACTTTTCTGCGTTTATGGTGGGAAAACTGAGAGAGCGTTTTTTGTTTAAAGCGTTCTATTTCATTTTGAAAAAAATATGTTTTTAATCGAAAAACGGCTATAACTTGATAAATAAACGAGATAGGTCCATGGGTCTTCAACAGAAAGATGGGTCTTTAGAAGTTCTAAATGTGGTCCATACAAAGAATCCCTCAAAAATCAATACATAAAAATATATTTAAAAAAAACGGTTTTCGTAAGGAAATAAACGTTAGATCGATCAAAGTAGGCTGAACTAGAGAACGCATTTTCTCGATTCACCGGTTCATTCATTCTGAATGTTTACATACGCGTTGAGACTGCCATGTCTTTTGTGTGCCATGCTAAACATCAAACAGAAAATCAGGCTACTATGCATATTAATGGTAGTAGCTTGGTTTTCTGTTGGATATGTAGCGTAAAAGTACGTCACTTTTGAAGTATAGCCTTTGTTACAATCAAAAATTAGATTTTTTCCGGTATCGCCAGTGGGATAAAGCGAAGATGACCAGTGGTTAGCTACTGAAATGTTTTTATTACTATTACGTTAAAATCAGATCTTCACATTTGGCCGCCACGTGGTGCATCCTAGCGGTGAATGCTTGGATAGCACGTGCTATTTGTACTGCGGAGAAATTTTTCACATCTATGAGAGCTTTGGAAAATTATCACGAAAGTTGTCATACGCTCTGTCGACCAGCCTTCTTTGATCTAACTAACGTTTATTTCCTTACAAAACCGTTTTTAAAAATATATTTTTATGTATTGATTTTTGAGGGATACTTTGTATGGACCACATTTAGAACTTCTAAAGGCACATCTGTTTGTTGAAGACCCATGGACCTATCTCGTTTATTTATCAAGATATAGACGTTTTTCTATTAAAAACATGTTATTTTCAAAATTAAATAAAACGCTTCAAACACAAAACGCTCTCTCAGTTTTCCCACCATAAACGCAGAAAAGTGCGAGCTTTCGAATAGAACCAATAGATTGAAAATCGGTTTGCTCCATTTTGAAATATACGCATATAAAAAAAACATGTTTTTCATACAAAAACTCGAATAACTTTTTTGTTATAAGAGATAAATCCACGGTTCTTTAACAAAAATGTGCGTCTTCAAAAGTCCTAAAAGTGCTCGGAACAAAGTTTTTGCGAGAAAAGAATGTATAAAAAGTTATGTGAAGAATACCGATTTTAAGGGACCGCCCTAACGTATTTATTGAAAAAGCTCATAACTTGTGAACCATAAGTAATAGAAAAATGGTTTCTTGGGCAAAGTTGCTCAAAATTAGTTGCTTTACAACTTTGTGGAACATTGCACAAGTCTTTACCAAAAAATTTAAAAGTTGATATTATGAACTTGTGAAATATAGGTACCACCCTAATTTCACTACATGGAAAAAAATCGTCAAAAAATATGAATTTTTTTTCCAAAGACAGTATATATCTAAAGCTAATAGTTTTGGCGCAAACATTTTTGTCTAGCTAGATTCGACTCTGGGACCATTGTGCATTGGGGTGTCTATTTCACCTGTTGACAATAAATAAATAATAATAATAATAGCAAATAAAGAATTACTTCATCGCGGTTTTGAATTACTATTCCTTCGGGAATTTTCTTCGAGTCCAAACTCAGTATTGCATAGATATAATATACACTGATAGAGGTGCTGTATTACCGTTATGAAGGTAAAACTTCGACGCTCAGTAATGAAAAAAGTATCTGAATAGTATTTGAATGAACATTAATCTTTACAAAAGCGGTGATTACTTTCAATTGCAGAACAGGAAAGCACTAAGAAATGACTCATTGTCATCATTTTTCTCAACTCAAATAGAATATAAATATAACGGATTCGGTGAATAACTCCCATTTCAAAGCTAGACATTTCCATAGCCATTAATTCCGTTGTTTAGCTTTCATTTGCTTCGCTCGTGGAGAAGTTCAAATACGTTCCTCTGCCACTTTTGAATAGAGAGTGTACCGTGAAAACATAAAACCGAACGTAAACGATTTTTTATGGTGATGAGAAATGCTTTATTTCCAAGCTCTCATAGAGCCACTCAAAATTGACTTGGAATTGTAAGCGAACAATAATAGGTCCTACAGCAGGATCAACACAGCGGAAAACAGAGCCTGGGATTCGTCTTTGCCATATTTTACAGCTCCGGTTCGATTGTCTTCATTCCGTTTTCCAAATGAAAATTGATGAATCAGAAAACACGAGACAATAAAAGCCGAGCCGTTAAAGGATTAGAGGAGATTGCCATCTGGAATGATTTCTTGGTGCCGGCATTGTAGTTTGTTTCGGTATCCGCAATCAATTGCAGGGAGACTCTTTCCTCCGAACAGAAACGAAAGGAAAAGTTTTCCCCTGGAGATTTTCTGCTGAGCAGAGCTCATAAATTCGAGGATGTTTCTGTCGGCTTTCGAATGTTCTTTCCGCAGTCGGCAAAAGTGCCTAACTACTTTCGAGAAGTCTTGCCATCGTCTTCCCTGGAGTGGGTGTCGATTTTTCCTCAGAGAGCGCATAATACGCTTGTAATCTCGACGACTACCGCCTGCCAAAAGCTAGGCGAAGAGCACTTTTATATTTGTTCGAATAGAATTGGGTTCCAATAGTATGAAATAGCCGTGGGAAAAACCGCTAAATTTGATATTTTTACAATAAAATATGAAGTCTAAAGGAATGGAATAGTTATAATCAATGGAACCATTACGCTGAGTGGTGGAAAACAGGAAGCTAAGCACATAAGATAGCTGTTTTAGTGTCTAGTTTGACCGATCAAATAAAGTTTGCACATCATCATGATTTGAACGATTCAAATAAAAATTATGATTCATTACTCAAAAATTGACGAAGAAGGGACAATGGAGCCTCTAGGGAGTATTTTGATCTACCATGCAAGTGAAGAAAATAATTAAAAACTGAGTCTCGCATATAAAGCCCAAAAGACAACTCAAGAATACCCAAAAAGTCGCAAGCCGACTCGATTCGCTTTTCAAATGGATGTGAGCGAGTCCGCACACTCTCTAGATTAACATAATGAAGTGCATCACTTCAGTACCGCATCTTCCTAGTTCATGTTTCTAAATTGTGCCATTATCGGTGCTGCTGGTGGCATTTAAACGTTATTAGAGCAGACGAAACTCAATTACGATGCACATAATGAGCATGCTTGAGAGCATCTCTTGAAGGAAAAGTCCCACAAATGGCCCGCTTGGAAACATTACACATCATTCAGCCAGTCGTGGGAATGTAATTTAATTGCAATTTGCATCATAATTGCCGCGCTGCCGCCTGGAAAGAGGTGGAATGTGGTCCACAATATGCACCAGTCTTCAACTGAACGCGAGGCAATGAAACCGATTTCAGTGGTAGTCTTGTTTATATACATAGGTGGGCGTTGATGCAGCTGCAATATTAAAGTTTTCTGAAATCTGTATACCATAACATAAGTCAAAACCCAAATTAATCCACCTAGCTTTGATGATGCCTTTCTCGCTCATTATGAAATGAATCGCGTAAAGTTAGAGAGGTCAAGACAGCATTTGATGGGGATAGATCTCATTATCTCCATCATATTTGATTGCATGCATTTATTTCATAAATATAAATCAATTGACTATGGCACTGAAAAATGTATCGACAGTACAAGTTTTTGATTATTATATAGACTTTCAAAAGATTTGATAGACATCTTAGATGAATTTATAATAAACCGTTAGTTGTTTGCAGTATTTTTTCTGATCCAAAATTTATCTGATTTTAGGCAATTTTATTTGAACAAATAATTAATCAGAAGTTTTGATGTGCTGGTTTTTGATAGAAGCTAAAAATAGTGCTTTATCATTTGATAAGCAGTATCTTGATGCCAAAGATTACATATTATATTATTGTTTTATGTTATATCTAGATGTAAAGCTCGTAATCTAAATATAATATTTGCATTATTATCACCATCCTCAGCTTTTGGAAAACCAAGAATGTTTGAACGAAAAGAGACAAAAATAGAACATTTTCCACCAAAAGTTCCTCGTTTAATAGCATCAGCTTTGCATGTAGAAGACATTTTTAAACAAACTACATCTTATTCAAATTTTCTTTTCAGTCGTCGGATAGGTACAAAATTTGAGTTGATTCATTTGACGATAATTCGAACTACGGACAAACTAGCTTAAAGCCCTATGCACGGTTCCACATTAGGAGCTAGTGCATTGTGGTCAAAATACCGAAAACGTGATCGCCGTGATTTTCGGTGTAAAATCGTATTTTAAATGGCATAGTATGGTCTGCAAGCAGGTTGTTGGCGTGTGTAGCAGAAAAAATCGCAGCAATCGACGGGCGCGGTTGGTGCCATTTGTTTTTTTTTCTCCCACATTTTTGTTTTCAATTTCCCCGAACTTTCTTAAAAATTATTTAAAAAAATCGTTTAGGTTTCGTTAAGAAGAAAAAAAAAAATCACATTCATAAGTGTTGTGCAACAGTGAACGGAATTTTGTTGTAGGTAAAAATATTCAGTTTGACTGGGTGACGCCGGGGCAGTTGTGAGCTACAGGAAGGTTTTCGGATGGCGGACTCTAAGTGGAAATGTATGTCGAGTGAATATTTGTTAGAGAGACTTTGGAATGTTGTTTTTCCATGAGTGAGTTAAAAAATGTGAAGAAGTAATGAAAATAATCATAACGGGAATCTATGGACTATTATCCATCGAAGCGTTTCGTGAAACGCGCGAGTGGCAGGCAAATGATGTAAAAGGCTTTGGACGTTGCTTTTAATTTAAAAGAAAAAAGATTTGGAAGTGATTTGAAGGAGGTCTAACAAAGACGAAGGAGATAGAGAAAAAAGAAAAGTTGTGTTAGGAGTGTGAGAGTTTACTACAATTTACATGTAACAATTGGCAATCATTTGTAAGTAGATGGAAGGAAATTAATACATTTTGGCTTCAGCAAGGTAAGTGATAAGCCTTCAATTATATTACATAGCGGACGAATCATCTAAAACGAAATGCAAAAATAAAATCAATCAATTAAAACTAGAGAAATCAACTAATCTTTATTACACATAGTTTCAACATTTCACTCATTCCAAAATTTACACTACATCACATTAAATTTTATGCCACAGTTTTAGCAAAATTGCGAAACTAAAGCGTTATATAATGGACTCAAATCGGAAATACTGAATGAATGGAACTTTAATTCTATAGATGTGTATTTTACTCAATTTGGAAAATACATTATTGATTCCTCAGAACATTAGATTCAACAAGTGTTACAAACATGCCACATTATTGGTTACGTCCTCCAATGTTAAGTTGTTTTATACTGAACTGGACAACACTAGATTGCTTACAATTTTGTATATTTTCTCTAATAAATTTAGAAACTGAATATTTGAGAAATACCGAAAAGCAATAATGGCAAAGATTATGAATCTAACAAAAGTAAAATGAAAAAGAAAAAGAAAAAAACGAACAAATTAAAACAATATGCAAAAATAACAAACATGAACATGATTAAAAAAAATAGGCGAATCAAAATAAAACATCAACTATTGAAAAAATAGGAAAGCGTAAAATGTAACATTGTCTAATTAGTTTACACATAATAGACATAAACATAGATGAATGAAGTAATTAAGGAATACATGGAATAATTGAATGAGACTACAAAAGTGGGATGCATATGACTAAGAAACAGGAGAAAGGTAGGACTCATATCGATGGTTAGTGATAATTTTAATTACTCTCATATGGATAATATTCTTTATAATATTTTGAATAAACCAAGCATTAAATACGTACAGAGCATCGTTTGCTGGCTATTGCCGCGGATATTGTGGGAATCCCAGGTATCCGGTTCAAGCTTTTGTTGGCAGCGGTGGCTCTTCTTGACCTTCTACTCCCTGAGTAGTCAGTATAAGGCATAATACTGGCATCTTGAACATATTCTCGGAAAACACGGAACATCTCCGGTGACCAAGGGCCGATCTCAGGTTTTGCAGGGGAACAGTATACTTGAAGAGTGTCCGCTTATGATGGTCCTGGTTTTATCAAAATCGGATCATTCTACGCAAAGTTATGCTGATATAAATTTCTACCTTATTTTTTCCCATCTCAACCTTTTTGTCTAACCTCTGTATTATCTAAAATTGAGTCATATTTTGTTGGTTTTAATAGATAGACCCGAAGTGTCTTCGACAAAGCTATTCTATGCACTATTTCTGACAACTTCCAACAATCAAAAATAAAACAAATAATACCCCTTGATGTATGCAACATGCTTGCATATAATACTATATGTGTGTGTTTCATCCTCTATCCCTCACCCAGTCGGGGGTGTTGGACAAGCAGTACTACGAATAATTTGATCAAATCTAATGCTACTTGATGGTGCCCTTTTTGTTACGAAGGCTAGCACGGAAAAAAGGATTACTCTAGAGGTAACACTACTCATCAAGTTTAGGGATTGGGATGTGCTAGAGGTTCGTATTTTTGAATTTTTTAATTTTACAATTTTTGAGTTTTCAAAATTGAAATTTTTTTCAATTTTTTAATTTCTAAATTTTTAAATTTCAAAATTTTTTGATTTTTAAATTTTTAAATACAGTTACCGCTCAGCTTCTGAGACGTGCAGACGTGTTTCCGATTGCGCTCTTGGAAAGTCAAGTGATCGTTTACAGTGGTTAAAGTTCGATTCCGTCTGTGCCGCGTCGCGCGTTTTAGTGATCCGCGATGAGGCGAGAAAATACTTTTCGTATTGACTATTCGAGTTTCCCGGTGAAGCCGTCATTCGAAAAGGTTCACGGCTTTTGCCGCACGGTACTCGGCCTGAAGAAAGAAGAAGTGTTGAGACTACAGTGCCACAGAGGTGAACAATGTGCGTTCGTCAAGGTTGACAACCTGGCGCTCGCACAACGAATAGTGCAAGAACATGACGAGAAGCATGAAGTGGAGCACGCGGGGAAAAATACAAGCTTCGCATCACCATGGAAGATGGATGTGTAGAGGTTAAAGTACACGACCTGCCAGAAAACGTCCCCGAAAATCGTGGAATTCTTGAGTGCGTTCGGTGAAGTGTTTTCGCTGCGAGAGCTAACATGGGGAGAAGGGTTCGAGTTCGGTGGGATACCGCTCGGCATTTGGTCGGCCCGAATGCTAGTCCATCGAAACATCGATTCGTGGGTAACGATCGATGGACAGCAGGCCTACATTGTTTACAAGGGGCAGATCGTCTCTTGTAAATACTGCAAAGAGCAAGCGCATACTGGCATATCGTGTGTCCAGAACAAAACGAACAGTGGGTAATGTCTGTGACATAACCGCGAAGTGGACGTAGGACTTGACTTGACCATGCCTTTGAAGATGTATAATATAGCCAAATCTCTCACGTCACCTAATTTGTATAAAAAATCGGCGATAACAGCTCAAACATTATTATAACAATTTTCATGAGCAATATAGGAAAAAATATCTCAAAAAGAAAAGCTCTCAATCGATTTTTCATCTAATAGTGGAATTTTTTGTGATTTATTTCTTTATATGTCACAGTTCTTGTTATGTAACGGTTATGAACAAATCTTGAAAATCTGCTATTCGCGTATAACATTTTATCTCTAGAGTATTTTAAAATTGTTAAGAACTCTTTAGTAAGTCTATCAATGGCTCTCAGAAGAACCGTATGCTTTGAAAATAAACATTTTCTATGTCCATCTGTTGCGTCATGTTGCAGTGGATTGTAAAACTAATGTTGGGTGCTCCGGTTGGAGCGCGAAACCAAAGCTGTCTTCATGCAGTGTAGGTATGTGCCGACGTGTGTTGTTTCTCCAGATGGAACCAGCGGGATACGAACTGCCGACCGATGAACCTGTGACCAATTGCGAGCATTATCATTATCTTTCTTGGCCCTGATAAGGGCCGGAAATTAGCTTTTTCATGGACAACTGGTTGACCGAAAGAGTTTCTTGTTCAAAACCAAAACACACACACGGTTTCTTCAAAAGCATCGCAATTCTTTCTCTTGCTTTCCTTCAGCCTGTCTCGGATAGATACTGATGCCAGCCGGCCTCGGCTCGACTCTGCTGCTGTTGCCGGTATCTGCTCGGCATTGCTGCGGTATCGGGTCTTTGGAGTGGACTGCTTCTGGAACTTCTTCTACTGCTGTACTGATTGCTATGCTTCGGCTGATGTTGGCCTCGACTCTGCCGGGCCAAAAAAGTGGATAGTATGGACGATGCTGCCTTGCTAAAAGGTGTGAATGCTGTCGAATCGATATTACTGTTACTTGGCTTGTCCCGGTCAGAATGAAAGGGGAAAAAATCACGTTGCGCTATTTTATGCCTTCTCGTCAGACCCAGCAGCAGCTCATTCGCAGCTTCGACTGAAGGGCCTCCGAGTCCATGCGATATCGACTGAATAAGGAAATTATTTAACTCTTATAGCCTTGAAAAAGGCTGTTTGTTTCGGCTTGGTCCAACTAATAAGAAGGACTGAATGCTCTGTAAGCGAATGCACCTTTCTTTTATACTTAATTTTGAATCGTCTTTGCTTCCCGATTGGTCGGCCAATCAGTGAGCGTCTTGTATCCCGTTCCTTTGTCAGCCAAAGCGTCATCACCATCGACGCGTTCGTGATGGGCTTCTTCTTCTTTCTCTTGTTGCTCGCTGCTGGCGTCTATTTCCTAACGGGACTTTTCGCACGGTACAGGCCACAAGCCAGGCAATCGAGCTAAGAATTGCTGTTCAGGTGGGAAGTGCGGAAAATTTAGGATTGGTAGCTTGGGAGAACATTCAGTCACGTTCGCCTTGTGCGCGAACAGTATCAAACAATGTTTTTCTATATAAATCGATTGATAGCTTTTCATTTTGAGATATCTTTTTTAAATTGCTCACGAAAACTGTTACATAATAATGTTTGGGCTGTTATCACCGATTTATTTATCTAAATTAGATTATGTGAGAAATTTGGACATATTAAGTGTCTTTAAAGGCATGGTCAAGTCTAGTTTTTCGTCCACTTCGCGGTCACAGTTCTTGTTATGTCACGGTTATAAAAAATCTTGAAAATCTGCTATTCGCGTATAACATTTTATCTCTAGAATATTGGATTTGACACCCAAGTACATTTTCTAACGCGGAGGGTATTTAAAACTTTGATATATATCAGTGGCTCTCAGAAGAACCGTTTGCTTCAAAGAAATACATTTTCTATCTCCATCTGTTGCGTCATGTTGCAGCGGACTGTAAGGCTGAGCTGAGGCTGAGGCTGAGCGCAAAACCAAAGCTGTCTTCATGCAGCGTATCCGCTTGACGTGTGCTGTTTCTTCAATGGAACCAGCGAGATGCGAATTGCCTTAATGCAGCATGCGACGAACCAGTGACGAATGCCACCCAATTGCGAAAATTATTATTAACTCTCTTAGCTCTGATAAGGGCCGAAAATAAACTCCTTTCGGGGAACTGGTTGACCGAGAGGGTTTCTTTACTCTAAACCAAAACACACACACACACACGCGATTTCTTCAAGAACATTGCAGTTCTTTCTCTTGATTTTCTTTAACTTGTTTCGGCTCGATACCAATGCCGGCCGGTCTCGGCTCAACACTGATGCCGGTCGGCCTCACCTCTTCATTGATGCCGGCTAGTTTCGGCCCGACTCTGCTGCTGCTGCCGGTATCTCCTCGGCATTGCTGCGGTGTCGGGTCTGTAGAATGGGCTGCTTCTGGAACATTTTCTGCGGCTGTACTGGCATGCTTTGGCTGATGGTGGCCTCGGCGCTGCCGGGCCGAAAAGCGGATGATGCGGACGATGCTGTTTTGCGAAATGTTGCGAGTGCTGTCGAATCGATGCTGCTGTGGCTTTGCTTGTCCCGGTTAGAATGAAAGAAAAAAAAATCGTTTTGCGCTACTTTATACCTTCTCAGCAGACCCGGCGGCAGCTCATTCGCTGGTGTCTGCACCCATCAGAATCAAGCGAACAAATGACGCGAGGAACAAGCGGCACCCATATTTATTGGTTTCAGTGCAGTCAATGTTTTGCTTCGAAAACAGTTTTAGGCCTATTGAAACAAGTTTTTCGGGTCATATCAAGTATGTATATGAAAGGCATACTTAAGATCTGTCGACTAAGGGGTTTTCCGAAGAGATCCGTTCACTGGGACAAACGCTATTATCATTCAAAATCTTTCAACATAGCGTAACGCGGTCGATTTAGAAATATTGAAATGACACCCGGTATAGTAAAGAGAGACGTAAGTCCTACGTCAAAAAGCTGCTAGTCCAGAAGAGCTATGCGAACGTGGCGAAGCAAACTGGGCCACGACAACCACCGAAGAAGGCAAACGGTGCAAAACCCCCGAGCGCCAAACCGGTCGGTCAGCGTTCTGTCGCTCCACCACCAGCATCGCTGGAGGCTTTCCCCGAGCTACCACAGCCGTCGAGTCAGACCGAACCGTCTGGCTCAATAAACCCAACTGCAAGCCAGCCGACTGCGCCCATTGCACGAACGGTGTCTCCCAACCCGTTGCAAACACAAATCGCGCGCAGCACGTCGTCGTCGTTGCGCACACAACCACAGACCGCTGAAGTGGTCTTGGTTGACATATTCAAAAAGCCAGCAAACGCGTTGCGAGCGAAAGACCGAACCGCCGGCAACGACACGGACGATTCATCCACATCGACGAGAAGCAGCCGAAGCCGAGGACGCCCGCCCGGCAAGAAACAGCGATGCAACGACGGTGACGACGAGCAGGATGTGGACTTTCTTCCATAAATGGCTCTCACGTCTTACAACCTCGCATCCATCAACATCGGCACGATCACGAACCCCACAAAACTGAACGCACTCCGAACCTTCATAAGCAGCCAAAACCTCGATATCGTGTGTCTGCAGGAAGTCGAGAACGAACAGCTTTCCTTGCCTGGCTTTGTCGTTTTCGCGAATGTGGACCACACGAGGAGAGGCACAGCTGTTGCGGTGAAGGAGCACATCCATGTCACTCACGTGGAGAAGAGCCTGGACAGCCGACTAATCGCGCTGCGAGTGCACGACACAACGATCTGCAACGTCTACGCTCCCTCCGGCACTGCTCAGCGCGCTGCTAGAGAGGAGTTCTTCAATGGCACGCTTGCCTATTATCTCCGCCACCACACCGAGAACGTCATCGTAGCTGGCGATTTCAATTGCGTGCTGCGTGCGTGCGATTCGTCCAGCCCGAACACCAGTCCTTCTCTTAAAACCGCTGTACAGCAGCTGCAGCTATATGATGTGTGGGAGAAGCTATGTCCACGTGATGCCGGTTTTACGTATGTCTGTCGAAACGCGCGATCTCGCCTCGATCGGATATAAGGTACCCCGGGGCAAGTGAAAATACGGGGTAAGTGGGTACTATGGCTGCCGATTAATCGGTGAACGTTTTTAATGGTAACAATGTTCTAGAAAGATGAAGCAGAATTATCAACGAATTCGCCTGACACAAAAAAAATTGAAATCAAAACCATTTGCGGCACCATACTAATGGTATTGTTTAATCATAACTTTAAACTACCGGCAAAATCTATTACTTTTATTTTAATTCAATGGATTTCCAACAAAATAGTCGTTTCTAAATTCATCATTGATGTGGAAACTGAATATTTTGAGCAATAAAAGAATTATGTGACATCGAAAACTATTTAAAAGTTTTGATTAAAGCCAAAATCTGCAATTTTCACTTTTCCTTGATTTTTAACATACATGGGGCAAGTGGGACATATTTGAACAACATTTTCGATAGAGCCATTTTACCTGTTTTTGGATTGTTGTCTAGTGAAGAATAACTTCGACACTCATATATCATTTGGATCTGAATCAAATGCAGTTGATATCGTTGGTTTAGTTGTTAAGAAGGAATGTACAGTTGATTTACCAAATGTGTATTTTACTTTCTGAAAATTATCTCCCTCATGGAAAAAAGCAATGGTTATAACTATGCATTTTTTTTCCGTTTACAGTGTAAACAATCTATTTATCCCACAATAGGTCAACAGGTTTTGTCTTGTGTTTCGTGATTTTTAAACTTCGCATCAGATTAACAGATAAATAAAGTGCTTAAGACATAAATTGGCCATTTCGTTCTATTACAAATTTACAACACCGCCTGAATAAAAACGTTCCTTTTGAAGTTCTAATTTATGTAATAATTTATGTTAAACAGAGAAACATTCATTCGAAAAGTGAACAAAGATTTGCTTATCTCTTCCATCTAGCACATTTGGTTAGAAAGTGAGCTAATGCAAAACCACACAGAAAAAAACAATGAAAAGTAAACAGCGTGTAAAACTTGCCATGCGGAAATTTACGCTATTCTTCGCTGAAATTGCGCACTTCCTAACAAGATTGCTTACAACTTGCATGCAATATAGATGATTCACGTCAAATATTGTATACATTTAGGCTATATCCGTTGTGGAATTACGCTAATAATGACGTTCCATTTATGTGCATGATTTTTGGCGTAAATTTCAGTGGATTTTTCTATCTGTGCAGACAACAGACAATTAAACAGTAAACTGGCTGTTGTCTTGTTTTTATATCTGCTAACATTGTAATCCCTTTTTTTTTTCCAAAAACAAAGTCTGATAAGCAATAAAACTCAATGCATGATCTAAAATACTACGGCTCAGAAATTACATGAACATTATATCTACATTCCTCAAATTTGCTTCGTTCGACAGTATAGAGCAGAATAGCAGAACTTGTCCCGTTTAAACGGGTAAGTGAGTCCCACAG
The DNA here is from genome assembly GCF_024139115.2 of Armigeres subalbatus. Lineage (NCBI taxonomy): Eukaryota > Metazoa > Arthropoda > Insecta > Diptera > Culicidae > Armigeres > Armigeres subalbatus. The sequence continues at coordinate 130,541,165 of NC_085139.1, read as the reverse complement.
GTAAATTTATTTATGTCACTACCAATATTTTTGTAACTGAATAAATGGCTTACAACACGTCTACACTTCAACAACGGAAGCATATAATGATGTATCCGTGGTTAATGTCCTGAAATACCCTGTTTTCTAAGTATGCGTTAGCGATTTTGCTGAACTAGCGTTTTTTTATGTCCCACTTGCCCCGGGGTACCTTACGTGAGCCGCGATCTTCGCGACAAATTGCAGTCCGCCTACACGCACGTTTGCTGTTTTACAGACCACAAAGCGCTAACGCTCAGACTCTGTCTCCCTCCACTGGGACATGAGCCCGGGCGCGGTTTCTGGGCTCTTCGACCGCATCTTCTAACCGAAGAAAACGTTGCTGAGTTCCGATATAAGTGGCAATATTGGACCCGGCAGCGCAGAAACTACGGGTCGTGGATGGAATGGTGGCTGTCGTACGCTAAGCCAAAAATCAAGTCCTTTTCAAGTGGAAATCTCGAACCGTCTTCGAGGAATTCCACGACGCGCACCAGCACCTTTATGCGCAACTACGGCTAGCGTACGACGGCTACTATCTGCAGCCACAAACCATAACCACCATCAACCGGCTGAAAGGAGAAATGTTGGCACTGCAGCGTAATTTCTCCCACATGTTCATGCGCATCAACGAGACGCACGTGGCAGGGGAGCCAATGTCAATCTTCCAATTGGGGGATAGAAGACGGAAGAAAACCACGATCACGCAGTTACAGACGGGAGAAGACGAAATCATCGTCGAGCCTCAAGCGATCGAGGCAAATCTGTTTGATTTTTTCTCGAGCCTCTACTCAGAAGAAACAGCAGAAAATGACGGCAATGCCAACAACGGGGACGATTTCGCTTGCGAACGTGTTATCCCACCGGACGACCCACTAAACGAAGCGTGCATGGAGGAGATACAAACAGCAGAAATTCTGTCTGCTATCAGGGCGAGCGCACTCAAACGATCCCCCGGTGCCGACGGGATCCCACGAGAATTTTATCTCCGGATGTTCGATGTCATCCACCGTGAGTTGAACATGCTTATGAATGAAGCACTCAACGGAAATCTCCCCATGCCTTCGTAGAGGGCGTCATCGTGTTGGTGAAGAAGAAGGAGGCGACAACACAGCCCGAGCGTACCGGCCCATATCGCTGCTCAACAGCGATTATAAATTGCTCTCCCGCATCCTGAAAACAGGATGGAACGAATTATGCAGGCCCACCGCGTCCTAAGCAACGGACAGAAATGTTCAAACGCAGAGCGAAACATCTTCCAGGCCACTCTCGCTCTGAAAGATCGGATCGCCAATCTCCGTCACCACCGTCGCGCCGGTAAGCTCATCAGCTTCGATCTGGAGAACGCCTTCGATCGGGTGCGGCACTCGTTCCTCTTCGAAACCATGCGGTCGCTCGGGTTCAACGAGGAACTCATCTCTCTTCTCTCGAACATAGCCAGTCGGTCCACATCCCGGCTGCTTATCAATGGGCACCTCTCTCGATCGTTTGAGATCACACGGTCGGTGCGGCAAGGCGACCCGTTGTCCATGCATCTGTTCGTACTCTATCTTCATCCACTGGTGTGTAGGCTTGAGCAAGTGTGTGGGGATGATCTACTCGTTGCCTACGCCGACGATATTAGCGTGGTTGTGACGTCATCGTGGCAAATAGAAGCGATGAATGAAATATTTCGTCGCTTTGGGTTTGCCACCGGCGCAAAATTGAATCTGCGGAAGACGGTTGCAGTGAACGTTGGCGTTTTCGAAGGTAACGAAATTTGTACCCAGTGGCTGCAAACAGCCAACGTAGTCAAGATTCTGGGTGTTACCTTCGCCACGTTTGGCACATCGAGACTGTGGTACCTTTCGTCTGTACTGCCTCCGCTTGGTGTCCACACAGCGAAAATAACAGCAACGATGGGGACATTCCTGTGGAGAGGAATGGCTGCGCGCGTTCCCATTATGCAGTTGATACGCAAGAAGGAGCACGGCGGTTTAAATTTGCATGTTTTGGCATGCAAAAGCCGTAGTCTGGCCACCAACAGACACTTGAAAGAGATCGACTCCATTCCTTATTATAAATCCCTCTATTCCACGCAATTCCCCGCCCCGCAATTTCTATAGACAATCCTGACCTAAAATCGATCCTATCAAATTTATCCCAAATTCCCCACCATATCCAACAAAACCCTTCCGCCGATCTGATCCACTGGCACTTCGTCCAGCAAAGCGAACTGCCAAAGGTGGAACGAAACAGTCCAGCGCTTGACTGGCCACGCGCGTGGCGAAATATTGGGATGAAAGAGCTTTCCTCATCGCAGCGATCCAAACTTTACCTGCTGGTGAATGGGAAAATCGAACATCGGAAGCTTTTGCACGTGATGCAACGGGTGGCGGACGAGAACTGTCAACACTGTGACTTACAGGTACCTGAAACGCTCCAGCACAAGTTCTGTAGCTGCACTCGTGTCGGCCCGGCCTGGACGGTCCTACAGCAGAGGCTAGCCGGCTACACGAATGGTTGGAGGCGACTGTCATTCGAGGACCTCATGAGACCTGTTTTGCCAGGAATTGGAAGAGTGGAAATTCTCCGCTTGTTTGTGAAGTACATCGTCTTTGTTAACAAGTGTAACGATAGAATTGATGTAGATGCTTTAATGTTCCAATTAGATTTAAATTGATTTGAAAACGCTGAACTACAATTGTAAAAACTGTACATATAATGACAAAATAAAACTGAATTTTAACCAAAAAAAAAAAAAAATTTTTAAATTTCTAATTCCTTAAATTTTTAATTTTTTAAATTTTGAAATTTTGAAATTTTAGGATTTTAAAATTTCTAAATTTTTAATTTTTTGTTCACAAATTTTAAATTTTTAAATTTTCAAATTTTTAAATTTTTATATTCTTTATTTTAAATTTTTAAATTTTTAAATTTTTAAATTTTAAAATGAAGTTTTGAAATTTTGAAATTTTGAAATTTTGAAATTTTGAAATTTTGAAATTTTGAAATTTTGAAATTTTGAAATTTTAAAATTTTGAAATTTTGAAATTTTGAAATTTTGAAATTTTGAAATTTTGAAATTTTGAAATTTTGAAATTTTGAAATTTTGAAATTTTGAAATTTTGAAATTTTGAAATTTTGAAATTTAGAAATTTTGAAATTTTGAAATTTTGAAATTTTAAAATTTTGAAATTTTAAAATTTCTAAATTTTTAAATTTTTAAATTTTTGAATTTTTAAATTTCCAAATTTTTAAATTTTTAAATTTTTAAATTTTTAAATTTTTAAATTTTTAATTTTGAAATTTTCTAAATTTTAAATCTTCTAAATTTTTAAGTTTTAAAATTTTAGAATTTTCAAATTTTAAATTGTAAATTTCAAATTTTAAATTTTAAATTTTTAAATTTTAAATTTTAAATTTTAAAATTTTAAATTTTAAAATTTTAAATTTTAAATTTTTAAATTTTTAAATTTTTAAATTTTTAAATTTTTAAATTTTTAAATTTTTAATTTTTATATTCTTAAATTTTTAAATTTTTAAATTTTTAAATTTTTAATTTTTAAATTTTTAGATTTTTAGATTTTTAAATTTTTAAATTTTTAAATCTTTAATTTTTTAAATTTTCAATTTTTGAATTTTTAAATTTTTCAATTTTTAAATCTTTAAATTTTTAAATTTTTAAATTTTTTAATTTTTTAATTTTTTAATTTTTTAATTTTTTAATTTTCAAATTTTCAAATTTTTAAATTTTTAAATTTTAAATTCTTTAAATTTAAAATTTTTAAATTCAAAAATTTTTATATTCAAAAATTTTTAAATTCAAAAATTTTAAATTTAAAGAATTTAAAATTAAAAAATTTAAAAATTTGAAAATTTGAAAATTAAAAAATTAAAAAATTAAAAAATTAAAAAATTAAAAAATTTAAAAATTTAAAAATTTAAAATTTAAAAATTGAAAAATTGAAAAATTCAAAAATTGAAAATTTAAAAAATTAAAGATTTAAAAATTTAAAAATTTAAAAATTTAAAAATCTAAAAATCTAAAAATTTAAGAATTTAAAAATGAAAAATTTAAAAATTTAAAAATTTAAGAATTTAAAAATTAAAAATTTAAAAATTTAAAAATTTAAAAATTTAAAAATTTAAAAATTTAAAAATTTAAAAATTTAAAAATTTAAAAATTTAAAAATTTAAAAATTTAAAAATTTAAAAATTTAAAAATTTTAAAATTTTTAAATTTTTAAATTTTTAAATTTTTAAATTTTTAAATTTTAAAATTTAAAAATTTAAAAATTTAAAAATTTAAAAATTTAAAAATTTAAAAATTTAAAAATTTAAAAATTTAAAAATTTAAAAATTGGAAATTCTCCGCTTGTTTTGTGAAGTACATCGTCTTTGTTAACGAGTGTAACGATAGAATTGATGTAGATGCTTTAATGTTCCAATTAGATTTAAATTGATTTGAAAACGCTGAACTACAATTGTAAAAACTGTACATATAATGACAAAATAAAACTGAATTTTAACCAAAAAAAAAAAAAAAAAAAATTTTAAATTTCTAATTCCTTAAATTTTTAAATTTTTAAATTTTGAAATTTTAGGATTTTAAAATTTCTAAATTTTTAAATTTTTGAGATTTTAAATTTTTAAATTTTCAAATTTTTAAATTTTTATATTCTTTATTTTAAATTTTTAAATTTTTAAATTTTTAAATTTTAAAATGAAGTTTTGAAATTTTGAAATTTTGAAATTTTGAAATTTTGAAATTTTGAAATTTTGAAATTTTGAAATTTTGAAATTTTGAAATTTTGAAATTTTGAAATTTTGAAATTTTGAAATTTTAAAATTTTGAAATTTTGAAATTTTGAAATTTTAAAATTTTGAAATTTTGAAATTTTGAAATTTTGAAATTTTGAAATTTTGAAATTTTGAAATTTTGAAATTTTGAAATTTTGAAATTTTGAAATTTTGAAATTTTGAAATTTTGAAATTTTGAAATTTTGAAATTTTGAAATTTTAAAATTTTGAAATTTTGAAATTTTGAAATTTTGAAATTTTGAAATTTTAAAATTTTGAAATTTTGAAATTTTGAAATTTTGAAATTTTGAAATTTTGAAATTTTGAAATTTTGAAATTTTGAAATTTTGAAATTTTGAAATTTTGAAATTTTGAAATTTTGAAATTTTGAAATTTTGAAATTTTAAAATTTTGAAATTTCTAAATTTTTAAATTTTTAAATTTTTGAATTTTTGAATTTTCAAATTTTTAAATTTCCAAATTTTTAAATTTTTAAATTTTTAAATTTTTAAATTTTTAAATTTTTAAATTTTTAAATTTTTAATTTTTATATTCTTAAATTTTTAAATTTTTAAATTTTAAATTTTTAAATTTTTAAATTTTTAGATTTTTAGATTTTTAAATTTTTAAATTTTTAAATTTTTAAATCTTTAATTTTTTAAATTTTCAATTTTTGAATTTTTAAATTTTTCAATTTTTAAATCTTTAAATTTTTAAATTTTTAAATTTTTTAATTTTAATTTTTTAATTTTTTTATTTTCAAATTTTCAAATTTTTAAATTTTTAAATTTTAAATTCTTTAAATTTAAAATTTTTAAATTCAAAAATTTTTATATTCAAAAATTTTTAAATTCAAAAATTTTAAATTTAAAGAATTTAAAATTAAAAAATTTAAAAATTTGAAAATTTGAAAATTAAAAAATTAAAAAATTAAAAAATAAAAAATTTAAAAATTTAAAAATATAAAATTTAAAAATTTAAAATTTAAAATTTAAAAATTTAAAATTTAAAAATTTAAAATTTAAAATTGAAAAATTGAAAATTCAAAAATTGAAAATTTAAAAAATTTAAGATTTAAAAATTTAAAAATTTAAAAATTTAAAAATCTAAAAATCTAAAAATTTAAGAATTTAAAAATTAAAAATTTAAAAATTTAAAAATTTAAGAATTTAAAAATTAAAAATTTAAAAATTTAAAAATTTAAAAATTTAAAAATTTAAAAATTTAAAAATTTAAAAATTTAAAAATTGGAAATTCTCCGCTTGTTTGTGAAGTACATCGTCTTTGTTAACGAGTGTAACGATAGAATTGATGTAGATGCTTTAATGTTCCAATTAGATTTAAATTGATTTGAAAACGCTGAACTACAATTGTAAAAACTGTACATATAATGACAAAATAAAACTGAATTTTAACCAAAAAAAAAAAAAAAAATTTTAAATTTCTAATTCCTTAAATTTTTAAATTTTTAAATTTTGAAATTTTAGGATTTTAAAATTTCTAAATTTTTAAATTTTTGAGATTTTAAATTTTTAAATTTTCAAATTTTTAAATTTTTATATTCTTTATTTTAAATTTTTAAATTTTTAAATTTTTAAATTTTTAAATTTTTAAATTTTAAAATGAAGTTTTGAAATTTTGAAATTTTGAAATTTTGAAATTTTGAAATTTTGAAATTTTGAAATTTTAAAATTTTAAAATTTTGAAATTTTGAAATTTTGAAATTTTGAAATTTTGAAATTTTGAAATTTTAAAATTTTGAGATTTTGAAATTTTAAAATTTTGAAATTTTGAAATTTTGAAATTTTGAAATTTTGATATTTTAAAATTTTGAAATTTTGAAATTTTGAAATTTTGAAATTTTGAAATTTTGAAATTTTGAAATTTTGAAATTTTGAAATTTTGAAATTTTGAAATTTTGAAATTTTGAAATTTTGAAATTTTGAAATTTTGAAATTTTGAAATTTTGAAATTTTGAAATTTTGAAATTTTGAAATTTTGAAATTTTGAAATTTTGAAATTTTGAAATTTTGAAATTCCGAAATTTTGAAATTTTGAAATTTTAAAATTTTGAAATTTCTAAATTTTTAAATTTTTAAATTTTTGAATTTTCAAATTTTTAAATTTCCAAATTTTTAAATTTTTAAATTTTTATTTTTTTAAATTTTTAAAGTTTTAGGTATTTAAATTTTAGAATTTAATTTTTTTTCGAATTTTTAAACCTTTAAATTATTAAATTTTTGAATTTTCAAATTCTTAAATTTTTAAAATTTTAAAATTTTAAATTTTTAAATTTTTAAATTTAATTTTTTTTTATTTTTAAATGCTTAAATTTTTAAATTTTTAAATTCTCAAATTTTTAAAATCTTACATTTTTAAATTCTTAAATTTTGGAATTTTTAAATTTTTAAATTTTTAAATCTTTAATTTTTTAAATTTTCAATTTTTGAATTTTTAAATTTTTAAATCTTTAAATTTTTAAATTTTTAAATTTTTAAATTTTTTAATTTTTTAATTTTTTAATTTTCAAATTTTCAAATTTTTAAATTTTTAAATTTTAAATTCTTTAAATTTAAAATTTTTAAATTCAAAAATTTTTATATTCAAAAATTTTTAAATTCAAAAATTTTAAATTTAAAGAATTTAAAATTAAAAAATTTAAAAATTTGAAAATTTGAAAATTAAAAAATTAAAAAATTAAAAAATTTAAAAATTTAAAAATTTAAAAATTTAAAAATTTAAAATTTAAAAATTGAAAAATTGAAAAATTGAAAAATTCAAAAATTGAAAATTTAAAAAATTAAAGATTTAAAAATTTAGTAATTTAAAAATTTAAAAATCTAAAAATCTAAAAATTTAAGAATTTAAAAATTAAAAATTTAAAAATTTAAAAATTTAAGAATTTAAAAATTAAAAATTTAAAAATTTAAAAATTTAAAAATTTAAAAATTTAAAATTAAAATTTAAAAATTTAAAATTTAAAATTTAAAATTTAAAAATTTAAAATTTAAAAATTTAAAATTTAAAAATTTAAAATTTAAAATTTAAAAATTTAAAAATTTATAATTTAAAAATTTAAAAATTTAAAAATTTAAAAATTCAAAAATTAAAGAATTAAAAAATTTAAAAATTTAAAAAAATTTGAAATTTTAAAATTTCAAAATTTCAAAATTTCAAAATTTCAAAATTTCAAAATTTCAAAATTTCAAAATTTCAAAATTTCAAAATTTCAAAATTTCAAAATTTCAAAATTTCAAAATTTCAAAATTTCAAAATTTCAAAATTTCAAAATTTCAAAATTTCAAAATTTCAAAATTTCAAAATTTCAAAATTTCAAAATTTCAAAATTTCAAAATTTCAAAATTTCAAAATTTTAAAATTTCAAAATTTCAAAATTTCAAAATTTCAAAATTTCAAAATTTCAAAATTTTAAAATTTCAAAATTTCAAAATTTTAAAATTTCAAAATTTCAAAATTTCAAAATTTCAAAATTTCAAAATTTCAAAATTTTAAAATTTTAAAATTTCAAAATTTCAAAATTTCAAAATTTCAAAATTTCAAAATTTAAAAATTTTAAAATTTAAAATAAAGAATATAAAAATTTAAAAATTTGAAGATTTAAAAATTTAAAATCTCAAAAATTTAAAAATTTAGAAATTTTAAAATCCTAAAATTTCAAAATTTCAAAATTTAAAAATTTAAAAATTTAAGGAATTAGAAATTTAAAAATTTAGAAACTTAAAAATTTTAAAATTTTGAGGTCTTAAAATTTAAAAATTTAAAAATTTAAAAATCAAAAAAATTTGAAATTTAAAAATTTAGAAATTAAAAAATTGAAAAAATTTCAATTTTGAAAACTCAAAAATTGTAAAATTAAAAAATTCAAAAATACGAACCTCTAGCACATCCCAGAGTAATCCTTTTTTCCGTGCTAGCCTTCGTAACAAAAAGGGCACCATCAAGTAGCATTAGATTTGATCAAATTATTCGTAGTACTGCTTGTCCAACACCCCCGACTGGGTGAGGGATAGAGGATGAAACACACACATATAGTATGGTCTGCAATCATGTTGCATACATCAAGGGGTATTATTTGTTTTATTTTTGATTAGTAAAAGTTGTCAGAAATAGTGCATAGAATATCTTTGTTGAAGACACTACGGGTTTATCTATTGAAACCAACAAAATATGACTCAATTGTAGATAATACAGGGGTTAGACAAAAAGGTTGAGATGGGAAAAAATAAGGTAGAAATTTATATCAGCATAACTTTGCGTAGAATGATCCGATTTTGATAAAACCAGGACCATCATAAGCGGACACTCTTCAAGTATACTGTTCCCCTGCAAAACCTGAGATCGGCCCTTGGTCACCGGAGATGTTCCGTGTTTTCCGAGAATATGTTCAAGATGCCAGTATTATGCCTTATACTGACTACTCAGGGAGTAGAAGGTCAAGAAGAGCCACCGCTGCCAACAAAAGCTTGAACCGGATACCTGGGATTCCCACAATATCCGCGGCAATAGCCAGCAAACGATGCTCTGTACGTATTTAATGCTTGGTTTATTCAAAATATTATAAAGAATATTATCCATATGAGAGTAATTAAAATTATCACTAACCATCGATATGAGTCCTACCTTTCTCCTGTTTCTTAGTCATATGCATCCCACTTTTGTAGTCTCATTCAATTATTCCATGTATTCCTTAATTACTTCATTCATCTATGTTTATGTCTATTATGTGTAAACTAATTAGACAATGTTACATTTTACGCTTTCCTATTTTTTTTCAATAGTTGATGTTTTATTTTGATTCGCCTATTTTTTTTAATCATGTTCATGTTTGTTATTTTTGCATATTGTTTTAATTTGTTCGTTTTTTTCTTTTTCTTTTTCATTTTACTTTTGTTAGATTCATAATCTTTGCCATTATTGCTTTTCGGTATTTCTCAAATATTCAGTTTCTAAATTTATTAGAGAAAATATACAAAATTGTAAGCAATCTAGTGTTGTCCAGTTCAGTATAAAAACAACTTAACATTGGAGGACGTAACCAATAATGTGGCATGTTTGTAACACTTGTTGAATCTAATGTTCTGAGGAATCAATAATGTATTTTCCAAATTGAGTAAAATACACATCTATAGAATTAAAGTTCCATTCATTCAGTATTTCCGATTTGAGTCCATTATATAACGCTTTAGTTTCGCAATTTTGCTAAAACTGTGGCATAAAATTTAATGTGATGTAGTGTAAATTTTGGAATGAGTGAAATGTTGAAACTATGTGTAATAAAGATTAGTTGATTTCTCTAGTTTTGATTGATTGATTTTATTTTTGCATTTCGTTTTAGATGATTCGTCCGCTATGTAATATAATTGAAGGCTTATCACTTACCTTGCTGAAGCCAAAATGTATTAATTTCCTTCCATCTACTTACAAATGATTGCCAATTGTTACATGTAAATTGTAGTAAACTCTCACACTCCTAACACAACTAAAAAATTTTCAATTTTAAAATTTTTCAATTTTTAAATTTTTAAATTTTTAAATTTTTAAATTTTTAAATTTTTAAATTTTTAAATTTTTAAGATTTTAAATTTTTAAATTTTTAAATTTTTAAATTTTTAAATTTTTAAATATTTGAATTTTTAAATTTTTAAATTTTTCAATTTTTGAATTTTTAAATTTTTAAATTTTTAAATTTTTAAATTTTTAAATTTTTAAATTTTTAAATTTTTAAATTTTTAAATTTTAAATTTTAAATTTTAAATTTTTAAATTTTTAAATTTTTCAATTTTAAAATTTCTAAATTTTTAAATTTTAAATTTTAAATTTTTAAATTTTTAAATTTTTAAATTTTTAAATTTTTAAATTTTTAAATTTTTAAATTTTTAAATTTTTAAATTTTTAATTTTTTTAATTTTTAAATTTTTAATTTTTAAATTTTTAATTTTTAAATTTTTAAATTTTTAATTTATTAAATTTTTAAATTTTAAAATTTTCAAATTTTAAAATTTTTAAATTTTTAAATTTTTAAATTTTTAAATTTTTAAATTTTTAAATTTTTAAAATTTAAAATTTTTAAATTTTTAAATTTTTAAATTTTTAAATTTCCAAATTTTTAAATTTTCAAATTTTGAAATTTTGAAATTTTGAAATTTTGAAATTTTTAAATTTTTAAATTTTTAAATTTTTAAATTTTTAAATTTTCACATTTTTTAATTCTTACATTTTTAAATTTTTACATTTTTAAATTTATAAGTTTATAAATTATTGAATTTTTAAATTTTTAAATTTTTAAATTTTTAAATTTTTAAATTTTTAAATTTTTAAATTCTTAAATTTTTAAATTCTTAAAATTTAAAATTTTAAAATTTTAAAATTTTTAAATTTTCGAATTTTTAAATTTTTAAATTTAAATTTTTTAAAATTTTGAAATTTTAAATTTTAAATTTTTAAATTTTTTAAATTTTTAAATTTTTAAATTTTAAATTTTAAATTTTTAAATTTTAAATTTTAAATTTTAAATTTTTAAATTTTAAATTTTTAAATTTTAAATTTTAAATTTTAAATTTTTAAATTTTTAAATTTTAAATTTTTAAATTTTTAATTTTTAATTTTAAATTTTAATTTTAAATTTTTAATTTTAAATTTTAAATTTTTAATTTATTAAATTTTAAATTTTAAAATTTTCAAATTTTAAATTTTAAATTTTAAATTTTAAATTTTTAAATTTTAAATTTTAAATTTTAAAATTTAAAATTTTAAATTTTAAATTTTAAATTTTTAAATTTTTAAATTTCCAAATTTTCAAATTTTCAAATTTTGAAATTTTGAAATTTTGAAATTTTGAAATTTTTAAATTTTTAAATTTTTAAATTTTTAAATTTTTAAATTTTTAAATTTTCACATTTTTTAATTCTTACATTTTTAAATTTTTACATTTTTAAATTTATAAGTTTATAAATTCTTGAATTTTTAAATTTTTAAATTTTTAAATTTTTAAATTTTTAAATTTTTAAATTTTTAAATTCTTAAATTTTTAAATTCTTAAAATTTAAAATTTTAAAATTTTAAAATTTTTAAATTTTCAAATTTTTAAATTTTTAAATTTTTAAATTTTTAAATTTTTAAATTTTTAAATTTTTAAATTTTTAAATTTTTAAATTTTTAAATTTTTAAATTTTTAAATTTTTAAATTTTTAAATTTTTAAATTTTTAAATTTTAAAATTTTTAAATTTTTAAATTTTTAAATTTTTAAATTTTTAAATTTTTAAATTCTTAAATTTTAAAATTTTTAAATTTTTAAATTTTTAAATTTTTAAATTTTTAAATTTTTAAATTCTTAAAATTTTTGAATTTTTAAATTTTTAAATCTCTAAATTTTTAAATTTTTAAATTTTTAAATTTTTTAATTTTCGAATTTTTGAATTTTTGAATTTTTAAATATTTAAATATTTAAATTTTTAAATTTGTAAGTTTTTAAACTTTTAAATTTTTAAATTTTTAAACTCATTTTAAGCTCAGCAATTCATTGTGAAATCATGATTTTTTTGATGCTGTGTCATTAGGCCGAATGAGAACTAGGGAGTGAGAAGTGAGAAGTGCGAAGTGATGGAGAAGCAGAACAGAAGAAGAATAAGGAAAAAGGAGGAAGATGCAAGAAGGAAGAAGGAATAAAGAAGAAGGAAGAAAGAAGAAGGAAGAAAGAAGCAAGACGCGAGAAAGGAGTAAGAAAACGGAAGGAAGAAGAAAGAAGAAGGAAGAAAGCAGAAAGAAGAAAGAAGAAGGAAGATAGAAGAAAAAAAAAGAAAGAAGAAGGAAAATTGAAGAAAAAAGTATGAAGGAAGAAGGAATTTTTAAATTTTTCAGGTTTTAAAATTTTAAATTTTTGAATTTTTGAATTTTTAAATTTTTGAATTTTTAAATTTTTGAATTTTTGAATTTTTGAATTTTTGAATTTTTGAATTTTTGGATTTTTGAATTTTTGAATTCTAGAATTTTTAAATTTTAAATTCTTTTAAATTTTTAAATTTTAAAGTTTTAAATTTTTTTAAATTTTTAAATTTTAAAGTTTTAAAATTTTTAAATTTTCAAATTTGTTAATTTTTAAATTTTTAAATTTTTAAATTTTCAAAATTTTTAAATTTTTAAATTTTTAAATTTTTAAATTTTTAAATTTTTAAATTTTTAAATTTTTAAATTTTAAAATTTTAAAATTTTTAAATTTTTAAATTTTTAAATTTTTAAATTTTTAAATTTTTAAATTTTTAAATTTTTAAATTTTTAAATTTTTAAATTTTTAAATTTTTAAATTTTTAAATTTTTAAATTTTTTAATTTTTAAATTTTTAAATTTTTAAATTTTTAAATTTTCAAATTTTTAAGTTTTTAAATTTTTAAATTTTTAAATTTTTATATTTTAAAATTCTAAATTTTTGAAATTTAAAAAATTTAAATTTTTAAATTTTAAAATTTTAAATTTTTTAATTTTTTAAATTTTTAAATTTTTAAATTTTTAAATTTTTAAATTTTTAAATTTTTAAATTTTTAAATTTTTAAATTTTTAAATTTTTAAATTTTTAAATTTTTAAATTTTTAAATTTTTAAATTTTTAAATTTGTGAATTTTTGAATTTTTGAATTTTTGAATTTTTAAATTTGTAAATTTTTAAATTTTTTATTTTTTTAATTTTTAAATTTTTAAATTTTTAAATTTTTTAATTTTTAAATTTTCAAATTTTTCAAATTTTAAATCTTTAAATTTTTAAATTTTTCTCAAAAAAAGGGAAATTCATTGTGAAATCATGATTTTTTTTATGCTGGGTCATTAGGCCGAAGGCCATTAGGCCGAACGGTCATTAGGCTGAATGGCCATTAGGCCGAATGGCCATAAGGCCGAATGAGAACTAGGGAGTGAGAAATGAGTAGTGCGAAGTGTGGAAGAAGTAGAACGGAAGAAGAATAAGGAAAAAGGAGGAAGAAGTAAGGAAGACGCAAGAAGGAAGAAGGAATAAAGAAGAAGGAAGAAAGAAGCAAGACGCGAGAAAGAAGTAAGAAAACGGAAGAAAGAAGAAAGAAGAAGGAAGATAGAAGAAAGAAGAAGGAAGAAGAAAGTAGGAAGAGGGAAGAAAGATGAAGAAATAAAGAAGAAGGAAGAATGATGAAGGAAGAAGGAAGAAGGAAGAAGGAAAAAGGAAGAAGGAAGAAAGAAGAAGGAAGAAGGCAGGGGTAGAAGGAAGAAGGAAGAAGGGAAAAGGAAGAAAGAAGAAGGAAAAGGGAAGAAAGAAGAAGGAAGAAAGAAAAAGGAAAGGAGAAGAAGGAAGGAAGAAGAAGTAAGACGGAAGAAAGTAGGAATAAGGAAGAAGAACGAAGGAAGAAAGAAGAAAAAGGAAAGGAGAAGGAAAAAGGATAAAGGAAGAAGGAAGAAGGAAGAAAGAAGACGGGAGAAAGAAGGAAGAGGGAAGAAGAAAGAAAGAAGAAAAAAGAAGGAAGAAGGGAAATGGAAGAATGGAGAGAGAAGAAGGAAGAAGGATGAATTAAGAAGGAAGAAGGAAGAATGTAGAAGGAAGAAGGAAAAAAGAACAAGGGAGAAAGAAGAGGGAAGAAGAAATAAGGAAGATGGAAGAAAAAAGAAGGAAGAAGGTAGAAGAAAGGAAGAAGAAAGAAGAAGGAAGAAAGAAGGGGAAGAAGGAAGTGGAAGAAAAAAGAAAGAGAAAAAAGAAAGAGAAAAAAGAAGAAGGATGGAAGAAGGAAGAAAGGATAAAGAAGGAAGACGGAAGAAGAAAGAAAAAAGAAAGAAGAAAGAAGAAGGAAAAAGGAGGATGGGAGAAGAAAAAAGGTAGAGTGAAGAAGGAAGAAGGAAAAAGGAAGAAGAAGAATGAAGAAGCAAAAGAAAGAAGACCGATTGAAGAAGGGAGATGCAAGGATGTTATCGATCATTTAGTAGTTTGGCAATAACTTATTTCAGAGGCTAAATTTCAAAATGTGTTGAATGGTGGACTTCTAGTGCAAAGGTTTATCTACAACTCTGCTTAACAGTTCATTGTTTGAATTTCACTAGTAACGGAGCTATAGCGCTAGTAGCATTGACTTAGACTAAATGATTGCATATTTTGTTATCATTTAGTATAAGTATAACAACTAGCACCGTAACTCCTTTAATAGTGGAATTCGAACATCGACCTGTTAAGGAGAGTTATAGAAAAACCTGCGCACTAAAAGTACACCATACAACACATTTTGAAATTAGGCCTCTGGAATGAGTTATTGACAAACTACTAAATGATCGAAGGCAGATTACTAAATGATTGATAACATCCTTGAAGAAGGGAGAAAGAAGAATGGGTAAGGTGAAGAAACAACTTCTCATTTTTCACTTTTTGCTTTTTTTTGTTAATTTGGCCTAATGGCCATTCAGCCTAATGACCATTCGGCCTAATGACCATTCGGCCTAATGACCTTCGGCCGAATGTCCTTCGGCCTAACGACCTTCGGCCTAATGGCCTGACACCGATTTTTTTTTTGATAATTGGGGAAATAATGTTTGTGAAAAAAATATATACTGTGAAAAAAAATTGTTCAATCATTAAAAATAAAACTTAAAAAACGATTTTATCAAAAACGAATTTTTCAATATTTTTTATTATTTTATAAATTTTTTGTACTATGGATCATAATGGAGAAATTATGGACAAAACAGTAATGATTTTTGAGTTGGTTTTTCAAAAATGGTCGAAATATTTTGTTTACGTTTTTATCGACTTGATTTTATGAAAGTACGTAAAGTTTCCAATGGAAAAGGTGTACAGTATTTTTTTTAATTTTTGAATAAAATATACCATTTTTTTTTATTTCCAGTCGTTTTCGAATGTTTTCCGATTCTATTCAACAAAAAAATAAATAAAACGGAGCCATTGGTATTTTTTGACAAATGCTAGTATTGGAGCAGTTGTTGGCAATTTTCATTGTATGAGGTTGTGGAAAAAATACTTTACATAAATAAAAGCAAATAATTTGTTTTTGAAATACAACCTTGAAGTGAACGAAAGATTCTTTCAACCATACTATTTTTTTAGTTAGTAAAGTTAGTTTAAGTTTTAGTAAAGTTAGTTTAGTTTTAGTAAAAAGCTAGTTTAAATCGTTGCACAGTAGGTCAAGGTAGGCAAAAATTGAAACTAAAAAACTAAATAACAGCTTATCCCCGAAACGTATATATCATTTAATGATATAAGATTTTTCTGTCAAACGCTCTCCTGTTATAGTTGGAAAGTATAGCAAAATTTCATTTCATTCAAGTGACAACGACAAGCAGATAACAAGCTTAAGATAGTTCAGAAGGTAATAATGCATTTCGAGATGGACACGTGTTGCAAGGATGAATAAAAGTGTTTACAAAAACGTTTTGGAAATCTTTGTAATTGCTAAATTAGTTGGTGTTGGATTGGAATTGGCCAGACAAACTACCCAATCTAGTGGTAATGATTTATTGTGTGTCTAATGAAGAGGAAAATGTTCGAATGATTGATCTTGGTTCAATGAAATTTTCGAGCAAATTCCCAGTTAGGACTCTACAACTTCAACTTTTGGCTATTTTTCTCAATATATGCAAGGCCAAAACAAATTGAATACAAGTTCATAACGAGTTCAACGAGTGCCAAAGGGTTAAAAAATGCACACAGCGTTTTCTCTTATATTGGCCAAGGATAGTCTAGGCTTACTTTTTATTTATATTTTGTAACTTCCAAATTCATTTCCTGTATTTGTTTATCATCAACTTATTAAACATATTTATAGCTTTTTTGTCTGTCATTTCTCTATTATGACTCATAGTGCAAAAAAACATATACTATCTGCTACAACATATCAAAAAATAAAAAAATATTGAAAAATTCGTTTTAGAGAAAATCGATTTTTAAGTTTTATTTTCAATGATTGAACAATTTTTTTTCACAGTGTATATTTTTTTTACATAGCCAAAAACGAAACTTTTCATAGAAGGCCCTGAGACCCATAGTGTTATATACCAATCGACTCAGTTCGACGAATTAAGATGATATCTGTGTGTGCGCATGTGTGTGTCTGTGTCTAACTCACTTTTCGGGCACTTAGTCCTGCCCTATTGTTTCCTATTGAAAATTGGTCGGATCAGACTATGGATTTGGAAGTTAAGGCAAAAATACATTTTTTAAACCCGAAACGTGTAAAAAAGTTTAGCTGACTTTTGGGGCACTTATCCTAACCGATTTGCTCGCAACGTATTGCATTCGCCTGAGAATATTATCTCATTGTTTTCTATTGTAAATTGGCCGGATTGCACTATGGGCTTGGAAGCTATGGCCAAAATACATTTTTTTTTATTCTAAAAACGCGTAAAAAAAGTCTAGACTTTTCGGGCACTTACCCTTGAGCGATTTGCTCATTTGCTCAGCTGGGAATACTGCCCCATTATATCGTTTTAAAAATTGGCCGGATCGCACTACGGGCTTGGAAGCTATGGCCAAAATACATTTTTGTTAAACCGAAACATATCCTTACAACCGATTTGCTAACAACAAGATGCATTCGACTGGGATGCGAATGTGACTAGGATCGACAGAGATCGCTCAAAAATTGGCTATGGGCTTGGAAGTTATGGTAAACATACTGTTTTTACCTTTCTCGTATACGAAGCATACGCAAAGGCTATCGCTATATTTTGCATTGTTTCCTATTGAAAATTGGGCTGGTCAGTCTTTGGGCTCGGAATTTTTGGCCAACATACTATTATTTCTACAAAAATGAACTTTTTTTATGAGATTCAGAGACTCATTTTTTCAAAACATCACTTATTATTAGGACACTAAATCTTAACCTATTTACTTACAACAAATTGTATAGGTCGGGAAATCCTGTTTCATTGTATCCTATCAGAAACGGGCCATATCGGACTATGGGCTCAGAAACTATGGCCGAAATACAATTTTTATATGCCGGATGCGTTTCAAAAACTTACTCATTTTACGTCATTTATCTTTAACCGATGTATTGCAACAAGTTGTATTTGACGATGCTGTCCCATTGTTTGGTACCGCCATCGAGGGTGACAATGGGTCTGGGGGATGAGCATGGGTCATCGCTCTTACCGGCAGCCTGGAGGTCGGATAGCAAAATCGTTCAAAAAGGTCTCTTATATTTTAGTCTTCTTGCCCTCAGATGCATTCAATCTATTCTACAAGCATTCTAAGTACTTGAAACAGTGACCAATTCTCACCCCCATTTCACCCTCCGACGACGGTATTGAAAATGACCATACGAGTTATAGCCGTATTATTAGGTATTGTAAATTATTTCATTTTTCGAGCTCGTTCAAATTGATGTCGATAGCGTCACGCATTTTCCCATGAATTTAAAAAAAAATGTGAATTCGTAACTAGTGAAACCTCAACAGAATATCAAGTGTCATCGACAAATACAGATTGAAGATTTTCACAAGTCATCATCTTTTGGCACAGAAATATTCCATAAATGTGAGGCGGGGAAACTTCAATATTCATAAAACGAGTTTTTCATTGCGTTTATTTATCTCAAATTTTTTTATAAATATTATTCAGAACTTTTGTTCAGGTCGCCCATTTAGTTTCAGGCGTAACCCACTTCTGTCTACTACTAGCTACTTATTTGCAACCGTGAATAGGATTTGAGCTAATTTTACTTGTAGTTTGAATTATCGTTAAACGAATAAATTTCATCAATTTGAGGTTTGGAATAGGCTCTCAAAATAGTGTTAGTTACATTCTCAATGTTTTGAATTTGTTTTTTTAGATTTTGGAACACGGTAATATAAATAGTTCACTGATTCTAGTTTCCATTCTTTCAAAAATGGACACAGTCAGGCTTTGATTGATGATTTGATTACAATTCAACTTCAAATGAGATTATTTTCAATTATTTGCAATGAAATTGCCATAGCATTCCGTAAATAAATATGTTATGACCCGATTCTTGACAACCTTAAATTTTGTCTGCCCCTGATTTCGTCTACACTTGATTTTATGATAGTTTTGATATGATTTCTTCACAATCCAATTTTGCCACATTTTGTACAGTATTTTGTACTCAGATATAGAACTGAATACAACTAATGTTTTTCATTGTCTGTTGCTTATATTTCAAGAATATGCAAGTCAAAGAAAGCATAAGAATTATTCCAAATGTTTTGGAAGTTTATATGACAGCCCAAAACCATTATTTGCTTCATATTTGTGCTACTTTGACCTCTCTAAAAACTTTTGTCGATACATTTTATAATTAACAAGAAATGCATCTTCACCGCTAAGTGGATTAATCTGGGTTTCTTAGTTTTGAGGCTTGTTAGTTGTATAATTATAAAAATATAATGTACAATTTGACGGGTTTGAATATTTTGATTATTCCTGATGCGGGTTTACGGATGTAAAATACATCTCGTGTACGGGTCGGGTCCAGATTTGATTAAAATTTCAGTTCCGGGTTTGGATCGGGTCCGGGTCTAATAGAAATATCTAAATCGAGTTTGGGATTACAAAATGACCATCCCTAGCAAGCTGCAATGTAGCAAAGATGAAAAATTGGTTTTCACTTGTTTTTTCATCTTGCTTTTTGAGATATGTGCCTCTGAAAGCGTGAGGTAGTTTTGAAATTGGATTCTAACGATTTCCACACATCATCTATTCATCGACTTCAAAGCCGCATATGATACAATAGATCGGGACCAGCTATGGCAGCTAATGCACGAACACGGTTTTCCGGATAAACTGATACGGTTGATCAAAGCGACGATGGATCGGGTGATGTGCGTAGTTCGAGTTTCAGGGGCATTCTCGAGTCCCTTCGAAACCCGCAGAGGGTTACGGCAAGGTGATGGTCTTTCGTGTTTGCTATTCAACATCGCTTTGGAAGGTGTAATACGAAGAGCAGGGATTAACACGAGTGGTACAATTTTCAATAAGTCCGTCCAGCTATTTGGTTTCGCCGACGACATAGATATTATGGCACGTAACTTTGAGAAGATGGAGGAAGCCTACATCAGACTGAAGAGGGAAGCTAAGCGGATCGGACTAGTCATCAACACGTCGAAGACGAAGTACATGATAGGAAGAGGTTCAAGAGAAGACATTAGAGCCACCCACCGCGAGTTTGCATCGGTGGTGACGAAATCGAGGTGGTAGAAGAATTTGTGTACTTGGGCTCACTGGTGACTGCCGAAAATGACACCAGCAGAGAAATTCGAGACGCATAGTGGCTGGAAATCGTACGTACTTTGACTCCGCAAGACGCTCCGATCGAATAGAGTTCGCCGCCGTACCAAACTGACAATCTACAAAACGCTAATTAGACCGGTAGTCCTCTACGGACACGAGACCTGGACGATGCTCGTGGAGGACCAACGGGCACTTGGAGTTTTCGAAAGGAAAGTGCTGCGTACCATCTATGGTGGGGTGCAGATGGCGGACGGTACGTGGAGGAGGCGAATGAACCACGAATTGCATCAGCTGTTGGGAGAACCATCCATCGTTCACACCGCGAAAATCGGACGACTGCGATGGGCCGGGCACGTAGCCAGAATGTCGGACAGTAACCCGGTGAAAATGGTTCTCGACAACGATCCGACGGGCACAAGAAGGCGAGGTGCGCAGCGGGCAAGGTGGATCGATCAGGTGGAAGATGACTTGCGGACCCTCCGTAGACTGCGTGGTTGGCGACGTGTAGCCATGGACCGAGCCGAATGGAGAAGACTCTTATATACCGCACAGGCCACCTCGGCCTTAGTCTGAATAAATAATAAAATAATAATTCTAACGATTTTTACCTTAAAGGGAACAATGGAATAGGGTTCTGCGTTGAATGAAACTTGTTTCGAGAGAATCGATCAAGCATAAATGCTTACAACATTGATGAAATTCTTGCTCAAGCTTTTTGCACACACACACACACACACACACACACACACACACACACACACACACACACACACACACACACACACACAAACAGACTTCATCTTAATTATGACACGAATGCATCCCCGGTAATAAACAAACAAACAACACCACCTTAATTTGTAGAACCTAAAGACGATTGATTTTGTATCAAGCATATAGCCTCTCTTAGTTGTGTTTTATACAACTATCTTAACTGTTTGTAATTGCATGAAATTTCTCAATCATATTCTATGTAATATACTTACTTACCCATTCTCCATATAGTCATATCAATTGATAGAAGATCAGATAAATGTGATACCAAGTTTTCTAAATGAAAACGC
Source organism: Armigeres subalbatus (assembly GCF_024139115.2). Lineage (NCBI taxonomy): Eukaryota > Metazoa > Arthropoda > Insecta > Diptera > Culicidae > Armigeres > Armigeres subalbatus. Next base: position 130,520,075 of record NC_085139.1, on the reverse strand, counting down.
TAGAATTATTGTTTTCAATTGTTTAAAATTTATTTCCACTCTAGTCTCGTTTCATAGTTTCTTTCGAACGTCCCGAAAATATGTATAAAAATATCACACATCTTCCTTTTTCTCTCTCTTTCTGGGAGTTTTTTTAACACCGTTTGTCGTTTTTTAAAAATGAAAAGTTATTGGCAAGAACCTTCCTGGCGAATTTGCTATTCGCTGATTTTTTAAAATACTATATTTTACACAAGCCTGAAGCATACTTTGTCACAGTTTTCCGCTCTTCGAAGCCTTGTACTCGAACGGCTGTTTTAAAATAAACACATGTTCAACCCATAATCATCACTCCTAGCATGCGGTGTTCCGTTCTACCTGTTATCAGTTACATATTCGCCTCTCTCTCTCTTTCATCGGAACGTGTATGTGTGCTTAAAATACCAATTAAATTCACTAACTGTACAAGCTGCGCCCGTTAACCCACGGATTGTGCATCCCCGCAAAACAGTCTTCAAGCTTCCGGATTGATCACCACCTCCAGATCGGGGATGTAGAGCATGGTAGTTCTTGAGAACTGCCTCGCCGGCGATCCGTAATTGGTGACGGGGATGGTGGTGGGTGAAACTCGCTTCTCGATTTGTGTCTGCTGCCAGTGGTGCTGGACACCATCGCGGTGGCAGCTTCCGGCTTCGATCACCTTTTATCAGTCGCCATCGATCGTCAGATGCCTGTGGTTGCCATTCTGCATGATCTTCGTGACAGGGACGGTGGTCTGGATTACTCCGTTGGTGTCGCAGGTGGCCTTCCAGTCGATTTGCGTCTGCTGCTGTTGCTTCTGATCCGCATGCACTACATCCGCTTCGTTAGTGTATGTTGTGTTGAAGCATTTTCTGGGGGTAAATCAAATTTTTATATTAAAAACAACGTCAAGTCCTTGCCATCAATTAACTCACTTCCAGAGCACTATGGCCAGGATGACCAGGAGCAACCCAAAGCAGCAAATAACTGCTCCAGCGAGAACTATCAGATCGTAGTCTGCGTAGGGATGGTACAAAGATGGCGGTGGGTGCTGATCGCAATTTGCTTTGAGAGTTATCTGCAAACGTCAGAGTTTCAATAAGTATCGAGGCATTATGGTTGACATATCAAAACAAACCTTTCGTAACTCCGAGTACGGGCCCAGGATGACCTTATTTGGGTTGATCACGCTAATGGAAGCGGCTCGTACCTTAAGCTCGTAGCTGGCGTCCGTAGTGAGATTCTGCAGCACAACTGAAGTCTCCAGGATGGATGCATTTGCGGAAATTCTGATCTCCCGTGACCTCGTGTAATCCATGTTTCGGTAGCTAACTATGTAGTGATTTACCGAGTTATAAAAATGCTGTGGTATTCGCCACGCTAGGAACAAAGCATCTTCCGAATAGCAGGTCAAATTTACAAATTTGGGCGCACTGGGACCGGAAATGTCTGTCCTAACTGAAACCTCTGTAGTTTCACCGTCGTACTTCATGGTAAAGGCGGCAACAATAAGTCGATAATCGGTGAAAGGTTCTAAACAGGAGAAAGCAATCGATTCTAGCGCCTATATCGAATTTAAATTAATGAAAAATACTCACTCAAGCTGGACAATGTGTAGTAGTAGATCAAGTTCTGAATGGCATCACTTTTCAGAATGGGAAGATGCAGAAGGGTTTGATTCTGATACACATAGTACACTCGGTATCCATGGATTACGCCATTTTTGCGCTCTGGTTCCTGCCAGCTGATTCGGATAGTGGTTGAAGTTATCTCCAGAATGCTCAGATTGCGAGGTTTACTTGGAACTGAAAGAAATGGAATACATTCAATAAAAAGAACATTGTGAGTTTTGTGCTGTCTTGTCTTCCATAGATTTTTTTTGGTACAGTAATATCCCGATTGTTTCACCCTCTGGTGAATTTCGGGGTGATTATAAACGTGGGGTGAGACAAAATCGAATTTTTTATGTTCTTTTTTTAATCTTTTCTTTTACATGCATAAAAATGAGTTTCTGTCTGTCTGGGTCTTATAGACTCCGAAACTACTGAACCGATCGGCGTAAAAATTTGTATGCAGAGGTTTATTGGGCCGGGAAAGGTTCGAGACCCCTCCCGCTTTGAAAAGGGGGGCTCCCATACAAATGAAACATTAATTTATTCATAACTCGAGAATTATTCAAGCAAATGGAACCAAATCTGACATGTGGAGGTTTTGGAAGGGAAGATATGTTTCTGTGGTGGTTCGAAACCCCTCCCCTTTCTGGAAAGGGGGGCTCCCATATAAATGAAACAGAAATTTCTGCATAACTCGAGAACTAATCAGAGAATAAATCAATTTTAGGCGAAACGAAGTTCGTCGGGTCTGCAAGTTTGTTTCATAAAAATGAAAAGGCAAAATACATAAATGGAACGATTGTATAACATTTCGCCGAAAACTATTCCGCGGAATTCATTTTCGCGGTTCGAACATTTGGCGTTATGTAACGTTTCGCGTAACGACATTTGACGACTTTTTCAATTAATATTTTTTGGTGGAATATAGGTAGTAATAAGTCCGAACAGTTAGTTAAAGAAGATTTATATGGATATCTAGGATTCGCGACCTCTGCTGGAGGCTTATAGAGATATTCAAAAATAGTAAGAATTCCAAGATGTATGTCATCTTCAAAACAATTCGGAAATTTTCAAAACAAAATTTCAAAATTTATTCTGAAAATTCAAGAAAATTGCTCAAATAACCGTTTTGATTCAAATCCCGAACATGTCTCATATTCACCTGGAGGACTTTCCGGAGGAATTTCTAGAGAAATTCCAGGAGGATCTTCCGCAGGAACTTCGAGAAGAATTCTCGGAAAAACTTTTTGAGCAATTCCTGCAGGAACTGCGACCAATTGATCCAAACTTCAGAACAGTTGAAAAACCTAGAACATTTGGTTCGGGTATTACTGAGTTTCAAATCATACACGTGTGCTTCCAGGATTTGTATGAATATGATTGGTTGCTGTCAGATTTGCATCGAGCGCAGTTGACCTGGTAGACCAATTGATTCAAAGTCCACAATAGTTTTGAGAACCGAGAATATCGTTTGAGGACCGAGAATATGGTTTTAGAAAAACTGAGTGGAATATCAAACGCATGGGCTCTACGGACTTGTATTGCCATGACTGATTGATCTCAGATAGCTATCGAGTGCTGTTGACCAAGTAGACTAATTGATCCAAACTCCAGAATAGATTGGAGAGCCTAGAGTATCTGGTGTGCGTATATTATTATTATTATTTATTCAGACTAAGGCCGAAGTGGCCTGTGCGGTATATAAGAGTCTTCTCCATTCGGCTCGGTCCATGGCTACCCGTCGCCAGCCACGCAGTCTACGGAGGGTCCGCAAGTCATCTTCCACCTGATCGATCCACCTTGCCCGCTGCGCACCTCGCCTTCTTGTACCCGTCGGATCGTTGTCGAGAACCATTTTCACCGGGTTATTGTCCGACATTCTGGCTACGTGCCCGGCCCACCGCAGTCGTCCGATTTTCGCGGTGTGAACGATGGATGGTTCTCCCAACAGCTGATGCAACTCGTGGTTCATACGCCTCCTCAACGTACCGTCCGCCATCTGCACCCCACCATAGATGGTACGCAGCACTTTGCTTTCGAAAACTCGTTGGTCCGCGTTGGTCCTCCACGAGCATCGTCCAGGTCTCGTGTTCGTAGAGGACTACCGGTCTAATGAGCGTTTTGTAGATTGTCAGTTTGGTACGGCGGCGAACTCTATTCGATCGGAGCGTCTTGCGGAGTCCAAAGTATGTACGATTTCCAGCCACTATACGTCTCCGAATTTCTCTGCTGGTATCATTTTCGGCAGTCACCAGTGAGCCCAAGTACACAAATTCTTCTACCACCTCGATTTCGTCACCACCGATGCCAACTCGCGGTGGGTGGCTCACATAGTCTTCTCTTGAACCTCTTCCTATCATGTACTTCGTCTTCGACGTGTTGATGACTAATCCGATCCGCTTGGCTTCCCTCTTCAGTCTGATGTAGGCTTCCTCCATCTTCTCAAAGTTACGTGCCATAATATCTATGTCGTCGGCGAAGCCAAATAGCTGGACGGACTTATTGAAAATTGTACCACTCGTGTTAATCCTTGCTCTTCGTATTACCTCTTCCAAAGCGATGTTGAATAGCAGACACGAAAGACCATCACCTTGCCGTAACCCTCTGCGGGTTTCGAAGGGACTCGAGAATGCCCCTGAAACTCGAACTACGCACATCACCCGATCCATCGTCGCTTTGATCAACCGTGTCAGTTTATCCGGAAATCCGTTTTCGTGCATAAGTTGCCATAGCTGGTCCCGATCGATTGTATCATATGCGGCTTTGAAGTCGATGAATAGATGATGTGTGGGCACGTTGTATTCGCGGCACTTCTGCAGTACTTTGCGAATGGCGAACACCTGGTCCGTGGTGGAGCGTTCGCCCATAAAACCCGCCTGGTACTGCCCCACGAACTCCCTTGCAATTGGTGCTAGTCGACGGCATAAAATTTGGGAGAGTGCCTTGTAGGCGGCGTTCAGCAATGTGATTGCGCGGTAGTTGCTGCAATCCAGCTTATCGCCCTTTTTGTAGATGGGACACACGACACCTTCCATCCACTCCTGCGGCAAAACTTCTTCCTCCCAAATCTTGGTAATGACCCAGTGCAGCGCTCTAGCCAGTGCCTCACCACCGTGTTTAAAAAGCTCTCCTGGTAATTGGTCAACCCCAGGGGCTTTGTTGTTCTTCAGCCGACCAATCTCCTCCTGGATTTCTTGGAGATCCGGAGCCGGTAGAATTATGTCCTGCGCGCGTTCCCCCAGGTTCATCACCATACCGCCATCTTCGTCTGCCACATCGCCATTCAGGTGCTCTTCGTAGTGCTGCCGCCACCTTTGGATCACCTCACGCTCGTTCGTAAGAAGGTTCCCGTTTATGTCCTTACACATATCGGGCTGTGGCACGTGGCCCTTACGTGAACGGTTCAACTTCTCATAGAACTTTCGTGTGTTATTAGCGCGGTACAGTTGCTCCGTCTCTTCACGGTCTCGATTTTCCTGCTGACGCTTTTTTCTCCGGAAAATCGAGTTTTGTCTGTTCCGCGCCTGTTTATATCGTGCCTCGTTCGCCCTCGTGCGGTGTTGCAGCAATCTCGCCCATGCTGCATTCTTCCATTCTACTCACTGCTCACATTCGCCGTCATACCAGTCGTTTCTCTGGTGTGCGTATATCTAAGATTCAAATCTCACGCGTGGAATCTTTGGTTTTGTATAGACTTGACTTATTGAATTGAGGTAGCTGTGACGCTCAGATGACTTGGTAGACCAATTGATCCAAACTCCAGAACAGTTTGGAAAACATAGAACATCTGGTTAGAATATAACTGAATCGCATAACATACGCGTAGGCTCTACTGACTTGTATGGACATGACTGGTCGATTTCGGATAGTTATCGAGCGCAGTTGATTTGGTAGACCAATTGATCCAAACTCCAGAACAGTTTGGAGAGCCTAGAACATCTGGTGTGGGTATATCTGACTGCAAATCATACCCGTGGGCTCTATGAACTTGTATGGACATGACTGGTCGATTTCGGATAGCTATCAAGCGTAGTTGACCTGGTAGACCAATTGATCCAAACTCCAGAACAGTTTGGAAAACATGGAACATCCAGATAGGACATAACTGAGACGCATATCATACACGTAGGCTGTATGGACTTGTATGGACATGACTGGCCGATTTCGGATAGTTATCGACCGCAGTTGACCTGGTAGACCAAATAATCCAAACTCCAGATCAGATTGTTTATGTTTATGTTTATGTTTATTGTATTGATTCATCTGACATTTGGTAGTCTTAATGAATATAGTAAATTTAAACAAATATACATTAAACGATTACAATCTTCTTAAAAAGTGGTAAATGGTAAGTTAAAATCAAATAGCCTATAAATGTTGTTAAAAGCAGCCGCAGCAGCACGGAAAGGTTCATTCATGCCATACATTCGATTACGCGGAGAAAGGTGCAGGAAATCTCGTTGACGCATTGTTCGTTCCGGAGCATAAAGATTTAACCTCATGAGAAGTTCCGGAGAGTCAATTTCACCAGTCACGATTTTGGCCACGAAGGCAACCTGCGATCTATTCCTTCTCATTTGAAGAGTGTCAATACCAAGTAGTCTACATCGATCCTCATATGCGGGAAGATGAACTCGATCCCTCCATGGAAGGTGCCGAAGTGCATAACGCACGAATCTACGCTGCACGGTTTCTAGCCTTGAGATCCAGACGCTATGATAAGGGCTCCAAACTACAGCACAAAATTCAAGGATAGAACGAACTAAAGAGCAGTACAGAGATTTTAGGCAATGAGGATCCCGGAAGTCTTCAGATAGTTTGAAAATGAATCCGAGTTGCCGATTAGCTTTTGCGATGATGTCGTTATAGTGCGGCTTGAATGGGCAAAACATACTTTTGCATATAAACGATAAAGACGGATCCATAAAAAACTGGAAAACAATCCATAAATAACATCTGAATGTTCCTTGAAATGCTACCATAAATCCATAAAATTGTTAATGAGATTCCATAAAGAATAATTTTTCGATCCATAACTAAGCTAAAATTTAGCAATTAATTGGGAAATATGTTCCATTAACATGGTCAAGAAAAACAATACAATTCTCGCTATTTTCCCATGAAAATATGACAAATGATCCATAAATCTTTGGAAAATGATCCATAAAAAACTATATTTTGATTCATAAAACTTCAAATTTGCGCATTTTTTTATCGTGATGATGATCCATAATTTCAGTAATATGATCCATAATTTTAGTCATATGATCCATAATTCTGGCCATTTGATCCATAACTTTGTTCAAATGATCCATAGTTTTGGTGATATGATCCATACATTTTGATAATTGATCCATAGATTTTATAAAATGTGTGGATCAATTAATATAGTTTCATTGGCCTTCTTTCCAAGCATTATGGATCACATTATAAAAATTATGGATCATATGACCAAAATTATGGATCATATGGTTGAAATTATGGATCATCATCAGGATATAAATTGCGCAAATTTGAAATTTTATGGATCAATTTATAGTTTTTATGGATCATTTTTCAAAGTTTTATGAATCATAAAAATATTCTTTATGGAATCTCTCGAACTATTTTATGGATTTATGGTAGCGTTTTATGGAACATTCAGATGTTATTTATGGATCGTTTTTCATTCTTTTATGGATCGCTTTTCCACATTGAACGGTGCAAAGTAAGGGCTGCCGCTTGAATGTCATGTCTTGATCCAGTGTGACTCCTAAATCCTTAATCCTATTCACTCTTTCGAGGGTAGTACCAGAGATACAATAGTCAAAAACTATCGGCTTGTGTTTCCGATAATAGGAAATGGCATTACATTTTTGAATACTGAGCGTCAGGAGATTAGCAGAACACCAGTTCGCCATTCTATCCACATGCGATTGCAGTTCTTCACAATCCTCGATGCTGTTGATAATCTTAAACATTTTAACATCATCCGCATAAAACAAACGACAACCAGGAGGTAGAAGTCGGGAGAGTTCGTTGATAAACAGCGTGAACAAGAGAGGCCCCAGATTACTTCCTTGTGGTACACCAGAAGTATTGGAGAAGTATTCAGACTGTGAAGAACCGATTTTCACAGAAAGCAATCGGTTCGACAGATATGATTTGAACCAGCACACTAGATGGCGACTAACTCCAAGTTGTTCTAACTTTGCAAGCAATATTCCATGGTCGACGCGGTCGAACGCTGCTTTCAAATCCGTATAAACTGCATCAACTTGACCACCGGAGTCCATGAAAGTGAACACACAGCGAAACAAACTCTATTAAATTCGTTTCTACAGATCGCTTTGGATAGAAGCCGTGCTGTGCAGTAGAGATGTACGCTTTACTGGCACTGAATAAAACGTCATTCATGATTATCTCGAATACTTTGGAGCAAGAACATAAGGATGTGATGCCTCGGTAATTTTGTACATTCCTTTTGTCGCCTTTTTTGTAAACGGGAAACATGTGCGACATCTTCCATTCATCAGGAAACTTTCCCTCCTGGAGCGACAGTGTGAAAATCCTAGCTAAGTGGGTAGCCAGCGAGTTCGAACAATTCTTGAGCACAGAAGACGGAATACCATCCGGGCCGGCAGTGTACGAGTTTTTCAATTTTCTGATGGCTGACAGAACGGTCTGCTCATCGATTATAAACGCATGTAAATCTAAAACATTTCTAGGCGTGAATTGATTTGCAACAGCTATTTGATCGGCGGTGGCCCTGGTGGCATTGAATGTACTTAGGAAGTGTCGAACGAATAAATTACATTTTTCCAGCTCAGAACTGGCAATTTCTTCACCCAGATGCAAGCACGAAGGCAGACCAACTTCCTTTCGTTTGGAGTTAACAAACGACCAAAACTTGTGGAGTTTCTACGGAGTGATGATTGTGTTCGAAGCACGTAACGACGATAAAGGAATCGATTGTATACACGATATGCAGTACTGGAACGGTTGAACTCCTGCTTCGTAATCAGCGTGCGATTCTTGCAGTACTGTCGCAATGCTTTTGCCCTACTTCGCTTTAGCTGACGCAGACGACTGTTCGACCAGGGAGGTTTAGGCTTCGGGCGACACAGGGGCATGGGCTCCGCAATTATACGATGAATTTGGCGAGTGAAATAATTAACAGCATCATCTACACATACGTCAATCTCGATGGGTGACCAGTCAATACATGAGATAGCATCACAAATACTATCATAATCAGCTCGGCGGTAGTCGTACATTTGGTGCACGTCAGAAGCATCGTCAAACGTAAACAGGCCCGGAAGGTTGACGACTATGTCCAGAGCGGGATGGTCAGCATCCAGGTAGATGAGAGGTTCGATGGCTTCGGAAACGGTGCTGCACCGTTGGCGAGGACGAGATCCAGAAACCGACCATTTCTGTTAGCCACTCCATTAAGCTGAGTCAAGCAATTGAACGAAAAACCATCGACCAATGCGGAGCTACTGGTGGACAAAACAGATTGAGGGTTCACATGCATAAACCCGTCTTCCGATGCAACCCATTCCAAGTTCGGTTGATTAAAGTCTCCTAGTTGCAAGACGAAGTTATTGAAGTCCAGGTTGGAACTAATAGAGCTAAAAGAGTTCATGTGATCCCGAATACAATTTATGTCGCTACGCCGGTCTGGAGGTAGATATAATACTCCTATGCTAACCAATCGATCGGCCGTAGAAATTCTAATCCATAACTGCTCCAATGCAATGCTTGTCAATGTAGAGTCAACGTAGCTATTTCAGCGTGTTGAGACTGCTATCAAGACTCCTCCTCCGCGAGACTTAGTACTGTTAGCTGAATTACGATCTGTACGGTAAACAGCAAACTTAGGACCGAATAGCTGTATGCCGAGGATTTGTTCGTCTAACCAAGTTTCCGTCAAAACAATTACGTCGTAGTCACATTCACTGGCAGCCAGAAAGAAATAGTCCACCTTAGTACGGAGGTCGCGCACATTCTGGTAGTAGATGCGCAAGGCATGAGCAGGTTATTCACCAGACGAAATGGATCCTCTGACCGGCAGGCAATTGTTAGAAACGTTGGATGATATGGCAGGCTACTAGGGGTTGGAATCAGCGTCTACTGGCTGGATACTGGAAGTAACATATGTTACCAGAAGAGAATTGTAGGGGACGATACTGTACTTGCCTTTTGCCCTGGAAGCCCTCCGTGCCAGACTCAATTACAAGACCGAGATGACTGCGTAGCGCTGGCTGGAGTGGCTCGACTGCAATGAGCGGATTGATGGCTTCCATTGAGCTAGCAGGCGTGCATCCCGGTGAACGATTGATTATTTGGATCCTAGACGTGTAGGTGAACGGCAGTTCGGAAGGGAGAGTGGAATCATTCATGGTTTCACTAAAAACCGGATAACTTTCAGACAGAAAAACGTTCATTGATGGTTGATACTTGCCAGAAAGAGGAGTGCGGAAGCCCCGTTTCCAATCTCAAACACAGGACCAGGACGGCTGATGATCGTAGGCAGAAAGGGCACGACTGTGTTGAGTGGATTAGGGCTTCCTCTATGCTTGTGGCACTTGTGCGTCCTGGAACGCGTACATCGTTTTGTAGTATCTTGTTGACTGAATGCAAAGACTGGAATTTAGCTGGAGAAACGATGGAAACGTTGGAAAAATCAGGGTGCGAAATGCTCGGTGATGAACTATACTTGCCTGTAGAAGGAGTTCGGAAGATCCCGTCTCCCATCTCAAGCGTAGGGCCGGGACGACTGCTGGCCGCTGGCGGGAAAGGCGCGACTACGATGAGGGGGATAGGGACTTCCTTGAGGGTAGAGGCAAGTGTGCGTCCCGGAGCAGAGCTGAAGCCATCTATCATATCACTTATTCCATCAATATAACTTCGTCCATTGATGTGCGCAATGGATCGTCGCATACTGCAGCAGGTCCTGGTCGCCAAAAATTTGCTCCGGATCTGTTGTCGGTGAACTCCCGATAAACTACTCCTCTCGGCCACGTAGAAGTCGATAGAGCCTTGGACTTCAGGTCCAGGTTCATACCGACTTTGAACGAGACAAACGACAAAGTATTTATATCCCTTCCTTTAGCAACCAGTCGAATTACTTGAATGTCATCTGACACAAGGCGTTTCATGGCGAGAGCGCGAACTTGGTCTGTGGACACATCTCTCGCGATACGGGATAAATACAGCCAAAACTTCGGTTGATTAGGCGGAACAGTAGCTATCCCCATTGACGGAGACGGAGTGCTTCCAGTTCCAACTTGTAGCGAGGGCTTCGGAGTAGGTTCAGCGTTATCGATCGTTCTAAACAGTCTCCTGCCCTTGGTAAACCTAGGATGGATGTCGGTGGGCTTAAAAGACTTCGGAGTGAATGAGCTAGAGTTTATCAGCTTGGCAAAGTTCGTCTTAATCTCGGTTTTCAGTTCATCCATAATCTCCAACTTCAGGTTTTTGCATAATATCGCTATGAGAATTCAGCGCATGCACTTGTCCGACCTCATAAGCCGCCCGTGTTGTATTTCGGAAGCGTAAGTCATCCATCAGTTTAGTACACGAATAGCACATCCAGAAATTTGCTTGTTTTTCATAACTTCCTCAAACGCATCAGCAGCAATACCACAACAACGGGGATGAAAAATGGCTTTACAGAAGCCTTGGCACTCAACTTGAATGTCACCGATCTCATTTGCGCAGGAACTGCATACTAGAGACATTGTGTTCGAGGACGCGGACCTTGTCGTATTTTGCGCTTGAACTTTCGCACTCCCGACAACCGTACATACAGAAACTACTATGATCGAGAGTAAACAATTCGCACAATCGAGTCGACTTCGGATCACTTGTACCGTGATCGCAGTATATGCAAAAGCAAAAAAAAACTTTTCTCGCCCGTCGATTGTTGATGAATTTTCTCAATTTCCAAATTCACTACGCGTGATTCTTCACTGCACTAGTATGCACCACGTAATCGTTAGCGATAAAGCTAAAACACGCCACTTAAAGACCGGTATTACACGTACTAATTTGAAATTAACAGCAGAGGAAAAACGCAAAACAATGCAACAGTAAACAAACAAATTATCACTATTGTAGAGCCAAGAACATCTGGTTTGGGTATAGCTGAGCTGCAAATCATACCCGTGGGCTCTACGAACTTGCATGGACATAACTGGTCGATTTCGGATAGCTATCGAGCGCAGTTGACCTGGTAGACCAATTGATCCAAACTCCAGAACAGTTTGGAGAACCGAGAACATCTGGTTTAGGCAAAACTGTGAAATGTCGTACATATGGCCTCCACGAACTGGCATGGATATGACGGGTTTCCATTGGCACGGGTTTTCGTAGTTTTCTTCGGCAAATTTGCATAGCACCTTTCATCAGTTATAGAGGTCGTTTTGGAGTCGCTAGGGATGTCCAGAAGAAACATATTGTTCACACATAGTATAGTCAATGTTAGAATAGTGTTATAAAACATTTTTGGAACCTGTAAGTGTTGATCACATCACAAATGAGCATCCCTAGAAACATAACTCACCAGTATGGTGGAACTAAATGAGATGGGTAAGACATCCGTAAAAGAATTGTGAAAATCGGTCGAAAGACGGCTGAGAACCAGCTGTTTGAAAATTTAGTTCTCATGATTTTCTGATCACGGTATTCGGCGTGTTAATAAACAATGTGCACTCGCTTGACTGTGGATATATATAACAGTAAAGCACATATGACGATTGGACAAATCGAGCATCCGAAAGATATTAAATTTTCAAAAAAGAACTAACCGCGGTGGAGGTTTTTACTCGGATTCTGGCAAACGTGACCTTTGAGTGGTCTTGTTGTGTAGGGGTTATCATGCCTAGTTTGAGGGTTAGAGTCCCTCCAAAACACGAGGATTCTCTTTCGCAAATTTTATATCAATTTGTCCATTTCGAAACATGTGCTGTGCATTTGCACAGCCAAGATATTTAATCCTCACTTCTCGTTTCTCACTCCCCTCTTCTTACTTCTAACTTCTGATATCACACTGCTCAATTCTCATTTTTCAATTTTCACTTCTCACTTCTCACTTATAACTTCGAATTTCTCACTTCTTACTTTTAACTTTTTATTTTCACTATTCATTTCCCACTTCGCACATATCACTTCTCATTTTCAATTGTTACCTCTCACTTCTCACTTATAACACAGAGAACAGACGTTGAAGCTACACTCGCTATGTTATGATAACTTTTTAATAACTTTGGAATGTCACCGTTATTCTGTACAGAAACAGCGCTAGCGTCATCAAAAAATGCCACTGTGTGCTAATGTCGTTATGAATGCGAGAGCATACCAGCGCCATTGTGTAGTCGAAATGAGATTGTGAGTTGCAATGTCGACGTCGATGGGGTTGAGGTTCGGTTTGTTTGTTTACACATGTTTTGCAAGAAATTTTGTTCGAGCCTCCATGTCTGTTCTCTGTGTTTATAACTTCGAATTTCTAGCTTCATACTTTTAAACTTTTTATTCTCACTACTCATTTCCCAATTCGCATATATCACTCCCATTTTTAAATTTTCACTTCTAACTTCTAACTTATTACTTCTAATATCTCCATTCTGACTTCTCATTTCTAACTTACTTACCACTTTTCACTTCTAATTTCTAACTTTTCACTCCTCACTTTTCCCTTTTCAGTTCTTACTTTTCGCTTCTCAATACTCACTTCGCACTCCGAATTTCGCGCTTCTAACTTCTCATTTCTCTCACAGTTACCGAACATAGAGTTGGGGAGAGTTCACATAATATTGTTTCATAGTAATTACTCCTTCTTTGGTAATTGCTCATTCTTCAACTTTGATTAATGAGATGAGTGTATTACTGCTGCTTGAGAATAAATGCATTTCCTAAATTCCTTTAGAATACGTTTGTTATCAAATTGATCTTGATCGACCTTTTGTCCCTTTCAACATTTTGTTCTTTTCGACATTTGTCCCTTTCGATCTTTTGTCCCTTACGACCTTCTGTGCCTTTCGAAATTTTGTCTTATCGACCTTTTGTCCTTTCGACCATTTGTCATAGATTCCACATTGTCAGCTACCTTCCCTAATATCCAACATCGTGGTATTCATGAGTATGCTGAGTCGGGAGCTTCCCATTTAAGTGAATATACAATGGATCCCGTGGTGACTTTCATATTCAGCACATGTTTTTCTACTCCCATTTCTGAACGTCCAATTCTGGCTTAATAATTTATGCAGGGTGCTGAAATTTAATTCGATTCTTCAGCATAAGTAAGTAAATGATAAACAAATTATTTCAGACTGATGCGTGTTACGGTTCTTTCAGTTCGTACACTTGAAAAATCACTAAAAAAACATGTGGTTTTTAATATGGCTGACTTATGGCTTTGTTGTATAATCACCTTAAGTAAGTACTATACTACATCAACACTTCTGTCCTTTCCCAAGTAACGGTGAATATGAGCGTAGCCAGGAGTAGTAATCCTCATCTTTTTGTGATTTTTCTTTTAGATAGTAATCTGAATGGAGATTTCAAAAGAAAAACATGAGTATCAAACATCATCAAACATCATCAAACATCAGTATCCAATCTACGAAGTACGCCATAACTATACTATGCTATGCTATAAAGTACTTAACATTTTTCTTTTTAATGTGAATTTTGATATTTGGATCAGTTCTTCACTCGTCGTAAGTACCAAGGCCAGAGGCATTTGGAAGGGGTTGGGAGGCTTAAAATGGCCACCCTCATCCAACCTTGAGACCTTTCAATAGGCAAAGTTAATTGAAGAATGAATTGAATATTAAGACTAACATTGATCAAATTTGGAAGTAACAATAAAAAAATTTGGTTTGAAGTTAAAAACTGGTCGACGAAGTAACATGGACGAAACATAGGTGAGGGAACATCCATAAATTACGTAACGCTTAGAGGGGGGAGGGGGGGTTCCCTGAAGTGTGACAACCCATACAAAAATTTCAGATGTTTCATACAAAAAGTGTGACATAGGGGGGAGGGGGGTTGAAAATGGTCGATTTTTGCGTTACGTAATTAATGGATCTTCCCTGAACAATTTTAGTGTTATTTTATCCAGAAAACCGGAACCAGTATGTAGTGGCTCGAGCCTTTCTCAATCCTCCAGCTAGATTCGTCAGTTATTGCCATAAACTACTGTGCCTGTGTCCCCTTAGTTAAATATAATGTTTATACAATTTTTAATCAAACTCATTTGTACACTACTATAAGAATCGAGAAATGTATTGTTAAACTTGATTTCGGCTTCCAAATAAACGAAAGATTTAAAAAAAAAGTGTACACTACACAGTCGTACAGTAGAGATCCAGGAGCCCATTGGTATCTTTTATGCAGGACCAGTTCTCGTTGAGTGCGCTGCTTTTCGGAGATGCTAAAGTTGGCTTAAGACGTGAACCGTACCCCAGAAGTCACCAATCTAACCCTTGATTCCCTGTGGTCGAAAGATAAGCTCAGTACTGAGAGATTTCCGTAAACTAGATTGCTAGAATGACCGCAGGCTTATCTAATAGTTAATTAGGCTGAACAGAACGCCTGGTAACAGACGAAAACTATATAAAATCAGAACGCTGTTATTCAACTGGGGAACTTCAATGAAGTTTACGAGGACAGAATTTTAAAAGTTGCGGTGCCCCAAAAAAATACCAGAAGATAGATGGAGCGGGTTGGGCGACGCTGTTCGAATTGGGAGGGTGTGAGACCCTCCCAGTTGACCTTATTGAAACCCATAGTTAAGATTGAAGATGGGGCTTTAGAACCCGGCCTGTTCAGTGGGGGAGGGAACTTACAACCCTGGGATGCCCGTGAAACCGTTTGGATTAAATGTTCCTGTATAAGCCCCTATCTTTAAAAGAACAGCTGAGGGCAGTGATGCTGGCTGCATCATTTAAAAGCGCATCCCTGATGCTGGTAGATAACCCGAGGAACCTGGAATTTGGGGCATCGGCATACATAATGTTCCACAGTGTTGTAGACCCCGCAAACGTCACAGATAGTCCGGAAGGAGCTTCCCCAAAAGTTGTGTGTGAACCGCGTGTGTCCTGTTTGGAGCCAAGAGACGATTTGCTGGTCCTTTAGGTTGCTCAGGTTCGTCGTGGCCGACGTGGTCCCCTTGATTTTCCGTAGCTGTCCAGTAATGCACCCAAACGGCGGTTGTTAGATTTTCTAACAATTCTGCATAAGAATCTACCAAAACGTGTATAAAAATTGGGCATTTGCGAAAATGTTAGATTTTTATACAAAAATGTAAGAAAAGCATACAAAATTGTTAGATTCTTATACAATATTTGTATAAGAATCTAGCAATTTCATTTGTGCCCAGTTCTTATACAGGTTCTGGTAGATTCTTATACAGACTTGTTGGCAAATCTAACAACCGCCGGTTGGGTGATGGAAGCTCTTCATGACATTCCCAATTGCCTCGCACTGTCTTTCTAAACCAGGTTGTTACGTCTTCCACAGGGACGATTGACGCAAATTGACGACCTTGATAAACGATTCCGGCAAGGTGATCGGCCGTGGTATTACCAAGAACACCGCAGTTCCCCGGGATCAAGGCAAAGGTCGTGTTCGGGACCATATATGTTAGGATGCCTTGAAGCCATGGGTGTTTAGGTGTTTTGCTCTGGAATGCGTAGATAGCACTAACAGAGTCGGATAGAACGAGAATGGGCTTCGTGCACAGGTAGGTGGCGGCGATGAGAGCTGCAGCTGCTTCGGTCGAAAAAATGATACAGATGTCCAGGGGACTATCTGAGAAAGTCATGTTGGTCCCGGTGACCCCGGTGCATCATCTGCGGCCTGAAACGGACCCATCCGTATACATGTGTTCGTAATTGTTGAATTATCTGTTTAATAGCTCGGCCACCGATCTTTTGAGAGCCAAGGAGGTGTCACGCTAGTTGCAGCAGCTTATACTAAACGATAACAAAATTGCAGTCATTTAGTATAAGTCATTGTAACTAGCGCTATAACTCCGTTATTGAGAAACTACCAAATCGACGAGCCCAGATTACTGAATGATCGATAGCATCCTTGCCTGGAGTCCTAAAGAGCAATTAGTAAACTAGTTCTTTATGATCCTAGAAATCTCTATGATTATTGTTTGAGCTCTGGTTAACTTTGAAATGTCCTTTTTTTAACACACAGATCTGACTTCAAATATTCTTGTCTACACGGAAGAACTAAATTACCCAAAAGTGAGTTCAATCCACCCAACTTTGCCCTACCACGGAAGGCCAAATTTGAGTAAATGGGGTCGAAGAAGTTTGCCTTTACTCCATGTTAAAAAAAAGTACCTAGCGTAAGTTCTATTTACTCAACTGAAGGTTTAATTCACTCAATTTCGACCTCAGGCACCAAACTTAAGGTTGGCCTACCGGATCGAACTGGCGTCGATGCATTGTTTTGCTCCTTTGTTTTTGACAACAGAAGAAAGAGTGGATGAAAAAAAAAGACAAAAAATAACTCAAAAGTAAGTTTAGAAATACTTAACGCTGGGTACTTTTATTTCTTCCGTGTAGGGTTTGCAGAAATCGCTCTCAATAGATAACAAACAACGATAAAAGAGAGGCCAAAACCTTCGAATCATAACAAGCCATGAGAACAAGTCGTCGCACTTGTATACAAGTTGGAAACAAACTGATTTGGATACGGCCCCCTCCGAGGTGGTTTGTCAGTACTGGAAAAGGTCGTGATTGTCATAAGACAGAGAGAAAAGTGCTTTTTTCTATTTCAAGCGACCAAATGAAAGAATCGTGGGTACTTTGATCAATTTCGCATGAAAGGCAGTCATGAAAGAACGTAGCGCTTTATTTTAAAATTAATATTTCTAAATTATTTCAATAGTTACATGCGAAGAATAGTGACTAGTCGATTCATTAATCATGTTCCTTCAATTTACCGAGTTGACAATGGTAATAAACACAAAAATAAAGCAGATATTGCACACTTTCATGCCCTGTCACGGGTCAAAGATTTTTTGAGACTTTTGTAGCATGCCATTCATCCTTCGCATTTCTACACGTAAAAAATAACCTTATATGTTATGGCAAAAAAACCATTCGAAAATACTTATACTCTTTATTATGCCACCTAATGAATGATCCCATATCAAAAAGCTAATAACATTCATAAGTTAATGAAAAGTATAAGTTTCGGAATGTATGTGGCTAATGCGATGTATAAGTTTTTTCTTATACATATCATTAGGCGCCTGTTTCGGCAAAAAAGTATTAGAAATCTTAATAATATATAACATTAAATTTTTTTACGTGTATGAATTATTTCTAGTTGTTGACTGTGGGGTCGTCAAGTAGGCCTTGAGCAGGCAAGAAGTGTTTTACCAAGCTTGACAAATTTTCGCTATTTCAGTGTGCATATTTGAAAATGAAAATTCACCCGCCATAACGGCTCAAAGTTGAAGAACGTTGCATTCCGAGCCCAGCGCTTTATCAAGTTTTTTGAAAAGAACAGACGCACACAAGTTGGCAATGACAATTTTCTGGATCTCCGCCGTCCTACTTCGCCGACTGAACGTCTGCCGTTCGTCTCAAAACCGCAGAGCCTTAATTCTTCACGGAGGTTTGACGCAGTGGAAAAAAAACTAGGACAGTCACCGTTGGACAAGAATCCGTCAATGCTGAATTTTAATCGATTGATCGTAAGAATTCGGGGTTGTAAGGAAACAAATTCTCAGGGTATCGTCCGGTAAGTTCATTTTTATATTACTACTATTAAGACCGGTTACGTGTTGGATTTCAAAGCCATTAGATATGAATATGGTAAATTGAGTAAAAGGCCTGTATTTTAAGTTTGTTTGCTTCAAACATGTTTTACAGCTCATACATTTATTGTAACAATAAGATTCCTACCAGCGCCGTAGCGCGCCAGCCTCTGGAGGGGGCGGTCATCAAGAATTCGCTATTAAATAGAAATTTCATTGAATTTTATTCGTTAAGGAATCAATTGATAAAAAATCGACTACAGATTTGAGTAAACTGAAGCAAACAAAGATATTATTTATTTCTATTCCAACATGTCAATACTGTACTGTAGAGTAAACAAGCTTTACCAAGCTATGCGGTCACAATACTTCATCTTATTTGGTATCAAAAGGCTATCAGCTGGCAACTGAAAAAATTAGAGTTTCATTGATTTGTATGTTTAAGTACAGTTAGAATGGAGTCATATAACGGTATTAGATATGCATCTTTGCTTATACCTTCAAATATTGTACTATGCCCACAAATTTTGTTTAATTCATCCACCCACCACCATCAACTAACCGTAACCGAAGAATTTAGATTACAAAATATTTAGATGGTTGTTTCCTCATTTGAAATCACAATTTTTCTAATTTGTGCAGCTTTCTTCCACCCACGAAAATCAACAGCTCAGTTGTTTATATTATTATGCTGGAGACGATAAACCTTTTTTGTGCATTTCCCTTCTTTTTACTGTTTGTATTTTCGGCAGAGGCTTACTTACAGAGGCAGAGATAACTGCTACCACCCCGAACTTCCTCAACGTACTGGTAATTTTAACAGATTTGGCCAGCAGTCTAACGACTTTGAAGGCAGAAAAATCTCTACACCCGTGGTTATCATTATTAATCAATGATACGAGACGAGCCAGCCTTGGGCTGAACTCTAATATTAATACATTTCCTATAAACGTATTCTCTACAATTTGTTCTTTTATACACGTTTTAAAACTATTTTTGAGGATGTTTATTTTTCATAGCACTCATTTGGTTTTCGGGAATGCACATATGTGTAGTCTATTTCTGAACCAGTTTCATCATGAAAACATTTTCTTCATTTTTTTTATATATAGGGGAACGGCTCGCCACTTCATCTCATAGCTCCTGTTTCCATCCCATCAAAAACAAAGCAATGGAAAGGAATTTGGTTTGTTTATTATTTTTGTGATTTTTTTCAGCAGTGAGCACGCATGTTGACAAAAAGAAGCGACGAAATTGGTGCTGTATTTCTTTGTTTAGCGATGAGATGGATATATGTACAGTGAGATGGAGATCGGAACAGTTCCCCTACATAGGCTTGCATTCAGTTCAGTGAATCGGTTACCGATGTACGTATACATGTAGTTAGTGATGCTAAATAACAATGGTTTCATCCATGGTTGAATTAAAAACTGACTATATAGCTCATCAGTCGAATTTGATATTGAATCCTCATTTTTAATCCAATTTTAATATACGCCAAAAAAATAATTTTGGCTCAAAAGCTGTGATTCGAAATTGACTTCATTGATTATATACCGCAATACTATAAAAGAGTTACGAGAACTGGCTAAATAGGAAACAAGAACTCCTGTGTTAACAAATAAATGACAAAACCCATATTTCCATGCGTTCAACCATGTACAATTTCATTGGTTTTGTCAAGAATATTAAGACAGTCTGCGTCTTGACTTCACAATTGTGTATTCTTTGTCATATTCTGAACATCGCCACGCAATTAAAAACGTTTGGCATGGAATATGTTTGAAACCAATTTGTAATTGAGTTTTGTGGCTTATTAAAATCTACCCGTGATTTTTGCTCTTTGATATACATTTTTATTAAGATGGCACTGCAGATGGTAAAGGTGTCTTGAGGACAATGATATATCCCATAAAGTATATTTCTATGCAGGGTTCGTACTCATTTGATGAGACGAAATCATGTAATTTTCTGGTCGATGGAGAATGTTGCGTAGTTTGTGGTGAAAAACTCTTCTCTTTTCTTTTGAATAAACCTGGGAGATAAACGAAAATCGGCTTTTTTCACTCCTCACTCACTTTTCGTGAAAACTTGCAAGCAATTTCAATAAATTGTATTTTGACGCGAGTAATTAAAAAACGTTTACAAGCACGGAAAATATGGAGATGTTGTAAGTAAAAATATGATATAATTTTATCGTCTTATGAGTTTTCGCTTGTTTTTCATCGCTTTTATTTCTTTCTCTTTTTCTCGTTCCAGAGAGCGAGTAATGGCGCTTAAACCTAGGCCTATATATGCACAGATGTACATAAGGATTCGTCATGTTTTCATATCTATCTGAATTTATGCGAATACTTTTGTCAATCAGTGTATAAGCCAGGGCATTAGACTAAAAACTGTGCCCCAACCCAAGACGTCGAGGACCCAAGGAGTGTACATTCATCTTCTTAGCAAAGTCACTTCCAACGATTCGTCAATCATCTTTCCCCCTGAATGTGAAACGGTTGGTACGGTTGTCCCCGTTTCTTCCTTTCGTAGATTCAAAACTCTTTGTTGATCATGTTATTTATTACTAAATAATCTGATTGCCGGGAAGTTATGGATTATCTCCCAAATTCAAGCCTGCACGGTGGGCCTGGCCGTTTTGATACTTGTGTCATATTTATGATATGCTGCAAATATTAATGCAGACAAGAAAATGCTCGGGAATACAACCGACATTTCCAGGATGCTTTTCAATACTCGCTGTGCATGTGCTAAGACAAGACAAGACAAGACAAGACATTAAATTTTTTTACGTGTATAGATATTGAAAGGGGCAGATATGTAAACATCGCGTGACATCTCTCATTGAAAATGAGAAATTCCAGTACTGGGTTTGATAAAACGCTTTGTTCTTGTTCATTTTATGTTGGGGGCCATAATTTTTGCACAGCTGTGTGAAACAAGTTGAACTGAATAATCAGAACCGGTGCCCCCGCAATTAGAACTTTTAAAAGATTTTTTTCATAAGGTATAGCTCACCGAATCAGTTCGCCGTCGTAACAGCTTCCGAAAAAGGTCTCTCATGGTATGCTACCTACCAAACTGGAACTCCGCTAGCAATGATGGTTCGCTGTAGTTGCATGTCCGAAAGATTGTGAAACTATTGAGAACTTGAGCTACAGGTCCTAAGCCCTGGTAAAGGAGGAAGGTTGCGATGGCTGTTATTCATGGCCATCGTGTAAAGCAAAAATGGATAAACCCCAATGCCAAGGTGTCATGCGACCCGTGACGAGGGCTGAATGGTTGAGGGGGTTCTAAACATGCTCAACCGCGAACGGAGCCTGGGGTGCACCAGGGCGAACACCCCAGTAAGCAGCCCTTACTGCACTACGGCGGGGCACTGGTGCAGCGGACATTTATTTCCCTAGCTACTCGTGGGACCAAAAATGAGTACAAATTCTACAAACAACCCTCAAGGTGACGACTGCCTCTCTCAGTCGTGTGAGAGCGAAGTGGAGAATACTCTGAGTCAGCTTGGCCTTACCGAAAACCAGCTACTCAGTAGTTCGCAGGAGAAGATGGAAATATCCTGCCCCTCAACGCCTATCTCCCGGAGCAGCACATGTTTCGACAAAGCTGATCCAGATCTACAACCCCCCTCATTGACCGACTCCAACCTGTTGGACATGGAAGATAACGAAGATGATGGTATAAGGATCATCATCAACCCCCAAAAATCTTTAGCAAGTAGCAAAGGATCCGAAGATAACAAGGGTGCTCCGAGAAAGAAAATCCCCACACTCACACGCTCGCAGAGGAAGCAGCTTAGAACTCTCCGGGAGAAGGGAAAAGACCGGAATGAGGCCTTGTCCATAATCCTGAATAAGGAGAGCGAGCCCACTTCCTCAAAACGCTCGAGAAACGACCTAGACAAATCCGCCACAGAGGACCCCAAACAAAAAAGGGTGAAGCACCATCTGGATCCGAGAGAGCGCGCCCAACAGTCCTCAAACCGCGCGCCTCAGAAAAACGTGTCTGGACAACAAAACCCACCCATGAGGAAAACAGCTGGTATCAGCTACAGTGATATGGCCAAAAGCGTGAAGGTCGGGATAATACCCAAAGACTTTCCCACCGTCCAACTCACTACAGCCCAGCTAGACCTTCTACAAGAAGCACTCCTGCTCAGAGTAGTTCAACAGCGAAACGAGCCAATAAAACCCAAATTCAACAACCTCATCTACAAGTCCGGTTACATGGTTCTAATCTGTAAGGATCAAGAGACTGCTGAGTGGTTAAAGAGAATATCCCCATCCATGAAACCCTGGGAAGGTGCAGAGCTGATGGCAATGGACGAAGTGGCGATTCCACGTCCAGAGATGATCCGAGCATTCTTCCCACAAAGCTCCAGCTATGATGACGACCGAATAAAGGCTCTCATAGAAAGCCAAAATGACATCACAACAACTAATTGGCGTATTGTGAAACGATCCATTCTGAAAGATATTCATGTTGAATGGATCTTCACAGTAGAGGGTGCGTCCATGGAAAAGTTGAAGAAGTCCAAATACACCCTTAACTACCGATTTGGTGAAATCCAACTAAGGAAGATTACAGATCAACCGACTGCCGCTACCGCCAATCCGACTGGAAGGCCGACCCAAGAGCAATCTGAGGAGGCCTCCTGTTCGGGCGAGGTTCGGCTAACTGGAAGGCCGACCCAAGAGAAATCTGAGGAAGCCTCCGGTTCAGGCGAGGTTAGTAAATCTCACCCCAAAAGCACCATAAAGGCTAGTCTGTCCGCCTCTAAAGGAAAAGCTCGAAGCTTACATGCGACCCCCTGCTCTAGTGGTACCAAACCAAAGGTATCTAAACAGGGCAAAGGGGTGCAAAAAGCGACAGTTTGACCACAGAGGCGAAACTGGCGGGCCAGGTTGCTACAGAGAAGAGAAAACCCAGACTGTAATACCAAACGACATCCTGATGATCCGCAACATCCAAAGCCGGACAGTCGTCGTCCGGAAAAAAGCGGGAACCCCGGAAATGGCGACTAAAGTTCTGCAAGTGAACCTCCACCATGCTGAGAGCTCCACGGGTGTGCTCTGTCGGAGGTTCACCAAAGAGAATTTAACCGTGGCCCTCATTCAAGAGCCATGGGTCAATAAATCCAGAATACAAGGTATTCCACAACACTCATGTAAGTTGGTATATGATGACAGCCAGCTTTCTCCTAGAGCGGCTATTTTATTACATAACAACTGTAAATACTTTCCAATTTCAGAATTCATAAAAAGGGACATCGTAGCGGTCAGGATGGAGGTACCTTCCGCCAGAGGGAGTAGAGAGATCTTGGTGGTCTCGACATACCTCCCAGGTGACGTGGACGAAATCCCTCCTCCAGAAATAGCTGCGCTCGTAGCCTACAGCCACCGACACAACATCCCCTTCGTCATAGGGTGCGACGCAAATGCACATCACACCGTATGGGGAAGTACCAATGTAAACACCAGAGGTGAGTACCTGTTACAGTTTCTCTCTTCCAAGAACATTGACATTTGTAATGTTGGTGACAAGCCCACGTTTGAAAACTCCATTCGTCAGGAAGTTTTGGACTTGACTCTATGTAGTCGGTCTATCTCTGATAAAATAAACAACTGGCATGTTTCTGAAGAAATATCAATGTCAGACCATAAACACATCATCTTCGAATGGGAAGGGGTCTAACGATGGAAAAACGTTTAAAGATCCTAAGAAAACTGATTTGGAATCCTACTCAGCTATCCTACGATCCGAAGAGTACATCATAGAAAGTCACATCAAGTCCATAACACAATTGGAAGATGCGTCCAAATCCATTAAAAACAAAATCCTTAACGCCTACCAAGAGAGCTGTCCAACTAAATCAACTAGTTCGAGTAGAGACGTTCCATGGTGGAATAAAACTCTTGAGAAGCTTAGGAAAACTGCGCGTAGGGAGTTCAACCGTGCTAAGCGAACCGGCGATTGGAGCCTATACAGAAAGGCCCTGACGAACTACGACAAAGAAATAAGGTCAGCCAAACGGAAATCGTGGATTCTAATGTGTGAAAGCATAGAGAATACACCCGTAGTGGCCAGACTCCAAAAAACTCTTTCAAAAGACCACTCCAATGGTGTGGGTAGCCTCCGAAAGACGAATGGTTCGCTCACTGTAGAGCCTAGCGATACACTGAGCGAATTGTTAAAGATCCACTTCCCTGATTCAATCCCTGAGTCGAGCATCGGCGACCAAGGCACTGGAATTGCTGTCTCAGATCCACAAGAGATCCAATCATGGGTTTCTGGGTCTAAAAGACGCAATAAAGGTTGCAAAGGAAGCTTTCACTCGGGCCAGGGTTGAGAGGGCTGTGAGATCTTTCGAGCCATTTAAGTCTCCTGGCATGGATGGAATATTTCCAGCGTTGATCCAAAAGAGGAGAAAACACTGGTTCCACCCTTGGTTGAGATTTTTAAGGCGAGTCTGATTTTGGGGCACATACCTAACGATTGGCGTCAAATCCGGGCTGTCTTCATTCCGAAGGCAGGCAAGAGAGATAAAACCAACCCCAAAGCATTCAGGCCGATAAGTTTATCCTCTGTAATGCTCAAAATTATGGAAAAGGTACTATGCGAGTACATAAATCACAAATTTATGAAAGCAATGCCTTTGTCAAAAACCAATTCGCTTATCAAAGTGGAAAATCTACGATCTCGGCACTACATACGGTAGTTCAAAAATCGAAAAACACTTAATGCAAAAGAAATTGCTCTTGTAGCATTTCTTGATATTGAGGGCGCATTCGATAACGCTTCTTATTCGTCTATAGGGTCAGCAATGTTGAGGAGAAAATTCGACCCATGCATTGTTACCTGGGTACATGCTATGCTAGCTAATCGGAAAATCTCCTCTGAGCTTAGCGGTTCATACATCACTGTTAAAGCAACAAGGGGTGTCCGCAAGGCGGAGTGCTTTCTCCTTTGTTGTGGTCACTGGTGGTGGATGAGCTTCTAGACAGCTTAGAGAGAAGAGGCTTCGAAGTGGTTGGATATGCTGATGACGTTGTCATTATTGTACGAGGCAAATTCGAAAGTGTTATCGTGGAAAGAATGCAATCTGCCCTAAATCACACTTTTTCCTGGTGTCAAAAGTATCAACTAGGCATAAATCCTACAAAAACTTCCATTATCCCTTTCACCAAACGGAGAAAGGTACAACTGAAACCCCTTTTCTTGAATCAAACACAATTAGTTTATTCAAGTGAAGTAAAATATCTAGGTGTCATACTCGACGCAAAGCTTAATTGGAACTCTCATCTCCAATCAGTTGTGCAGAAAGGTCTCAATACACTTTGGGTTTGTTCAAAAACCCTTGGTAAAAGATGGGGCCTAAAACCAAGTATGATCATGTGGATATATAAAACCATTGTCCGTCCCAGGACAACTTACGCTTCCCTTGTCTGGTGGCCTAAAACTAATGAGGGCTAAGCTCAACAAAATCCAACGCACCGCTTGCATAGCCATCACTGGTGCAGTTCGTAGTACACCCACTTTGGCCCTAGACGCAATGCTTCACCTGCCCCGGTTAGATCAATTCATAAAGCTGGAAGCGGAAAAAAGTGCTCTAAGGTTAAAGAGAACAAAACACTGCTGTCGGGAGACCTTACGGGTCACCTCAGCATATTAAATGAATTTGCCATAAATCCCGCAATAGGAATTTGTAGTGACTGGATGGAAACGGTAGTCAATTATGACTTACCTTACGATGTGTTCATTCCTTCCCGCCAGGAGTGGGAAGGAGGTGGACCAACGTTCCAACAGGCTCTATAAATTTCTTCACAGATGGTTCGAAAATGAATAATCTGACAGGATCCGGAATCTATGGCCCTACAACAAAAATTTCTGTCCACTTAGGACAGTGGCCCACAGTATTTCAGGCGGAAATATATGCAATATTAGAATGCGTGTTATTATGCCTGAGGAGAAAGTATAGATTTGCAAAAATATGTATTTTCTCTGACAGCCAAGCGGCACTTAAGTCGCTTAATAACTACACTTATAACTCAAAGCTAGTGTGGGAATGCATTCTGGCTTTGAAAAACTTATCCATACGCAATCGAGTCTACCTATATTGGATCCCAGGACATACGGGTCTAGATGGAAACGAGATTGCTGATGAGCTAGCCAGGAATGGATCTAATGAAAGGTTCATTGGCCCTGAGCCCTTCTGCGGGATCTCAGACTGCTCTGTAAAAATGGAACTGAACAAATATATGGTCAGTCAAATCACATCAAACTGGAATGCACTTCCCCATACGAGCCAATCCAAAAGGCTCGTAACGATTAACCCCAAGAAAATCCAACAACTATTAGGTCTCAACAAAGGGATCTCAACATCTACACCGGTCTAATAACTGGACACTGCCCCTGCAGATACCATCTACAAAGATCGGAGCAATCCAAACCTCAAATTGCCGCTTCTGTGACGAGGAGAGAGAAACATCAGAACACATCCTCTGCTACTGCAGTGCACTCACCCAACGTAGGTTCAAAGTTCTCAGCAAGCCCTTTTAGGGCCTGCTGACATATGGATCTTATCCCCCAAGGACGTGGTTGGCTTCATAAAGCTAGTCTCGCCAGAATGGGGGAGTCACATACTGTAACTCAGGATCTCTATTCATCAATAATAGATGGTCTTGAGTTCAGTCGATACCAAGGTATCTCAGTGACAAACATGTTACTGAGATAACTTGCGTATTTCACAGTAAAAGGGTATATCACAATAGTCCTAAAATCTGGACGCAGTGATCTTCACCCGACAAACGAGGAAAAAAAAAAAAATGCTACCTATCGAGAGTGTATACAGACATAATTAGTTAGAGATTTTTTCATTCTCCTATGGATTCAAACCCTGTACTCATAATGATGCAACCAACAAGTTGTTGTTAGATTTTCTAACAATTCTGTATAAGAACCTACCAAAAACCTGTATAAGAATTGGGCATATGCGAAAATGCTAGATTCTTATACAAATATTGTATGACACTTTACCGTTTTGCAAGCTTTTCTTACATAATTCGTTTGTGGGCTTACATTTTTGTATAAGAATCTAACAATTTCGCATATGCCCGGTTCATATGCATATGCATATGTTTTGGTTGGTTCTTATACAAAATTGTTAAAAAATCTAACAGTCGCGACTGTTAGATTTTGTAACAATTGTGTATAATATTAATCCTTTGACTGTCCCACCTAGGAACGTCCATGCGTAGGACATGTCCTTCTTGCCCCACCCCCTCCCACTGACTGGTGAAAAACTATGTTCCTGAACGTTGATCTACTTTTAGGATGTTTCTAAAGGGCTCCAAAAAAACTCACACTTACTGTGTTTGGGTCATATTGACCTGGATTTGAGGTATTTCTGAGCCAGGAGAAAGTCGATCCTATTTTTTTTTCTAGAATACAGATCGGCGGTGGTTCCTGTAGAAAATGTTTACGTTAAGGTAGTGTCTTCAGCAATTTAACGATATATCATTGTGTGATTATCATCTACGCCAGCACCATTCATGTGAAATTTTCTTTCAAAACATCTGGCTTTAATTTTGTTGATCTGTGATAAAAATCAGCCAATATACGAAACATATTGGTTTTGTGATATTTCATATGGTTTTGTACGATTTCTATTGGTTTGTGCTTTTTTTGGCTGGATGGTAATTGAAACCGTGTCCCTAATAATCGCTTTGGCTTATCGAACCTAATGCAAAAGGTAGATATAATAAATCATTCTTATAATTACGATTATGAATGCCTTATTCCGGTTTGCATGTTCCGATCATCCTTCAATATAAAGATCTTCAACCCGTCCCCTTTTCCTTTCTCCCCAAACTGCTATTTCTGGAAAATCGTATGACAACGGGCAACAACACCATTCTCTCCGACAGCAATTGATATTTATCTATGCAAATACAAATAATCGCCGTGATTCCCCTTACCGCCGTTCTACCTTCGCTTCTTTCTCACAAAACCGGAACACGCTATAGCGACCTTCAGCTATCTCGATGATAGTTTGCCAAATTGTTCAGCAGGAGTGCAATCCGTTTGCCGCCGGTGAGCCTGGTCAACCGGCGAAGCATGGAAACACTCTGAACCAGACTGCTTCCGACAAATTAGCCCCCTCTCAGCGAGAAAGGGGGGAAAACTTTTCATCGAGACACGGGAGTGTGAATATATAAGCAGTCATCAATGATGAACGAGCCTTATCAGATAATTAATTTTCTACGATTCGGATAAAATCTTTTGCCTGTCGTTTCCTCTGCCGAGATTGGCGCATCGAAAGCGCGGCGATGAGAAGAAGAACGAGGCAACACCATTGGCAGGAGGAATTGAATCGATAAAGTTGAAGCATAGATATAATTATCAAGATGTTGGGGTCAGAACAAATTAGTACTCATTTTATGGTTCCAATGTACTAAGATTTCGGTACCCAGCTGGTACACAGCAAAACTTAGCAATCCTTTGATTTAAATTTGAATTTGTTCTAATTTTTCATCGTCGTCATAGCTATCGTTGTATTTATTTGTTTATCTCAAATGAACGGAATGTTGTCAGAGTGGAGCTAAGACGTGTTCGCAGGATTGGAGTATTGGAATTATAATACCTCCATCGTCAACTAACAATTCTTTTTCGTTTTAGGTTTTGGACGTTCGGATTTAACTTCCGATACTTCATCTGTTAGTAACAAACGCGACGACGAATACCTGTTTAAGTACGAACGTCCACAACTCTTACGATGCTATCCTTGTTTGGGAAGACTACCCCTACTGAACCGAGAGCCCACTGTTTGGGCGGCAGGATTTAGTTTTAAAAAAATCACAACGCCAACTCGGGATTTTGTATGTGTCTTTTTCCACTTCGCTGGTCTCTACATATTACATATTACATATTACATATTACATATTACATATTACATATTACATATTACATATTACATATTACATATTACAGCCATATTCTATATTTTTATAACATTTGCACTTATTAGTTGTGGATTGCCAAACCATTATAGAACTTTTCCCCGGTACAAGAAAAATTGATTCCTTGCCGCTGGACAATTGGTAGCTTCTAGGACACGCCGGTTCGTCGGCGTTTTAACCCGTTTCGGTCTGACCTAGAAATCAAAATTGAAATAACCCGTGTAGGCTCATTTATCGTCCGATTGCCATGAAATTTTCAGGGAAGAAGCGTCATCATGTCTATTTTTTGATACATGACTTGATTTGACCATGGTGCCAATCCGGCCGGATTTATTAAGGGGGGGTCCTGGGTCAGATGCAGTCAAAAACGGGTCATTTTTTTAAAACCATTAATAAATGAACGAAAGTGACCAGAATGCTGATGCAAACGTGGTCAATCATCATTGGCCAGCATCAGAATTTAGTTTTGATACATTTGCATCACCAGGACATGGTTCCGGATGTTCCGGGAACCTGGTTCCCTGGGGTATCCCTGGGGTGGTGGACACTTTTCAAGTGGACACAACCCAGTCTTGCGACATATCAAACTTCATGGTTTTGGAAGAAAATCCTAATAGATGAGTTTTTGGGAGGTTTTGGACACATTGGCCACATCCGGAAGTGTTCCCGGGATCCTGGTTCCCTCAAGAAAGTGGACAAATCTCGATTAGTTATTAAGTTTTTCCTGTTCCATTTCCACGACAATTGATTTTCATTTTCTTCAAATGTTGGATGAAAAATCAAAACAAATAACGTAAGTGTTACCTAGACGACAGTGCTAAATCTTGTGCTAGAGGCCGTTCAAAAATTACGAACAACGTTCTGAAATGACATTTCTGGGTACCGAGGATCGTTCAAAGTCTATGAAACTGGAACCATGAAAAAATCGGCAGTTTCATATTGATTGTTGGTTGAAGAATATTCAAGTTGCTCATCGGCTACGCCGGGAAAAGGATTAGCACGGGATTTGTGGACATAAGCTTTTACCTCCTTCGTCGGTCATGACAAGCACGGTTGTAGGTGGACCTAAGCCTTCCGGGTTGAATACCTGGATTGAAACCAGATACTGTGTGTAGGTTTGCAGGTTGTGGATTTCATGGCTCTGAAACGAAAGCAAAAAGTGAAATTGATTAAAGATGCTGAATAATTTGTAAGATTTGACGCAAAAGCATTTGGTGTGATAGAAATTATTTTCTGAGCTGGTCGGAAGGATCCCGGAACCTTTTGATTTCATCCTAATTTTCAAATTTGTTTTAAAGTTGTTTAGGAAGTCACATCTTTAACAATCTTCCTTGGTAAATATACATAAAAATATCCATTTTCTGATGTATCGAAACTATAAGTGCATAACCGAAGTGTATTTTCGTATACCCAATCCATGGTGGATGTTTCTTCTATACTGTAAAATGGATGGTTGGATCAATTTTTACGACTCTAGCAAAACTTTGCACTCCAGAAAGCGAGTGCCCTTTCTCCGGAACTATTTCGAAACTAAGCAACTGTATGTTAGATATGTGCAGATAATTCTATTGAGTTCGTAATTAGCCCCATATCCTTTTTGTCTGCATCCTTGTTAGAAGTGCCAAAGCCATTTGGCACACAACTTTTCTACCGATGCACACTTATGCAAGCCATTCACAGCAACCGTCTCCTGGATAGTCGTCGTCGGTGTCGTTCCCGCCGTCATCACCGATGTTGGCTGGCAAAAGAAACTTTGCTCACTAACTAGTATCTATTATTAATGTCTCATGTTCTTTGGGGCACTTCAATGAGCGCACATCAGGCAAAAGTTTGCACCTCCTAGGCAAAAACATGCTCCGATATAATTGGCAGTGTTGTGCTAAATGGATTCCCCGGTAAAGTTGTTGTCGCTATGTTTACAATAAATTCAATTCAGATACACTGGGGTCGCTTTTCACGCGGCTTGTTTTTGGTTTCGGAACAAATAAACCTCATGTTTTAATCCACAAATAAATCGATGAAAAATCAAGTGGTACATGAAATACTTATGGAAGTTGAAGTAGACCGACAGATTCATGAAATCTATCCGCGTTCAGCGGTGAAGCATGTGGGAGCTAAACCAAAAACGTGGGTGTTGTAAGCTGGGTTCCATTTTCCCTTGGACGTGGATCATACTAGCCACATTATTTGCCAATACATAAATAATAATTTGGCTATAACCCTCCTAGAAAAGGGTTGCCCCAAGCTCCAACGTAGCCGTATGTACTCTTTGATTAATCCATCTTTATCTTTTTTTATTTCGTCATATTGCGATTTGTATGTAGGACCGTTCACAAACCGTCAGTCCGGGCATCCTTTTATCTGAATTAGGTTCAAAATTCAATCCTTGGCTGGGTGTTTGCCGTTTTTTACTGCGTTAGTGATTGTGGTTGTCAAGTTGTGAAAAGAAGCTACCGACTAGAGGAAAGTAACAAATTTATAACAGGCCGTGTTATTTAGATATATTTTTTGTAACAAATCCTGTTTAAAATGACTAACATAAAAACTGCCCAAAAAATAAAAAAAAAATCATAAAAAATTGCCAATAAACAAATCAATGTATGAGCAATAAATAAATATGAAATTTCCATAAATAATGCAAAATGTACATTAATAACTAATTGTAATAATTGTCCACAAAACAAAAATAAGTTAGCACTTTTTAAAGCAAAAACTGCAATTATAAAAGAAAAAAATTCCACAAAGAAATCAAAATGTTCCACAAAAAAAAAAACATTTCTATAAAAATGTCAATTTTAGCTATAAACAATTAAAAAATTTTCAACAAAAATTTTTTTTTTCAAAATCAATTAAAAACTTTCCACAAGAAAATCAATAAAGAGCAATAAAAAATATTAAAATTTCCATAAGGAAATATAAAAAAGCTATAAAATTGAGCATTTTTTCCATTGATGACCTCTTCTTTAACCTTCTAGGACTCGCACCGTTGTTAAAAGTACAACACATTGAGTAAAAATTAGATAACTTTTTAGTCAGTTGACCAATTTGCATCAAACCACCATGTATTCCTCAAAAAATTAGTTCTTCATCAATTTAAAAGATAATAAAAGTGATTGGATAGAAGGCTCGGGTGAATATAGCTAAATAAAAGGCTCAGGTGCACTGGAAAAAGTGACCAGTAATGAATTATTTATTTATTTCATTAACAATTCATCCTAAAGAAACGCGAATTTTTCTATATCATTTCTGATAATAACCTTGGAGTTAACTCGCAGTTCTCACTCACCTATGACCGTAGGTGGCCACCAGGCGGCCTTCCGGAAAACCCGGAACGTTCTAAAAATTGTCATTTTGTGAAGTTCGTCCTATAGCAGCGCAATTTTTTCTAAACCATTCCTGATGGTGATTTTGGAGGTATTCCACAGTTCTTACTCTGCTACAACCGTAGGTGGCCATCCGGAACGTCCGTAAAAATGGTCATTCTGGAAAGTTCGTCCGCGAGCAGTGCATTTTTTTCTAAACCATTTCTGGTGATCTTTTTTTTGTGTCTTTATTAAAGAGACTTTCAGCCCGATGCTGGCTCGTCTCCGGACAGGTGATCTAACATCATCATCAAATTCCACAGTTCTTATTCTGCTATAACCGTAGGTGGGCATCAGACGGTCTTCTTTATAATCCGAAACGTCCGTAAAATTGTCATTTTGGAAAGTTTATCCTAGAGCAACGCATTTTTTTGCAAACCATTTCTGACGGCGATATTCGGCGATACACAGCTCCTACTCTGCTACGACCGCAGTAACCACCAGGTGGCCTTCCGGAAAATCCGGAACATCCGTAAAAATTGTAATTTTGTGAAGTTCGTCCTAGAGCAGCGCAATTTTCCTAAACCATTTCTGACGGTGAATGGTCGTTTTGTACAGTTCGTCCTAGACCAACGATTTTCTTTTAAACCATTTCTGATAATGACCAGGATCCACCTTCGCCAAAGGTATAATAATAGCCCAAAAATATATGTACTACGCAAACAAATGAATAATGAATTCCATCATAATAATACATAAATAGATAACCACATTAGAAATTCGAGATATATTGGTCTTATTTGGCCAAAAAGAAGCTATTTCAGCTAAAAAAAAAACTTTGATAGGAACGCAAAATACGGAATTCTAATTGGATGTAAGAAATAAGTTTTTCCTGCATTTCCAATACTAACAGTTACTGTTAGACTAGTCAAGTTGAAGGTACAGGATTGAAATGGAAACGCTACGGAAATCCATTTCCTGTTCTAGCGATTGCTGTAACATGACAAGTATACAAAAAGAAACAAAGTAGGCGAATGAAGTGAGATCGAACCCAAGGCATCCTCTGTATGAGGCAGAAACGGTAGTTATATCATAGATATAATTATCAAGATGTTGGGGTCAGAACAAATTAGTACTAATTTTTTGGTTCCATTAGTACAAATTACCGGTACCCAAAAGTTTTGCGAAATCGAGCTGCCCCTTGAATGGAAAACACATCACACACTTTTCTTCCAATTTTTCGCCCCTCGATATTTTCGTTACTTAGTAACGAGAAGACCAAAAAAATCAACAAGAAAAAATCCGAATGTTTATTGTTTGCAATTGAAAAACTCGCAACTGATGTTGCTTGCATCTGGATTTTAAAGTGTTGCTTAATGCGATTTTTTTTAAGTTGTGAGTAATTTTCGAAAGCTATGGAATGTGAATAGATCATAATTATTATCGTTTCCATCTATAGATCTTCCCATGGCGCGACCGCTTGATTGCTGATCTCTAAATGGTTTCTGGCATGCAACATCTTGACCCAATTCATTCAAAGAATCAAATACCTTGGCATTGATACAGCGATATGCCACCTTATCTTCCCCAATCCCGTGATGTTCACCGAAACCCGGGCAATCGGTGATTTCATTCATGAGTCATTTCAGCTCAACCACCCATTCAACTGCAATCAGAAGCTGCCCTGGATGATCTGACCTTGTTCTGCTGCTCCCAGGTTGATGCTCGAAAAGCCGTGCACCGTGAAATATCAACACCATGTCAGATACCCTTTCATCGGTAGGAGGATTCGAAAGTAGTTTGCCCTGATTTTCCCTTTGTATGATTGGTTTAGAATAACTATGAGAGGTTTTTAAATGTACATATTTGTTCTATTTTGCTCTACTACAAATAAATACCTAATGATTATTATCCGTATTCAATCCATGGATTTGCTTGTTTCAGAATGGACAGTTAATATTCACTACAGTCAGCAGAAAGCGCGATGTTTCGGATTTCCAATTTGTTCCGTTTCAGGACAGAGATATTTTTTCCGAAACATCTTGTAACAGTTAATCAGAGCAAATTGTCTGTGCTGAACCATTTAGGAATCTGGCGTGAAGATTGAACATATGAAGGACGATTTTGCTATTTACCTATTAAATTATAAAAAGCTTAAATAAATGTATTTACTACAAATTCGATTTCATTATTTATTTATTTATTTAAATTTGTTGAAAATTCTAAGGTCTAATTGGAAAAGAGCATTTCACCCTGTATAAATTCTTTTCTGAATCCTATATGGATTGTTTTTGAACTACTGTTTAGACCGAATCTAGTATAGATCGCTTCCGATTCCCATATGGATTCTTTTTTTTGTACCTTTATTAAGGAGATATCCAGCTCTAGGCTGGCTCGTCCCCGGCATATGGATTCTCTTGCGAATCCCGTATAGATACCGTGGAAAATCAAATTTCGGACACACTCAAACTTCGGACGCTTCAATTCGTATGGGAAATTTTCTGAAATATTTCATCGAAATGTTTCGTCAAGCTGGATCGGAAGGACTAATAGTTTTAGCTTGTTTTAGTATAGTTACATTGTAATAAGACATGTTAAAACAATGCAACGAATTTATTAAAAGACAGTCTGAGCTGTGCAGTGCGAATTATTTTCATTTATTCTTCCCGGTACTGTGTAATCATGTGTCCGAAGTTTGAATCTTTGTGTCCGAAATTTGAATCCAACCCAGCCGGTGTCCGAGGTTTGAATAGAACTGAAGCCGGATATTTTCAAAAATTACAAACAATCTTCGCAATATCTTGCACATATTAAATACGTATTTCAAAGATGAATACTATACTTAGTGATTGCAATGGTGATTTAAACGATGTGACTTACAATGTCAGTAAACAGGATGATTTCATAACATGAAGTGCTTAAGCGTCCGAAGTTTGAGTTTGCACGGTACTTCTAGAAATTCCGTATGAATTCTCTTTGAAATCCCGAATGAATTTCATTTTAAATCCTATATAAATGCCCTTCGGAATCCCGTATGGGTTTATATTCGAAATCCCGTATATGGATTCCCTTTGGAATTCCTAAACGATGGCCTATCTTCTTTGTTCGTTACTTGCAAGAACGATATCGTAGAGGCGCCCTGGTTCACAAAAAAACATACTTGCAAAAAAGAACACTTGAAATCTAGCAAAGAACTATCAAAGCTTCAATGTGCATCAAGAAAACAAGTCGCATTTCATCGAAGTTTCCATCGATTTTCTGCAAAATTTTTCCATTTTGCCGAAACAGATAATTTTGTGATTAATGATAAAATCATTTAGCATTTGGAAGAAGAAACCCTGATATGAAATACATGCGTGAATGTGTTATGTACTTCATTCAATAAAAATTCAAATAAAAAACGATAGAAATTTCCTGAATGTCTAAAGGATCTACTAAAACTACTCTAGAAAAAAAACTCGTAAAAACACTACCAAAGCCCCCGCGAAGCATTAATGTAGCCCCTATGTACCCTTAATTGAAACAAAAATCAATCCTACCATGTGAAATACACTACACGTACAACACACAGCAACAGAACACGAACAAGCTCCAAATTTAGGGAGAGTTCGCATCCTACAAAAAAACGACCTGTTAAAACATTACGAGCCGAAATGCTGCTCTACATAAGAAGAAATTGATGCAACCTACCATAGATACCAACATTAACCCTCTACCACATGATCTTCTCGCAGCATCTAAAGGTCTCCCTCTTCACATCACTTACTGTTCCTATCCTATCAAAGCGGAGACGAAGGCACCAACTAAGGAAATGCTGAGCTAGTTGTCGGTTAACTGCTAAGCAGGCAGCACGCTTGATTCGCAATAATTTTCAATCAAGTTAATGTTGGATAACATAATGAATTTGTACATAGCACTAGAATTAAGACTAAACTAAAAGCAGCGAGATCAGTTCCCAATAAACCACGGACGGTAAAAGTATTCCATGTCTTTCGGTCGGTCGTGTTGATTGATTTTCACCTGAAGTGTTCTCGAATTGTTGGTTGGCAATAAATTCAAGTTTGACTAAAAATAGCCAATTTATTAAATACATCTCCGAAAGCGATCTCGCGCGTGAGTGGAAAGGGGGCAGAGGTTGAGTGCATTTGTGCAACAGTTCATAATGTGCATTGAGCGCATTTGATTACGCAAGTGGCAAAGCAGAGATTGTTTGCTGATTTCCTCTCGTCGTCTTGTAGTAGAAGGAGGCGGCAAGAAAAGGATTGCGTTTTGTCCTAGCAATGAAGATCGAAGTGTAATTTTCAAGTAAGTTGCAGCATTTTATGGGCCACTGATTTAGTGGAAAAAAATTCCTCCCACGGAAGCCCAGAGGACCTAGAAGGCCCCATCAGTTAAAGTTTCCTGACCGGCAAGAATTTCAGATTAAAAACTGTGCAAGTGAGTGTAGTATTCAGAGCAAGCGGCTAATGATTTTAGTTTGTATAAGTGATTCTAGACTATGAATTGAACTTGCTATTGCGGATTGTACATTAAACATAAGCAATCAAATATACCAATCGTGAAATAAAACGTGAAATAAAAAAACGAATTTTAAAACGAACAGTCGCACCGCTCTTCAACGGCGGATTCCATTCAGCCGTTTTCGGCTGGAATACGACAGTGAGATTCAGTGGAAAAGTGACTAGTGGCGGAGTTGGGCAAACTAGTGAATTTCCCAGCGAATTATTTTATTCACCCTTCAGCCACAAATGCTTTTTTTGAGTTTCGTCACCGATATGCTACCATCTTTACCGCCTTTCTTATTTCTTGGCCTCCTTCCCTTGCGGCCTTCATCAAGGAGGTGATGACAGTACTTTTAACATATAGTACAGTGAGACTGACATCGTTATAAAACGTAATGATATCGTTATATCCTATACAACTATTCTAAGCGCAGCAGATAGCTTCCTACGGTAGCACATTCTAAATCGTCGCTCGAAGGCCACAAGTTTATACTTTCCAAACTATGGTTTCAGACATGCGTTCAAAAACAAAGTTTCTCCCATAAAGTCGCCCCCGGTGAATGCCTGGAAACAACGAGTCAACTTTCAGAGATCCTACGAGATACATTATTTTATAAACAATTTGCTACATTCGTATTTCCATAATCCATCCGAAATGTGGATAATTCTAGCCGATCGCCGGTTTAACTTGAAATCTTGACGTTCTTTGCTCATTATATTCAAATGATCAGATCTGGTATGGTTGAATCTGGTGCAACTGTTAGATCGCTTCAAGTTTGCGCTAAAAAAGAAAATTGGTGATAAGAAACTTCGGAAGGATGATGAAAAAACAACTAAATGGATACTGTTGATCTGATGGGCCAAACACAATTGGTACGTTTGCGTCCGTTTTGACAGTTTTCCCATGTGGATCCTTTTTCATTTGAATAAAAATGACATTAAACTTCTATGATGCACATGAAAAGAGGCTATTGACCGTTTGAAATTATTAAGAATCCGTTTGCTCTAAAACAAAGCATAATGGAGATAAACAACACCGAGATCTGGGTGAAAAAAAAGTCCTAATGCAAATTGAACCGTTTCCTCATTTCGTAGAAAAAAATGACATTTTACGCAAAAGCTGAAGAAGAAAAGAGATGATTAAATAACACAAACATTGACAATAGGGCACTGCACGGACTGCTTTGTCTCTTTCTCGCTGCAAAGAAATTAGAAAACAACAAGGCCAGTAAACGTCAAAAGTTATGAGGAACAAAAGAGAAAGAGATGTTTCCGTGCAGTGCCCTATTGGCTACAATGGGTGAGAAGAGTACAGATTGCTTTGATGCTCTAAAACGTTAAAAAACTACGTACTGATTACCGATTACATTACTGGGTACCGAGGATCGTTCATAGCATGCGAAACTGGAACCACGAAAAAATCACCAGTTTCATATTGATTGTTGGTTATATGACACACTTTTCTGAACACATTGGTTTTCAAATCCCAAATAACTGTAAAAGACGACACTTTTAAATATCCTGCAACATCTAACAAAACTAGTTGATCCATATATCACCACCCAGTGCATGTAATCCAAACTAAACAGTTTTTCAGAATAATGGTTTTCATCCTCGAGCAGCTGTGAAGAAAACGGCCACTCTCTAATATCACAGATCCGAGGTTATATAATCAAACTGGTGGTCTCACATGTACTATCACTACTCTACGGATGAATTTTAAACTTCACAATATTTCAGCATATTCGTTTCCAATCCCCGAACAACTTTGTAGAAAACGGCAATTTTCTCATTCCCCCAGATCCCAAGATTCGAAGAACTGATATCTCATATGCAGTAGCACCTCCTTGCGGATGAATTTTAAATTATTCTGTTTTTTAACATATTGGTTTCCAGTCCTCGAACAATTTTGTTGAAGACGGCAACTTTCTAAATTTCACAGATCCCGAAATATCGAACTAAACTGATCTATCATATACACTAGCGTCGCCATATGGCTTAATTCTGAACTTAACAGTTTCTCAACATATTGGTTTCCAATGCTCAAACAACTTTATAGAGCAACTTTCCAAAGCCAATAGATCCCGAAATATCGAACCAAACTGATCTCTCATATACAGTAGCGCCATCTTGCGGATGAATTCTAAACTGATTAGCTTCTCAACATATTGATTTCCAATCCTCGAACAACTTTGTAGAAGACGGCAACTTTCTAAATCCCACAGATCCCGAGATGTCGAAGAACTGATCTCTCATATACAGTAACGTCTCCTTGCGGATGAATTATAAATTATTCAGTTTCTAAACATATTGATTCTCTGTACTCGAACAACGTTGTAGAAAGCCGCAACTTTCTAATTCCCACATCCAGATCCCGAGATATCGAACTAAACTGATCTCTCATATACACTAGCGCCGCCTTACGGCTCAATTCTGAACTAAACAGTTTCTCAACATATGGGTTTCCAATGCTCGAACAACTTTATCGAAAATGGCAACTTTCCAAAATCAATAGACCCTGAGATATCAAACCAAACTGATCTCTCATATACAGTAGCGCCACATTGCGGATGAATTTCAAACAAATTAGCTTCTCAACATATTGGATTCCAATCCTCGAACAACTTTGTAGAAGACGGCAACTTTCTAATTCTCATAGATCCCGAAATATCTAACCCAACTAATAACTCATATACACTAGCGCCGCCTTACGGCTGAATTCTGAACTTAACAATTTCTCAACATATTTGTTTCCAATCCTTGAACAACTTTGTAGAAGACGGAAATTTCCTAAATCCCATAGATCTCGAGATATCGAACCAAACTGATATTTTCATGTACACTAGCGCCGCTCAGTGGGAGAATTCTGAATCATTTTTTTTCTTGACCCATAAAGCCGCATGGGATTATAGGTGGATTTAGATTTTTTCAGAGTTTTTAGAGTTTTTAGAATTCTTATAAGAAACATTGCGCCATTTATTGTGAATATGGACTATTTGTTCCGTTGATTCAGGATCTTCCGGAGGACCAGCAGAAGATCCTTTAGATTTAAAAAATGTCCTCAATGAGAGAATATATCCCCTTTATTATTTTCCCGAAAAAATCACTTTGATATCATTTGAATTGGCTTTATTATAACGGATTTTAGGACTGTTGTACTTTTTACAACACGCGAGTTCTCGTGTTATGAAAGTTGAAGCGAGTTGCAGAAGGTTAAAAGCGTTTAAACTTCATGGAAAATTTTATCAATTTTATTGATTTTTTGTATTTTTTATGATTTTTTTCTTATTTGTTTTATTGCTCTTCATTAATAATTTTGTGAAAAGTTTTGATTTTTTTTTATGAAAAAAAATTTTTTTTGGGAAGTTTTGTTATTGTTTATTGCTAAAATTGTTTTATTTATTTATTTATGTATTTTTTGCGTTGAACATGTTGGAAAAATCTTCTTTTATAATTGCAATTTTTGCTTTCAAAATGGCTAATTAATTTTTGTTTTGTGGAAAATTCTCAATTGATTTTGGAAATTACTAGGACTTACTTGATTTCATCAATCCGACCCAACCCTGAACTGTGCGGAAATGTAATGCCCTAAGTGGCAAGCGTAGATGTTTCCCCCTTATAATT
This sequence comes from Armigeres subalbatus, assembly GCF_024139115.2. Lineage (NCBI taxonomy): Eukaryota > Metazoa > Arthropoda > Insecta > Diptera > Culicidae > Armigeres > Armigeres subalbatus. The sequence goes on along the minus strand of NC_085139.1, from coordinate 130,479,290 downwards.
TATTCGTAAGACCGTACTATTTTCGGCCCTACTTAGCCGTGCGGTAAGACGCGCGGCTACAAAGCAAGACCATGCTGAGGGTGGCTGGGTTCGATTCCCGGTGCCGGTCTAGGCAGTTTTCGGATTGGAAATTTCCTCGACTTCCCTGGGCATAAAAGTATCATCGTGTTAGCCTCATGATATACAAATGCAAAAATGGTAGCTTGGCTTCGAAACCTTTTAGTTAATAACTGTGGAAGTGCTTAATGAACACTAAGCTGCGAGGTGGCTCTGTCCCAGTGTGAGGATGTAATGCCAATAAGAAGAAGAAGAAGAAGATACTATTTTCGATCCGCTGGAGGTGGTCAACGCACTCGGGGAATGTTTTGAATCACTCGCATCGGTAAGTGGCTACCCATCCGATTTCCAATGGCTCATAGCAACCATAGCAACGAGTCCCCCGGACTAACTAAGTTATCCAAAAACCTGCCCTTAGCATTCACCGGGCTTTCCTTCGCTCTCGCCAAAAGCAACGGAAAATATTCCAGGCCGGATGGATTAGGGTATCCGATGCTGAAAAATCGTCAAACTTTCCCCGACGAGTGGCGGCTCATCCACGACATTCTGATCCCTAAAACAGTATCTTCTCCTGCGACACCACCGATAACCGGCCTATCTTGCTGACCTCCTGTGTAACCAAGGTCGTCTAGAGGTTTGGTTAACCACAGGCTGCGTGAAAAGCTTGAGGCTGATGAAAGATTGGCTTCCGCCAACACGCCTTTCGCTTGAAGAAAGGTACCCCAAAGCGCCTTCGATCAAGGGAAACACATCGATCTTGGATCCCACTAATGCTCAAACAGTTGGTGACCTAGGGTTTCACTGGAATCACCCAATTATTTGCTCACAACATCATCTTCCACCAGACCTTCCGGGTCATTATCGGGAACACTGCTTCCAGGACCTACCTCGCTGGAGTTTTCAAAGCCTCCTCAAGAAGCCATCTACATCTTCGGTGATACTCCGACACAAACGAGTATCCTAACACAAGCAGCGGGTAATGCGAGTCATCTCGATCGGCTTCACTATGTCGGCCAGGAAAAGTGACCGCGGGCATGTATGTAACAGACAGCACCATCTCTCCGCCCATAGTCTCAAGATTAATGGGCAGCGGATCCCAAATCGGAGTCTCCATCAATCGAGGACTGCCCCTCGTGCCTCATTTTCGAGCGGTCAAATCAAATGATTCGCCATGTTAAAACCTTATCTATACACTGACTTGTGACTTGTGTGGCACGCCGCACATAGGGGTATTTTGTCAAACTAGCCGGAATAAACTATTTTATTTGTTGAAACCAATCAAATTACTTTGTTTTTTTGGTTGTGATATAAAAACAGTTTTAAGGATAACATGATAACATTCGGTCACCTCAAAATCCACGACTTTTTCAACTTCACCTTGATTTTTCGTGGATTTTTTGAGCGATAAACATAAAGCTTTATTAGTTCCAAGTGCCAAAAACAACTTAAAACAAATTCCATAAAAAGCGAGCCAAGTGCACCGTATAATAAATATATGACTGTATGTAGAATCCGATCAAAATGCTAGTTGATGAGGGTGCGTATTTCCCACTTGCGTGGGTGAGTGAGTAAGTGAGTGATTGAGTAAGTGAGTGAGCAAGTAAGCGAACAAGTGAATGGAAGTATTAATAAATGAGTAAACGAACGCGATAAACCAATGAATGAAGATATAATCGTATGAGAGAATGAGTGAGTAAGTAAGTGGGTGAATGGACAAGTAATTAAGAGTAAGTAAGTGAATGAATAAGTGGGAAGTGAGTGAGTAAGTGAGTTAATGGACAAGAAATTAAGAGTAAGTAAGTAAATGAGTAAGCGAGTAAATGAGTGGGTCAGTAAGTGAGTAAATGAGTGGGTCAGTAAGTGAGCGAGTAAGTAAATGAGTGAGTGAGTAAGTGAGTGTATAAGTAAATAAGTTAGTAAGAGAGTAAGTGAGTGAATGAGTTAGTAAGTTAGTAATTAAGTCAGTGAATAAGTGAGTGAAGAGTTAATCAGATGATGAGGAAAGCTTGAGAGTGAGAAAGAAATGAACAAGGGGAACGAGAGATTGGGTCAGTTAGTAAAATTACTAGTTAATCAATTAGTGAGGAAGTAAGCGTGTGAAGCCGTGAGCTACTGATTGGGTTAGTGAGCAAAAGAAAAAGTGAGTAAGTGATTGATTTAGTGGGAAGTTAGTAAGCGAGAAAAGAAATTGATAATTATTTGAGTAAGAATAAAAAACACGGTGAGAAAGTGAGTGAGTAAGTATGTGAGGTAGGTGAATAAGTGATTCACTGGGATAGTAAGCAAATGTCAAAATATAATAATGGGTAAGGAAGTTAGCTAATGAGATAACGATCCAATATGTGTGTAAGCTAGTGACTGAGTGAATGAGTGAGAATGCGATTGAGTGAAACAGTGAAAGAGTTAGAGGTTATATAAGTGAATGCATAAGAGAATCAGTTTGTGAGTAGATAAGAAAAAAATGAGGGAATATGTGAATGTATGATACTGTGAGTGAGTGAATGTTTGAGATTGGAAAAATAATGAATGGGTTAGTCTTCACTAAACCATTCAAAGTGCGATTTTTTAAAAAGATCGAAAACCCCATAAAAACCGTGAAAAATCGATTCCTGACGAAGTCAGTTTTTATTTCACGCCGATTTTAGAGTTTTTGACGGTTTTTAGAATTCACTTGGTTTTGATTTACATGGAACGTATCCCTCGTGTAAAAACCGACTTCAGTGTATTTTCAGTTTCATTTTCATTTTCAGTTCAATTATGTTTAGCTGTACGTCTCAGTACTTTGTATGATAATTTTGTTTTAATTCCATTATTTTATATTATTGTTTTGGAGTCATTCACAAATCACAACCTTTCTGCACGCCATTTAGCAACTTTCCAAATAATAACAGAAAGACTTGTATTGTATTGAATTTATAAAATGAATTTAACATTAAAGTTGTGAATAATCGACAGTCACATATACGTTCCATCCAGTCGTTATAAATTATGAGTCGTTTTACCCCATGTTCCCCAAGCGTAATACGGCTGATTAGAGTCTCGTAAATATGAATTATATTTTGTTATATACTAACATATAGTTAGTCTACATCTATATGCTTAGAAAGGTAGATAATAAGTTCATCGCACCTGGAAATAACTTGTATTTCACAGAAAAATCTCAAATTTTATCACAACTTTCGAGACCCCGATTTTAAAATGGCGCAAATTTGCGCAAGATTTTATTTCGGGATTACAAAATATGGATGTATATCTAGCGGCTATGTACTGAAATATTACCGAATATCGCCGAATAACGAAATGCCAGACCAATGAAATTGTGAGTTTTTCATCTTTTTTTTATTCAAAAGTAACAACTACTGATTCCTCTATATATTTCAAAACAATTGATTTTTTCCATGAATTCAATGTGTATGGACTACTAAGCATATGCGGTATTTCGAAAAATTTCGTTTCAGGTGGTTCGAAACGAAATTCCGCGGAATTTCGCGGAATTTGAGCATGGCGAAATCTGATTTCTTGATTTCGTTTCGTTTCGTAAAATTACAAAAATTTCGCTAGAAAAAACTAGCTTCTAACGAAATTTAACGGAATTCCGCGGAATTTCGAAACGAATTTAAACTAATCCATACTTTATATTATAAAAAAATTTTGGCTGCGCCGCTGAACAAAATCGTTAAGTTGTTTTCAAAACTTTAGGTTATACAATTTTTTCTATTACGGCTAACTAACCCCATTCTTGGTCTTGAGTTCAGTCGATACCAAGGTATCTCAGTGACAAACATGTTACTGAGATAACTTGCGTATTTCACAGCAAAAGGGTATATCACAATAGTCCTAAAATCTGGACGCAGTGATCTTCACCCGACAAACGAGGAACCCCATTCTTAGGCGACAAATACGTAAGTAGTTTTCTTCTATAAAACGTCTTCAGTGTTTCCATGACTAAAATTTTGTGATATTTTTTTACTATTTGCACAATATGAATGCGGAATCGATCGATAGCGGGCTTGGTAGTCATATGGCTACTGCTTCTGCCTCATACGCAGGAGGTCGTGGGTTCAATCCCAGGTCCGTTCCACTCTCCTACTTTGTATCTTTCTCTTTATTTCTCATGTTCTAGCAATCGCTAGGACTGGAAATAGACTTCCATACCGTTTCCATTACTATTCCTATACCTTCAACTTGAGTATTCTAACAGTAATCTGCTAGAATTGGAAATGAACTATAGAGCTCGTTTCCTACATCCAATTAGAAATTACATCAGTTACCTTCTCCTATCTATCACATTGGCAGCTCGTTAACCAAGACGGACCTCTGCCTCTTCAACCTAACCCAGAAATTTCAACAAATTCCGCATGAACTCGTGGCAAGTGCAGAGGTATATTCGGCTTGCAGTGGGCGTGTGATTGCATCACCATTTCCTCCCCCTTCCCTGCATTGACTTGCATTCTGACGTGGCAGGCGCCAGTATGACTTAACAAATGAGATCACCAGTACTTGTACATTGAAGATGTGTGCTAGCCCCAAGCAAACATCTGTTGGTTCCCTGTGCAAGAACAGCTGATCTGGTCATAATGGAGTAGCAACTACGAGCAGTCAATCAAGCTCAAGCTCATGCTCAACATGAATGCGGAATCGATCGTGTTGCTGCTGGTCATGGGACGGCAGCTAGTCCGGGAGAACGCGAAGTGATAAAAATCTTCCTCGCGTAGCAGAAATTTGTTTAACCAGTGTGCAATCGATCGTGTTGATGCTGATCACGCCAGTTAGTGTGGGAGAACGCGAAGTGATAAAACTAATGTCTGCATCAAAGAGCACAAAATTATTTAGTGCGGAATCGATCGTGTTGTAGAAGATTATTAAACGAAGCACATTGATCTTGCGTTGGATTGATTTGAAACACAGTTTTCATCTTCTTGTTTTCAAAATAACTTCGTTTACAATAAATATTTTGTCGCTTACCAAGGGGTTTCACATGAATAACCTTCTCAACTAACCAACGATTCGTTTTCCGTAGCGCTCACGGAGATGCAGAGCATACCTCGGTCTCTTAAAACAATGAGTGTTACACTAATTTTCGTCTCCTAATACTAAATTGACTATAAGCACCGTTATTGACCAGCATCGTTATTATTCATGAATTGGAAACTCCGAAGCAAGTATACAATAAGAATAACTTTTTTGTATCCCAAGAATAGGAGAAGAGGTTTGGTTGTGGGCACCCTTTTGTCTTTGACCGATAACTTTGGCCCTAGTTGATCTCATGCCGACATTTGTATACCAATGGAAAGCTAGACTGTGTACCTTATTTCAATCAATTATGTCTAAATAATTATTAAAAACGGCATGAAAAGGTCATTTGAAATAAATTAGGGAGCAACTAAAATGATGTTGAATGATTTGTTAATAAAATAAGGGTGCCCACAACCGAGTTTCGCAGCCGTTTTGGAAAACGAAGAAAAAAAATGCATATTTGCTGTTTCTCGGCTAATCATGATTATCAACTACGACGTGTACAGTTAAGAAACGTTATTAAGCTCTTCTTCAACTATTTGCACAATATGTGAGGAACATTGCAGATTTGTGGGCATTTCTAGATCTACGCAAGAAATTTGCAAAAAAAATCCAGAACGGGTTGAAAGATCATTAAAATTGCTGAAAATTATTTACTTATGATTGCTTTCAGCACATACTGACCAATGGTCAGTGACCATAACAGCTGTTCTCATCTGCCAAGGACACACACAATAGGTCAGTTTGTCGAGCTGATTGTATATAAGACTATCGGTCTGTGAAATGCACATAATTCTTTTTGTGAGCAAATGTATGCTATGTATGTAGACGAGGAATAAGAAGGAATACATTTTGGCAAACACACCCTTTTCAAATGTTGATGTAGTAATATCAATTCTATATCTGCGTATACGCCAGGCAGATGTGGATACATAGTTAAGTATCCCACTAAATAAAAAAATAAATCTAAGCATACGTTTTCAAATTTTGACTATGTCAATACTGTAGAACCACGCTGACAAGATAATATGAAGTATGCTTCAGCATAATTACATAATTCTTAAGTGAACTAAGGTTTTAAACGAAATTTGAATCCGTATATGAAAAATCCCACAATTTCTTTATTTTTATATACTTACTTATATAAAACTGATATAAAATTGATCAGATTCAGGAGCACACGCTCCACGATGAATTCCTATGAAAGCAGCACAAATGCTGGGGTATTGCCTTATCGCCAATGGTATATGCGGCGAGAATGTGGCGATTTATCACAGATTGCCTCTTCAGTTATTATAACTCTTTTGGTCGCAAAACAGTTATTCGACTTCGAAAAAGTTAAATCAGAATTGCGTACATAATGTAGAACCAATTCAATAAAAATTCCGCGGAAAAAAAAATCAAAACTTCGTTTCGTTTCGAAAAATTTCGAATTAAATGAACCTCGATTTCGTATCGTTTCGAAGTCTCGAAAGAAATCTATACTTCGTTTCGTTTCGATCCGAATTTTAAATTTCGTTTCGTTTCGTTTCGTTAGGAAAAGTGTGTTATCGCATACCCTTATGGACTACTATATTACCACCATAATCATCATCCGTGCTAGTAATACGCGAGGAGAAGTGGATGAACGCTGTCGTCAGAGGAAAAGTAGAATCACTGAAATTTAACACGGCAAGGTATAGCCAACGGAATTGAAAATAATTTTAAAAATTACAAACAGAGTTTATTTTGAAAATGATTTATTGGGCGGGATTAGAAATTCAATAAACATTAAAAGTAGTACCATCTCCGGAATCATTTCAAGAGAAAACTTCATTGTCATTAAAAATCAAATTAATATATGTATAATGTAGACAATCAAAATTCTAACCTCATGCTATAAATTATTTGTAAATAAATATCAGTTTTTAATTTTGAAAATTATTTTGAGAGCTGCATCCCATACCTCGCTGTGAATTTTTTTTCATGATGCTACTTTTCCTTTGAATGACAGAATTCATTCTTCTCCTAGCGTATGTGAATTAAGGTTATACAGAATGAACACCGAAATGATTAATTTCATGCTATGAAAAAGCCTACCGCAAAAATAAAAATGTTAATGAAAAACCGCAAAGTTTCATAGAGTCGTAGCTGTCAAAATATCATTGCAAATGAAAGAATGTATACAGATAGCAGGTCCCACACTATTCAGCTATTTTTTACATATTTTTACACTGCGAAAAAGCCATTTTTTTTAAATCAACTTTTCTCCGGCTAGATTGGCAAAATACCCCTAAGTGTGCCGAAAGCTTGTCACTGCCGGAAACTTAAACTGAAGCGGAAATTAAATCTTGTTCCAAATTTTTTTTTCCAATATGTAAACACCAAACTAAAGACTGACAATTTTCCCTCAATAATGTACATTAAATAACAAAGTGGGTACTGATGCTGATGAGATTTGCAATTTGTTTGCTGATTATTTCCGTGAAATTTACGCTGAACACTCAGAGGAGTACCGTGATCGCGCGTTTTTTTATTTCTATCCTGAGTTCTCAAGCGATATAAGCGTCGACCAAATTAATGTTCTTGACATCTTGGACGCGTTAAAACAATTGGATGTAACAAAGAGTACCGGTCCAGATGCTGTTCCCCCCGTATTTCTGAAAATTATGGCAGCTGAACTCACTGCTCCTTCGCTTTGGCTTTGCAATATGTCATTAAAATCTGGAGGATTTCCTAAACCGTGGAAAACTTCCTTTCTGGTGCCGCAATTACCGCGGAATCGCTCTTCTCTCCACCATTCCAAAATTTTTCGAAGCAATTGTTAATGAGAAAATATTCAACCAAATAAAAAATAGGATTACTACAATGCAGCACGGATACTTTAAAGGTCGGTCGACAGCTACACGGCACCCTGGAACGACATCCCCAATCTCAAAGACCAGCGAGTCATTTCTCGCCTTCGCACCGGACACACCCGATTTTTACACAATAATTTCGGCGGTATGCCCTTCCGGACCTTTTGTGAAATCTGTGAGGTACAAAACTCAGTAGAACATGTAATTTGCCGGTGTATAAAGTTTGACATTCCTCGAGCTAGTTAAGGAATTTCGACGAACACCCGAGATGCCTTGGCGACGATTCCGCAAACCTATCAGCCCTCATGTGCTTCCTTAAAGCTCCACCACCCAACCCGAGCATAAGTGTCACTCACAAAAATACTCACTTTCATTGATTTGGTTGTAGCACCTCAAATGTGACCAAATTTGGTCGTTTCATAATATTGGCACATTCCTATGACTGACAAAGCTAAAATGCCGGTCCAAGTGCGTTGTGCCGTACACTGACTTTGTCAAAGTGATCGAGTCGGTGGTTCACTGAACCCTGAGGAAGGTTAACATGTGCTCATGATCAAGCCTCGGTTGCTGCACAGTGTACACCCCCGCTGGCCAAGTAGCGGATTGCAAAATAGTCGCTATGGGTTTAGCCCTCGTTGACCCTACAGTTCATATCTACGTCAATGAACGACTACACCTCATTATGGTGGAAAGCGCTGGTTAACCTATCATTGACTAAGACTACCTTCAGCTTAGCTTGGACCTGACCTCTTATTGGCACAGCGGCTACCCCACTCCACGGGGCTTCAGGTTATTCAGCCGAAGACCATTAGATCGAATAATGGTCCTTAAGCCGAATGACCAGTTAGAAGTTTAAAAACAAAAGTGAGAAATTAGAAACGAAACGAAGTGAGAAGTGAGCAAACAAATTGCAAGAAGTGAGAAGTGACAAATGAGAAATGATAAGTGAGAAATAAGAGTGAGAAGTTAGTAGTGAGGAGCTAGAAGAGAGCAGTGAGAAATGAGAAGTGAGAAGTGAAAAGTGATTAATGAGTGAGAAATGAGAAGCGAACAGTGAGAAATGAGAAGTAGTAGAAGTGAGAATAAAGATGAGTGCAGAGATAATAAAGATAGATGAGAGAAATTAAAAGAAAGAAGGAATAAGGAAGAAGAAAGAAGGAGAAGTATCAAGGATGTAGGAAGAAGGAAGAAGAAAGAAAAAAGAAGAAGGAAGAAATAAATGAGTAGGAATAAGCAAGAATTACGAAGGAAGAAAGAAGAAAGAAGAAGAAACAAGGAAATAGAAAGAAGGAAAAAAGAAAAGAAAAAGTAAAGGAAGAAAAAAAAGTAAGAAAAAAGATGGAGGAAAGAAGAAGGAAGATGGAGAAAGAAATAGGGAAAATAGAAGATGGAATAAGGAGAAAGAAGAATAAGAAGAAAGAAGACGAAAGAAGAAAAGAGGAAGAAGAAAGAAAAATGAGTAAAGAGGAAAGAAGAAAGTAGAAAAAAGAAAGAAGGAAGAATTAAGCAATGCAGCAATAAGAATGAAGCAAGAAGGAATAAGAAAGAATGAAGATGTAAAATGGAAGAAGAAAGTATATGGAAGAAGGAAGAACGAATAACTGGAAAGAAGGAGGAAGCAGGAAGAAAGAAGAAGGTAGGAAAGAAAAGGAAGAAGTAAGAAGAAATAAAGAAGAAGTAAGAAGGAAGATGGAAAAAAATGGAGAAGGAGTAAGAAAGAAGGAAGAAGAAAGATGAAAGATGGAAGAAGGTAGAAGTTAGAAGAGAGGAATGAGAAATGAGAAGTGAAAAGTGAGATGTCAAGAGTGTGAAATGAGGAGTGCAAAGTGAGATGTGTGAAAAGAGAAGTGAAAATTGAGAAATGAGAAGTGAAACATGAAAGTGAGATATGAGAAGTGAGAATAAAGATGAGTGAAGCAAGTAGAAAGAAGTAAAAACGGAAAAGATAGAAGAGAGGAATTAACAGAAAGAATGGTAGGTAGAAGAATTGAGGAAGAAGTATCAAGGATGTAGGAAGAAGGAAGAAGAAAGAAGGAAGAAGAAATAAATGTGTGATAAGAAGGAAGAAGAAAGGATTACGAAGGAAGAAGAAACAAGGAAATAGGAGAAAGGAAATAAGAAGAAAGAGGAACAAGAAAAAGAAGAAAGTAGAAAAAAGAAAGCAGAAAGAAGAATGAGGAAAGAAGGAAGCAACGCAATATGAAGAATGATTATGTAAAAGGAAAAAAAAGATTAAGGAAGAACGAAGAATGAAGAAGGAAGAAGAATGTAGAAGGAGAAGGAAGAAGTAAGAAGAAAGGAAGAAGTAGTAAAAAGGGATATGAAAAAGGAAGAAGGATGAAGAAGGAAGGAAGGAAGAATGAAGGAAAAAGAAATAAGAAAGATGGAAGAAGTAAGAAGAAAAATGTAAGAAGAAATGAGAATGAAGAAAGAAGAAGCAAGAAGCAACAATTAAAAGCAAGCAAGAAGCAAGAATGAAAAATGAAGAAAGAAAAAAAGAAAAAGGAAGAAGGAATGAAAAAGGAAAAAGCTCAAAATAATTTTCATTAAGCAGGAAGATCAAAAAGGGAGATTGAAAATGAAAATTGAAAAAGAATGAAAAAAAGCCGCCGTTTGGCCTAGTGGCAATTCGGCCTATAGGCCTCCACTCCACTGCCCAAGCATTGAAGTCACCCACGATGACAACCAATTTCTGACCCACGAGATCGGACGAAAGTCTATAGACTATTTGGGTGAATTTTTCGCATCAGTAAGTGTACGCTTGAAAGTCTCGCTAATAAAGACATAAAAAAATTGTACGTCGAAAACTCAGGCAAATTCGATCGGCAACCTACCGTTTTGACTCAAATCTCGAACAGACTCATATTCCGAACACTTGTGACATGGAGATTTATTGGAAAAGTTGCGTTATTATTCCATAAATTAACAAATGGCGTACATATCAAGGTCATTATAATTGTACACCAATGAGATGACGTTGAAATTTTGCATTTTGGTGCTGTTCGGAATTTAAATCACAGGGCTCGGATCTTGGGACAATTTTCACTTTATGCGATTGAAACAATTGGTCGATTAAAATAGATGCTGTCCAATGAGCAGCTTGAAGTAGCTCAAAGTTTTCCTGCTCATGTCTATTTGTTGACAAAAAGCTGGTCATTGGACAGCAGTGTAGTTTAATTCTAGTGGCATAAAGACCTCCGAAGTATAAAATGAGCTTAAGTGTTCGGAATATCAATCAAAACGGTATTTGGAAATCATTTGGAAAATATAAAATAGTTTCTAATTATATGTACACACCCCGTACAATCCTCAACCACACATATCGTGATGACTCCATACGCTGTTTGTAAACATCACATACGATCGTCACATAAGTTATTCAGTGGAATAAAAATATCAAATCGAAACGCACGTTTTTCATACTGCCGGTCAGCGATTGGGGCCCTCCTTAGCCGTGCGGTAAGACGCGCGGCTATAAAGCAAGACCATGCTGAGGGTGGCTGGGTTCGATTTCCGGTGCCACAATTTTCGGATTGAAAGTTTTCTCGATTTCCCAGGGCATAAAAGTATCATCTTGTTAGCCTCATGATATACGAATGCAAAAATGGTACCTTGGCTTAAAAACCTCGCAGTTAGTAACTGTGGAAAAACTAAATGAACACTAAGCTGCGAGGCGGCAATTTCCCAGTGGGGGATGTAATGCCAGTAAGAAGAAGAAAGAAGAAGAAGAAGATCAGCGATTTCATACGAACAAGATATTTTTTTTTCGTTTTTTACTACGACTTTGGAGTCCAAACAGTTTGGAGTGTTTCCACCCGAACACTTTCGCCGTGATCATATCACCGGTTGTGAATTGTAATATGTCTCGAGTGATCCCTGCACGCTTTGCACATAGTGAACGGACATAAACTGTCATATTTTTATCAGTACTTTTTCCATTCTAAAGCGAAAGTTCTCCCAAATAAGCACATGATAGTTCTATTCAATTGATTGCAATCAACAAAACTTAGTGGATTTATTCAGACAAATTTTGTCTTTTGTGTCGAGCTCCCTGAAAAGTTTCTCAAATTCCGAACAGCACCAAAACCCACAAATGACATACGTTTGAGGTTTTTTTTTGTAGACAGTAATAATTGACCTTTAATCTACTGGGAAAATATGTTTACTTTAACAATCTATCGTGCTCCAAATTAGTTTTCATTTCATCAAGATTTGAAAAAGGGATTTGTGATTTGAATCAGAACGGTACATAATCGTCCTAATTATATTTTGGATCATTATAGTACAGATATTTTATTGCCCCAGCTCTGTACTGAATAGCCCAACTTCATGCACAGCTCCAGCAACCTCTTTCATGCAGAATATGCTCCCTTGTTTAACGCTGAAATAGGATTTATTTACCACTTAATCTTCCTGTTTGACCTAGATTTTCCACTGAATTATCCATCCGAACAACATTAAGCTTCAATTAAATCATAACGAGAGAAGTTTCATAAAATCCTTATCAAAGGCTAATTCCAATATAAGATTGAAGTTCACGTGTCTCATTAAACCCATATTAGCATTGATTAATGCATCTATGTAAGTGGATAAAAGCTGGCGCAAAAGTTCTTCGCGTGCTTCAATATCCAAAGGATTGCTTCTGCCATGCGGCTCCTAGTTACATCGTGTCTTTTTAATCCCTTCAGCCATACGCACCATGCTGCTCACGTTGGTCGGAGTGTGTGCTGGTAATCCGACATTTCATCTCGAAGCATTCCAGATCTGTAGCAACGCAACGTTCTACTAGATTAGAGCACGACCGTGCGATGCAAAGTATTAGTTCATCACGTGATGGGAACATCAAACAACAGCTCCGATGCCGGTAAATCACCATCTTCGGGTAAAAAGGCAGATAAATGTCCCGAGCGAAGTACGATGAGCGGCATAATAGCTGATGATGCAAATGATGCTTTTGAGATTCGGAGACACTTCAAAGCAAAAGATCCGCACTGCAGAAGCTTGATGCGATAATCAATTCACGTGCATGTGTTAAATGCATGTTACTGTCAGTGCACGGAAATATGGAATTTGGTTGTTGGATGATGCCGTTCTATAGAATATAGCTTCCTGATAACCATTGCCACGAAAATGTCGTTATTTTGGTTTTAATACTGAATAGCTGCACCAGGAACAGAAACAATGCTTTGTAGCATTTCGTCGAGCAGTAGATTGCATCGTCGTGGGTTCGCTTTTTGATTCTAACACCGAGTGCACGAAGAAAGAATAGAAACGTTCTTTTGTAGGATTCCACTCAGTATCCGCAGAAGGCATCATTACTAGTTGTGTTCAACAGAGTAGCTCGAAACTATATTTATACAGCAGACGATTCCAGCTATTCTAGTACAATTGTTCGAAAAGATCTACTTTAAAATAAAAGCTACTTTTTGTTTGCTTTTTTATGATTTCCAAAACTATCTTTTGCAGAGTTTTTGCAGTCAAACAATAATCGCCGTTGATAGTTTTCATGGTTTCTTCTTTCATTAGTTTATTTTCTGATAGGCACAATCAATTATAATTACACATGTTCTGCTAATCGAAAAATTATGAGAAACATTTGAGGCACATTGTTGACCATCTTCCCATACTGAGATACATTTGAGTAAGCGGAAATAGGGATAATGATCGAAGAAGCAAAACACAGACAGCGTTTCTCAATGGCCAATCATTAAGTCAGCTATGAATGAACCCAATCTCCATTGCCTATAGTTGATACGCGTCTGATAATGGTCCGTGTGCGTGGCTGTCAGCAATATCAATTTGCCAGAAGGGCGTGTTCGACTCTTATGGAACAAGCCATTCAGCTCGACTAGATTCGAACATTGCATAAAAGTCGCAAACCGCCCGCCTGTTGATACCCATCATTGCCGGCGCGCTCGCTGATCCACTCCCATTGCAATCGAGTGGAAAACTCATTAAAATATATTTAGAACCCCATTCGTAGTGAAATGGGTACACAACCGTATCAAGTGACTCCCCGCAGACGAAGACGAGCTAAATGAAGTCCTTCGAAGACAAACCGTGGTTATCGTGAAATGGGGAATAATCGACCGGGAAATTGTTATTAGTTTTGATGGTTTTTTGTGGCGTACGCGAAGTCACGAATACAAATGGGGCGCTTGAATGAAGTAGGACACAGCCCACTAGGTTCATGTCCGGTTATGTTTACAATCGGAATCGGAATGAGTCGTTGACATGAAAACACGACAAGACCGCCCTCGGCCCGCCGATCGCCCCACTACTGTCGGGTACACCACACCGCTAGATTGAATAGTGGTTGCTGTAGATGCCAAACTGGAAAAGGAGCTGAAACCAGCGGCACTATTATCCTATTTCGAAGCAGCTTAATGAACCGTTTATGCGATAGCGATCTATGTAATTTATTGAGTATTGTTGGTGTCGATGTTTGGTGATGGCTAGTTTGGTTTCATTTGTCAGATGGCAGTGTATCTTGGCGTCAAGCAAGCAATAATATGAATAGTATTGATTGGATAGGTACCGTGTGGAATTGATTGATTTCTGTGGACATGTTTAGGGATTAGTAGAATGACTATCATAATTAGTGCATGTCTATTTTAATCTTTCACATTATTTGGTGTTACGAATGACAAGTACACTTGTGCTCTCTGACTAGTGGTCGATTCCGCGTCAGCGACCAATTGAGATGTTGTACGTTTTTTACACTTCCGCTGCTTTTTCCAACATCAGGACCCGGAGAACCTTGCAGTACTCAATCACTCTACATGTACCTGACTAAAATAAAAACTATCGTTTTTCGACCAAATATGGTGCATGCTCCTTGTGCTACATTGAATAGAATGTGTACAAAGCATAACTTCTTGATCTTGGCCATACAGGATTTTCCTGGAGTAAGACCTTTTGATCTGGAAGCACTAAAAGGTCACTCCCGTCCCCAACGACCTCATCTCGGCGCCGTCCCCCAAGATCTCTTGGGCCAGCCGTCCCGCTCTTGGTGCGTCTGACGCGTCGCTCGTCCTGTCCCAGCGCCAAAAGCAAAAGCTACCTTCCCACTTCTTATTTCTTTTATCTCACTTCTTACATCGTACATCTCACATATTACTTCTCACTTCTCATGTTTCACTTCCGAATCCTTTCATCTCACTTTTTGCTTCTCACTATTTACTTCTCACATTTCACTTTTCAGAAATCACTTTCCACTGCTCACCTTTTACTTCTCACTACTCGCATATCATTCCTTACTTCACACTTCCCGAATCTCATACCTGACTTCTCGCTACCGTTTTCTCACTTCTCTTTCTCCCTTCTAATTTCTCACTTCTCACCACGCCTCCGCCGCCGACAGTTTTTGACACGCCGCCGCCGCCGAAATCGGCCCACTGCCGCCAAAATTTTGTCATGCCGCTGATTAGTTATTTTCCACGCCGATTCAGATTTATAGAAGTGCACAGAATTTTCCGAGCAAATTCCGAAGATCCAGTGTAGTTTTCGTAAAATTTCCTGGATATCCTTACAACATAACGTTGGAACTCCATAGATTGTTTCGTAAGAACTCCTAAGATTTCTTTCCGAAAATTTTGAAGAATTTTCTGACGAAATTTCGAAAAGCTCTCCATAAAAACGAAGAAAAACTTCGAGTGGAAAAAACCAAAGGATTTTCCGGAAGACTTCCCATAGAAACCCGAAAAAAATTTCCTTACAATATAATTTTTGAACGCCGAAGTCCACGAGGTCGATGGTTGTTTGACCGAGTACGCCATTTGACTTAGCAAATCATTTGGTCGAAAAGGACATCTGGCCGGCAGAATAGTTCGATTGGTTGACAAATACGTTTGGCCGAAAATGCCATATTTGATAGACTGATCATTTGGCCAAAAAGAATATTCGGACGAAAGTGTAATTCGGTCATTTTATCGACTGGTCATTTTATTGATGATATATTAACGAAATGCTGTATCGCGTCAGCTATACCTAAGGTGGCAGCCCCATCATCGCGATGTAGGTAACGCGACCCCGGTAAGGTAGCTTACTGAAGCCTCTCAAATACCACGAAAAATGGAGATAGAAGAAAAAGAGAACGTTATTTTTGGCAACCGACCCGGCAACGAAATAAGGACTATGATTGGAAACTCGGTACCTGGAATGTCAGGACCCTAAATGAACCTGGACGAGTGAGCCTTCTGGCTCGTGAACTGCAGAAGGTTGGAGTGAACGTGGCTGCTATTCAAGAAGTCGGATGGCCTAGATCCGGAGAACGTGAATTCCGAGCCGTGGACCCCACGACCAATACTGCATTCAAGTATAACATCTATCACAGCGGCGGTGAAAAAGCAGAGCATGGAGTAGGTTTCGTAGTGATGGGCAAGCAGATGAAGCGAGTGATGCGGTGGAAACCCATTAGCGAACGAATCTGTGTGTTGAGGATACGGGGCAAATTCTTCAATTACAGCCTAATCAACGTTTACGCACCGACAAACGATAAATCCGACGATGTGAAGGACACGTTTTATGAATGTCTTGATAAAGCCTATGGAGAGTGCCCAAAGCATGACGTGAAAATTGTTATCGGAGACGCAAACGCTCAGGTCGGTAGAGAGGACTTTTTCCGTCCCATAATCGGTAGGGAGAGCCTTCACTCCGCTACCAATGACAACGGCCTACGGCTAGTAAATTTTGCTGCTGCCAGAGGGATGGCCATCAGTAGCACCTACTTTGCACGAAAGAACATCCGAAAGCACACCTGGAGACACCCAAATGGTGAAACTTGCAACCAGATAGACCATGTTCTGGTGGATGGGCGCCATTTCTCGGATGTTATCGATGTGCGGACATTCAGAGGTCCGAACATTGACTCTGATCACTCTACCTCGTTGTCAGTAAAATTCGATCACGGTTGTCAACTGTATCGAACGAAAGATCACAGCAAACGATGCGTTACAATATCCAACGATTGTCGGCGGAAGGAGTATCGGCTGAGTACCGCCAGAAGCTCGACGAACGGATAAGTGCAATCAACGTTAGCGACAACATCAACGATCTATGGGAGTCGATCCATGGAGCGGTGAGCTCAACAGCACGAGAAGTGGTAGGCACTGCACAGAAGCGACCCAGGGCGGGTTGGTTCGATGTGGAGTGTCAGAGAGTGACAGACGAGAAGAACGTTGCCAGAAGCCGGATGTTGGTGTCGGGTACCCGATCGAATAGAGATCGGTACAAGGAAGCAAGAGCAGCCGAAAAACGAACCCACCGCAGGAAGAAAAAAGAGTACGAAGAACAAGTTATTAGTGAGGCGCAGGAAAAAATGTAGCAGAACGATATGCGGAGGTTTTATGAGTCTGTCAATGGCGTGCGGAGAAAGACAGCGCCATCTCCCGTTACGTGCAATGACCAACAAGGGAATTTGCTGACAGATAAAACTGAAGTGGCTGCCAGGTGGAAGCAACACTTCGAGACTTTGTTGAATGGAGGAAGTGACGGTGCATCGGTGAACAGAATAAATATTAGCGACGATGGACAAGCTGTGGAGTCACCTACACTAGATGAGGTTAAAAAAGCTGTCAAAGAGCTGAAAAACAATAAGGCTGCGGGGAAGGACCAGCTCCCGGCTGAACTTCTCAAACATGGCAGTGAGCAGCTTTATGAAGTTCTGCACCATATTATGTCGAAAATATGGGAAGACGAGGAAATGCCTGCTAGCTGGTTGGACGGCCTCATTTGCCCTCTCTTTAAGAAAGGGCACAGACTGGAGTGCGCCAATTACCGAGGAATAACCCTCCTTAATTCGGCGTACAAAATTATGTCCCGTATTCTGTTCAACAGATTGAGACCGCTTGAAGAGTCCTTCGTCGGCGAATACCAAGCAGGTTTTCGTGAGGGCCGATCAACGACGGATCAAATGATTACCCTGAGACAAATCCTTGATAAATGCCGGGAGTACAACTTGCAGACACGTCATCTGTTTATTGATTTCAAGGCGGCGTACGATTCAGTGAAACGGAATGAATTATGGCAAATTATGCTTGAACATGGTTTTCCGGCGAAACTGATACGGCTGATTCGTATAACGTTGGACGGATCGAAATCAAGTGTAAGGGTTGCGGATGAAGTATCGACGTCATTTGTTACCTTAGATGGATTGAAGCAGGGTGATGCACTCTCGAACCTACTGTTCAATATAGCGCTCGAGGGAGCGATTAGGAGAGCTGGTGTGCAAAGAAGCGGTACCATTATCACAAAATCGCATATGCTCCTGGGATTTGCGGACGATATCGATATTATCGGAATTGATCGCCGTGCCGTGGAAGAGGCTTTTGCGCCTTTTAAGAGGGAGACATCGAGGATTGGACTCATGATCAATACCAGCAAAACGAAGTACATGGTCGCTGGCAATCAACGTGGGTTCATTAGTGGTGGTGGTAGCGAAATAGTGCTGGATGGTGAAAAATTTGAAGTGGTAGAAGAATTTGTGTATCTTGGAACATTAGTGACGTGCGATAATGATGTTACCCGCGAGGTGAAAAGGCGTATTGCAGCTGCAAATAGGGCTTATTACGGACTTCGTAACCAGCTTAAGTCCCGTAGTCTGCAAACGAAAACAAAACTCGCGCTGTATACTACTCTGATTCTTCCGGTGGCTTTATACGGCCATGAGACATGGACGTTAAAGGAGGCTGATCGGCGAGCTCTCAGGTGTTTGAGCGTAAGGTGCTGCGGACAATACTCGGCGGTAAACAGGAGAACGGTATCTGGCGGCGTCGCATGAATCACGAATTGTACCAGGTGTATAAAGGGCTGGATATTATCAAGCTTATACAACACGGCAGACTACGGTGGGCTGGTCACGTTGTTCGTATGCCGGAAGAACGTCAAGCGAAGATAATATTTAGTAGAGAACCCGGAAGAGGCCGCAGGCTTCGTGGAAGGCCGCGTACACGATGGCTTTTTGCAGTTGAAGAGGACCTGAGGGCGCTCAATGTTCAGGGCGACTGGAAGCGATTGGCCCAGGATCGAGTCCAGTGGAGAAGGATACTCCATTCGGCGTAGGTTCATCGAAGAGCTGTAGCCCATCAAGTATCAAGTATCATTTTATTGAAAAAGTCGTTTGGTTGAATAGGACATTTGGTTTAAAGGTTATTCGGCCGAAAGAACATATTCGTGCCAGATGGCTCTTTCTGCCAAACGACCATTTCTATCAAACATCTTTTTCGACCAAATGATCCATTCGATCAAAAGACATTTTCGATCATACGGCCACTTCGGCAAAACGGCATTTATAGACAAAGGACCTGTTAGTGCTAATAACTTTTTTGACCGAATTACCAATTCAGCTCCCTGTCCCTTTCGGCTGTATGTCGCTTTTGGTCAAGTGAAATGCTCGGTCAAACCATTTTCGACCTAACAACCGTTTCGGACAAACGTTCAATTCGGCGAAGTGGAATAAAAAAATGACTTTCCTCAGAATTACTTTCGGTAAAACGACGGGAAGAAACTCATCTGGTCGAAAATGTCATTTAGACGAAATGGACATACGGTCGTAAGTTTCATTCGGCCAAATTGATCATATGGCCAAAAAGTAACTTGTCTAAATAGGTCATTTAACCGAAAATGCCGTTTGCCGAAATGGTCGTTTGGCTGATTTTTTTAACTTTCCGTGAATTTTGAAATGACCCCAGTCCTCCACCGTTGGCTTAAAATTTCATTTAATCACACGGCCGAAAATGTCGTTCGGCCGAACTGATCCTTTGCTCGAAAAAGTCGTTTGACAGAAAGGCCTTTTGATCGAAAATGTCATTTGACTAAACGGATCGAGATTTTTGATCATATACAATCAGTTTTCATTTCTGGAAAATCCGCACAACCGTGTGTACAACAAGCAAACAAACAAACAGATATCCCGGCATAAATTACCTTTGTTAAATGGCTTTCGGCAAACTATTAGCAGATTTTCAGCAACTTTGACAGATATCTAAACATAAAAAAGTTTTACAAATTGCTGAGATCTACCGTGACCTTCCGCAAAATGGCATTTTCAACCAGATGACCTATTCGTCGAAAAGATCTGTTGGGCAAACACCTTTTTCTGCCAAATTTCGCTTTCGGTCAAATGAAATTAACGGTTTTCGAATCAATAACCGTTTCGCTCAAATATTAGTTTTGGCCAAATGGAATTCGGCTAGATGACTTTCAGCGTAACATGTGTTTGGCCAAATAACTTTTCGTCGAATGGCTCTCGGTCAAACGACCTTTTCTCTTTTTGCATTATTTCCCGTGAAATTCTTATGGACAATACAAAAGTATTACCGAATAAATCTTAAGAAACTCCCTTAATTTTCCAAAAAGAATATAAAAGAATCCCATGGGACTTCCAAAGAATTTCTCATAGAAATTCCAAACAATTTTCCTTTAAAATCCAAAGAATTTATTAAATCCACTTTTTGAACAGTTTTCCGTGGAATTTCCAGAAAATGTACCGTAAAAATTTCAGGGATTTTCTCATGAAAAGTCCTAAGAGTTTCCCGCTGATATTTTGAAGAATTTTCTGTGAAAATATTCAGCAGAAATTTCGAAGAGCTTCACCAGGATATGTTGAACAATTTTCTGTAGAAATTTGCAACAATTTCCCGTGATAATTCTGAATAATTTTTCCTGATTATTCCGTAGAATTTTCTGCTATTTTTTTTTTTTGGATTTCCGGAGACCCTCCCTTGAAAATTCTACAAAGTTTTCTTTTGGAAACTTTAAACTAATTTCCGTGGAAAATTAGAAAATAAATTCCATTTGAAAATTTTGCGTTATCTGGGCCGGGGACGTACATTAGAGTTCGTTCACAAATTATGTAATGCTATTTTTGCCGATTTCGCTCCCCTCGTAACTCCCCACGCTCCCCTCGTAACAACTTTTGTATGGAAGCTTTATTTTTTTGTATGAACCGTAACGCTTGACCTGACTCCACCCTCCTCCTATAGCGTTACGTAATTTGTGAACAGCCCCGTAGATTGTTACGACGATATATAACTTGAAAATGTCTCGGAAAAATAAAAAAATCGAATGGAATTAAAAAGACGCCACGCCGACGACCAAAATTATGACAAACGCCGACGCCGACGATTTTCGGACCGGCGCACACCTCTACTTCGCACATCTTACTTCTCACCCTTCACTTTTTACTTTTCCCTACTCGCTTTCCGTTTCATACCTCTCGTTTCTTACTTCTCAGTTTTTACTTCTCATTATTCACTTCTTACTCCTCACTTCTCACTTAACACTTTAAGAATACGTGTTAATCTAGTTTTTGATTTCTCACTTTTCAAAAATAGAAAAGCTCATAACTGACACACTATATTTATTTATTCCCCAAGATCTAGTACATTATACTTTTTGTGATGAATTCGTTTTAATTTAGTCGTTCGAGTGTTTCTGTACACACTACTTCTTCCACACTTCTCATTTTTCACTTCCTACTTCTCTATTCTCGCTTCTCACTTCTTACATCTTAAATCGTATCTAATTTCTCATTTGTTACTTCAATATCATTTCCTACTTATCGCTTCTCACTTCTCACTTCCCGCTTCTCACTTATCACTTTTCACTTCTCACTTCTCTCTTCTCACATCTCACATATTTATCTCATTACTCACTTCTCATTATCCACTTCTCGCCTCTTACTTGTCACTTTTCATTTCTCCCTACTTACTTATTACTTCTCGCTTCTCACTTCAGACTCCTCACTTCTTCCTTCTTGCTTTTCTCATCTCACATCACACATATGATTCTCATTTCTCACTTATCACTTCTCACCTCTCACATATTATTTCTCACTTCTCCAATATAAAATCTCAATTTTCACTTGTCACCTCTCACATCTCACTTCTCACTACCTACTTCTCGCTTCTCACTTCTTACTTCTCACTTCTTACTTCTCACTTCTTACTTCTCACTTCCTCACCTCACCTCACTTCACACTTTTCCTTCTTAGTCATCCCTTCTCACTTGTCCCTTTTTGCTTCTCACATCTATCATATTATTCCTCATTTCTCACTTCTCAGTTCTAATTCGAACTAACGGCTGTGGTCAAACGACCTTCGGGACTTACGGTTTTCGTTCGAATGACTAATGATTAATGACGCTCTAATGGCATCGTACCTCCATCGTACTCTAATTGTTTTCCCTTGAAAAAGATCAAAAATCAACTTTTTACGATATTTACGTGATTTCAATACTTTTTTGAAAATCCGCGTAAATCCCAAAATCCGCGTAAAAAACCGTAAAAAGTAACCCCAGTGTATTCGTATTTCGTCGCTTCTATGTTGCTAGCACCATTGCTTGTTGCATTTACACTTAGGGTTTGACATAATATTTCGTAACACTATGAGCCTCTGAGCATTGCTGTACGAGAAAGGCAAAACATATTCTATATTTCGGCACTCAAACACGGCTTTGGCCGTACCTGAGAAAGCTCTCCGACCAATTTTGAAAAGACAAGCACAGGAAAATACTGTACAAATTAATCGCATTCCTCAAATTTGCAAACTGTTTGAGGCGTAATCCCAATTCCTATTTAGGCGCCTATTTATTCTGAATTTCTTCGGCCAAAATAATCAAATCATTAATATAGGTATCGTCTCATTAAAACCCACAGATCAACAATTCAATTTCCAAAGTCAAGTTCCGTGCGAATCAATCAATGGAAGCCCATCGGCGAACATCACTGAATTATATCACCCACTCCAAGAAACACTTAAATGACTTCAATTTGGGCTATTCATTAAACTCCGTCGACAACCCAGCGTTGTGGGGTGTAGGAAATATCACATTTTGCCTGTGAGAAGTCTCGCCTAATAAATGACTGGCCATTAATCGAAATTGATTTACCTTTCTACACGTTCCACAGCCATTCAATGTGTGCTAATGGAGCCTAGCACTTCCACCCGCCCCGCTGTTCGCCCTACTATTTTCCGTATTGAACTTCTCAAAGCCGAATTGGCAGTATGTGAGCCGAAACTGATTTGTTTGTACAAATAGTCGAAACCTGACTCCACTCCCCCACTCGGAATAAATTTCCATTCCCCAATTCATGGTCCCTTTTCCCACGTTCCAGGAGGAAAGGGAAAACCCATCGCACACTACATCCTCCGGGAAATCGAATCAATCTTTCCTCCAACCCTACGCGACCACTTGGCGGAGCCAAGTGTAGGAAGTTGGACCCCTTTGCCGAATGGGATGAAACTCACCTCCACGGAACTGTCACGGATGTAAATTTCCTTGACATCCTCCGAATTGGGATCCCGCTTGCGGTACGTGATCCGGTAGCCAAGGAACTCGCCCAGGATCGTGTCCGGCGGTGGGGGTTTCCACGAGATGTACAGCGAGCTGGCGCTGGTGTTGTGGGCGATTGTCGTCACCGGTTTGCCCGTTGGCGCTGGGGAAGAAAAGAATGGACCTTCAATGAATACGGTTACCTGGTGAGAAAGAACTTGTGCTTTAAAGCGAGATAAGAAGTATGGTTTAAATAAGGGATTAGTTTAGCAGTAGTATAGCTGGAATATTACGTAATGCAGCTACGTACATTTGGAAACATTTTTTATAAACACTGCTGCATGTAATAGAGGAACGACAAGTCTCGTGGTCTATTGCACTTCGACACACCCCTCTAAAATCGCAATGCACCCACTTTATCTGCACCAACAATTGATATTTCCCATCAACAATTTTATCTCGTTTCAGTGTCTCAGGAGATTCTTTGACTCATTCAAGGCCCATTTTTTTAAGCCTCTATTTCAAAAATTCAAAAAAAAAATGAGAAAGTGATCCAGTGTGAACCGTCCTGATGTTAGGGGTCGTACACTTATTACGTACGTAATTTTTCTGGGATTTTCGGCCCCTCCTCCTCCATACAAATGTTTTTTTATTTATATGGTGCGTAAAAAACGACAGAACCCCCTCCCCCATAAGTGCTTACGTAATATGTGTACGACCCCTTATTGGTCCAAAATAAAGCGGCAGTATTTTTCAAATTTAAAAAAATCTAGAGGCGTAATAAACACGTTTTTTTTGGAAAATATGCCTATAGAATTGTGCGCTAATTCGTCCATGGCGCTAGTAATTCTAAATCACTAAATACTCGCGAATCGTAAACTAAAATAATGAACTAATCATCTGGCGAGATAGAAAAAAGTGTACACTACGATCTGCAGTCATTTAAATTACATTCCGGTGTTACTTACTTGAAATGCAGTAGAATTGAATTTTGCAACTGAGACTTTTTGCACTTTTTCCTACGTTATCCGTGCGACGAAGGAAAATCCAGTTGGTTTACTGGTGTGTTGCCCTTGCCGGAACGATATGCGATGACAGCAGCTCTCCGACGATGCGTGTGCACACCACGGAGGTCTGACAAGAAGAGGACGAGTCATGGCCTGCTGATCACCAATTGACACGCTGAGGTGTTAATGTATTAAGTAATTCCCCTTCATCTCTCATAAAAAAGGCAAAACAAATCCTCTAGCATAGGGCGCAATGATTTTCTTCTAAGTTATATGCGCGAGACGAAGTTGAACATTGACATTGAACTCCAAAATAAACTTGTCGTTACATCGTGGTTTTTAATCGCAGAACCACGATATGGAAGTAAATAGATTGTATCGTTTAAATGTTTGCGCAAAACGCGCTTTGTGAATTTCCACACCCCAAACCATTTTCCAGCAGTCTTCCAAAATAGCTTTGTGATTTTCCAAACCACAACCAATTTTCCAGCGTTTTTCCTGACACGCTTTATGATCTTCTAAACTTTAGTCCATTATCCAGGGGTCTTCCCGAAGAGCTTAGTGATTTTCCATACCACAATTCGTTTTCCAGTGGTCTTCCCGACGCGCTTTGTGATTTTCCAAACACAATCCGTTTTCCAGTGGTCTTCCCGACGCGCTTTGTGATTTTGCAAACCACAATCCGTTTTCTAGCGGTCTTTCCGACACGCTTTGTGATTTTCCAAACCACAATCCATTTTCCAGCGGTCTTCCCGACGCACTTCATGATTTACCAAACCACAATACGTTTTCCAGTGGTCTTCCCGACGCGCTTTGTGAATTTCCAAACCACAATCCGTTTTCCAGCGGTCTTCCCGACGCGCTTTGTTGTTTTCCAAACCACAATCCGTTTTCCAACGGTCATCCCGACGCGTTTTGTGATTTACCAAACCACAATCCGTTTTCTAGCGGTCTTCCAGACGCACTTTGTTATTTACCAAACCATTATCTGTTTTCCAGCGGTCTTCCAGACGCGCTTTGTGATTTTCCAACCAAAAATCCGTTTTCCAGCGGTCTTTCCGACGCGCTTTGTGAATTTCCAAACCACAATCCGTTTTCCAGCGGTCTTCTAGACGCGCTTTGTGATTTACCAAACCACAATCCGTTTTCCAGCGGTCTTCCCGACGCGCTTTGTGATTTACCAAACCACAATCCGTTTTCCAGCGGTCTTCCAGACGCACTTTGTGATTTTCCAACCACTATCCCGCTGCACTTGATGATTTTCCAAATCACCTTTCCTGGATTCCAGATTCCAGAATTCACACCTTGTGTTTTTCAACCATTCAATATTTTACTAATAAACATATGAAACTCTGAATGCAACTAACCTATTGAAATCAGCGTCAGGATCCAAATAATAAATTGGCAGGATCGCCAAAATGTGTTGCTCTAAATTATAAATACTACAACAAGAGATCGGCGAAGACGCATTTAAGTTACATGGTAAAAAATATGCAACTTAATGATTTTGTTTCTTGTTTGCAACATGAAGTGCAGTATTCTTTGTTTGTTTGTTTCCAAATGTCAAACACGTACTGCATTGCAGTTTTAATGAAACATTGATCACAATTCGAACGTTTTTGACATCTTGATGCAACTTTTTCATACTTTGATGTTTTTCCAATGCCTTCAATGAAACTGAATAGAAACAAGGTGCTTTTAGGACAATGTTGCGTGTGCTACTTGGGCTCCTTTCAAGAGGCTCGGAAGCTTCCTTTCAAGAGGCTCGGAAGCCTCCTTTCAAGAGGCTCGGAAGCCTCCTTTCAAAAGGTTTGGAAGCCTCCTTTCAAGAGGCTCGGAAGTCTCCTATCAAAGGCTCGGAAGCCTCCTTTCAAGAGGCTCGGAAGCCTCCTTTCAAGAGGCTCGGAAGCCTCCTTTCAAGAGGCTCGGAAGCCTCCTTTCAAGAGGCTCAGAAGCCTCCTTTCAAGAGGCTCGGAAGCCTCCTTTCAAGAGGCTCGGAAGCCTCCTTTCAAGAGGCTCGGAAGCCTCCTTTCAAGAGGCTCGGAAGCCTCCTTTCAAGAGGCTCGGAAGCCTCCTTTCAAGAGTCTCGAAAGCCTCCTTTCAAGAGTCTCGAAAGCCTCCTTTCAAGAGGCTCGGAAGCTAACGAGACGTGCCAGCCTGGGGCTGAAATTCTCCTTGATCGAACCGTCAAAACCCGAGCAGGAGCGACGAGCTCGATAACAGAAATTGGTATGATTTAGCCTTGCATAAGAGGTAAAATACCAAAAAATAATACCAAAAAATTATATGCAGAATACTTGAGGCATACCATGCTTAAGTATTTCAATACCAAACGAATAATAATTGGTTATGCATTTGGTATTAAAATTCAATTTAATAACTGAGTTTGTTATGGCTTAAGTATTGTGCATATTAGTTTTTGGTATTATTCCTCTGGTATTTTACCTCTTATCTAGGGCTAGTTCATAACAGAGTATGGTATCAATACCAGAATTAGGTATTATTGAGCCAATTTCTCCTGCTCGGGAAGCGGTTCCAATTCGACTTGTTTACTTTTTGCATCCATAAGAAGCAAGCAAAAAGTTCAAGTGACGCCAGTATTATTTTCACGATTTCATGCATTTTCATACGTTGCCATTGCGACCGTTTTTCGCTCCGCCGGTCATTGACTGATTTTCACCGTAGTTTTCCTCATAAATTTCTCACTGCGCACTAAATAAAAGCAATATTTATTGCTCGAATGAATTATAATTGAAAAAAAAATTGCCGAAAGGTGTTCAAATGATCTGTTTTTCTAAACTTAAGAGCGTTTAAAATTATTTTTCTTCGTCGCCTTGTTTACAGTCGAAAAACGCGTTGCCAACCAGACGGTTTGAACTGAAAGAATCTTGTGTTACACATCTGATAATACATCATGCAGTCAGTAAAAGTGGGTTTTTCAATTATTTTCCATAATAAAAATAAAGTCTTCCAAATATATATTTTTCATACACACTCGTCATTCATACTAAAATTTTATACTATTCCAAAAGTTTGAAACAGGAGAAATAATTTCATAATAGAAATTTGTTGGCAGCGCTACCCACGTACATGTTATGGAACGTACACACGGTCAAGCAGTTCGACCAACATTGACTCCACCTCTCGTTTATTCAAACATCCATCAAGTTGTACCAACAGCGGCACGAACAAACAATTTATTCGCCCAACAACACGAACGACCGAAGCGCTAACTTGAGCACCAACCATCAAAAAATATATGGGGGTTTGTGCAACTTCACTACAAATGCTCAAACATGTTCGGCAAACCTTGACTCCACCCCCGACAACTCAAACCAAAATCAAACCGTTTTAATTTTTTTCCAACCGAGCCGCCAACTGTCAAATGGTTGTTCGAACAACTTCACATACGTTCAAACAAAGCAGCAACCGAAGCGTTTTCTTGGGGGCGGAGTCAAGGTTCGTCAAACTGCTTGACTGGTGTGTACGTTGCATTAAGCATGTGTGTTAGTTGTTTGACAGACTGAGGCATTGAACTGAATGGCAGCACAATCAAAACAATTTTTATGCGGTCGAAAGGGGATTGCACTAAACAATTTTTGTTAACTGGAACCGAAAATAAATTTTTAAATTTGACTTTCAAAATTGACCGAAATGAGAGTTATTTTGCAGGGGGCGTCCCATGGGTTAGTCGGCTACACGTCCGCTTTATAAGCGGAAGGTCATGGGTTCGATTCCCAGCCCCTTCCAACTTTCTTTCCCTTCAACCATCTGTAAATTTGTCTACCTTCTTTTTCTTCGACCTCTTGTTTTTTTTTCTTTATTTGGTAGGCAGTCTGTGTTTCTTAGCCGCTACTATGCCGAGATCTACTGTGGTGTTCTGCTGTACAGAATCCACACAGAATCTCTTTTTAGATTTCCACTTTTCATTTTTGTTGTCGTTGCCAATCCATCTAATTGTGAGTCCATTGTGTCCGTTTGTTTATGCCATCCATCCGATGATCGTTGCATTGTTCGGTTGCCATTTATCCGGGTAACGTTGGAGGAATGCCTCCGAGAAGAATAAGTTGTCAGTCGTCATCAGGCAGCCGGGACGGTAAGGTGCGTGCCCCAAACGCCACCGTATAGGCTGCGGATCCGGCGACTAACGAGGGTTTGGTGGAGGGACTGGGAGGTTGTTCAAACTGACCCCTTCTAGAAATGACATTTCTACGTGCGATGTGATATAATTCCGTCTCATAAGAAACATATTTATATATCGTTGCAAAGCTCTTAAACAGATCTATGCAATTGGTTTAATAATGTAATAATAGATCCGTCCAGAATTTAGTTTTAAGTAGTTTTGTAGAAGCATATTTTACGCAATATTTAACGAACAAAACAGCTTGGTACCCCGCAATGAAACATCATGCACTAAACTGTTGAACTCTTAAGCTTTGAGGACCATGAATGAAATTCTGCCCAAATTCACCATTTTGTGATACATGAATTTGAAATTAGCCCATTTTAGCCTTTTTCGTATACAAAGTATGCGTAGAAGCTATATAATCGCTCCAAAAACATTTAAAAGAAAGTCCGAACACCCATAGTGTAAACCGATCGACTCAGTTTGATGTGTTAAGGTGATGTCTGTGTAAGTGTGTGTAAATGTCTGTATGTGTGGGAGCAAAAATAATCTTAACTCTTTTTTAGGCACTTACCCTAATCCGATTTACTCGCAACAAGTTTTATTCTTTAGAGAATGTTGTTCCATTGTTCCCTATCAAAAATGGGTTGGATCAGACTTTGGGCTCAAAAGTTATGACCAAAATACATTTTCTTCTAATGAACGAGAAATACAACATTACCGCTAGATTTTTTAGAATGCTTCTTTTTTTCAAATTTTATCTGAGTATATAATGCCACTTTAATTGAATTTGACGAATAACACAATTTACGTAACATTTTGAGGGGGAGAGTTCCCGGGTAGAAGAAAACAGCAAAATAATATCAAATTTTACTATTAATATATGAATAACTGAATAGCAAAATATGATATTAGTTTGTTTGATATAGTTGCTAAAATAGCAAAAATAATAACAGACATTGCTCTAGAAAATAACTCATAAATAACTGATTTTGCTATTATAATAACAAACCAATAGCAAAATATTTGATGAAAAGAAAATATCAAAATCAGTTATTATTGATATGTTGAAAATGCAAATGATAAATGAATAACAAACTTTGCTATGATTGCAAAATTTGTTCTTTATTTGTTGTTCTGCTCCTTTTTACAATAACATATAAATAACTAATTTTACTATTATAACAAAATTTGTTGTTGGGATGCTATTTTATGTTATTAATAAATAACATAGGAATAATTAAATCTGATATCATAGCAAGATTTGTTATTATTATGTTATTTGTTTGTTATTCACCTCTACCCGGGTTATGTCTCAACGTT
Organism: Armigeres subalbatus; assembly: GCF_024139115.2. Lineage (NCBI taxonomy): Eukaryota > Metazoa > Arthropoda > Insecta > Diptera > Culicidae > Armigeres > Armigeres subalbatus. The sequence continues at coordinate 130,449,651 of NC_085139.1, read as the reverse complement.
GCGTCTAATTCAAGAAAAAAAATCATCTTTCATACAAAAAGCGTTAGTGAGAACGGAAGGGGCTCAAAATTTACAATTTTACAATTTACAAGTACACGAATTCTTCAACCACCTCGATTTCGTCACCACCGATAGAAACTCGTGGTGGGTGGCTTACATTGACCTCTCTTGACCCTCTTCCTATCATGTTCTTCGTCTTCGACGTGTTGATGACTAGTCCAATCCGTTTAGCTTCGCTTTTCAGTCTGATGTAGGCTTCCTCCATCCTCTCAAAGTTACGTGCCATGATATCAATGTCGTCGGCGAAACCAAATAACTGAACGGACTTCGTGAAAATCGTACCACTCGTGTCAATCCCTGCTCTTCGTATTACTCCTTCCAAAGCGATGTTGAATAGCAGACACGAAAGATCATCACCTTGCCGTAACCCTCTACGCGTTTCGAAGGGACTCGAGAATGCCCCTAAAACTCGAACTACGCACATCACCCGATCCATCGTCGCCTTGATCAACAGTATCAGTTTATCCGGAAATCCGTTTTCGTGCATTAGCTGCCATAGCTGGCCCCGATTCGTTGTATCATATGCGGCTTTGAAGTCGATAAATAGATGATGTGTGGGCACGTTGTATTCGCGGCATTTCTGCAATACCTTACGTATGGCGAACACCTGGTCTGTGGTAGAGCGTTCACCCATAAATCCCGCCTGGTACTGCCCCACGAACTCTTTTGCAATTGGTGTTAGTCAGCGGCATAAAATTTGGGAAAGTACCTTGTTCGCGGCGTTCAGCAATGTGATTGCGCGGTAGTTGCTACAATCTAGCTTATCGCCCTTTTTGTAGATGGGACACACGACACCTTCCATCCACTCCTGCGGCAGAACCTCATCCTCCCAATCCTTGGTAATCACCCAGTGCAGCGCTGTAGCCAGTGCTTCACCACCGTGTTTAAACTGCTCTCCTAGTAGTTGGTCAACTCCAGGGGCTTTGTTGTGTTTCAGCTGGCCGATCTCCTCCTGGATTTCCTGGAGATCCGGAGTCGGAAGTCGCATGTCCTGCGCGTATGCTCCTAGGTTCATTACCATACCGCCACCGTTGTCTGCCATATCGCCATTAAGGTGCTCTTCGTAGTGCTGCCGCCACCTTTCACCTCACGCTCGTTTGTAAGAAGGTTCCTGTTTATGTCCTAACACATATCGGGCTGTGGCACGTGGCCCTTACGTGAACGGTTCAACTTCTCATAGAACTTTCGTGCGTTATTAGCGCGGTACAGTTCCTCCGTCTCTTCACGGTCTCGATCTTTCTGCTGGCGCTTTTTCCTCCGGAAAATCGAGTTTTGTCTGTTCCGCGTTCGTTTTTATCGTGCCTCGTTCGCCCTCGTGCGGTGTTGCAACAATCTCGCCCATACTACATTCTTCTCCTCAACTGACTGCTCACATTCGCCGTCATACCAGTCGTTTCTCTGATCCGTAGTCTTGGACTAGTCTACCGTCTTGTAGCCGCCCAATGTTTAGCCGCGGCGGACGACTCCGACGCGTGTTGATCACCGTCGAGAGTTTTGAGCGCAGGCATACTGCAACGAGGTAGTGGTCGAATTCAATATTCGCACTGCGGTAAGTGCGTACGTTTGTGATGTCGGAGAAGAAAGTGCTTCGGACTACCATTCCGCGGGAGGCTGCAAAGTTTATGCATCGTTGGCCGTTGTCGTTCGATACGGTATGCAGACTATCCAGTCCGATGACCGGTCTATACAATTCCTCCCTTCCTACCTGAGCGTTCATGTCACCAATGTGAGCGTTCATGTCACCGTTCATGACGATTTTGACGTCCCGCAGTGGGCATCCAGCGCATGTCTGCTCCAGCTGCGCATATAACGCTTCTTTCTCGTCGTCGGATCTCCCTTCGTGTGGACAGTGCACGTTGATGATGCTATAGTTGAAGAAACGGCCTTTTATCCTCAGCTTGCACATCCTTGCGTTGATTGGCTGCCACCCAATCACGCGTTGACGCATCTTTCCCAGCACTATGACGCCGGTTCCCAGCTCGTTGGTGGTGCCACAACTTTGGTAGAAGGTAGCCGCTCGATGCCCGCTTTTCCACACTTTCTGTCCTGTCCAGCAAATCTCCTGCAGCGCTACAACATCGAAGTTGCGGGGATGTAATTTATCGTAGATTATCCTGTCGCAACCTGCGAAGCCTAGCGACTTGCAGTTCCATGTTCCAAGCTTCCAATCGTGATCCTTTATTCGTCGCCTAGGTCGTTGCCGATTGTATCGAGTCGTATTATCTTCTATGTCGTTCGTAATAGTTGTTTTTAAAGGCGGCTTATTGTGCCTGCGCACTGCACGGAATTCGGCCTGCTGCCGCCGGAGAGTCGCATCGATCTTCTCCTGTATCCGGGCTAGGATAATTTTGCATAGAACTTTGAGAACGGTACACAGCAACATAATGCCTCGCCAGTTATCGCATACAGTCAGGTAACCCTTTTGGGCACCTTCACTAAGATACCTTGCATCCAGTCGACCGGGAAAGTTGCGGTGTCCCATATATTACGAAATAAACGATGCAGTAGTTGAGCGGATGTCATGGGGTCAGCTTTGAGCATCTCGGCTGATTGCAATATTCAAATTAATTAATGAAAAAAAATGTTACTTCGTTTGAAAAGTTAAGCGAGAGTTTTCAACACCAAAAGCTGATAGTGCTTTTTTGATCATTTTAGGAAATGTGTTGCGTCAATTTGTCTGTGACTTGAATATACTGTTTAAACCTTCATATGACCATTAGTATTTTATTCAGCATCGAACAGGCTTATTGCAAGCCAAAAAGTGACCAAATACCATTGGTTTTGTAGAACATGATAAAAATCGATACTATGCCGAAAATTGATCCCATACCCTATTGAAGCCACAGAAAAAAATATTTTTCTTATCCGTCAGTATTTTTATGATGAATACCACCATTTATTGCAAGATTCATAATTTTGGCCAAAAATACCTCATTTTTTCCTATTGTGAAAGGGTAACAATCCATTACAAGCACCCCACGGTGTCTTTGTCAAAAGAGGCTTATTTTCAAGCAATCAGTATCTCTAAAACACCCACTACACGAAAGTATAGGCTTTCCTCTTTCACGTAGGTGCATTTTCAAAACGTTATTTTTCCAAGTTCGTTTATTTGGTAGGCCCAGGCGTGTACAACACTTGGAGCCATGGTTCTTTTTGATATATACAATCAATATCATTTTATTATACAGTATTATACAGTCGGTAACGGATTCAAGGTTCTAAAGTGTCAGTAATATTCTTTCTGCTGCAAGCTTAAGACGAAAAATATTGAATTGAATTCGAAGTACATTTAATTCTGAGCATATGCAAGCTAATCGCGGTTGACAAAACACCCATTAAAATTTCAATAACTGACAGATTTTAGCAGACCAAGTAGCAGCTTGTTGGTGCAGACATCATAATATACGCAGACAGATGAAGCTTTTAGTCAACCATTGCTGACAGAGAGCAAGATGCTCAGTTTAAATAATGTCAAACACGAGTTGTGCTCCATAAGTATATTACCAATTCATTCTGGCAGTGGTACAAAAAGATAGCAACGACACAAAGTTGTGTGAGCCAATTGTCTAATCGTAATTATGGAATTCATTTGCATAAATTGAGTAAACTCGCTTTAGGGAGCAAATTACAATATTTTCACTATCGTCGCGTCGTCAGCGGCAACTCAGCCGTGGTGGTTGAACAAATTGTATGCTTACATTGGAATTATCTAAACAACAGGCTTAAAAATGTCCCCCCCCATACCCTTCTTTGTGTTAGACTGTTTAAGAAAATTTAACCTACCTTCTCGGAGTGTGACGAAGTAGTACGATTCCTTGGACGGCGGACTTATACCCAGCTCGTTTATTGCAATCACTCGAAAGCTGTACACCGTGAAGGGCAGCAGACCACCCACCTGGTGCGAAGTGACATTGTTTTTCGTTCGAATCGGCGGCACCAGATCCCAGCCACCGTTCTCGCCAACCCTGGAATGAAATAGCGGGACAAAGAAAGAGTTGCAATCAAGTCTTCTGTTAGCAATTATCAGTGAGCTGCATTTTTTATGACGCGATTGCCAAGGGAATGCTCTACAATGGAGAAATTTTCCTCGCTATCAACGTCTTATTCATTAACAATCGCTTTTCCAACAGGACAATAGGTGACTCTACAAATTTAGTATATCTATAAGAATAACAATCGAACACAATTAATTACGTAGTCTCTTGTGTCAGGAACTCCTCTCACCACCCTCAGTGTAAGATCTATTGAAGATGGTTAAACTTCTCCAACCAGCAATGGACAAATGGAGGTGGGTTTTACTGAGGCTTCCTCTAGCTTCCAGTTGCAAATAACGATGACATCGGTTCTTTTGAACGCAGGTGCTGCTAAGGGACTTCCATGGAACTCAGTTGAAGCCAAGTGCATTCATTGTGGCAGCAATGGTACACAATGAACAAATATGGAGAAGTTGTTTACTGCCGATGGGAATAGCTGTGCACATAAAATTGAATGTTTTTATCACGTGTCGTCTTCCCTTATGGGAAAAGCCTTCAATGATTGCATCCTCAACGTGCCACGAGTGCATCCGTAGCCCAACGTATTGTAAGGAGAATGCCGGTGTGAGTTCGAACAAGACGGATTGATGGTAGAATGGAATTCTTGGGTTCAATCTTCCGTTATATAGAGAACTATCCAAACCAAATATTAAAATTTTTAAGCAACAGGCTTGAGTTGATTCAGTCACTCCAATAGCTACAAGTGACTTCAAGGCATGAATTCAGATTTATTTAAGGTATTTAAGAATGCAAAACAGAAAGCATGGAAGCATGATATAATGCATAGGAATACTGTTTGTCTGTTGGTCAAGCTAGCAATATCCGTCGTGTCATATTCAGTGAACGAATAATTTACCCATGGATGGTATATCACTGCCATGTGGGAGGCTGAGAGCTACTAAATATGTTGTTGCAGAAATATTCGCCATTACCCGAAATATTCGTCAGTACCCAGGCAGAAGTTACTTGATTGATATAATGTAGCGTACACACGCTCAAACACGTTGGACCAACATTGACTCCGCCCCCAAGAAAATGCTTCGGTTGCTGCTTTGTTTGACCGTGTGTGAAGTTGTTCGAACAACCATTTGACAGTTGGCGGCTCGGTTGGAAAACATCAAAGCGGTTCGAAATTATATTTTTTATATATTTTTTGATGGTTGGTGTTTAAGTTGGCGCGCGCGGTCGTTCGTATGTGATATTGTTGGTGGAATGAATTAAGTGTTCGTGTCGCGACTTGTAGAACATGGTCGATGTTTGACTAAACGAGGGGTGGAGTCAAACTGCTTGACCGTGTGTACGCTGCATTATGCAGAGAAGCGTCAACAATATCAAGAAAACTGTCCTGAACAGGGAATTAATTTTCCTTGGACGCGCTTGCGAAACAATCGACAGAAGAGAACCAACGAAAAGCCTCGTTTTCATCCCGTTATTTTGCGTTAGGGTCACTGTACCATTTTTGGCCATGTTTCTCGCAGAACTCAGAAGATAAAGCTTTTTTCGAGGGTTTATTAGCTGTAACAGGAGATATATCCCTTATGCTTCTTCGATGTGGAAACTGATCGATAGTTTTAGGAAAATATGCATTTTTCAGGGATGACCAAATTAGGCACTAAGGTGGCCGAAACCGGTCCACTTACCCTATCTCTACGACAAATGTCGGTTTTATGCTATCGTAGTTTCTGCTTTTATGGAAATATTCTAGAATCTCACTCTGATTGCAAAAATAGCATCATATTCTCGGAAATATAAGTGCATGCAAGGCAAATGATTTTTGTCATATTGTGTTCGGGTGCGTATAAAGGCTTGTTGCAATGTCCGTTTGTCAGTAACAAACTATATTGATGGCAAATAATCATTTTATAAATATCGCGATATGCTACGGAAGACCAAATAACGAAACGAAATATTGAAATATTTTTACAAAGAGCAAATCCGCATGATGTTTCAGTGCAGAATATTGATATTACCTATACGATCTTTACTCAAGGGCAAGTGAAAATTTTAGATTTTGACGCAATTTAAACTTTTAAATCGCTTTCAATGTCCCACAATTATTTAATTGCTCATTTTTCTTTCTTTCCACATCAATTATAAATTTAGAAACGACTAATTTATTGAAAATCTATTGAAATAAAATAAAAGTAAAAGCTTTCCCCGATAGTATAAAGTCATGATCAAGCACTAGCCTAAGTATGATGTCTCAAATGGTTTTGATTACATCATTTGGCCGAAAGAGTCGTTTTGCCAAAATAATCATTTGGCCGAAAGGGTCGTTTGTACGAAAGGGTCGTTTGGTCGAAAGGGTCGTTTGGCCGAAAGGGTAGTTTAGCCGAAAAGGTCATTTGGCCGAAAGGATCATTTGGCCGAAGGGTCGTTTGGCCGGAAGGGTCGTTTGGCCAAAAGGGTTTTTTGACCGAAAGGGTCATTTGGCCGAAAGGGTAGTCTGGCCGAAAGTGTCGTTTAGCCGAAAAGGCCGTTTGGCCAAATGGGTCATTTGGCCGAAAAGGGTCGTTTGGCCGAAAGGGTCGTTTGGCCGAATGGTTGTTTGGCTGAAAGAGTCATTTGGCCCAAAGGGTCATTTGGTCGAAAGGGTCATATGATCGTAAGGGTCTTTTGGCCGAAAGGGTCGTTTGGCCGAAAGGGTCGTTTGGCCGAAAGAGCCGTTTGGCCGAAAAGATCGTTTGGCCGAATAGATCATTTGACTGAATAGGAAATTTAGCCGAATAGTTTATTGAAAAGTGAGATATTAGGAATGACACAAGAGACGTCTCACTACTCACTTTGCGCTTCACACTTTTTACAGCAAGAAGTAAGAAACTAGGAGTGAGAAGTGAGACGAAAAATTTAAAAATTTAAAAATAAAAATTAAAAAATTTAGGGTTTGAAAAATAAAAAAATTAAACGATTAAAAAAATTAAAAATTAATCTTGAACTTAAAAATTTAAAAATTTAAAAATTTAAAAATTTAAAAACTTAAAAATTTAAAAATTTAAAAATTTAAAAATTTAAAAATTTAAAAATTTAAAAATTTAAAAATTTAAAAATTTAAAAATTTAAAAATTTAAAAATTTAAAAATTTAAAATTTAAAATTTAAAAATTTAAAATTTAAAATTTAAAATTTAAAATTTAAAAATTTAAAATTTAAAATTTAAAATTTAAAATTTAAAAATTTAAAAAATTTAAAATTTAAAAATTAAAAAAAATTTAAAATTTAAAATATTAAAAATATAAAATTTAAAATTTAAAATTTAAAAATTTAAAATTTAAAAATTTAAAAATTTAAAATTTAAAATTTAAAATTTAAAAATTTAAAAATTTAAAATTTAAAAATTTAAAAATTGAAAATTGAAAAATTGAAAAATTGAAAAATTGAAAAATTTAAAATTTAAAAATTTAAAATTTAAAAATTTAAAATTTAAAATTTAAAATTTAAAATTTAAAATTTAAAATTTAAAAATTGAAAATTGAAAATTGAAAAATTGAAAATTGAAAAATTTAAAATTTAAAATTTAAAATTTAAAAATTTAAAAATTTAAAATTTAAAAATTTAAAATTGAAAATTTAAAAATTTAAAAATTTAAAAATTAAAAATTTTAAAATTTAAAAATTTAAAAATTTAAAATTAAAAAATTTAAAATTTAAAAATTTAAAAATTTAAAAATTTAAAAATTTAAAAATTAAAAATTTTAAAATTTAAAAATTTAAAAATAAAAAGATTTAAAATTTTAAAAACTTAAAAATTTAAAAATAAAAAAATAAAAATTTTAAAATTTAAATATTTAAAAATTTAAAAATTTCAAAATGTAAAAATTTAAAAATTTTAAAATGTAAAAATTTAAAATTTAAAATTTAAAATTTAAAATTTAAAATGTTAAAAATTTAAAAATTTAAAAAATTTCAAAATTTCAAAAATTTAAAATTTAAAAATTTAAAATTTAAAATTTAAAATTTAATAATTTAAAAAATTTAAAAATAATAAATTCAAAATTAAAATTTAAAATTTAAAAATTTAAAAATTTAAAATTTAAAATTTAAAATTTAAAATTTAAAAATTTAAAATTTAAAATTGAAAAATTTAAAAATTTAATAATTTAAAAATCTAAAATTTAAAAATTTAAAAATTAAAAATTTAAAACTTAAAAATTTAAAAATTTAAAATTTAAAGATTTAAAATTTAAAATTTAAAAATTTTAAAATTTAAAAATTTAAAAGTTTGAAGATTAAAAACTTAAAATTTAAAAATTTAAAAATTTTAAAAATTTAAAAATTTAAAAATTTGAAAAATTAAAAAATTTATAAAATCTAAATTTCAAATTTAAAAATTTAAAAATTTAAAATTTAAAATTAAAAATTTTAAAATTGAAAACTTAAAAATTTAAAAAATTTAAAATTTAAAAATTTAAAAATTTAAAAATTTAAAAATTTAAAATTTAAAAACTTAAAAATTTAAAAATTTAAAAATTTAAAAATTTAAAAATTTAAAAATTTAAAAATTTAAAAATTTAAAAATTCAAAAATTTGAAAATTTAAAAATTTAAAAATTTAAAAATTTAAAAATTTAAAAAAAATTAAGTCTTAAAATTCAAAAAACTAAAAATTTAAAAATTTAAATTAAAAAATTTAAAAATTTAAAAATTTAGAGATTTAAAAATTAAAAAATTAAAAAAATCAAAAATTTAAAAATTTAAAAATTGAAAATTTGAAAAATTGAAAAATTAAAAAATTGAAAAATTGAAAAATTGAAAAATTGAAAAATTGAAAAATTAAAAAATTAAAAAATTAAAGATTTAAAAATTTAAAAACAGTTAAAAATTAAAAAACTTAGAAATTTTAAATTCAAAAAATTTAAAAAACTAAAGATTTATGTAGGGGAAAGACGGCTTTGACAGGTTTTGTTCTATTATTGTCAGGGGTTTTTGTAGACTAAATTTGATGAAATTTGGTCACAATATTCTTTGATATGCAAAGAATATTTAGGCCAAATTTGAGCATAGTCAGTCATAAAAAAAACCCTGCCAATAATAGAACAAAACCTGCCAAAGCCGTCATTCCCCCTATTTAAAAATTAAAAAAATTGAGAATTTTAAAATTTATTCAAAAATTCTAAAATTCTAAAATTCTAAAATTGAAAGACTTAAACATTGAAAGACTTAAAAATTTAATGATTAAAAAATTTAAAACTTTGATGACTTAAATTTGAAGCCTTTTGTACGTATTGATGGTGTTGGTTTGCGTGGGAGTGCTATCAGATTCGTCAAATCGATGTTTGAATCTTTGTTTGAAAGGCAGACAAGTTCTTTTGAAAATTTGGTATTGAAATCAGTTTTTTCTCCAAGGTTTCTATTTTGTATTTTTTGATTTTCTTGGTATGGAGTTGCTTCATTGACTTCAGCAGCATAAATATTGCTGCATAAATATCAAATAATATTTGGCCGGAAGGGTCGTTTGGACGAATGGATAATTAGGTAATTTAGGCGAAGAGTTTGTTGAAAAGTGAAATCTCACTACTCAGTTTGCGCTCCTTTTACAGTGAGAAGTGAGAAATGAGGAGTGAGAAGTGACACGTCTCACTTCCCACTCCTAGTTTCTCACTTCATGCTGTAAAAAGTGTGAAGTGCAAAGCGAGTAGTGAGACGTCCAACTATTTTTTGAATTTTTAAATTTATAAAATTTCAAGTTTATAAATTTTCAAATTTATAAATTTTAAATTTTTTAATTTTTTATACTTTTAAATTTTAAAACTTATAAATTTTGAAATTTTTAAATTTTTAAATTTTTTGTTTTTTAATTTTTACGAAAATTTCGCGCCAGATAGAATGGTCACGAAAGTTGTCATTTTGTTGCAAGGCACAATAAGTGCGAAAAAACAGAATCGGAACGTATCCCCCACCACTTTGTTCTCGCTCGTTCTGTGATAGGGATCGCACAGCTGGGTAGAACAAGTTGGAATGCATCATCAGAATCAGTGCCTCCCCCTGCGTTTGCATACAGAGATGATAAGTTATACACTTTTTGATTAAATCTTTAATTCATTTGAATTGTGAATTTCAGGTGAAAACATATTAGCAAATTAGCCCCACGTTACACCGAAATTACATTTAGCAACACTGCTACTGTCTTTTAGAAACTAGGGGAACTGTTCCGTTCTCCATCTCACTGAGCATATGTTCATCTCATCACTAAACGATTTTGACGTTTCCTTTTGCTAACATGCGTGCTCACTGCTGTAAAAAAAAAATAGAAACAAATCAAATTCTTTTTCATTGCTTTGCTTTTCATGGGATGAATATTGGAGCTATGAGATGAAGTCGGGGAGCAGTAACCCTACTACTACAAACTACTTTAATGAAAAACGCGTTCCTTATTTTTTCTATGCTAAATGATGAGATGAAACTGGCAAAATCCCCATTCTATCATTCTTGTGATTGTAACTTTCTATCAGTCCGATATTAGGTACATTATTGATTAATAGACATACGTCAACAATACCGTGTAGGTATAACTGTGTCCTTCATAACTTTAATCAGAGGTATGAACGACATTTTAGCAAATGGCTTCCATGTACCTATGCATTTGATTTAAAAACCATTTTTTTACGGAAACAGTCAAAAGCAATCTTGTGCATCAATCAACCAACAGCCATAATGTCTTGGAGTACAGCAGTGTCCCGCATCCCGCACGTATTTGAGCAAATTTTCCGGAATATTGATTTGAAGGATCGCCTTGTGGCAACTCAGGTTTGCCCCGAATGGGAGGCGGCAATTTCGAACAGTAGTGAACTGACGCAAAACTTGGCCCTTAATGTACTACGCATGGTTGGCCTACGACAGTGCCTTATCAGCATGGAGGAAGTCGTTCGAAGTGCAAGGAGATACGAGAACATAATTATAGCTCCTCGTGGAGCACCCTATGTGGACTGGAACAAGCTGGTGTTCACGTTGAAAATGTTCAACGGTAAATGCCCAATCAAATGGGTACGGATAGATGGAACATATGATGTTGAAAACAAGATAATTGTTCCCCCAGCGTTGCAAACGTTTGGGAAAATTTTCGGCAATTTGCAACATTTGGAATTGACGTTGACTCTTTATTCGTATAAAGAAGCGGAATGGAGTGCGGCGTTTAAGAATTTCAGCAACATGAAAAGTTTGTCTTTGCTCAATGGCCATGGGAAAGCTTTGGAATCTGCGCAACAACACTGTAGACAATTAACCAAGTTGACGTTGAAGCGGTTCGCTTTGACAAATCCGATTTGCGAAATGCTCGATTTCCCTTTGTTAGAGGAGTTGATAATTGACGAGATGGACGCTTCACCACATTTGGACCTTCGATATGGATCATCAAAACTATTATTTGCCCATTTGAAACATTTGACCCTGTTGGTTGGCTACTGTGCGCACTATGAGCATCTGGAGCTAATGCCAATTACCATCGAGGCACCCTACCTGGAAACGGCATTCCTGAGTGATTTATTACATGACTTTGTTCATGTCATACCAGGTGAAAATTTTCACAAATTGACGCTGAATATATCCACCTTCCATGCAGAGTACTTTCTATCATCGCAGATCTTCCCGAAGCCACTCACAACCATATCGACAATGATTGTTGAGACGTCACTGGTTCGTCCGGTGGCGGAGCTCGCGTTGGTGTTCGCCATAAAAAGATGTCCCAAGGCAACAAGTCTGCAGATCAATCAAAGCTTAGAAGTGTACCAAATTAACAAGATCCGAATGTTCGCATCTCGCGTTATGCCTGATTTGAAAAATATTCAAGCTGGAAAGAGTGAGTTTCGACCAAGAAACTTTTGTTTGTAAATGCTTTTATTATTGGAAGTTCAATAAATTTTGTAAATGTATTTCGCTGTTTTAAATTAATATTTAAGTAATCTGCAGAACATAAGCACAACATCAAGAGTCCCATGAATCACGATACTTCCTTCATTATTTTATTCAACCCAAGAAAAAGTCCAAATGCGGTAGCTCAAACACACAGCATTAATTTATTAAATACATAATAAAATTAATTGAAAACCCTATCCAATTAATATTAGCACAGATAAACAACAACACAAAATATAATGAGGATTTCCCGGTTAAATCTAATGCATTTGGGCCGTACCAAGATACCTCATCATCTAAACTTTCCAAGAAGATAGCAAAATTATGGGTTTAATTGAACGCTTGCTCAAAATTATACATCTAAAGTCACGTTCATGAAATATTAATCATAATTATCCAATATACTTGTACGGGTACACAAGAATCCGATTAGTGCCCGTTGTCATTGGGGCAACAACAACCCCCCAGAAAGTATCACTATCAAGCTTCGTGTATAGCAACGCTTCAGATCAAACATGCCTTGTTTTACATCAAGTGGAAGATAATCCCTTTTAATGTTTCAACATCTATCTAATTACGAGCACTCAAGTGTCTTCTCGCTCTAAGTCAGCTGGTTGTTGCCTAGAGGTTGCTTCTATTCTGTATCATCTTCAACATAAGCAAAGTTTACCTGTTTGTCCGTGCGCTCCTCCACCAACGACATGAAACATTCGTGCAAACAATGCACACCGAACGTCTGACCAGCAGACCAACGGTGTTGTATTTTTGTATTTCAACTTCCGCTAGGATTCTCCTCGATAAATATGGCTTTGATGGTGGGCAGCTTGAGGTAGAAGACCATACCGTAAATTATGCATTAGAAAACATAATTAAAGTCGTAAAACTAGGACATGGGATAAAGTCATGCTAGTTCTAGTTCTCAAACAAAAATTAGGAAATTAATTATACAGAAGTTCTACAATAGCATCTTTGAACTGTGTTGCTTTGTATTGTAGATCTCGAATTGTTTGGCTGTCATGAAAAATAATAATAAAATGTACAACAATGTACAGTAGAAAATTAGAAGAATTTCCGGTTGATTTACAAAATAATTATTAGTAATTTTTTTAGGGTTTCTGTGAAATTTTTCCGAGAAATAAAAAAAATCGTGGAAATTCAGAAGACTGACATACCAAGACTAATATTATCTTGGCAGGCGCGAATTTGGCGCGGAAAATATTTGAGGCTCTTCGTAACAACCCCACCATCAATGGTCCTGTTATTGAACCGTATACCGTGGGGCATCGAAATCCGTACACTTAAGCCCCTTAGTATATGAAAAAGTTATTAGAAAATAGGAATCGAATGTAAATAAAACGTTTGTTATTGACACAGGCGCATGAAGGCTTCTACTTTTGAAGTGTTTCACACTTACTCATTAAAAACTACGAAAAATCGGTTTGTATTCCGCTTATCTTATGTAATGATTTTCAATTAGCAATTAAAACACAGTTACTTTTGGTGCAATTATGCTTTACCCAAAAACAAAATGGCGGCACAAACTCCGCGTTTGGTGGGTGGAGATTTGTTTTTGATTTTTGTTGTTTTAATTTCAAAGCCTTCTTTCCAATTCTATGCCCTAAAAGCTTACTGTCAAGTATCTGAACAGGATAAGATTAAATATTCCTACATTAATTACCTTTGACCTCCTTTAATTTATTGATATCTCATAAGGTGGACGGATTCCGGTGCTGTAGGGGAAGGGGGGGCAATATGCCCTAGCTAAGCTAACTCTGCTTTATTGTCTTATTTGTAACGCTATTCATGGGTATTTTTACACTATGCACCAGTTAAACAAGAAAGCTAGTTGATGCCATTCAAAAATTGTCAAAAATCTCAATCATATTGATAATATTCACATTTCAAAAAAGAGGTGATATTCTGTTGCCGGAAAACTCATGAGGCAAAACGCCTAGGGAACAAAGCACCACGCGTCGGCGAATCAGCATTCTGGTATGGATAGTGCGTGGAGACGCAAGTACATTGTAGGTTAGTGCCACTAGGGCGTTTTGCCTCGCCAAAATGTTAGATGTTTCTTCAAAATGTGGAAATTTTCGGTTTTTCCGACCTTCTCATACACTATTTTGAAACTTTTTTCGCCTAACCTACATAATTTTAGATCTAGTTTTGTTACGGACATCTTAATGACGGTAAATATGAGGGAAACCACAAAAGGCGTTTTGGCTCGGGGGGGCGTTTTGGGGCACCTTCCCCTACGGATTTCGGTCCCGCACGGTAATACAAGACGGACATGAACATTCAGTAATGATTATTTTCAATAGTGCCAATAATTTGCACTCGATTCATGATTCGATATCTTTCAGACCAGAACGAACTATTTGTTGTACAATTCCATACATACAAATAACACCGCACAAACGTCATCAGTGCACGGTAGCAGATACATACTTCACAATTCTGATGCGATTTCCCCCCGCTTCTGCTCAAAACTGGGTGTATAGAATGAGCTAAATACCATCACCGAGTATGTGCATTTCTCTTTCAAATGGTGTTGGATACCGACTGCTTCCCGGAAGTGATCCTTATTTATCTTTCGCCCTCCATTGTTTGCCATGGAAGTGGACGTCCACGGTCAGCACTCACGGGAAGCGAGCTCAAACAATCACCTTGGCAAGCATGTCGGCAAGCGGAACAGTAAGCCATCAATTCAAGTACCTACTCAATATAGTGAGTTGGCGGCCAGTAACCAACCGGCTACGACGGATAACCCCAACTGTGCAAATGAAACCATGCCTTCCAGGGAGTCACATAGTCCACACTCCCACTGGCGAATCAGGTCAACTTGTGTCTCTATTTGTATCGTCGTCGGTCCGCTCTGTTGATTCGTAGACAGCAAGTCAACGCCAACGTGGCTTGTTTGGTAGAGTGTAAGTTAAATTATCTTTTCAAGTGGAAAATACATGTACAATTCGCCTCAAGAACCTATAAGAATTTTCCAGGTTTCCTAAACCAAACGAAATCAATTTATTCCTTACATGAAAATCATTATATAACAAATAGGTTACCCTACTACCGAATAACATTTTATTGAAAACATCAACAAATAATATATCATCAATAAGTTGAATGACATGTGTGGTAACTGACTGGCGTAGTGCTTGTAGAGGATGTGACCAGACGATGGTCAGATGCGGTCGGTTGGTAACAAAATGTAGGTAACAATAGTTTCACTTAATTCAAAATTGTTGTTTTATAATGGCGAAAGTCACAAACGTAAATATTGATTTTTTCGCAAATCCCTAAACAATGAGTACTGCTCCAAGCCAACTACCATCTGGAACTGATAGAGCTCCGCGTCGTTTATGGAATAGAAGTGGGACACACTGTGAGTAGGCCGCAATATTCGTAAAATCATTGTTTACGTTTGCAACTTTCGCTTTTATGAAACAACATTGTCGAATTAAGCTGTGAATGAATCCAAACTAACCGATCTAAGTACACCCGATTCTTTTTTTACACGGGGGATGCGTTCCGTGTAAATAAAGTTTTTAGTTCAAAATTCGAAAATAAGTGCCAATTAAAAAAGTGCCAGTAATGCCCCACAAATCTATTACATAACTAGTTTGTAGGTCGATGGATACTTGGTTATCATGTTACGACAATCTGTTGTTGTTTTATTGAATTTTATGGATATTTTATGTAGCGATTCTGGTTTTTCGTAGCAACGAGCAATGCACGCTTAAAGGGGGTCATATTGGGCCAAGCCTTATTTATTAATTTTTCCCCACACAGTGGTAAATATATTATTCAAGCTTGAATCAAACTAAATAAAACTTGATTCCAATGTTAACTACTAGAGCGTTGTAACATTTACTTGGAACATACCACATTTTGGCCCAATGACACCCCCGTTGACGGTATCTGGAAAGATGTAGCGACTCTATAACCAGAGACCAGAGTTATTAGTCTTATGACAAGTGAGTACATTCCACTAAAAGCTTAACACGATTTTCTTATCAAAATGGCAATGTATGAAAAGGTATGACCTCGTTAATATGTACGATTGGAACCGCTTTTGATGGTTCGACTGTAAACAAGATGACGTGAGTTGGTTAACGAGCACGATTACGCCAATAATAATGAACACCCTTCAAATATGTGAGGATAATGGATGACCCTACGGGGTAATATTTCGTGACGTTACAACGCTAGGTAGATACTCTAAAAACTGTTTTTTCGAATGCGTTGTAACGTCACATAAAAGTATTTAGAATCAATTTTAATCTGAGTTTTCGATCCGTATGGTATGGTATTGCACACAAATGAAAAAGATATAATGTTCCGCGCTATCTAAAAAACCTCTCAGATAAGACCTCAGTTTTACTTAAAATCCCCAAAGAAAGATCTTAGGGTCTATGCGCGACTGGTTTCAAAAATGTAACATGCTCTTTGTGGTCCTCAGAATAAAATGTGATCACAACATATTTTCTACGTTATCCAAGAAATCTATGAAGTAAGGTCTTAGGGTCTGCACGCGTAACCGGAGGTCTATCGACTGGTTTTAAAAGTGGTACATGCTCTGTGTGGTCCTTAGAAATGCATGTGATCACAACATATGTTCAGCGCCATACCAGAAATCTGTAAAGTAAGGCGTAAAGGTCTACATGCGTATGCAGAGGTCTATCGACTTGTTACAAAAAATGGTAAGGATTGTATCGAAAATAAGTTATCCACTTTCAAAGTTACTACTCAAAAACTCATGAAAGTATCGGTTTGTTTTATTCTGCCTTCGATGTATTTAGGGTAAGCATATGCGGTATTTCGAAAAAAAATCGTTTCAGGTTGTTCGAAACGAAATTCCGCGGAATTTCGCGGAATTTGAGCATGGCGAAATCTGTTTTCTTGATTTCGTTTCGTTTCGTAAAATTGCTAAAATTTCGCTAGAAAAAACTAGCTTCTAACGAAATTTAACGGAATTCCGCGGAATTTCGAAACAAATTTAAACTTAAACCAGGCTTTATATTATCAAAAATTTTGGCTGCGCCGCTGAACAAAATCGTTAAGTTGTTTTCAAAACTTTAGGTTATACAAATTTTTCTCTTAACGCTTACTACATAACCCCCTTCTTGGTCGACAAATATGTATGTAGTTTTCTTCAATAAAACGTCTTCAGTGTTTCCAAAATTCAAATTTAAATTTGGGGATATTTTTTTACTATTTGCACAATATGAATGTGGAATCGATCGTGGGACGGCAGCTAGTCCGGGAGAACGCGAAGTGGAAAAAACCTAGCTCGCGTAGCAGAAATTTGTTTAACCAGTGTGCAATCGATCGTGTTGATGCTGATCATGGAGAACATGTTGGAGAACGCGAAGTGATTAAACTAATGTCTGCATCGACGAGCACAAAATTATTTAGTGCGGAATCGATAGTGTTGTAATAGAGGTGTGCGCCGGTTCGATATTCGTCGGCGGCGGCGTTTGTCAGAATTTTGGTCGGCGGCGGCGACGTTTTCGGCGTCACGTCGAAAGCCTTTTTAGCCAGCGGCGGCGGCATGAATCGTTTGCATTTTTTCGGAATGCTTTCAAGATTTTTGATTTCAAAGAAAGAATCTTTCGCATGAAAAATTTAATGAAGTTCTCCACAAAATACTATAAGTTTTTCCTAAATCTGGAAATTATTTTCGAATTTTCCACGGGAACAAATTTTTTGTACAATTAGAAAATTTGTTGTACAATAGACGTTCGATAACTGGAAGTCATTTAACTGCAATGCTACTGCAATTCGATAGTTACATCAGTTTTGCAGTTATCGGACAGCTGAACTTCAAAACGATTTCAAATTCGATGATAGCTGCATTGCACTGCACAATCAGGTGCACTTCTGTTACATCAGATGTCGTCTGACAATCATTTGACGTCTAGAATGCGTCGCAGTTATCGAACGGCTAACTGCTAACTGAAACGAAAACATGTTGCAGTTATCGAACGACTTGTGTATTGTCCATAAGAAATTCTTGGGAAATTCCATTGGCCGAAAGCGACATACGACCGAATTGGTAATTTGGCTGAAAAAGTCGTTTGCCCTAACAGGTCGTTCGGCCGAAATGATCGTTTGACTGAAAAGGTCATCAGCCCGAAAATGCCGTTTGGTCGAAATGGTTGTTTGACAGAATGGGCTATTTGGCCGAAAATATCGTTTGGGCCAATAGGTCATACTGCCAAATGTCAATAACTGAACGGATAATTTAGTTAAAAATATATATCCGTTTGGCCTAATAACCAAAACTTCGTAACCTCTCTACTTTATAAGTCGATACCGACCTTTAAGCCAAAAGTCATCTAACCAAATCCCATTAAGCCTAATTGATGCAAACTGTTATCAGGTCGAAAATGGTTTGACCGAAAGCGACATACAGCTGAAATCCCCAGATTAATCCACCTAGCGTTGGTGGTGCCTTTCTCGCATTTAGTTAAGACACCAACCTTATATGGGGTTTATATGGTCCGATGTACCATTTTCTTCATAACTTTTAAACGCAATGGTCGATCGTTATAAAATTTAATAGTGATCAACAAGGCTTTGTGCCCTGTGGAATGAAACTTGTTGCGAGAAAGTCGGTTAAGGATTACTATACGAAAAGTTGTCTAATGTTTTTATAGCTTTTGTGCACACACATACACACAGACATACACACCACATACATACACACGGACAGACAGACATGGGTTGGCAAAAAATCATTTAACCGAATAGATCATTTGACCGAAAATGCCGTTTGACAGGAATGGTCATTGGTCATTTGGCCCGGAAATGTCCTTTCTCCAAACGGCATTTAATGTCAAATGACCTATTCAGCTAAACGCCATTTTGGCAAAATGATAATTGATTCATGGCACTTTTCAAAGAAGGTTGCAGAAATGACATTTTTGGGCCAAATGGCTCTTTCTGCCAAATGACAACCCAGACGACCCCACATCGCATAAGAATGCACGTTCAAAATCGTTGGCCGATCCAAATTTCATCAAAATCGCATTGTGGTGCACAGAAAATACGTTTATATCCGGCACAGTAGTTGACACAGTAGTTTGTTGATATCACATATTCTAGCAAACAAACTCAAATCGGATTATCTGTCAAGCAGAGCTTGTTATCACAAACTATATCGCAATGTATAACAAACAAACTCGCTTAAAAATCGTGGCATTACCGTGCACGGTTGGATAAGAAATATACATATATCGCCTTTACTTTTGTACGAAAAAAGCGTTTTCGCGACTGGTATATGATTAGTTTGTGCACTTAGGCATCGCATAACAGAAAAACAATTCTGGGAATTCTTACCGAAAGAGGTTTTAAATAAGATAATCTATTCGGTTGAATGAATTTTTCGGCCGAACGGCATTTTTAGAAAAAAAAAACCAGGTAAGGGCAAACAACTTTTTACAAGTCCGGCCAAATGTTCCTTTTCGCTGTACGTTGATTTTGGCCAAACCAGTATTAACCTGATAACAGTATCCGTTAAACTTTCAGTTTTGCTAAATGATACTTAGCTGGATGTTTTGTGGTCTTGAGGCCAGTATTGACTTAAAAGTAAAGAGGCTACTGAATTTTGTTCAATGGTCAATTGACAAAAGTCCATTTGGATAAACGAGCGGTTAATTTTGACAATATTACCCGTCCAGTCAAATGGCCCATTCTGTCAAAAATCCTTTTCGGCTAAACAGCACTTTCGGCCAACGATCGTTTCGGCCAGACGACCTGTTAGGGTAAACGGCTTTTCGGCCGAATTACCAGTTTACCGCCCAAGAATTTCTTATCGAAAATAAAAAGAATTTTCTGCAGAAATCCAAAAAATCCTTTAAAATTCTAAGCAATTCTAAACTTATCCATTGGTTTAAAGTTGACTAGGCCAAACTAGCCATCTAGTGATGAACTAAATCCTGCAAAAAAAATCACTCAACAGAAACTCAATTGGAACTTTCTATGGATATTCTGAATATTTTCCTGTAGAAATTTGGAACAGCTTCCCGTGAAAACTCTGAAGAGATTCTCATGTAAATTCCAAACAATTTTCCTTGGTAAATCCAAGGAGCTCCTCTTGGTAATTCCAAAGAGATCTCGAAAATTGCAATTCATGTCTAAAATCCGAAAATAATTTCCAAATAAATATTTTGGAAAAACTTGAAGAATTTTCGGGAAGTTCATAAAATGTTGGAGGTGAAAAAAAATTCTACCGTTAATGTCTTGAAGATATCCAAAATGACCAATTCAGCCAAACGACACTTTCGACCGAATATCCATTTCGGTCAAATGGCCCTTTCCGGCCAAAGGGCATATTCGGCTATTAAGCTTTTCAACGTTTTTTTTCAGTCAAAGGAACTGTTCGACCAAATAACCTTTTGCTCGATACCTTAGCAAAGTCTGAAAGCATAATGAGAGCATATACAAAACATATTTTGATTTTGACATGATGATGACAAAATGATTTATAATTTGCTTTCAAATGTGAATCATCATGATTGAGTACATATTTTTATCTCGTTTTGCTGTATATAACTAAATAATGGTAGGACATCAAAATATGTACTTATTTTGTTATCAGAAACCAATATCAAAATATCAAATAAAGTAAACATAATCGAAGATTTCACAACATTAAAACAAGTTATCGAATTGCTCTCAAGCTTGCTTCTACCAAATAGTCTTTTCGTTTCGGTTAAACTACATATTCGGCCAAACAACGTTCAGCCTTGTGGTCTTCGGCCAAATGGCTGTCTGCCGAACGACTCTTCAAATTCAATTTCAATGATATGTTTTTTATTTCAGCGGGAAATTCTTCGCAATTTTTACACGAAATTTTTAGCCTAGTTTTTTTTACGCAGAGCTTTCCGAAATTTTAACAAGAAATTGTATGGAATTTTCATGAAAATCATTGACATCTTCAAAGTTCTCTGGAGCTTCAACGTGATGTTGCTGAGATCGATCAGTAAATTATACGGAACTTCCACTGAATCTACTGTGATCACCAGTACTTGCACATTGAAGATGTGTGCTAGTCCCAAGCAAACATCTGTTGGTTCCCTGTGCAAGAACAGCTGATCTGGTCATAATGGAGTAGCAACTACGAGCAGTCAATCAAGCTCAAGCTCAAGCTCAAGCGGAACTTCCACTGAATCTTCTGAATTTGCACAGAAAGTTTTGCGGAATTCTTCAAATTTTAATCGGCGTGAAAAATTATAGATCAGCGGGGTGGAAAATTTAAAACCGGAGGCGCGCAGATGCAAACATGTCGGTGGCGGCGGCATGTTAAAAACTGTCAGCGGCGGCGGCGCACACCTCTAAAAAACTTATTAAACGAAGTACACTGATCTTGCGTTAGATTGATTTGAAACACAGTTTTCGTCTTCTTTTTTTCAAAATAACTTCGTTTACAATAAATATTTAGTCGCTTACCAAAGGGCTTCACATGAATTACCTTCTCAACTAACCAACGATTCCTTTCCCGAAGCCCTCACGGAGATGCAGAGCATTCCTCGGTCTCTTATAACAAAGAGTCTTAAACTAATTTTCCACTCCTAATCCTGAATTGACAGTAAGGAGCATCGTTAGGTATTGGTCATGAATTGGAAACTCTGAAGCAAGTATACAATAAGAATAACTTTTTTAATTGATAATTAATAAATTAATAATTTATTTACATTTCCCAAGAATATTATTTAATTGGTGAGCTGTGCTTATTTGATGTTTCTCGACCAATTATGATTAGCAACTACAATGTGTACAATTAATGTGTACAGTTAATCAAGTTATGCTTTTCTTTGACTATTTGCACAAAATGTAAGGAACATTGCAGATTTGTGGGCATCCAGCACGGGTTGAAAGATCATTAAAATTGCTCATACTGACCATAACAGCTGTTCTCATATGCCAAGGACACACAGACAATAGCTCAATTCGTCCAGCTGATTGTATATAAGGCTATGGATCTGTGAAATTCAATCAGAAATACATATCTTTATGCATTTTAGAAAGGTGCACAAGATGCTTCTAATGAGCAAAAGTATGTTGGTCTAGTAATACCAATTCTCTATCTGCGTATACGCCTGGCAGATGTGGATACATAATTGAGTATCCCACTAAATAAAAAAAAATAAATCTAAGCATCCATTTCAAATTTTTACTTAGCTCAATACTATAAAACCACGCTGACAAGGCAATATGTAGTATGCTTCTGCATAATTACATAATTCTTAAGTGAACTAAGGTTTTAAACGAAATTTGAATCCGAATATGAAAAATTGCAGGGCCCTCCTTAGCCGTGTGGTAAGACGCGCGGCTACAAAGCAAGACCATGCTGAGGGTGGCTGGGTTCGAATCCCGGTGCCGGTCTAGACAATTTTCGGATTGGAAATTGCCTCGACTTCCCTGGGCATAAAAGTATCATCATGTTAGCCTCATGATATACGAATGCAAAAATGGTAACTTGGCATAGAAACTTCGCAGTTAATAACTGTGGAAGTGCTTAATGAACACTAAGCTGTGAGGCGGCTCTGTCCCAGTGTGGGGATGTAATGCCAATAAGAAGAAGAAGAAGAAATATGAAAAATTCCAAAAATGCTGGGGTATTGATTTATCGTCGATTTATCACAGACTGCCTCTTCTGTTATTATAACTCTATTGGTCGCAAAACAGTTATTTGACTTCGAAAAAGTGAAATCAGAATTACGTACATAATGTAAAACCAATTTATTAAAAATTCCGCGGAAAAAAAATTAAAATTTCGTTTCGTTTCGAAAAATTTCAAAATAAATGAACCTCGATTTCGTATCGTTTATCGTTATCGTAAGTAAATCCATATTTCGTTTCGTTTCGATCCGAATCAACATAGACAATTAAAATTTCGTTTCGCTTCGTTTCGTTAGGAAAAAGTGTGTTATCGCATACACTTAATTTACGGTTAAGTTTCAAATCAGATTCTTTTTATTTGTTGAATATTTGTTGTTTCCGATGTATCGCAAATTGAAAGAGATATTAAAATTAGCGTTTTGGACATATGGATCCGTAAGAAGGGCATTTCGCTATCCAGTCCGCAAAGGTAAAAATTCATGGACAACAAGCTTGGGGAATACTACACGTTCGCTAACCAGTAGGAAAAAGTCTACATCTAAACAGATAACACTGAATCAACAATTTGACGCCACAATACACGGTTCGAGGCCATATCACTTAATCCTCGAAAACGCCCCACGTTCGCCAAGTCGTTTTGCACCTGGTCTGCCCATCTCGCTCGCTGCGCTTCACGCCGTTTCGTACCTGCCGGATCGGAAGCGAACACCATCTTTGCAGATTGCTGTCCGACATTCATGCAACATGTCCTGCGCATCGTATCCTTCCGGCTTTAGCTACCTTCTGGATACTAAGATCACCGTAGAGCTCGTGGTTCAATCTTCGCCGTCATACACCGTATTCTTGCATGCCGCCAAAGATGGTTCTAAGCTCCCGTCCGTCGGATACTCCGAGTGCTTGCAAGTTCTCCTCAAGCATTGTCCGTGTTTCATAGAGGACAACCGATTATCGTCTTGTACATGACACATTTGGTGCGGTGGCGAATCTTTTGACCGCAGTTTCTTTTGGAGCCCGTAGTAGGCCCGACTTCCACAGATGATGCGCCTTCGTATTTCACGACTAACATTGTTATCAGCCGTTAGCAAAGATCCAAGGTAGACGAATTTCTCGACCACCTCGAAGGTATCCCCGTCTATCGTAACACTGCTTCCCAGGCGGGCCCTGTCGCGCTCGGATTCGCCCATAAGCATGTACTTTGTCTTTAACGCATTCACCACCAGTCCAATTTTTGATGCTTCACGTTGCAGGCGGGTGTAAAGTTCTGCCACCTTTGCAAATGTTCTGCCGACAATGTCCATGTCATCCGCGAAACAAATAAATTGACTGGATCTGTTGAGAATCGTACCCCGGTTGTTACACCCGGCTCTCCGCATGACACCTTCTAGCGCAATGTTGAACAACAGACACGAAAGTCCATCTCCTTGTCCTAGTCCCCGGCGCGATTCGAACAAACTGGAGTGTTCGCCTGAAATCTTCACACAGTTTTGCACACCATCCACCGTTGCTTTGATCAGTCTGGTAAGCTTCCCAGGGAAGCTCTTCTCGTCCATAATTTCCCATAGCTCTACGCGGTCTATACTGTCGTATGCCGCCTTGAAATCAACGAACAGATGGTGCGTTGGGACCTGGTATTCACGGCATTTTTGAAGGATTTGCCGTACAGTAAAGATCTGGTCCGTTGTCGAGCGGCCGTCAACGAAGCTGGCTTGATAGCTTCCCACGAACTCATTCACTAATGGTGACAGACGATGGAAGATGATCTGGGATATCACTTTGTAGGCGGCATTAAGGATGGCGATCGCTCGAAAGTTCTCACACTTCAGCTTGTCGCCTTTCTTGTAGATGGGGCATATAACCCCTTCCTTCCACTCCTCCGGTAGCTGTTCGGTTTCCCAGATTCTGACTATCAATTTGTGCAGGCAAGTGACTAGCTTTTCCGGGCGCATCTTGATGAGCTCAGCTCCGATACCATCCTTACCAGCTGCTTTATAGGTCTTTAGCTGTTGGATGGCATCCTTAACTTCCCTCAAGGTGGGGGCTTCCATCGTCCGCTGAACTGACGTAGTCATCTCCTCCGCTGCCTTGACTTTCACTGCCTGTACTCTTATAATACGCTGGTACTTGGGGTTAGGGAGCACGTGATATTTGATGAACTTTCCAGTTTGACTGTTACTCTAGCACTATATTTCAGATTTCAGATTTGTACAATTGAAACTTAAACTCTACACAATTATTACATTTCTACACTACAATATAATTATGGGAGGTGCGTGTATGTACATAACAAATTCTATTTGAACCAATCACTTTCGAGTTGGCTATCCATGCGACATATGTTTTGAAAACAACATATGCCTTTTCTACTCAGGTGGCATATTGATGACTGCTCATAACATAGAATGTATGTCAAGAAAGAATGAGAACACGTAGCTTGAATTGGATGGTAATTTGAGCTTTTGTTTAAAAGTGTCCAAAACATATTATGGTTCAAGTAAGGAAAACATGTGCATGTAATAAATTCAAAGGAGGTCGCTACGAAAGTAGGTCTGTTAATAAATTTGACTACACATGCACTTGAGTGTAATGTTGCTAAAGGCAGTTGTATCCAATTGCAATTTATGACTTGTTAAATGAAATGTACATGTGAGGTCTGATCCAAACATGTTGAAGTTGTTTCAGATGAATTTCGAGATGAATAAATTAATCAACAAGATTGAGTATGCTACACCTTCCCTCTTAAAGAGAATGATGTAACGAAGAGAAATCATTCGTATATTATACACACACCTTTACAAAAAAATTTAATTTAGATCGAATTGAATTTTAAGCTTTATAGAATATACCTAAGATTATACCTATCTCATTTTTTTTTCTTCATTTTACTTACCGAATACCGATTGAA
The DNA here is from genome assembly GCF_024139115.2 of Armigeres subalbatus. Taxonomy (NCBI): domain Eukaryota; kingdom Metazoa; phylum Arthropoda; class Insecta; order Diptera; family Culicidae; genus Armigeres; species Armigeres subalbatus. The sequence continues at coordinate 130,424,181 of NC_085139.1, read as the reverse complement.
TATTGGGAAAAAATATATATATATTATATTTCTTATTATTTTATCAATCTATTTTTATGCACTACCATTGTTTTATTTGACGCCATATCTTGAATTGTACAATTTGTTCCTGTTATGTCAATCACTTTAAATGGTCCAATATATTTTGCATCTAGTTTACTTCTATTTTCATTCGTTAAATATACTCTATCATTTATTTGAATATGGATTGGGTTGCTAATTGGTTCATATTTATTCGTTCGGGATATTTTGTGTTTATTTAAATTCTTTTTTGCGATTTCGTTAGATTTTTGTAGTTTATATTTCAATTCATAGTAGTATTCATTGATATTATATACGGGTTCTATTCCAAGTTTGTGAATTTCATTAGGTAAACTGCATTTTCTTCCAAAAACTAACTCATAAGGTGTAAAACCATGGTCAGTATGAGGAGTAGTATTATATGTAAAAGAATAAAACTTCATCCAGTTATCCCAATCATCTTTCTGATCATTGATGAAAGATCTTAGATACTCGTTTAAGCATCTATGATTCCTCTCTAATGATCCAATTGTCTGTGGATGATAAGCTGTTGCAAATGTTTGTTTTATACCTAATAATTTACAAATTCGGTCAAGAACTTCATTCTTGTATTCTGTTCCTTGGTCGGATTTTAAATAAAAAAATGTACCATAAATAAGTATAAAATTTTCTACTAAAGCCTTAGCAATAACGGTTGCTTCTTTAGTCGGTATAGGAATTAAAACTATATATTTTGTAAGGTCACATTGTATGCTTATGGCATATCTGTTTCCCTTAATACTTATAGGTAAAGGTCCTACAGTATCTATAGATATAACTTCAAATGGTGAAGATGGTGTTGTGGTAATCACCATTTTTTCTTTTGTGTGTCTTATTGTTTTGTTCTTTTTACACGATTCGCAGGCCCTTACGAATCTAGAAATCGAACCTTTCATATCTCTCCAGGTATACTTTTCACGAACTTTAAGGTACAAGCGATGTTGTCCTATGTGTCCTCCTGTGGGTGTATTATGATAATTTTCTAAAATTGACTGAATTTCATTTAAATCAGTAAGAAACTTTGGCGGTTGATAGATTATAATGCGCATGCTTTTTAACGCTTGATTTACTACAGTCTTGAACGAATTCAAGGGTATGTATTTGAATATATCTTCTAGTAATGATATTGCCATTTCTTTAATATTCAACAATTTTGCATTATTTTCAAGTATTGGAAGAACAAATTCAAGAATTTGACTTCCACTTTCATTTCTTTGTTTCACGTGTGCTACAATAATTTTCTTTGCTCTATTTTCCATAATAAAAGTCCATATTTTATTATCAACGTGTACACGAAGTTTCCATAATCGTTTTGTCTCAGTTGGGTTCTCAGTAACATAAGTCAAAAGGTGATCAATCTTTTGATTACATTCTGGTAAATGTAAAGATCCGTTGTTATCATTGTGTTTTACATTAGAATTTTGTTTATTTCGAGTCATTGATCTAGTGTTAACTACTAGAACACTGTCTCTTTTTAAGTCATCAGATGAAATTGTAATTCTTGATAATGCATCTGCACCAGTATTATTTTTCCCTTTAATGTATTCTACTACATAATTGTAATCTTCTAAATCAATACGCATTCTTGTTAATTTTGAAGTAGGATTTTTCATTCCAAACAAGTAAACAAGTGGTCTATGATCTGTTCTTACTCTGAATTGACGTCCATACAAATACGCTTTAAAATAGTTTATAGCCCAGTGTATGGCAGTTAATTCCTTAAGTATAACAGGTTTATTCTTTTCACCTTGGGTAAATGATTTACTTGCAAATGCAATGGGTAAATCTTCATTTCCAAACTTCTGGGATAAGACTGCTCCACATCCAACGTCTGAAGCGTCTGTTGTAAGTATAAATTCATTTGAAAAATCTGGGTATTGGAGAATTGTTGGAGATATTAGATAATTTCTCAAACTATTAAATGCTGTTTCACATTCTGAAGTCCATTTAAATTGAATATTTTTCCTTAAAAGCTTATTTAAAGGTTGTGCTATAGTCGCAAAATGCGGAACAAATTTACGATAGTAATTACAAAATGCCACAAATCTTCGAACTTCATCTGCGTTCGTAGGTGTTGGGTAATTTATGATTACATCGAATTTAGAACTGTCAGGTAAAATACCTTTATCAGTTATGTGATGCCCTAAATATGTTACTTCAGAGCGGAAAAATTTGCACTTCTTTACATTAAGTTTAAGATTGTATTTTCTTAAACGATTAAAAACTGTTTCTAAATTTGATAAATGGTGTTTGATTGAACAACCGATGACTACAATATCATCGATGTATACAAAAGCACATTCGGGAGATAATCCAGCCATAGCTATTGTCATCATACGCTGGAAACTATTTGGACTTACATTCAATCCAAACGGTAGTCGCGTAAACTGATAATGACCAGACTGTGTTGAAAAAGCAGTATATTTTCTGGAATCATTTTCCAAAGGAATTTGATGAAATCCAGACATCAAATCTAAAGTTGTAAAATACTTCGCTCTACCAAGTTGATCAAGAATCGTATCAATTCTTGGTAATGGGAATTTATCAGCCATTATTTTTTGTTAAGTTGTCTGAAATCAACAACTAAACGCCACTTCTTTTCTCCATTATCTGATTTTTCGGGACCAAAAGTATGGGTGAATTGTAAGATGACACAGATGGTTCAATAATTTTATTTTGAAGCATCTTCTTCACTTGACTGTGTATTTCATCATGCTGAGCATGTATTGTCTTGTAATTGGGTATATACGTTGGAACAGCATCGTTTAACACAATGTTCTGTGAATAAAATTATTGGTAGTTAACTTTTCCTCTGGTAAACAGAATATATCTGCATAATCTGTAATGAGTTTATTGAAATTTTTCTGTGAACTTTCTGGTAAATTGCAGACATCTAACTCCTTCAAAATATTCTGTACTCTCTCTGTAAAAACTTGTTTATTTTTGGAATATTTCATTATGCAATAATCCTTCAGTGGTTCTAAAATTGGATTAAATGATAAATTTGAAATATATACCGGATTATCAGTAGTATTTATAAATTTTACATATGGCATTTCTGGCGATATGATAGTATTTCCACAAAAATTCCTGGTAGAATTTCTTGTGAATGTACCACCACATCTTCTTGAATATGCAAATTTGAAATTTTTCGAATTACTTCACTTCTGTTAGGCAGAATAAATCCATTGTTTACGTTATCCTCAATTGGAATTGAAATTTTTATATTACCAACATTAAAATGTAATAACCATGTTTCATAATCAATTATGCATTTATTATTGGTTAGAAAATCTCTTCCTAAAATGCCATCTGTCGCAATAGGAAAGTTGCTAGGCACCACATGAAAGGTATGCCGTATTGATAAACCATGTTCAAAATGTAGGTCAGTTACCGTAGTTGCTAGTGTATAAACAGTTCCACTGGTTATACCCGTTAACCTTGTTTTAACTGCTGTATCAATAATTTGTGTTGGATTAATTTTGTCAGCTTTAAAGAGCGATACGTCAGCTCCACAATCGATTATAAAAGTACACTTGCGATTTGCCATGTGAACCTCAGCTGTTATGAAATTTGATGCGTTTAAATTAATGGTAAAGACGGTCATTTGCATTTTATTCCTATTTGTATTTACATTCGCCGGTCTAAAAAATGTTGTTGCGTTTGTTGGGGTTGCTGGTTTTGCACAACTTGCGCATACGTTTGGGTGGCTTGGCTCGGATGAATAGAACGATTTACAGATTGGTTAGCTGTTTGCATTTCGAATGTATTGTCTTGATAAGTTGTAACATTTCCAACTTGTGGGTTTAAATTAGAGAAATAAACACGAGAGAATCTGTTGCTGTTATGGTTTCCAAAATTCTGAAAACGATTGTAACCAACATCTCTATTTCGGAAATGGATATTTCTATTTCTTTGATTTGGAGTGGGATTAAAACTTCTGTTTGGTTGTCTATTATTGAAAGTTCTGGAAAACCGTGTTCGATCATACGATTGATTTCGGTTAGAATATGCATCTCGCGAGAAATTCGGTCTAAAATTTCTTGGAATGGTATCAAATTTACGAGTTTGTATATTTTTGGTTTGCAGAATTGCAGAAGTTTGAGTTGCATCAGGAACATTCTCAATCAAGACATTGATTGCATCCTTCAGGGTGTCAAATTTCCCTATTTTCAGCATCATTTTTGTTTCGCTGCTATAAGATTCCCTTGCCATGGTCTGTATGGCAAGTTTAATAACCATTGTCTTTGCTACGTCAGCAGGAATTTCTTCTCTGATATAAGCTCCAGTCAGCTTGTCAGAAAGAAATTCTATTTGTTTTGTAAAGTTCTGTAGGTCATCGATATTTTTGAGTTTCAAATTTTTCAGACTTGATTGCGCTAAATCTGAATTACTTTTATCAGAACATTCTGATTTAATTTTATCGATTATCTCATCGAATTCCAGTGGTACGGCCACGAAGAGGTTTCGCGCCTTGCCACTTAATTTAGTTAATATTATTTTAATTGCAGCCTCCTTTTGTCCAGCTGGTATAATTGTTTTGACCAATGCTACCGCATCAGTAAAAGATTTTACTCCCTCGACGTTCCCATTGTATGATGGAATTAGCGTCGCTAGCTCGGAAGCTGTTTTTATATCCATAGCCATGTTTAGTATACGATTATGTTTCACTCTGGAGTACCAAATAATTATTTTAGCAATAGTTTTTACCCTAATTTTAACTTTAGGTTGCTTTAAACCTTCTAATGAAAATTTATTTTGGTCGTCTTCCTGAATTGTTTCTGTCTGACCATCATTCAAAATTACTTCACTAGTATCCAGTAATGTAATGCATTGATTGTATCTCAATTTTACCGCAGAATAAGTTTCAACTTCTGAATTCCACTCTTTTGCACTAATTCTATGTTCATAACTTTTCAGGATTTTTCTATAACGTTCAATATTTTGATTCAAATTTTCCTTTTATTCAAAATATTCTCCAATGATCTTGCTCTGTATTTACTTTTCTGCAAATTTAAATGCTCTTTAGAAATTAATTGCTCAATTTCGCGCAACTGATTCATTGATTGTTAAGATCTCAATTAAGTTGATATGCTTATTCTAATTTTACTAATTCCTTCCAAGTTCTAGGGGTATTTTAGATTCCTTAGTAAATTCTGGTTGCCATTTTTCACTCATATATGAAATTTCAGCAAATAATTCCTTATCAAATGTACCATTTATCCTTAATTCATTGTTTTTCCTATCAACTTCTAAGGCGCGCACATAATCAACATTGTGCCAATTATTTAGCTCTGCCACAACTCTGGCGGATCCGTTCATTTTGTTTCCATTTTGCGATTTAATTTAATTTACAAGGCTCAGAAATTTTTGATAACATAAGAAAAATCAATCATAATAGATATTCCACAATAATCTAACACTTCAATAAGAATAGATATTCCACAATTATGTTTATCATGTAATTGAAATCCATCAGCTGACTTACATTATTTTACGCTGGTGCTCCTTGTTGCATTCATAAGCTGTTACGTTCCTCCGTCACCTTTCTCCTCTTCCTTCAGAAAACCCGCCTGCCGACTCCCGCCGACAGTGGTCTCGCCTGCAGTTGAATGTTTATTTTCGTTGTTCACTTCGCACCAAAGGCAGAAATATGCATTTTTTTTTTTTTTCACTTGTATCGTCACTCGGTGGGTCACTTCATCATCAATTAGTGTTTGTTTGATTCTTCTTTCGCCAATGCATGTACAAAGGTTACGCACAGTTATTTAGTAGGAGCCATGTGTAAAAAGCAGTTATTTTTTTTTTGTGTCCATGCACTGCACCGTCGCATCTCACTGTTAATTGTTTTTGTTTATTGAGAACTGTGTCAACTGGGGCGCAATAATTTTCACTCCGCGCTCTATACTGTTTGCGCAAATACAGCCTTTTTGGCGGCTTTTACCATCATTTTCTTAGCCAACTTCACCACATTTTTAATTATTATCCAAAGAGTTTGGATAATTAATAAGCACAAAATAATATTCAACTTCGCACTATGGTCTTCGTGGAAGCCTGTATGAACTTCCTGATTTTCAACTATGGTGACTGTTTGATCGCCGATAGTTTTAGCACTTTCTTCTTTAGATGCTCCTTTGCCCATTTTATTTGCATCTCATTTACTGCATTTTAAGAAAATGTTTTCACTAATGCACTTAGCACTTTTTACTATCACTGATTTTTAAAGTCCGAACATTGCACGTCCGAAAGTCACTCGTCGCCATATAATACGCTGGTACTTGGGGTTAGGGAGCACGTGATATTTGATGAACTTTCCAGTTTGACTGTTACTCTAGCACTATATTTCAGATTTCAGATTTGTACAATTGAAACTTAAACTCTACACAATTATTACATTTCTACACTACAATATAATTATGGGAGGTGCGTGTATGTACATAACAAATTCTATTTGAACCAATCACTTTCGAGTTGGCTATCCATGCGACATATGTTTTGAAAACAACATATGCCTTTTCTACTCGGGTGGCATATTGATGACTGCTCATAACATAGAATGTATGTCAAGAAAGAATGAGAACACGTAGCTTGAATTGGATGGTAATTTGAGCTTTTGTTTAAAAGTGTCCAAAACATATTATGGTTCAAGTAAGGAAAACATGTGCATGTAATAAATTCAAAGGAGGTCGCTACGAAAGTAGGTCTGTTAATAAATTTGACTACACATGCACTTGAGTGTAATGTTGCTAAAGGCAGTTGTATCCAATTGCAATTTATGACTTGTTAAATGAAATGTACATGTGAGGTCTGATCCAAACATGTTGAAGTTGTTTCAGATGAATTTCGAGATGAATAAATTAATCAACAAGATTGAGTATGCTACACTCTCAACGCCATTCAAATGTTCCTCTCAGTGCTGTTTCCACCTTTCGATCACCACACGTTTGTCCGTCAAGATTTTCCCATCCTTATCCGTGCACATTTCGGCTCGCGGCACGAAGCCTTTGCGGGATGCGTTGAGCTTCTGATAGAACTTGAGTGTTTCTTGAGAACGGCACAGCTGTTCCAACTCCTCGCACTCCGCTTCTTCCAGGCAGCGTTTATTCTCCTGAAAAAAGTGGGTCTGCTGTCTCCGCTTCCGTCCATATCGTTCCACGTTCTACCGGGTACCTTGCTGCAGCGCGACCGCCAGCGCTGTGTCCTTCTCTTCCAGAATCTGTCAGCACTTTTCGTCGAACCAATCGTTCCGTCGACTTCGTCCCATATATCCGACATTGACTGTTTTCCAGCAGTCCTCAAGAGGGGCCCCATCGAGATCACCCTCTTCCGGCAACGCTCCCTCGAGTTACGCGTATGCAGTAGACACATCATGTTGCTTCAGTCGCTCTAGGTCGTACCGCGGCGGTCGTCAGTACCGAACATTGTTGATGACGGATTGTTTTAGGTGCAGTTTAACCATCACCAGATAATGGTCTGGTCAGAGTCGTTGTTAGCGCCACGATATGTCCTGACGTCGATAATGTCGAAGAAGTACCGTCCATCAATCAGAACGTGGTCGATTTGTGATTCTGTCTGCAGTGGTGATCTCCAGGTGTACCGATACGGGAGGCTGTGTTGGAAGTAGGTGCTGCGAATGGCCATATTCTTGGAGGCGGCGAAATCAATTAGTCGTAGGCCGTTTTCGTTCGTCAGCCGGTGAGCGCTGAACTTTCCAATAGTCGGTCTAAACTCCTCCTCTTGGCCAACCTGAGCGTTCAAATCTCCTATGATGATTTTGACGTCGTGGCTCGGGCAGCTGTCGTACTCACGTTCCAACTGCGCGTAGAATGCGTCCTTATCATCATCAATGCTGAAGTTGAAGAATCGGTCTTTGATCCTCAACCTGCACATTCTCTCGTTGATCGGCCACCACCCGATCACGCGCCTTCGCATAACGCTCTTTCACTATGAAAGCTATTCCCAGCTCGTCCGTGTTGCCGCACCTCTAGTAGATAGTATGATTACCTCTAAACGTTCGCACCATTGATCCCTTCCAACAAATCTTCTGCAGTGCTGCGATGCCGAATCCACGGTCCTGGAGCACATTGGCAAGTATGCGTGTACTCCCGATGAAGTTGAGAGATTTGCAGTTCCACGAATTTCCAATCGCTAGCCCCTTTTGTCGCAGTGGGCTTTGCCGATGGTTCCGGTCGGTACTCTCTTGTTGATTATTCGTTGCGTATGGTTTTTTTTTAAAGGCTGGCTTGCAGGGCCTGACACCAAGCCCCCTAAATTTCTGGAGGACAATTCCTCCTTATTCCCGGTGGACCATGGTGCACAGTTTCAAATAGAGTCGCTGGCACTCGGACGATAATCAGCCGCCCATAATATGGAAAACAGACGCTCAGTAAGATTTGCACCTCCGGAGAGGAGCAAACCCCCTCCTTCCATATCAGAATACGATCATAGTTTCCACCCGATCTTCCCTAAGGTTGCTCGTATCCCGGCCAGCGCCACGAGGAGGTAGGGATAGGAGTTGCTGGGTAAGAGGCTTCCCGCGAGACCGAGAAATGGGGTCTATTTTATTAAAATAAAGGGGTAAAAGCAATAAACGTATATCAATTCTATCGAATGCTTTACTAAATCGTATGCTTTACAAAGTCTCAACATTATTTACTCTATCCTTCACATTGAGAATAAACGTTACAAAGTTAAGCAAGTAAGTTGTAGTTGAACGTCTTTTAACGAAACCATGTTGTTCTCTGGTAATCAAAAACTTGGCCTATGAGAATAAATTGTCGTTAATTATGGATTCAAATAACTTTGGAATGCTAGATAATATAGCAATTCCTCGATAGTTGCTTATATTGGATTTCTTACCATTTTTGAAAGTCAAGATTAGAAATGATTAATTGGAACTGTTTTTTTTTTCAGAATACCATATTTGGCTATGTTAGAAAATACTAACGGTTTGTGCTATGCCACTATTACGCAATAAGTTTTGCCTATGAATGCTGTTCAATATTTTTTTTAAGATCATAGTTTGCCTTCCTATAATCAAAGTAAGGCTCGGACAAATTATCATCCAACATTGTGGCGTTTTCATGAATAAATATGAAGGTCTAAATAGCAATTATTATGATTTTTTATATGATTTATTTGATTCAGTCCTATTTCTGCACTTTTTGTCAAATAGAGCATGCAGTTTTTCATTGCCTGCTGAGATAGGTATCAATAACGACTCATTGTTTTCAACTTCAATGAATTTTGCCTCTTTTTGATTGAAGTGACCTTTTATACATGAACATTTGATGAGCATTTGATTCAGACGTAAACTGAGATATAATATTTCCAGCAAGATTAAAGCAAGCACAGTTGGAATTTATTTCAAATCAAAAATCAGTCAGATTAATTCAATATTGCGTTCATTTGCATACTCCAAAAATGTGCATGGCAATACATACGAAAATTAAAGATTTTTTTTTGCATTTTCGGATCATAATACCTGGTATTAAAGTTCGGGCTTGAGTGATAAACGGCCTACTTTTCCATACCAAAGAAATGGGTGTTTTAATGGCCATTATGCAACCCGAACGAGATGCATAAAATCCATTATAACACTTATTTCAGTGCTGTAGTGAAAAAGCAACATTGGAATAGTACTTACGTCACCACATTTGAATGAGTGTTCAAATAGTGTATTCTCTGCGTCGCGTGATAAATGATAAAGTTTGAAAGACATGGCATCAACATTCTCAAAAGGCAGATTCGTCTTCCGCTTGATGGTTTGTCGAGTTACGCAATGTGGCACGATAAAATGGAATCAGTTTGTTTTCTGCAGCAACATATTTTTCTGGCAAGAATGGGCATGTGAAGTTACTTCTTCTTCTTCTTGGCATTACATCCCCACACTGGGACAGAGCCGCCTCTCAGCTTAGTGTTCATTAAGCACTTCCACAGTTTTTAATTGCGAGGTTTCTTAGCCAGGTTACCATTTTTGCATTCGTATATCATGAGGCTAGCACGATGATAGTTTTATGCCCAGGGAAGTCGAGACAATTTCCAATCCGAAAAATGCCTAGACCGGCACCGGGAATCGAACCCAGCCACCCTCAGCATGGTCTTGCTTTGGCTAAGGCTTACCGCATGGCTAAGGAGGGCCTCTTAGTTGTGAAGTTACTTACACTGAATTAGTTTCGTCCAGATTTGTCATATTACAACCCATTTTTTGTCATATAAAATATAATGTGTGCAATTCGTTGCAAAACTCGATTTGTTTAACACTCCTAGTAGTTAGACAACAAGCATCATTGGATAAACGTATGACTCGTGCTGAAAAAATCATCTTGCGCAACCTACTAGGATCTATGTTGTTCTCTTCTTGAACTGTTTTGGCTCTAATGTTTATTTGTGTAAGAACATCCTTATTAATTGAACGACAAATTTTGCTATCAACGACTTTATTCAATTGAACTAACAATTGGATTATAGAAATAGTTCATGTAGATTCCATATGAATAGATGTAAAACTTTTAAAAACAAGTCTGGAAGAGCTTCGTAAGCAGTTCATGTATCTGTAATATTCCAAAGAAAATTTATTCTGGTGTAGTAGACATTTGTATCTTTTATAAGGTACACTGGGGGAAGTGGAAAAGGAAAAATCGATAGTTCATGTTCAACTTATTGTAAAAGCAGTTTAAATGGTTTAAATGCATTCAATCATTATGGGCTCTCAAAAACAGTCCATTTTGCACCAACTGTGCGGTAATTCATACCATTTTAGTTGCTTAAAATTTATAAAAATAGATTTGAAATATAGAAGTTATTTTTCCACTTAACCCAGTGAAATGGGGTAAGTGGAAAACCCAAGATATCTTGACCTTCAATTGTGATCAGTAGATATATATGATTGAAATGAAGACGGTAATTGCTCTGAGTATCTTTTGTTGAACAATTTCGTTGGATTAAAGGAATAGGTCCCCAATGAATTCTTGTTATAGCTAGGGGAGGAGTGGTTGTGTATTCTCAAACACTAAGTGTACGTAAAATCTGTATGTTCGCCCCAAAGATGAACTTTTTTGAGGAAGAATGAGACTTACAGTGTTATAAACTTATCGACTCAGCTTAACGAATTGAGATGATGTCTGTGTGTGCGTGTTTGTATGTTTGTGTGTGCTCAATACACGTACAAAAAAATCACCTATTTTCATGCATTTGTCCTTAACCGATTTGTTTGCAACAAATTGCATTCAACGGCGAATATTGTTATGAATGTAAAGGAATATGCATTATGGAATATATTCACCTATCATTGCTGTTTTTATCTTTCTCATACCTTTTTTTCATATGTAAAACATGTGAAAGGCATCAAGAACGATAAGTGGGTTAATCAGGCGTTTCTTATGTATATTAGTCCAACCACCACTGAAATCACGATGATAACAAAGAAGGAGCATATTAAGATTCACAGGTATCGAAATAAACCCTGGGGGGATGGAAAAATTTGGGGTTGTATACAAGACACGACCGCTCGACGTAAACCACGTAAACTACGTAAAACCAAATATAGTACACTGAATCAATTATTCCGGTATATATAGAAGATAAGAACTACTCCACTGACACTACTACCCAGCTTTAGCAGCATCTCCCACTATGTGAGGGAGTAGGGACCCCACTGTCTAGCAGCTGGGCCACCCCATTTATACATCCCAGTTCAACAATTGATAATACCCTAAAAGTAGGCAATTACCAAGGATTGGAACGCGCTGCATAGGAGATGCAAGACACATGAAAGAACTAAAATTTTCAATAGTTTAGCGTTTAAGGTCACTCCTGACGGAATCCAAGTTTCAAAGTGCTCGCGTTTTCGGGGGCACACCACTCGATACGGAGGCGGCGCACAACTGTCATTTTTGTTAATTTAGTTTTGCTGTGTCGCAGCATGCGTGAAAAAATAAAAATGACAGTTGTGTGTTGCTTCCGTATAGAGTGGTGTGCCCCAGAAAACGCAAGCACTTTGGAACTTGGATTCCGTCAGGAGTGACCTTAAACTCAAAAGTTTCAATACTACTGGCAAATTGGTGGAGAGTTAGCGAATCGATTGATATATAAATCTTTAAAATCCATTGAAAGATAGAGGACCTATTAATGTTACAAATCTTACATGATTTCGTGACGGTCCCCAATTTTGAAATTCTCATTTTACACCCTATATCCGAGTCTTCCCCTTAGACGTAGTTTACGTCAAAAAATGCGTGATTAGAACATTATCCACTTCCCTCGCAGTGTTAGATATCAGGGGTAAGTGTATTTTTTTTTAAATTATTTGCTTTCATCGTACAAACCACTACAAACTGAATGTGATTTGTTTAATTGTATTATAATGCTCACCTGTAGTGCAAAATCACAAGAGAAAGGAACAATTTATGCAAGTAAGAATTGATTTTATGAATGCAAAAATTAACTTCTCGCGAAACCTAAAATGACAGCTCCAGCGTAAACTGTGTTAGTGAATGTATAACACGGATTTTAACATAATATCAGTGTAAACAATAAAGTATATTTTTGCACAATGTTATGGTGAGCTTGAGCATGAGCTTGATTGACTGCTCGTAGTTGCTACTCCATTATGACCAGATCAGCTGTTCTTGCACAGGGAACCAACAGATGTTTGCTTGGGACTAGCACACATCTTCAATGTACAAGTACTGGTGATCTCATTTGTTAGGTCATACTGGCGCCTGCGAAAGATAAAAAGTAGGAGAATGGAACGGACCTGGGATTGAACCCATGACCTCCTGCGTATGAAGCAGAAGCAGTAGCCATATGACTACCAAGCCCGCCTCGAAACAAGAGAGATCACGCACTGTACTGATTAATTTTATTACCGGCCGCGCAATGCAGAACACAATAATTCGGCCTACCGCGCGATCGTTCTGCTGTCCGAAACATGAGAGATCACGCACTGAACTCAATATTTTTGCACAATGTTATGGTGTGGTAAAAACTGTAAAGTCTGTACAATTGAAATTTTACGAGTCGATTTTTACACTTACCCCCTTTTTCCACTTCCCCCAGTGTACCTTATGTCGAATTCGTTTTTAAAAAGTTCCAACCTAGGTTGGAACCAGTTCCAACCTAAGTGCTGTCAAAGTGTTTTTTTATTCTCTCAGGTTGGAACTAGGTTCGCACTAGTTCCAACCCCAAAGCTGTCGGGTTCGCACTGTGTTGTTTCACGGTTTCGCACCGGGTTCACCAATACAACTGTACTTCAACTGTCAAAACCACGTGGGTGGGTGGTACTGGGTGGAATAAACAAGCAGAAGGGATAAACGAAACTGTCTGTTTATTAAAATGAAATGCGCGTTGAAAATCTTTTTTTTTCGGGAATTTTGTGATATTTGTTATTGTAGTTTTAAATGAAATTAATCTGGTACTGTTGTCTAGATTCATTTTTTTTAATAATTGTTAGGGAATTATTTTAGGTCGGTGGATGGAATTATGTAGTTTGGAAATTCCTCTTGAAACCCGTTCGCAAAATCCGCTAAGAATTGTCAGAAAAATATATTTGAGGAATACCGAATAGAATTATTTCTTATGCAGAAATTACTTCAGAAATTCTTTTTTTTTAATTCTTCCAAAAACTCTTTCGTGCGTTTCAGAATTTTCTTCGGGAATCCTGAAAGAAATTACTGCCAGAAATTCTTTCAGTAATTATTTCTTGAATTGTTGGCGATATCTTTCAGTCATTCCTCCATATTTTTTCCAAGGTATCCTTTCAGGATGCATTCCTTTGGGAATTCTTCTAGGAAGATCTTTGAAGACTGATCCTGGATTTTTTCTGGAAGTTGCTCCAGGAATTAATTTGAAAATTCCTACGATATAATTCCTTCAGGAAATCCTTCTGAAATACAGGAACTAACTCGAAGTTTCCTACAGGAATTGCTCAGCAAGGTTCGTACATAAATTCCCCCGGAAGTACCTTGAGAAATTCCTCCGGGAGATTCTTGAAAATTAAAAATGCACGGGGCCCAAAATCTGGTAGAAAATTTTCCTGAGGTTTGAGGCTACCTTTATCAGGAGAGGTAACGAGGAAAAAAAATTAGCGAATCCTGGAGAATTTTTATTACATGCTTCTGAGTGTTCTCCGAAAACTTTAGCAAAAATAGATGAATTTTTGTAGAATGGAAAATCTCTTTGACATGAATTCTATACGGAATTCTTGGTATAAAAATGTGCACGGGATTATTGAATATAATTGAATAGGGGAACTGTTCCGATCTCCATATCATTGAACATATAATCATCTCATCGGGAAACAAAGAAATACAGCACCAATTTCGTCGCCTTTTTTGTCAACATCAACAAAAAAATCGCGAAAAAATAAGCAATCCAAATTCCTTTCCATTGCTTTGTTTTTAATGGGATGAATATAGAAGCCATAAGATGAATTCCCGGAGCAGTTCCCCTATTTATATCCACCCAAAAGTAAATTCCACTATCCGCAAAAATCAGTTCACGCACTTAAACATATTTATTTATCATGATCTGATTAGTCCCCTCCTTAGCCGTGCGGTAAGACGCGCGGCTACAAAGCAAGACCATGCTGAGGGTGGCTGGGTTCGATTCCCGGTGCCGGTCTAGGCAATTTTCGGATTGGAAATTGTCTCGACTTCCCTGGGCATAAAAGTATCATCGTGTTAGCCTCATGATATACGAATGCAAAAATGGTAACCTGGCTTAGAAACCTCGCAGTTAATAACTGTGGAAGTGCTTAATGAACACTAAGCTGTGAGGCGGCTCTGTCCCAGTGTGGGGATGTAATGCCAATAAGAAGAAGAAGAAGATCTGATTAGGCAAGGCCAACGCACTGCCAGTGCACTGAATGTCCTGGATCATATGTTTCGAATCAAAACAAAAAGGATGCTACGCACACCAACATATCCAATGACAGATGGAACTGAAAATGTTTTTTTATTCAGGGTTCGGGTTGGCACTGACCCAGGTTTAAAAACGAATTCGACATTAGTTAAATAATCTATTTTTTAATCCAATATACATACTTCAAGCTTGTTCAAGCTTGGAGGTTGGGTTGAAAATCCGTATTTTATGCGTAATGTGTTTAAAGGCTATTCTTTACATCCACTTCCATGTGACATTACTTTCCTAAATTGAGTCATAAACAACTCAGAAAAACTGGGACAAAAATAAAATTAAAAAATGTAATCCGGTATGAAAATTAAATTGCACCTATTGTCCTGCTTCCATAGTTTATCATACCACTCACCTCGATTCGATGATAAAATTCGTCACGGGTGCATTGCGGGGATCCTGCGAGTGAGCCCAGGACAGATGCACCGAGCGTGACGTGAAGCTGACAACCAGTGGTCGCCCCGGTGGATCCGGTACGTCTGCAAACATGAAGTTCCGGTCAGGTGAAATGCTAATTGCTCAACATGCTTATCCATTAGAATCCACAATCGTTCGCGACAGATGCCGGACACCCGACGTCGCTTGGCCTCCACTTACCTTGAACTAGCAGATCCACGATGGCTTCGGGGCTGTGGCGGTCGTTCACCAGGCAGCTGTACTCGGCCGTATCCGAGGCGACAGTTGGACTTATGTGGAGACTAAAATTATCAGGTAGCAATGTTATCTGCAAACGAGAGCCGAGCAAAAATTGTGTAATTAGTGGACAGCGGGAAAAAAATATTATGCCGTCCGTACGAGCGATGATAATTAATAACGACAGAGAATACACTGGCAAGATGGAAGATATGCTTCTCTGGTCATTTATCATTGATTAGCAACTAGCAGGGAAAAAAATCCTTACCCTATTATTACTGGCTAGTGGTAGTCCGTTGACAAACTCGGCTACCGTGCTGCTGGACTTCCACGTGAGTGTGTCCACCAGCGAGTGTTCGTTCACTCCCGGGCAGCTCATCGTGACGTTCCGACCAGCCACCGCAACATACTTCACCAAAGGTATGCTTTCGATGTCTGCAATGGAATGAAAATGGGAAAAGAGGGAAAACGTGAGACAACAAAAAGTACTACGCCGGATGAACACTGTGAATTAATAATCGTTCAACAGGGATTTTTCCCATTCCTGGGCAGAATAAACGCAACCATAAACGAGAATTTCATTAGAGCGCAGTTTACCGACTGGACCGGCGTTGGTTAGTTTCGCTTAAGGAAGTACTGGGGTTAGTGGAATGCTGTAAATTTTTGCTGTAGGTCTTGCCGTTCTCTTTTCAATAGTTTAAAATAATTTCTCTGCAGGAATAAATGCTTCGCCGGGTGCCTCTGATTTCACACCGAATGCCATACTTAGAATGCTGTTAAAATATGCACTTATATTTTTGCATACAAATGACAGCGGGATGCTTTAAGCCACTATCAAGAAATGATGCTCAACCTTTTTGTAACTGCTAAAATCTAAAAAATATTGATATAAGAATATGCGGTATTTCGACAAATTTCGTTTCGGAATTTCGCGGAATTTTAGCATGGCGAAATCTGGTTTCTTGATTTCGTTTCGTTTCGTAAAATTACAAAAATTTCGCTAGAAAAAACTACCATAAAACGAAATTTAACGGAATTTCGCGGAATTTCGAATCAAATTTAAATTTAAACCTGCCTCGTACGGTATTGGATTATCAAAAATGTTGGCTGCGCCGCTGAACAAAATCATATAGCAGTTTTCAAAACTTAATGTTATACAAATTTGTCTATTATCCCTTACCACATAATCTCTTTCTTAGTCGACAAAAACGTAATTAATTTTCTTCCATAAAACGTCTTCAGTGTTTTGTTAGAAATGTCTTTAGTATTCTTTAAGTATTCTATCTTTATTCTCAAAAGTGATCCGACTCAATATTCAAGACGTCTGGCTCAGAGTGTGAATGTAATTGAATATGAATCAGATCAGTATTACTTTGTCAAAAAGGCAAAGCCATGGCGCGAACTCCTAGGGCCCTTGTGAAGTTTTTATTAGAGCGCTTCTTTCACATTGATTTTGCGTTGGATTTATTTGAAACACGGTTTCGTTTTCGAGTTTTCAGAAAAAACTTTGTTTTTAAATAAACATTTAGTCGCATTCCAAGGTGACTTCATGTGAGTTACCTACTAACCAACGATTCCTTTCCCGCGGTGCTCACGAAGTTGCAGAGCATCCCTAGGTCTCTTCCCGAGTAACACAAGCCAGACAAAAATGGTTGCAGCAACTTGATTGTGACCAAATATGGTCACATATGAGTTGATGTAACTTATGTAGCACATGTGTGCTACTAGGGTTATAACTATGAGCGTCAAACTAATTTTCTCTCCTACTACCAGTTCGTCGAGCTGATTGTATATAAAGCTGTGGGTCTTTGAGCCTCATATAAAAATGTCGAATTTGGAAGGAAATTAAAACTTTTTGGTGCAACGTTTTTTAAAAGAAAGGGAATATTATTTCTTTATACCTGGCAAACTGCTGCTATAAAAATGTTGCGATCACATTTCTGAAATACAATCTAAAATACATATCTATATGCATTTTATAAAGATGCAAAGGATTAGTCTAATGAGCAAATGTATGCTATTAACAACTCTCTATCTGCGTTTACGCCTGGTAGATGTTTCTGTTTTTTTAACGTAGGTCATGGAAATCTGCAACCAGACACCTGGAGAGGCGAACCCAGGTAGTGTGGGGATGGGATCACCACTCCCGACCCACTAGAACCAACTCCTTCCTCTCCAGTCATTCCCCCAGCCCGCAATTAAGCAAAACTTCGGGGGATGACTATTGGGCAGTGCGCCCCCTACATGACGTACACAAGTGCACGTATGCGCCTCGACTCTCCTACACTCCCCATGCAACACATTTGCACAAAACACACTGGCACCACATGTGCCAAAACACTCACCTGCCTATGCCGCTTGAATGATTGCAAGAATCCTACAGGTATCCTGCGTACCCCATGCCACCATCTCACAACATAGACAGTCCTCATTCAGTATGATGTTCACCCCGTCCTGCAACAGGGTGGCACCACTTGTCTACCAAGCCGGAGGCAACCCTAGGTTGGTTGCTCCTATGTCACTCATACCTCAGCTACGAGGCAGACCCTTTCATGTCTCCTATTTCTGAGGTGCCGCAGAAGCATCAACCCCCGACACTCCTGCCAGTCATAGTGAGACTTTCGTGTCCCCTACTTCTGAGGTGCTGCAGAGGTATCTGCCCCCCGACACTCCTGCCAGGCCTAGTGAGACTTCCGTCCCTGGCAGCCGGATCACACTACTGCCTAAGCAATCACTCTGACCACACGTACCATACGAGTCTAACTTACACTCGCTCATACATTCAGCCCCATTCGCTTGCACGACTTGTGCACCACTCTCTTGACATTCAGTCTCTCACTCAGTGGGGGTTGTAATACCCCCATCTCCCATTTATATCCACTCTGTGCACCTCCTGTGCATCGTTTGGGCGTGGAACACCCGGCACGTCACGCGTGCCTAACACTCACCTACCCGGGCTCTGATACTGCCAACAGGATACCAGACAGGTACTTTGCAGGCAATAACAACCTATTGATTTATAGATCCCAGATAGTCCTCAATCAGACCACCCCCATCCTGCAACGAGGTGGCACCACTTACCTTACATGTCTCCAATGAATCCCCTGCCTTGAGCGTGCTTACAGCGGCACACTAGGAGTTAACTTTCTGAAATCAGTATGGCGAAGGGAATCTAAGGTTTGATTTCTCAAAATCAAGCACCTTCATCAAAAACTATTTGGTAGGCGTAGTAGCGGACTCCTTCCTACATAACCGGTACCAAATATTTTTTCATGAAAAGTTCCTTATTTTGAGAAAACCCGCATTAGATGTCTTTCGCCATACAAATTTCTGGCGGTTAACTCATGCTGGCTATTTTACGCATATACTATAGCGCCTGGATGTGGCAGCAGCGGGTACAAAATCAGCCACTGCCAATAATTCATTTCTGAGGTGCAGCAGAAGCATCAACCTTCCGACACTCCTGTCAGTCATAGCGAGACTTTCGTGTCCCCTACTTCTGAGGTGCCGCAGAGGTATCTGTTCCCCGACACTCCTGCCAGGCCTCACCAGACCTCACCAACTCCCATTCGCTGGCACCACATGTGCACCACTAGGGGGTGTGTGGGTACCACCCACTGCCACCCGCTTGCCGCCTAAGCAGCCCACACTCTGTGGAACCTCCACCGGCTCCGTTAACGACCTGGCTAATTGTTTCACCCCCAGATCATTCATCCCCTCGGCACGGGTCGCCTGACACCTCGGGATTCGGAGTTAGAGACGCCATATTGTCAGATTCAGTGTTGTACTGAGCCTGACGATATGGGCGGATTTACACCGTTACGCACTACTTCCAAGTATCCATATCCCAACGTAACGGGTAACGCCTGGTAGATGTGGATATATAAATGAGTATTCCACTAGATCAAAAACAAAATCTTTGCATTAATTTTCTAGTTTTGAGTTAGCTCAATACCATAAAACAACGCTGATAAGACAAGATGAAATATGCTTCAGCATAATTACATAACACTCTTGGGTGAAATATTTTTTTTACAGAAATTGAATCCAAACACAAACAAACCTCACAATTTATATATTTTTATATAGGGGAACAGACGGCTTTGGCAGGTTTTGTTCTATTATTGTCAGGGGGGTTTTTGTCGACCGAATTTTATTAAATTTGGCCACAATATTCTTTGATATGCAAAGAATGTTTGGGCCAAATTTGAGCATAATCAGTTATAAAAAAAACCCTGGCAATAATAGAACAAAACCTGCCAAAGCCGTCATTCTACCTACTGATATAAAACTGTACCGATATAAAAATGATCAGATTCGGGGGCACAAACTCCACGATTACTGGGATATTACCTTATCGTCAATTGTATATAAACGGGAATGCGGGAATTTATCACAGACTGCTTCTTTTGTTACTATAACTCTATTGGTCGCAAAGAAGTTATTTGATTTATTCGAAAAAAAAGATAAGAATTGCGCACATAATGTAAAACCAATTCAATAAAAATTCCGCGGGAAAAAAAATAAAATTTCGTTTCGTTTCGTAAAATTCCGAATTAAATGTTCCTTTTTCGTATCGTTTCGAAGTCTCGAAAGTAAATCTATGTTTCGTTTCGTTTCGTTTCGATTCTAATCAACATTGATATTTCAAATTTCGTTTCGTTTCGTTTCGTCAGGAAAAGTGTGTTATCGCATACCCTTATATTGATAAAAAATAGATAATAATTGCCGGAAGATTTCTGGTGGGTGAAAAGACTTGTAAAACAATGCACCACGCGTCTCCTTTTCTCTTTTTGGTACAGACAGTGTGCGGAAGCGTGTGCAAATCTGGGGTGCGGTTGATTCTGTGGATATATTCTGATACGCCTCACCCAAACCTCTGTGATTTTTTTTCATGCAGGAATCACTCATCCAAAATATATTCTGGTGTAGTAGCCATGTGTATCCTTTATAGTTAAATAATCTAACGCTTCTCGAGTTGAAATAATGTCCTTCTTATCCCACAACTATAACCCTGGCAACTCAATATCAAAGGCTTTACACTTGTCGATCATAATGTACTATCGCTAAACCGCAAGTCGAGCACGTCTGTATATGGGCCTCCATATACAGATGTGCTCGACTTGCGGTTAGCAGCAGTGTAGTTTGCATACAGATACTATTTTCGATAGGAGTTAACAGCTTTAACATGTTTCAAATGAACAAATGGCAAAAAGACATGAAAGTTACTAGAAATAGAAATGCAGACGGACAATACACGGGCTTCTTTTCTTAAAAAGGTAGGTAGGCGAAAGTTTTCAAAAATCCGAGTTGAAAGTTCCGGTAGCAGCATATTGATTGAAAAATAAATAGAAGGTTGAATTTGTTCAACGTGATCTCAAAATAAAGATTTGCCTTGAAATGGAAGGCATACATAAATTCTAAGTAGTTTTGTTCACTTGTGAATATTTTCTATAATATATTATTAAACTCGATAAAATCTGAAAGTAAATAAAACAATACGATGATAAATCACTTGAACCTTATCAGCTCATTTGAATGCCATGCGTTTTCTGAGATATATACCCATCCGTTTTTTTTACGTCAGACAGAATTCACTTTCATAAGCTGATGTACGAAGGGAATCAACAGAAAAAAAAAACAGAATTCTCTTTGACACTGGGACCACTATCTCAATCCAACTGAAACATCGCTTGGCAGTGTGTAAATGAAAGAATCTTCTGCTAGCGGAACCATGTCGCAGCGCAGATATGTATCTTCTGTGAATCAAGTGTCAAAACGTTCCGGCCGGGGCCTACCCATATCACGTGTCATCCATCTGCTGATTTGCAAACAGACCGAGACACGTTCAGAGACTCAGCAGAAGCCGGCCAGTGTGAAGATGAATACTTAATGATAACTCGAGGGACAGGATTTTTTAACCTTTGTGTTTTTGCTGCGATATGGTTCCGACCTTATCTTGTAAGCGTCCTCTGACCCTCGGGTAACAACAAGAGAAGGGATGTTGTTTAATCATTATCATCTGGTGAAAAGCTTAGAATGAAAAATGCTTTAGTATACCGAGGAGGGAAGTTTTGTGGAAATGTTTCTTCCGAGTTTCCACTGATTAGATGAATAAATAATCCACTCAATATAAAAGTATTTTTCTCGTTCGTATTTGTGTAAGAAGAAGACGTATGGCAGAATAATCGGCAAACTTTATAAATAGTTGATACCAACATGACAAAATGATTCGAAATTATTTCAATAATCTCATTGAATTCCACATGATTTACATTGAATTCGAAAACCGTTTTATTGTTAATAGAATAAATTACCGAAACTTCTATTTCCCCAACCAATTGGCAAAAAGTCACACTCGGAAAAGAGGAGCCAAAAACTTTAGAAACTTCTTGATTGAGACTTCTTCTGCATTGAAATAAAAAAAAAATCCTCGAGTAAAAGTGGTTTCCACTTTTTCTATGTATATCGAAGTTTTCCCCTCCAAATTGAGATCATCGTACAAAAAGCCACGTTCAACAAGAAAAGGAAAACTTGCACGTTTTGAGGAACTATTTCGCACTGATTACACTCTCAAGCTCTTTGGATGGCGTTTCTTCACATCTTTTTAAATTTACGGTGGCCCCCGGCAAATAAGGTGTTGCATCAAGGAAAATGAAATAGACTAGCGCATTGAGTTCAGATTAGGAATTTGCCAAATATTTTTCGTCCAAATTATTTACTTTAGAGTACTATAATAAAAAATAAGCAAGTTAAAATAAATTCAAATTTGTATATTAGCTAAATGGTTCATAATGTTCTAAATTGTGCATAATAGATTTGTAAAGGTCAAACTAATGCTTCGAAAAATGAACCAATTATTATTAGTAGACGACGTACGACGAATTATGGCAAGAAAAGACATTTCTCTAAGTAACTCTTAAACCATTTTAGATGCAGGATTGCAACTGTCACCGGATCTAATGGTGGTTTCGCGGTTTACTAGTTTCGCGTATAATTTCCATACACGCTCCGACATGTTGCACAACTTTGATCCCGCCTACAGGGATTTTGGTTCGGTCGGAGTAACGGAAGCCAAATGATTCAAGGGCATAGGAAAACGAGTCATCGGTGTAGGCAAGGTTCGCCGCCGGGGATTCGTTAAGTAGATCGTGACATGCGAATGCACTGGCCTCGGGTCGTCGGGGCACAACTGAACCGGAAGCTATCTCCATCCGGAATCTTTAAACCGACCTCGGCATTCGTATGATCACCCGTTGAAGTGAGAAAGTACTAAGGACTAACCTATGAATATAATGCCCAGGTGAAAGAGTAGTATTGGTAACGTTATAGTCTCCCACGGATGCAGGCAGTCGGTATTGGGGAAGGTTCGGAAGCCGGCGGACTTTCCGACGGAGTAAAATAGATCCGCCGCCGAGTAGATTGCGAGCATGTTGGACCCAAATGGCCTAAAAAAAAGATGTGGTGCAGAATGGCACAAGAAAAGATGTAAAGGGCTCAAAACTGTATAACCTACGCTTCCGAAAGGAATCAGAATTTAATCAGAACATCGAAGAGAGGCACCGTTAAGCGTGTCGCTTTGGAAAAGTACGCTAAGTACTGCCTATCCCCTAGACGTAATACTTAAAGACAATCTCGAGGGAAACCATGAGGTTGAAGCCCAAGAAGGGTTTAGTGTGTATGACCAGTCACGGTTGGAGGATTCCCACACTCTGGTACACTGTCGTGTGGTAGCTTTGCAAGGCCTATAGCAACTGAAATTCTGGAACGGAAGTGGAACAGGGTCGGTCACACTTAGGGGTGGAAACGACATCTGCAAACAAGCATTCGTTAAGGATTGTGGAGTTTGTTCCGTTAATTAACAAGCGGGAGTCCACAGGAAAACCTTTTACCTTCGATGGATCAGTACATGTGACTGACATCCACGTGCAACGACTACTTCGATTATTGGTATCAGCCTACTTCGATGGTTTCAAAGCCATTGAATATTTACTTATAAAGTAAACGGCAAGTGCTATTTCACTGCCACACAAGGATGGAGATCTTTCAAGGCAAAACGGATCATTTCGTTGAACGGATCAGATCTGGGTCGTTCAGTCTAATGATCCGGATCTTTCAAACGGATCGGATCTTTGGAGCAATACGAAAGAAGAATGCAAACCGGTGAAACGGTTTTCAACTAGGACCTTGCTTTTGACCCGTACATACAAAGTAAAGTAAGTAAGATAAACTTTTCAATTTATCGTTTTCCTACAAATGGTCAGATAATTTGCTGATCTGGTGAACTGGATCTTTCAAAAAGTAAGCTACGAATCATTCATTCACAACAAATATCTGGATCAGTTGAACGATTCCGAGTCTGAACGACCATCTCCAATTTTCACTAGATGTTTTGTTTTGGTTTGATTCTGTGTGAACATTCCGATAGGGCCGAACACAAAATAATGTTTGTAACGTTTTACTATTTATTAATAACTAAATTAATGATTTTGTGTGTATTACTACGTGAAGTTAAACGATTTACAATGATATGGAAATGCTAATATCATCCTCCAAACTTAGACGCACATGTTCATGATAGAACTAGCAGCGAAAGTATAGAATTGATAGTTCCGTTAGGATACGGCAGGCATGAAGAATGTTTTAATAGAAGTCGATTTGAAAGCGAGCGGAGGGCAATATTTGTGATAGCTCATATCGCTTGGCAGAAGGAAGGTCGTGTGATATGTGCCATCACAAATATTGCCCTCCGCTCGCTTTCAAATCGACTTCTATAAAAACATTCTTCATGCCTGCCGTATCCTAACGGAACTATCAATTCTATACTTTCGCCTCTAATTCTATCATGAACATGTGCGTCTAAGTTTGGAGGATGATATTAGCATTTCCATATCATTATTTATAAATGTTTTCTTCAGAATTTTATACTTAGAATGCAATGGTATGAATAATTTTGCGACATGTTTTGAAAATCGTATGAAAAACTTTGTTACAAAATCCTAGTAAGCGAAAAATAAAACAACAATCGGAACACAATCGGAAAATGAATAAACCAATTAGTCAACAGGGTAATTGTGTTTTCTTATTGATACTTCATCAATTGATTAAAAGAAGGCAGATTTCATTTGAAAACATTGACTAATTTTAAAGAAGGAAGCAAACCCATAATCGCCTTATTTCGGGCAAACTTCTATTTCTAAAGAAGGAAAAACATCCACCGATGCCTTATTCCGGGCAAACGTCTGTTTTTTAAGTAGAGATCACATTCACCATCCAGAAGAAAACACATTAATCATTGCTTATCACTGGGCACCCTTATATCAATATATTTATATACAATGACCACCCAACCCCCTTTGTTATCTCCAATGTTATGTGTGTACCGAATTTGGTTGAAATCGGTCCAGGGGTTCAGAATTTACTCTGAATTACCCGTTTTCTGAACAATACCCCTCCCTCCAGACCTCTCCCCCTTTCCCAAATTACACTCTCATGTGATTGTCTCCTCATAGTGACTATGTGTACAAAATTTGGTTGAAATCGGTTCTGGGAGTTGAAAGTTACACAGAATTCTTCGTTTTCCAAGCAAACCCCCACCTCCTCCTTTTTCAAATGACCTTCCCACCCCCTTTTTGATTTCCACTGAGGATATAGGATATGTGTACCAAATTTGGTTAAAATCCGCCAAGTTATTCAAAAGTAGTTAGCAAACATACATACATAGATTGGTTTTACTATTTATAGAGAGAGATTCATGCGAATGGTTATTACTTGTTTTACGACTTATTTAATAGGAGGGCGACTCCAGTCGAGTAAATTACACAATTTTCACGAGAGTTTTCATCGTAGATCCGTACTTATTTTTAGATCCGATAGCCTTTTTA
Organism: Armigeres subalbatus; assembly: GCF_024139115.2. Classification (NCBI taxonomy): domain Eukaryota; kingdom Metazoa; phylum Arthropoda; class Insecta; order Diptera; family Culicidae; genus Armigeres; species Armigeres subalbatus. The sequence goes on along the minus strand of NC_085139.1, from coordinate 130,398,691 downwards.
CAAGTTGTACCTGGTGGTGTTGGGTGTTGGAATCGCGATTCTTTTCACTAAACTAGAACTGTTTGAAAACAGTATAGAACGAATAATTCTCGTTTCATAAAATCCCGTTACATATCATGTGCCACCTTTGAAGACTATTCAAGCAGAGGTTAGAATTTCGCAGCACGTTCTTATGCTCAATGCTGGGAGCTGGAAGAAAATTACAGCCCACGTCGACTGGGCTTGGAAAGACTCTCTAACATGTATAAAGACGTGGAAATGTTGCTTCTGATGTTTGCGGAAAGCCGACAAAAACCTTACTATTGCAAGACCCTAGAATGAAAGGATCCCTTCTGTTCGTCGGATATGCTTGTTCCTTCCGTAGCAAGGAGCAGGCATAGTTTCGTTATATCTTGCAAACGCAATAATTTAAAGGAGGTGTTATCTCTTGTTTTCGCCTTGTTTTACCAGTTAAATGCGTTTTTTAATAACAAGCATTTTCAACTCTGTTCGCTTTAAACCGGGCAAACGCGTTCATTTGACGAAAGCAATATCTGCTATGTTCGCCTTATACCGGAGAAATGCGTTCATTTAAAGAAAGCGTTATCAACTCTGTTCGCTTTATATTATATATTGCATTCATTAAAAGAAGGCATTATCAACTCTGTTTGCCTTAAATCAGACTAACGCGTTCATTAAAAAAAGGCGTTATCTTCTATGTTTGCCTTATATCGGGTAAATGCGGTCATTAAAAGAAGGCATTATCAACTCTGTTTGCCTTAAATAGCCTTATTTCTTATGTTTGCCTTATACTGGGAAAAGGGGTTCATTTTAAAAAGGCATTACCTCCTCTGTTTGTCTTATACCGAAAAATACATTCATCTAAAGAAGGCATCATTTCTTATGTATGCGTTTAGTTTAAGAAGGCATTGCATTATCTTTTATGTTTGCCTTAAACAATTACTCTTCATTTAAAAAAGACATTATTTCCATTGTACTTTTTCTTCTTCTTCATATTGGCATTACATCCCCCACTGGGACATTGCCGCCTCGCTGCTTCGTGTTCATTCAGCACTTCCACAGTTATCAGCCGCACTTACTAAGCCAAGTTACCATTTTTGCATTCGTATATCATGAGGCATAATGATACTTGTATTCCCAGGGATGTCGAGAAAATTTCCAAACCAAAACCAGATCGGCACCGGGATAGAGGTGTGCGCCGGTCCAATATTCGTCGGCGGCGGCGTTTTCGGCGTCACGCTGAAAGCCTTTTTAGCCGGCGGCGGCGGCGTGGCGATTTTTGTATTACATTTCTTGAAGATTTTTTTTTTGCATTTTTTGGGCGGCGTGACGATTTTTGTATTACATTTCTTGAAGATTTTTTTTTTGCATTTTTTCGGGATACCTTCAAGACTTTTATTGTCAAAGAAAAAATCTTTTGAATTTTACATGAAAAATCTAATGAACGTCTCCATAAGATTCTATAAATTTTTCCTAAATTTGGAAATTATTTTCGAATTTTCCACGGGAAGTTTCGAGAATTCTTTGGAATCACCAAGAGAAGCTCTTTAGAATTCCTAAATAAAATTGTTTGAAATTTTAGCATAGAATTCGTCACAATTTACATGATAAACTTCAGAATTTCCACGAGAAATTGTTTTTAACTTTAACAGGAAAATCTTCGTAAATTCACTGTTGAGTTTCCGTTGAGCATTCTTCGAAATTTACACAGAAAATTCTTCATAATTGTAGGAGAGTGCGGCTAGTAGAATGTGTGTTTTAGCGTTGGCTTCTTCAGTCTAGAATAATTAAGATGGCTAGTTTGGCATGGCCAACGATAAAACAGTAAATTCTTAAGAATTTTCACGGAAGACTCTAAGAAGACTTCAACGGAAAACAGTTCGCAGATTTTTTGGACTTCTACAGGAAATTGTTTGTACAGTAGACGTTCTATAACTACAATGCTTTTCAAGTCATTTAACTACAATGCTTTTTACCTCAATTCGATAGTTAGATCAGTTTTGCAGTTATCGGACAGCTGAACTTCAAAACGATTTCAAAGTCGATTGGTGCACTTCTATTATATCTGACGTCTTCTGACAATCATTTGACGTCTAGCATGCGTTGCAGTTATCGAAATGCCTGTGCCAACTGAAACTAAAACATGTTGCAATTATCGAACGACTAGTGTATTGTCCATAAGATTTTTTTTGGGAAATTCCATTGGTCGAAAGTGACATACGGCCGAATTGGTAATTTGTGCCGAAATGATCGTTTGACCGAAAAAATCATCAGCCCGAAAATGCCGCTTGGTCGCAAATGGTCGTTTGACAGTATAACCCATTCAGAATTGGCCGAAAATATCGTTTGGGCAAATAGGTCATAATGCCAAACGTCAATGACTGAACGGGTAATTTAGTCAAAAATATCCATCCGCTTGGCCTAATGATCGACATTTCGTAACCTCTCTACTCTTTAAGTCGATACTGGCCTGCAAAACAACCCTTTCGTTCAAACGGCATTGCCTGTCAAACGACCTATTCGGCTAAACGCCATTTTGGCAAAGTGATAAATTCAGCCGTACGACACTTTTCAAAGAAGGTTGCAGAAAGAACATTGTGGTGCAAAGCTCATCAGTTTATTTATAAATTTTCCTGCACAGTAGGCTATTTTACGAGTTTATTCCAGTTCCATTTGAAATCGGATTTTCTTTCTAACAGAGCTTCTTTTCACAAACTATATCGCAATGTATAACAAACAAACTCGCTTAAAAAAATCGTGCACATCACATACACTACCGTGCAACGTCGGATAAGAAATATACATATATCGCCTCCACTTTTGTAAATAAAAAGCGTTTTCGCGACTTATATACAATTGAATGCGCATAGGCATCGCATAACAGAACAACAATTCTATTATGCATGCATTCTGGTTATCTGGGAATTCTTACCGAAAGACGTTTTTGGTCAGATGATCTATTCCTTCAAATGACTTTTTCTGCCGAACGGCATTTTTAGCCAAATGGCCTGTTAGGGCAAACAACGTTTTTACCTACAAGGCCACCCAAATGTTCCTTTTCGCTGTACGTCGCTTTCGGACTAACTACATTTTCGGTCAAACCAGTCTTGACCTGATAACAGTTTCCGTTAAATGTTTAGTTTTGCTAAATGGTACTTGGCTGAATGTCTTTTGGTCCAAGGGCCTGTATCGAATTTTGTTTAATGATCATTTGACGAAAAGGCCATTTATCTAAACTAGTGGCCTTTTTTGACAATATTACCCGTTCAGTCTAGAGATGGGCAAAACGGATCATTTTGATGAACGAATCAGATCTGGGTAATTCATTCTAATGATCTGGATCTTTCAACCAGATCGGATCCTTAGAACAAAACGTAAGGAGAATGCAAAAAGTGAAACCTTCGTCATTCTGACTCACACTTTTGAACGTACGGTAACAATAACTTTACCCTTTCTTGTTTACAAGCGTATGGATTACAAAGAATTAATTTTTTATTTTATTATTTCCTTTCAAATTGTTTAAAAAAATTGATGATCTGGTGAACCGGATCTTTTAAAAAATGATCCACAAATCATTCACTCACTTTAGAGATCCGGATCATTTGACCGGTTCCGGATCTGAACTTCAGTCATTGACATTTGGCCGTATGACCAAATGGCCCATTCTGTCAAAATCCTTTTAGGCTAAACAGCATTTTCGGCCAATGATCGTTTCGGCCAGGCGACCTGTTAAGGTAAACAGCTTTTTCGGCCAAATTACCAGTTTGGCCGCGGTCGCTTTCGGTCAATGGAATTTCCCAAGAATTTCTTATCGAAAATAGAAAGAATTTTCTGCAGAAATCCAAAAAAATCCTTAAAAATTCCGAGCATATTTCCGTTGTTTTAAAGTTGACTAGGCCAAACTAGCCGTCTAGTGATGAACTTATGCCTGAAAAAAAAAACAATCTAATAAGGATAAAAAACTAGCCGTCTCAAACAATCTAGATTGAGGAAGTCAACGTTAAGGCATCCCTTTTACCGGTCACAATTTTCTGTGTAAATTTCAAAGAATACTCAACAGAAACTCAATAGGAACTTTCCGTGGATATGCTGAATATTTTCCTGTAGAAATCTGGAACAGCTTCCCGTGAAAACTCTGAAGAGTTTCTCATGTCAATTCCAAACAATTTTCCTTGGTAAATCGAAGGAGCTCCTCTTGGTTATTCCAAAGAGATCTCGAAAATTGTAATTCCTGTGGAAAATCTGAAAATAATTTCCAAAAATATATTCTGGAAAAAACTTGAAGAATTTCTGGGGAAGTTCATAATTTTTTTGAGGTGAAAATATCTAAAATGACCAATTCAGCCGAAAGACACTTTCGACCGAATGTATATTTCGGCCAAATGGCCCTTTCGACCAAACAACTATTTCGGCCAAAGGGCATATTCGGCTATTAGGCTATTCGCCCAAGCTTTTTTTTCAGTCAAAGGAACTGTTCGACCAAATGACATTCTCGGCCAAATAACCTTATGCTAGATACCATAACAAAGTCTGAAAACATAATGAGAATATTTAGAAAACATATGTTGATTTTGACATCAAATTGATTTATAATTTGCTTTCCAATCTGAATCATCATGATTGATTACATATTTTTATCTTATTTTGCTATATATGTAATACTAAATTGAATGGTTGGACATCAAAATGTGTAATTATTTTGTTATCGGAAACCAATATCAGAATTAGTTTTGGATATCAAATTAAGATTGATTTCACAACAATAAAAAAAGTTATCGCTTTGCTTCTACAAAATAATCTTTTCGGTTAAACTACATATTCGGCGAAACAACTTTCAGCCTTGTGGTCTTCAGCCAAATGGCTTTTTGCCGAACGACCTCTCTCCGTTCAAAAATTCAATTTCAATGATATTTTTTTTTTGTTTTCAACGGGAAATCCTTCGCAATTTTCACACAAAGTTTTTAGCCTAGTTTTTACGCAGAGCTTTCCAAAATTTTAACAAGAAATTGCATGAAATTTTCATGGAAATAATCGGTATCTTCACGAAAAATTCTCTGGAGTTTCATCGTGATGTTGTAGAGATCTTTCAGTAAATTATACGGAACCTCCACTGAATCTTCGGAATTTCCACAGAAATTTTTGCGGATTTCTTCAAATTTAAATCGGCGTGGAAAATTATAGATCATCGGCGTGGACAATTTTAACGCAAAAATGTCGGCGGCGTGTCAAAAACTGTCGGCGGCGGCGCACACCTCTACACCGGGAATCGAACCCAGCCACCCTCAGCATGATCTTGCTTTATGGCCGTGCATCTTACCGCTAGGCTAAGGAGGGCCCCATTTCCACTGTACACCTTATGTTAATTGAAAGAAGGTGTTATCTCTTCACTTACACCATTTTGTAGGATAGCCCTTTTTCAGATAATAATGGCGTAGAACGATATTTTTTTAGGTAATGGCCTTTCTGGATAGTGTCCCATTCGGGGTAATAGCTGTCGGGGTGCTGGCATTCGGGGTACAGGGGTGGAGCCAGGTAAAATCGATGCAGCGACCCGTTAGAATGTTCAGCACGTAACAACCAAACAAACGGGCTCCCGCTTAATGCCAAAGCAGATAAACACGAGAAAAACAGTTCTGTCTCATAAAATGCCTTATAGGTGACTTTATCTGACTGACTGCCGAAAATGATACCAGCAGAGAAATTCGGAGACGCATAGTGGCTGGAAATCGTACGTACTTTGGACTCCGCAAGACAAAATTCGGAAATCGAATCCGAAAATCGAATAGAGTTCGCCGCCGTACCAAACTGACAATCTACAAAACGCTCATTAGACCGGTAGTCCTATACGGACACGAGACCTGGACGATGCTCGTGAAGGACCAACGCGCACTTGGAGTTTTCGAAAGAAAAGTGCTGCGTACCATCTATGGTGGGGTGCAGATGGTGGACGGTACGTGGAGGAGGCGAATGAACGAGTTGCATGAGCTGCTGGGAGAACCATTCATCGTTCACACCGCGAAAATTGGACGACTGCGGTGGGCCGGGCACGTAGCCAGAATGTCGGACAATAACCCGGTGAAAATGGTTCTCGACAACGATCCGACGGGCACAAGAAGGCGAGGTGCGCAGCGGGCAAGGTGGATCGATCAGGTGGAAGATGACTTGCGGATCCTCCGTAGACTGCGTGGTTGGCGAAGTGTAGCCATGGACCGAGCCGAATGGAGAAGAATCTTATATACCGCACAGGCCACTTCGGCCTTAGTCTGAATAAATAAATAAATAGGTGACTTTATCTACTAGAAGATGTAACTGAACAGAATGTGACACTCATACATTAATAGTTTTCTATTTCGAACTCTAATTGATATTTAAATAAAACAATTTCTACTGAAACAGATGAGCTTCAATAATAAAATTACCAACTTTGTGGTGATAGGTTAGTCAACATCAATCATCTAGAAAGGGCATACAACTTGATACAACTGTATTCCAGTTGAGGAATACCTGAGCTTTATGGTAGATTTTCGTTATTTATATCTTTCAGTTTGGCGAAGGGCTTAGATTGTCAATAATAGGTATTTTGCCCCACTAGAGCCTCTAATATAGGGCACTGCATGGGCTGCTTTGTCTCTTTCTCACTGCAAAGAAATAAGTAAACAACAAGGCCAGTAAATGTCAAAATTTATGAAGAACGAAAGAGAAGAAGATATTTCCGTGCAGTGCCCTATACTGGGAAATCGAAGTAGGTCGTCGTGTAATGTGGATGGGTAACTTTTCCGTTCGTCATTTTTTCGATGTTTTCACGTGATATGTTATAAAAAAGGAATTACCTAATTGTTTGTACCGGATGCAGCCTAAACCAGATCGACAACATGTTATTCATCACTGAATAATCTGATTGCCGGTGAGTAATGAATTATCTCCCAATTCAAGCCTGCACACAGTGGGCCTGGCCGTTTTAATATTTGTGTCATATTTATAAAATGCTGCAAATATTTATTTATTTATTTATCTACTTGTCTTCGAACTAATCGTACAGACAGATACTACTAGCTAATTATATTACTTTCAAACACACACTTGATCATATTATAATCGAAATAAACATACACTTTACTAAAACGTCGACAACAAATATCAAACGGGTTATTTTGTCTGTATGGCGGGTTGATCTCGCAGGAACGTTGATGTTGACATTTGATCCCACGATCCCCGGTACCCGCTAGACGGGTTCTTTCCCTACTGAGCTACGAAGGATCTCTGTCGTCCTCCACAGCTAAGACCAAATTCCAAACACCAGGCATATAGCCGAACTCTCTCAATATATTTTTAAACCTCGCTCTTTCACACGTATTATTCTTTAAAATGCCAACCGAGTAGGATGAGTATTACTAACCGGAATTTTCTTGTCTGAGCTGATTTTCCATAATTATTGTAACATTTTTTGTTCCGTGTTTACTGATGTTAAAAAGCAACTGTTCATGAACTATTTGGTCAAGGTTTTGCCCAGCTATACCACTTTCTTTTAAATTGTGGACATTTTTTCGAGTATTGTAATTATTTTCATGATGGTGGATCATTACTCGTAAAGTAGGAAATAAACATACGTTTGAACGCTAAGCTGTTAAAACAAACTTCGCATACTTGCTCCAGCAATATTTTTGAAAATTGTCGCATAAAAAATCAATAAGAATGTGCAAAAAACAAATTGATACTAGCATTTTTTATTATTTAAAGAATAGTTCTTGAAACAGCGAATCTTTAAGGTGATGAAATCGTAGAAGCAATTTATGCAAAAACTGCATCAAAACTGCTAAAAATACTGACTTCATCTTTCCGTCCCAGAATTTGTCTACAGCTAGTACCCAACTCATTATAACTACTTCCTTGCTCTTAGGATTCCGCTTCTTTCTTGAACGGCTTATTATACATATGAAGCCAAAAATGGTCACCTTTCTCAGGCTTGCATAGAAGCTACGTTGTTGACCTACACTTTTGTGCAGGCTACTTTGGATTCTAGCCTTCAGAACCTTACAATCCAAGAGCATAGTTGTAGTTTTACCCTCTTTGTCGGCTCTATTACCTACAAAACTCGTGGATTTGTAATAAGGATTCTGACCCTTGGTCCACGGTGTAAGCATATTTTCGAATGGTGGATGCAGTCATCGGGGGCTTTCCACAGAAAGTAGCAAGACATGCATTTTTTACGGAAATGGAGAAAGCAACTTAAGTGAACTGTTTAGCTGTTAAATAATCCACTGAAACTGTACCGGTCTAATGATAATCCAGGTGAGGTACCAACCAACTCCCCGTCTGGACCTACGATATCCCACTATCAAAGGAAAAATCTTGATTGCGGAACCCGTGCACCTGAAGTGGAGCGTGTCGTTTTGGCGAGCCAGCTAGCTAAGAGAAACTCTAACATCCATTGGACGCTTCCAACCGTAATACACACTCACTCACTCACTCACTCATTCACTGGGGCTGGTGCTCGTTTTCGCTTGTTTGCTAATCGAAAAGTTCAATAGAAGAAAAATTTTCAACTCGTTTCACGCTGGTTGATTGCAAACAACGACGGGAGCCGCAGGGAGCTTCGCCATCCGTTAACCGTTTCTCCCGGAATAGTGAGCACGGGTGTGGTGCAATGCCATTGTAATCTAACCGGTACGCCTTTGGTAAAAACCCTTTCAATCCTGAACAATCCAAAGTTTCAACAGTTGCAACTCTATATGCTCTTTGAGGTGATAGAAATATGGAAACGTGAAAGAATTATTATCCGAGTAATTCATTTTCATTTCGAATTGCTAATTGATGAATTAAAAAATGAGTAACTTAAGCTTTCCCGCCTTTAATGGGTTAAATTCAAAAAGGGATCGCCCATATGGATTTATCGAGGGTAAGCGGTATCTACATGCAACCAGCAATGTTCCGTCTCGGTTGAGCTTCACGCATTCACGCTTTCGCGGGAATGTCATTCGAGCGGGCAGTTTTAATTGTGTGAAAAAGCGAGAGCCTGCTGCTGGCAATTTCAGTTTGATGGAATTAGTTTGTCATTTGACCTGGCGGTTCCGTCGCGCAAATTACATTACGATATTATAAAATTTCAATAGAAAGGAGCTACGTAGAAAAAATGGATGTGCATTTGACCTAACAGCTTCGAGTTAGTTTTAATACAAATAGGGTGTCTTGAATGAACCAACGTGAGACAGGTCAGTTGTTCTTACAACCGTTGAATCGTTATATCCCAGTTTGCATTGTATCTTCAAAGTGTCGCGCAATTGTTTTACGTCAACACAACCAAAGTTAGCACATTTTGTTGTCCATTCAAAAATTCATAATAACTTTGTTAGATAATTCCAGCTCATTTTTTTTTTCAAGCATTTCGGGACATTGTACCCAATGGAAGAAATTTTCATCTCACAGCTCACATTCAATATTCATCTTCTCACGAAATAAAAAAGCATGATGTTACTAATGTGCGTGTTTGGTGTTCTGATATTTGTTCCGCCCATCTGATGTTCGTTCGGAGCGTTCCATTATTTTTAAAAGATGAATCTCACATATCCCCTCTCTTCTATGAAATGAAGATGTAGACCATTAACCTTATATCGCCTACACTCCGACATCTTACACAATTGATGTGGATGGGTTGTTGCACCTAGAAAGACTCAAGGGTGCAGCACAATCGGGATGTATACGCAATGTTGACGCAGGACTTTGTAGCTGTATATAGCACCAATAGCCACGGTGTGTTTGTCCGAAGAGGCTTATTTTCAAAAAATCAGTATGTCTAAAACACTCACTACACGAAAGTATAGGTTTTCCTCTTTTACGTAAGTGTATTTTTAAAATGTTCTATCGAGGGTCATTTTTCCATACATTTTTGGGGGAATTAAATCGACTACCATTTGAGATTTCGATGGAGTTTGCACCAAAAATAGTAAAAAAAATTGTTCTAGATCCCCTGATAGAACATTTTAGTTTACCCACTATATGAAAGAGGAGATCATTTACTTTCATGTGGTGGGTGTTTCAGAGATACTGATTTTTGAAAAATAATGTTTCCCCATAGACACACCGTGAGCACTATATTTCGCCTTTTCGGTTACATATTTTATATCAGCTCCAGAGGGCTTTAGGACTGTATTGTGATACTTTGTTCATAAAAAAACACAAAGCAATATTCAAATCTATTTATGCACTTCTTTGATAAAGAATATCCATGATTACTGAATCGAGAAATTTCAATACGGTTTATTGATAATTGGAACCGATACATGTTGTTTTGTGTCTAAAATTGGATGAGTTTTATTGGCAGTTGGTGCGTATTGGCAGAGCCTCGACCCATTTAAGCAGAAATCCTGCACTTCCGTGTCTGCTTTCCGTGAAATATCCATTAAGCCGAGGATTCAAACCAAAAAATTGATATATTGGAATAGTAGCGTTGACTCTTCCTTTATCCGATAATCCAAGAAAATTGAAAATCCGCCGAAAAACGATTGAGATTATATTATATTTTCGTCATTTTCAGTTTATCAATCGCAAAGTGTACCACGGTATAGACTATAGAATACACAGACGTAGTGCTACGTCAACAAGTCATGTAAGTATGAGAATTCCAAGAAATTTTCCGGAGTGCTACCATGCATAAAATAGTCAAAACACAGACAGACATCCAACAAACGACGTCTCTTTGTCCCATCAAAACTGACGAAACAATATAAATAAAATTAAAATTTATAGACGAGCAATATATGCATGGAGTTCGGATTCGTGGCTCGTGGGATATAAAGACTTTCGATTGGTTTCTCAATTTCAATTTCAGTCAGGTGAGAGATTCACTACAAATTTACGTAAATTTCCGTAGCTTCAGACGTTTTTATCTTTTTAAGCAAAATCAAGTGTAAATAAGTTTTTGAAAATAGTTTTACGTGTCGTCTATTTTAGTTGAATTTAATATTTGTGGTTTTAACGTTTTTTTCTTTTTAAGTAAAATAATGTTCAAATTCAAATTAAATTCGATTCATTTCAACGAGAAAGCAATTCGTCGACATGGTTTGTGTCTCGACTAAATGTTGTGATGTTTGAGTACTATGACGACAGCCATATTCAAAATGGCAACGATACTTTGTAATGTTCTATGTAGTAAAGTTAGCTCGATATTTACGAAGGCGCGAACTCTATGTCGCCATTTGAAATTTAAATTGGCGCAATTGCTAAATAATGGGTTAATTGTTGTAGAAGGTTTCTTGTTCAAGAACAAACTCAAACTCGGTCATTTCGCTTCCATAACGGCTGGCAGTTAGAAGTTTTGCGAGTTTAAGAGTTTTATTTAGAGAATTTGAGTAAAGTTTAGTTCGTCGAGGTAATTAAAGTGATTGGAGTGATTTTGTACGTGATTGTAATTAGTTTTTTTCGTTCGTTCTGTAGATTTTATTCTGTTGTCGGTGTAGCCGACTCTCGCAAATTTCAATTTTAAATAGTATAGTGTACCAAAAAAAGTAAATTTTATTTTATGTTTAAATGTTAATTTATGTTTCGCGTTGGACTTCCAGCGCGTGGCGCTTTTTTGGTACGGGCTGGAATTTCGGAGTCGACGAAAAGGGTTTACGGCATTTCCGCCGTTTTATCGTTTGGAGAAGTTTTTTGTGGAGTCCGTGCGCTCGTCAAGGCCCGCCCTTCGGGGTAGCGAAACGGAGTGTGGTGAAGTTTCGTCAAAAAGAGAAGCGAAAAGTGAACCGTCGATCGCCAATCAATCGACGGTGGTCCAAAACGTTCCGAACCCTACGAACCCATTCGGAGAGCTCGGCGCGTGGAATACGTCGCCAATTGCGTACCACAGTGCCGGATTGGAACCGAAGGTGAGGGTTCATTTCATCACGGGCGGTCATAGCTGTAAAAAGCGAAGCCGTGCGGAGGTACGTTGGCCCTTGTCCGGAGGGGAAAATCAACCCGGGAAGCGCGACATCCGTCGACGCAGCTCTCACGAGAAAATCGGAGGCCTTCCGTCCAGCCGCCACCCACTTCGCAACTTTAGTTCGGCCATATTTGCACGGGCTCATCAGCTGCGCACCATCCTGCAGCAAGGCGATTCTTCTGTCGCCGCCATCGTCAAGAACAGCTTCGCCACCATCGCCACGGACATGTTCGAAGCCATCGTTCCGAACCGGTTCGCCGCCATCGCGCCGGCGAAACCCAGCAAGTCGACGAAGAAGAAAACCTGCGCAGGTATGTGACTAGTGTGTAGACATGGCCATGATCTAGATAAACATTTCCATATCCGTACCAATTCCAAAAGTGTTCAACCCGAAACAAATAAACCCCCCTCGAATTGTAAGTAAGAAGATCGAGTAGTTTTTTTTTGGTTGGAGTAATCGCTAAAAGATCACTCCGTTCGCTTTTCCGTTCCGTTGACTACGTTGATTACTCGCTTTGCATAATTTCTGCCGGGATTTATTGGCGGGTTGGAAGAGTTTGAGGGTAACGTAACTTGGGAGGTGGCCAAATTGGAGAAGCACTTGGTGCAAAGCAATATTTTAAGTTTCAGCCAGCGACCGTTCGAGTGACCCCTGAGGAGAGAAGTCGAGTAATAGTCGATCAAAAGAACTCGACCGGTGGTCTTCCGGATCCCGGAAGTGACGCTTAAGCCACCGGTTAATCATAAACCTCGAGCTGAAGCGACGAACGGTTACAGTATATGTGGAAACACACATAACTCTTATTAACTAATAACTTTTATGTGGATTCTCCTATGGCAGGTGGTTATTACGGCCACAAACAAATAATTTGTAAATTTCTTTAGATTTTTGCCAATAAAATTTGGTAGATTTTTATTGGTATACCTTTCTCGAATATTTTCCTGAAATTTTACAAGAAATTCTTCTGAATATCCAAAGAAAATTCAATTAAATTTCGATGGAAAATTTTGAAACAAAATAACCATGTGATTTATAAACGATTTCATCAAACATCCCTAACAACCTCATGAAAACTGATTAGCAATCCTGTAACCACAGACTGGCGGAGTGAAAAACTGTCAAAATGGCAACGTATGAAAATGTGTGAAATCGTTTATGGATCGAAAATGTGAACATGTGGATTTAGATGGATGCCCACTGCGGGACGTCAAAATCGCCTTCGGCGACATGAACGCTCAGGTAGGAAGAGAGGAAATGTATACCGTATCGAACGACAACGGCCAAAGATGCATAAACTTTGCAGCCTCCCGCGGAATGGTAGTCCGAAGCTCTTTCTTCTCCGGCAAGAATATCCACAAGGCCACATGGAAATCACCTAATCAAGAAACGGAAAACCCAATCGACCACGTTCTAATCGATGGTAAATTCTTCTCCGACATCACGAACGTACGCACTTACCGCAGTGCGAATATTGAATCTGACCACTGCCTCGTTGCAGTATGCCTGCGTTAAAAACTCTCGAGGGTGTACAACACTGTACACGGCGGAGCTGTCCGCCGCGGCTAAACATTGGGCAACTACAAGACGGTAGACTAGCCCAAGAATACGCGCAGCAGCTGGTTTTGGCACTCTCAACGGAAAAGGAGCTAGGCGCAGCTTCTCTTGAAGATGGCTGGAGGGATATTCGATCCACCATTAGAAACACTGCAGCCACTCCACTATGCACAGTGCCCGCGGATCAGAGAAACGACTGGTATGACGGCGAATGTGAGCAGTTAGTTGAGGAGAAGAATACAGAATGGGCGAGTTGGAGTTTCGTGTAGATGGATACCGGTTTCTTCTAACGACCCTCCTGGTAGAAAAATTAGCCGAGTTTGCTGTTCGCTACGAAAACATTTTCCTGGTAGGGGATTTCAACACGTACGCGGTTTGAATCGATGCTTTCTAGTCGTTCGTTAACGTCCGTGAGTGAAGAACCAACATTTTTCCACTGTGGAGGGTCTTCACAACTAAATCTCCTTCTAACCAATAATAGAGAAGGTATTTTACGGTTCGGACAGATCAGTTTTCCAGAGCTATCACAACACCATCTAATTTTTGCGTCATTTGACTTCAATATCCCCCGTGTGTCAAGTTGATACACATATTGCGATTACGTCAATTTTGATCCTTTGAAAAATGCTATTATCTCTGTTCTTCAATATTGCGAATGCAAATGACGCGTAGATTTCTTCAATGATCACGTAAAAACGGTGCATGACACGTGTATCCCCCTTCGTATCTGTAGCAGGCGTCGTCGGGACAACCTCTGGTTTTCTGATAGTTTACGTATGATCCTTATAGAACGGGACCTAGCTTACAAAGACTGATTGGAAGCATCAGCACGCTTGAAAGATAAGAAACCATTCCTTGTCGTGTTTCTGGACGAGCCGGACGTATTTTACTCCCGTGTCTCATCACGTGACGCGCTTTATACCGCTAGAGTTTTTTTTCCCCCGTTTAGTATTCGGCGGGTTGTTTTTATATCGTTAAGTTGCCTACGCGAGTGTAAAGCTAGTTACAAGGTGATTTATTCAGCCGACTAGTTAAGGAAGCGAGCTGTTCTAGCGATGCTATTGCAGTCTCGTTAGTTTGGTTTTTTTTTTCATCAAGTGCTGCGACGACGATCAGTATCAATCAGCATCAGGTCGTCATCGACAAAGCTACCTACTCGGGTAGGCAGCAAACAGGCTAAGTAAAAAGATTGTATCCCATTGTCTCTTTGCATTCATTTAACTTTCATCCACGCACCAGTGGTGAAGCTTTTGTGTGCTCTGCCTGTCGTTAGGCAAGGGTGGCACCGTTGCATTAGAGTGGGACGAAACGCAAAAAGGTTGCCTGAATTATTATTAAAAACTTTGAATTTTTTCTTCTTTTTTTTGTGTGTGTGTATTTGTTTTGTTATTATTATAATTAAAACCTATTAGTATTATTTTTTTCTTCTATTTTTTTTTTGGGGGATTTTGTATTACATTTCATGGACGAAGAAAACGGAGGCGAAACGCCTCCCAAAGACAATGTCGTTCGCACGCGATTCTACCAGGCTTCTTCGCCTGGGCCTTGGGTTGTTTACTTTCGGCAGAAAGTGAAAAGTATTGATTTCCTAGGAATCAAACGTGATTTGGCGCGTCGTTTTCCGAAAACTGATTTTCATCAAATCAATCGGAACAAACTACGTGTAACCGCACCTACATACCAGGATGCAAATGCTATCGCAAAAGACCAGAACTATAATGTGGAATATTTGGTTTATGTGCCCTCGCGGGAGGTCGAGATTGAAGGCGTAATTAACGCAGCGAGCCTGACTTGCAAGGATGTGCTTGCAGGAAAAGGCCGTTTAAAGAATGCCCTGCAATCTACCGTGGATATTCTGGACTGCAAGGAATTGCATTCAGCAGCCATGGTAGATGGTAAAAAGTATATTCGAAGTCAGGTTCGCTACGGGTAACGTTTGCCGGTTCGATACTCCCAAAATATGTAGATATCGAAAATATGTTGTTTCCGGTGCGTCTTTTTGTACCCAGAGTTTTCAATTGTACCAACTGCAAACAGTTGGGGCACACTGCCGAGTTTTGCGACAACAAGCCCTGTTGTGGCAAATGTTTTGAAAGGCATAGGAGGAGTCCTGCCAACAACAAGTTATAAAGTGCGCTTATTGTGGCATGGACCCTCCCCATGGTTTGCAAGAATGTCCGGTGTACAAAAAGCGCACCCAAAAGTTAAGCGTTCATTAGTACAGCGCTCTAAGCAGTCGTATGCAGAAATGGTGAAGTCGCAAGACACATCCGCAACTGCCAACGCAACGGCTGCTATTTCAGCTGCCGTTCAAGTAAGTGATTTTTATGATGTCATTTCCATAGACGAATCGGACTCTGACGTAGCCGATATGGATGATTCTGCGGAGGTACACGTACCCGAAAAGAGGAAGAAACTGTCTTCCCCGGGATTGCGCCGTAAGAAAACAAAAGTCATCCCTAGAAGCTTGCCGAAATCTGATGGTAATGGGGGATTATTTAAAATTCCGAAGCAGCCTGTCTATACTGCTCCTTTTGACCCATGTTGCAGTAAGACATTCCCGCCATTGCCTAAAACTGATGTTACAAAGAAACATCAGGTAAGGAATATCTCTGAGCAGAAAACTGCTACTCGCACTTCTAAGAAAAGAATCTCGTCCAAGCGAGGATTGATATCCTTTAAGGATCTTGTGGATCGTATTTTGAACTTGTTCAATATTCCGAATTCATTGAGGCCAATCATTGACCTCTTTATTCCAACAGTTGAAAGTTATCTGAAGCAATTGACTGTTTCATGGCCCTTCTTGCAGGACTTGTATCTTTCGATGGATAATACGGCCATACAAGATACAATCACTGTGCTGCAGTGGAACTGTCATAGTCTGAAACATAAATTGGACGTGTTTAAGTTTTTAATTCGCAACCTGATTGCGATATATTTGCACTCTGTGAAACATGGCTTTCTTCTGAAGATGAAATCAACTTCCACGATTTTAACATTATTCGCCAAGATCGGAATGATCATTATGGTGGCGTTCTTTTGGGAATCAAAAATGTCACACTTTCTACAGAATTCCATTCCGACTGTTAATGGTTTAGAAATCGTCGCTTGCCAAGTAAATGTAAAGAATAATGACCTTTGCATAGCTTCAGTGTATATTCCCCAAATGCCTCACTTAATCGTCGGCATCTTTGGAGCGCAGTCTCTCTTTTATCATCCCCAGTTTTAATACTGGGTGATATGAATGCACATGGTATTGCATGGGGCGAAACTAGAGACGATAACAGAGCGCCTATTTTCTATGATTTGTGCGACGATTTCAACTTGAATATTTTGAACACAGGCGAAGTAACTCGAATAGGACCTCAAGGTCAGGAAAGTCGAATAGATCTGTCTTTATGCTCTAATTCACTATCATTAGATTCCACGTGGAAGGTAATCCAAGATCCCCATGGTAGTGACCACATGCCGATAGTCACCACAATCAAAAGCGGCTATCAACGATCAGTGCCAGTTAATGTTCCTTTCGACCTCACGAAAAACATTGACTGGCAAAAATTTGCATCGGCGGTAAACATTGGTATTGAATCAACTGATATTCTTCCTCCACTGGATGAGTATCGATTCCTTACCGAATTGATTCATAAAAGCGCACTAGAAGCTCAGAAACGACGCGTTCCAAGTACATCTGTCATAAGAAGACCAGCCACTCCTGGATGGGATGATGAATGTACTAAGTTGTATTCCGAGAAATCTGATGCCTTCAAGGCTTTCCGTAAACACGGAAGGTCCGAGCTTTTCGAAGAGTATTTGAGGCTTGAAAGAAAGCTCAAAAATCTTCTCAAGGCTAAAAAACGTAGCTACTGGCGACGTTTTGTCGAGGGACTATCACGAGAAACCTCAATGACAACACTTTGGAAAACGGCCCGCAACATGCGGAACCGCATTTCCACCAACGAGAGTGAAGAATACTCCAATCGATGGATATTCAACTTCGCAAAAAGGTCTGTCCAGATTCCGTACCAGCTGAACCGCTATTTCGAGAATCTACGCTTGATCCCGGTTCTTTGGGTGGACCATTCTCAATGCTGGAACTATCTATGTCTCTTCTTTCATCAAACAATTCTTCTCCGGGATGCGATAATATCAAATTCAATCTTCTAAAAACCTCCCAGATATCGCTAAAAGACGATTACTTGACCTGTACAACTGTTTCATGGAGTACAACATCGTACCACCAGAATGGCGCCAGGTCAACGTAATAGCTATTCAAAAGCCTGGGAAACCAGCGTCTAATCACAATTCATACCGACCGATTGCCATGCTATCATGCATGAGAAAATTATTGGAGAAAATGATCCTTTCAAGATTTGACCATTGGGTCGAACAAAATGCATTACTGTCAAAAACTCAATTCGGGTTTCGAAAAGGTAAAGGAACAAATGACTGTCTAGCGTTGCTCTCTTCAGATATACAGCTGGCCTATGCGCACAAGGAGCAACTGGCTTCAGTTTTCTTGGATATTAAGGGCGCTTTTGATTCTGTTTCCATAGAAGTACTGTCGGAAAATCTGCACAGTAGTGGATTACCCGTTATTTTGAATAATTTCTTGTACAATTTGTTGTCAGTAAAACACATGAACTTTACTCTCGGCACTCTGACAACTTCCAGAAATAGCTACATGGGCCTTCCCAAGGTTCATGTTTAAGTCCCTTGCTTTACAATTTCTATGTTAAAGATATTGACAATTGTTTGGAAGGACAATGCACGCTTAGACAACTTGCAGATGATGCCGTGATCTCTCTAAGAGGTTCATGTGCAGAAGTCCTGCAAAGACCATTGCAAAATTCCCTAAATAACCTGACTGTTTGGGCCAGACATTTAGGGATCGAGTTCTCTCCGCAGAAAACTCAATTGGTTGTGTTTACTAAGAAGCGGTACCCTGCTCAACTGAAACTAAAGCTGTTGAAAGATGACATAAACCAATCTTTATCTTCTAAATACCTTGGGGTCTGGTTTGATTCTAAGTGTACCTGGAAGACCCATATTGATTATTTGTTAGAGAAATGCCGAAAAAGGATCCATTTTCTCCGCTCTATCTCCGGAACATGGTGGGGCGCTCACCCGGAAGACCTCATCAAACTATATAAAACGACTATTCTCTCTGTTTTAGAGTATGGCTCTTTCTGCTTCCTCTCAGCAGCTGAGTGCCACCTAATCAAATTGGAACGAATTCAATATCGTTGTTTGCGTATTGCCCTTGGCTGTATGCATTCAACGCATAACATGAGCCTGGAGTCACTCCTATAAAGCACCGTTACTGGGAGCTCTCACTTAGAATACTGATCAAATGTGGAACAAGTAACACACTTGTATTAGAAAACTTCGATAATATGCTTGAACTGGCTCATCGTTCAAGATACCTGCGAGTCTATCTCAACTACATATCGTCAGATCTCTGTCTTCCATGTTATAATCCACCTCGAGTTCACTTCGTCAACGACAGTTCCTCAATTGAATACGATCTGTCCATGAAACACGCTATTCAAGGAATACCAGATCATCTTCGACAAATATCTATCCCTTCCATTTTTCTGAAAAATATGAACATGTCAATTGCAATAACAGATATTTCACTGATGGTTCTCGCATTAACGGATCCACTGGCTTCGGTGTTTTCAACGTAAATTCAACCACCTTCCGAAAACTTCAAGAACCGTGTTCGGTTTATGTTGCTGAGCTGGCAGCAATTAATTTTGCTTTGGGGATAATTTCCAATCAGCCCGTAGACCATTATTTCATCTTCTCGGATAGTCTTAGTTCTATCGAGGCACTCCGGTCGATGAAACCTGTTAAGCACGCATCTTACTTTCTTACAACTGTAAGAGAGCAGATGCGTGATTTGGTCGAAAGATCATTCAAGATTACCTTTGTATGGGTCCCATCCCATTGCCTAATCTATGGCAATGAGAAGGCGGACTCGCTAGCAAAGGTGGGCGCACAGGAAGGTGAAGTTTATGATAGACAAATCTCGAACAACGAGTTTTTCCCATTAGTCCGTCAGAGTACTCTTCAAAATTGGCAAATGATTTGGTCACACAATGAACTTGGACGGTGGCTCTTTTCCATAGTTCCTAAAGTTTCTGCGCGAGCGTGGTTCAGAGGTGAGGACTTAAGCCGAGGCTTCATTCGCACGATGTCGAGACTTATGTCCAATCACTATTCACTAAACGCACACCTCTATAGAATAAACCTGGTTGATAGCAACCTATGTAGGTGTGGAGCCGGTTACGATGACATCGATCACGTAGTTTGGTATTGCTCGGAAAACGACGCCTCCAGAGAGCAACTATTGGATACCCTTGTGGCCTGAGGTAAACAACCCTACAGGGAAGTAAGAGGTGTTTTGGGGATCGCGATGTGGTTTATATGCAGGCCATCTATGCCTTTCTTTGCTCGTCTGACATAAAAGTCTAATTCCCTATCTTTTTCTTTCTCGTTTTTGTTTTTGTCTTATTGTTCTGTGTAATACGAAGCTATGGCCATCCGGAAGATGCTCCCTGACGAACCACAACTCGAGCCCGACGCTACGCCATACCGTTATTGACGTCAAATACCCGGATGAGCAGCTGAAATACCTCAAACCTAAATCCCAACCTAGTCCGTCCTGAAATTACGCAATCTAACCTTGAGTCGCCACGAGTATCTTGGTCTATACCCTTTCCCCTTACTAACTGTTGATAATAAGATGATATCGATTGTAAATATCATAAAGTCTCGGCTCCGTTAAGTGTTATACACGCCTGAGCCTGTCAAATAAACACAATAGATAAAAAAAAAAAAAAAGATAAGAAACGATAGCGGTACAAGAGAATGAGGAATCGTTCTAATGCAAAAACTGCTCAAGCCAAGCAACAGTACCTTGACCGCTTTCTAGACAGCAGAACTCTGCCTAGAACTCTCTGGCAACGGATAAAGAGCCTTGGTTCGGCAAGGATAAAGCATCGCAGCCGTGTTGATTCCATCCGGATGAGGTGAATCGTACATTTGTAGAGAATTTCACGAATTCATGTGGGACAAGACCCGTGCTGCCATCGCCACCCTTACCAAACAGCTTTTCTTTTCGGCCTGTGCAAGGTTGGGAAGTTGTCAACGCTATTTGTGATATAAAATCAAATGTAACGGGGCTTGACGAATTACCAATAATCTTCGTTAAGATCATTCTTCCGCTGGTTGTCCAAGAAATAGCGCATTTGTTCAACTTAATCATTCAGACATCTACATTCCCGGATAGCTAGAAGCATGCGAAGGTTCTGCCACAGCAGAAAAAACCGTTTCTGAACTGCATCACCAATCTTCGTCCAATTAATGTACTTTGCTCTTTGTCGAAGGCTTTTGAGAAGCTTCTTAAACAACAAATGACAGATTACATCGAAGACAACAAGCTTTTGTCAGATTTCCAGGCCGGATTTTGCCGCAGGCAAAGAATCAAAAGCGCAATTTTTCGAGTGTACGACGACTTGGGAACCACCGCCGATAAAAGAGGTTCTGGTATACTGCTGCTATTGGATTTCTCCAAGGCTTTTGGTACCATCCCTCACAACAAGTTATTGGATGAACTTCAAACTCAGTTCAACTTCTCCCCTTATGCCGTGAACCTTATGGGGTCATATCTGTATGGCAGAAGACAAACTGTTTTCTGCGGCGATTGTTGCTCTAGCAGCGTTGAGGCTCCGTCTGGTGTACCGCAAGGCTCAGTCCTTGGTCCATTACTCTTCAGCTGTCACATCAACGATCTACCAACGGATGATGTTGAGCTTTACATTACTCGGCTTGGCCCTTGCGCACGAGAACTTGTCAGAATGGTGAATGAGGACCTTGTATATGTGGCAGACTGGTCACGGCGAAACAATCTTCAAGTAAACCCAACTAAAAGTAAAGCTCTGCTCGTCACAAGCCGACGTCATATTGCTGATGGATTTACCCCACCCGTTCCTGGAATCATAATGGATGGTCAGATAAAGCAAACAACTTCGGATTCGTTTTTCAAAGTGATCTGCAGTGGGATGGACTGATTACTCAGCAATGTGGCAAGATTTATGCCAGCCTGCGCCGATTTGAAAAAATAAATCTTGAAAAATTAACTCGGACGCCATCGCCATATTTTTTTCACTACACATGGGTTGAAAATTTCAAGCGAAATATCTGCATTATATTTATGATTTTTTACGATATATTATAAACAAATCAGCTACAAACAATAAAATAAACAAATAATAAAAAAAATTGCAAATTGAACATAAATTTGATTATCAAAAAATAATTATTAGAATGGGGTTTACTGAGAGCGCATCAGTTATATCGGGGTTTCGCAACATATGACCCAGTAAATCTCATTTGGCAACTGAAATTGATGCAATAATCGACTAATTCTGCTCTCATTATGTTTATCAATAATATAGAATATTTTATTTCAATATTTGATTATGGAGTTTTTGGTTTCATATACAATAAACTTTATTTTATTTTATTGAGACTGAACGAAATTTATTATTTCATGCGAATGTTTGCTTAAAGTTAGATCTAGAGAACTCCGCAGGCATCAAGATCAAGTGGCTTAGGAAAGGTTTTATATAGGATCAACTTTCTTTTATAATACACCTCTGCATCTCCACGATTGTCACGGGATGTGGTATTGTGTTAGTTGCATAGGATATTTTATCTGGATTCACTTTGGTAAGTGATGCGATCTAAGGGAGGGGATTATATGAAATACAAATAAAAACGCGAACCGTACAGATCAAAAGAAAATATCTCGGATCACGCGACAGTTTTGCTTGCTATTCGAAATACGATCAATCGTAAAATCAACACAGAACTATTTCGCGACGACCAAAACACATACCACCACGCACTGTACTGAGACTAAAAAGCGAAGCTAAACGGATTGGGCTAGTCATCAACACGTCAAAGACAAAGTACATGATAGTAAAAGGCTCAAGAGAGGACAACGTAAGCCACCTACCACGAGTTTGTATTGGATGATGATGAAATCGAGGTGGTTGAAGAATTCGTGTACATGGACTTACTGGTGACCTCCTATAACGATACCAGCAGAGCAGAGAAATTCGGAGACGCATTATGGCAGAAAATCGTACGAAATCGTTTGATTTTGACAATTCAGGGATGCCTGAACTAGAAATTTAATGTAGTTTCACCATATGTCCATGGAACCGCCGTGGCCATCGTATCAACGAAAAAAAACAACAATCCGTTCGTATCAGCAACAAAAAACCTGCAACTTTCAAAGGTCATACTCAAGGACACATGGGTAAAGACAAGGAACTACTTGCTATTGCTAAAGTTAAATTTGCCGGTCCACCCTCTATCACCGACCATCCTATCCCTGGTCTATCGGTCCCAAAACTGATTAATTTTAGAAAGGGTGAAACTATCAACCCATATCGAGCAGAACCACCTATTCAAAAAGTACAACATCAACCAGAAAACTATCAACAGTCACAAAGCCAACAACAACAACAACAACAGCCAGCACAACTTTCTTGCAGCAGTGAAAGCCGACTTCAAATGGATATCGAGCACCCTCCTCTGCTGGACCCAATGCGACCACCTATAGTAAGACTCACAGAGCAATCTGCTGCGTCTGGTGATCGACGTTTTTTAAAAGCACGACTACGGGACCCAAAAATTATGGACATTGTGCGGATGTTCCTGTCTTACTTGCACGACCAGCCACCTACAGTATGCATTCGTGGAACCACCAAAACCAGCGCCACTGCAATGCTAGCATCTGAAGGACTACCAACAGACTTACAACTATTGCGTCAAATTTTCCTGGATGTACACGAGGATCTAGGAATATCTCGCAACGACGCCTTGGCAGACCTTCAATCACACCGTTCGTTCCTTTCCAGTGAACGCACTCAACAACTTCAACGCACTAGGGAGGCCGCATTTAAATTCTACAGCCCACCAAATTTTCATCGGCAATGACGCACTCTCCGGAAGTAACATTAACAAGTGAAGATAACACGCTACATGAAACATCAGAAGAGGTAAATATTTCGTCGACCGTCATACTTCCAGAAACTTCTTCGCCGAAACAGAATTCGACTGAAGTTCTAATTTATTGTCAGAATTTCAATCGAATGAAAAGCCCAGCCAAAATGAAGGATATATTTAAAAATTTATTAAGCTCATCCTTTTCGATTATTCTGGCAACTGAAACAAGCTGGGATAAAAGCGTTAGGAGTGAAGAAATTTTTGGAAGTAACTTTAATGTATTTAGAGATGACAGGAGTTTTCTAACGTCTCAGAAAAGTCCGCTGGTGGTGTTCTGATAGCTACTTCAGCAAACTTTAATTCAGAAATCATCACAACAAATAAATTCAATGAATTTGAGCATGTCTGGGTAAAACCCATATAGCTGGAGAAATGCATATATTCGCATCGGTATATTTCCCACCTAATCATGCTTGTAAGCACAACTATGAATCTTTTTTGAGTGCGCTGAACAAATACTATCAGAACATCCACCGTAGGTTAAAGTTCACATCTATGGGGACTTTAACCAACGCAATGCTGACTTTATTCTAGACTCAGAAAACGAATGTATCCTACTGCCAGTCGTTGGGGATAACGAAACTTTGCAATTAATTTTTGACAAGTCTGCAAGTTTAGGATTGAACCAAATTAATCATATAAAAACAATCAAAATTGCTATTTGGACCTCTTGCTGACAAATATCTATGAAGATTTCTGTGTAACAGAATCTATCAATCCATTGTGGAAAAATGAAGCGTTCCACACTGCAATCGAATACTCGTTATTCATTCATGAGCAACAAAGACCCAACGATTGTGAGTATGAGGATGTCTTTGAATATAATTTAGCGAACTATGAAAATATTCGAGATAGGTTAAGAAGTGTAAACTGGCAAATAGTTTTAAGAAATGAAGAAAATGTCGAAGCATCTGTTAACACTTTTTACAGATTATTATCTGACATAATCTCACAAGAAACTCCACTAAAACTAAAACGACGTCATAACAATAATAAAGACCCAATTTGGTATAACCGGCAAATCAAGAATTTAAGAAATCGCAAGCAAAAAGCACACAAAATTTACAAAAGTCATAACAGTAATGAAAATTTAGTATATTACTTGGACGTATGCGATCAATTGAATTACGCTATCAGTAACGCATTGGAAGATTACAATTCAAAACTGAGAGCGAAATAAAGTCCTGTCCTAAGAACTTCTTTAATTACGTAAAAACAAAACTGAAATCTAATAACTTTCCATCAATTATGCATCTTGACGAAAACGCGGAGATAGCTCGGAAAGAACTGTAATCTTTTGCAGATTTTTTCCAGGAAACCTATTCTACATTTTCTGAAAATGATCGTGACCGCGACTATTTTGCATTTTCCCAGACTTTTCAAATGAAATTGGAGTGAATCAACTTCATGTCCATGACATTTTGCAGGCCCTACGTAGTTTAGATGCTTCAAAAGGTCCTGGTCCTGATGGAATCCCTCCTATATTTATGAAAACCCTAGCAGTGGAACTAACCACTCCATTATTTTGGCTATTTCATATGTCACTAGAATCAGGAAAATTCCCAAATATATGGAAAAACTCATTTTTGATACCCATTTTCAAATCTGGAAAAAAATCAGACATACGTAATTATCGTGGAATAACCATTATCTCTTGCATTCCAAAACTTTTTGAGGCCATAGTAAACGAAAAATTATTCAAACAAGTAAAAAACCGAATAACAGACACACAGCATTGCTTCTTTTAAAAGGGCGTTCAAGCTCAACTAATCTTATTGAATTTGTTGACTATACCCTGAATGCAATGGATAAAGAAAACCATGTAGAAGCTCTTTATACTGACTTCAGTAAAGCATTTGATCGCATAGATATACCCATGCTTCTATTCAAATTGAAAAAACTGGAATTGAGCCAGGACTACTCAAATGGCTTGAATCTTACTTAACTGATCGCCAATTGATTATAAAATTTAACAACAATAGATCAAAACCCATTCAAGCCACTTCCGGTGTCCCCAGGGCTCTCATTTAGGGCCTCTATTATTCATAATATATGTGGACGACTTTTCCTTCATTCTTGACAAACTTAAAGTGTTAATCTATGCAGATGACATGAAGCTCTTTTTGGAAATAGGGAATAAAAATGACCTCAACATATTCCAGAACGAAATATGCACCTTCTACGAATGGTGCAATAAAAGCCTATTGCAACTGAATGTAAACAAATGTAACCTTATATCATTCAGCAGAAAAAAAAACAACATCAAATCTCTCAATGACTTAGGAAACCAGGTTGTAGAAAAATAGAGTTAGGGATTTAGGAATTATCTTAGACTCCAAACTAACGTTCATCGACCATTACAACACCATTATTCATAAAGCAAATAATATGATGGCTTTTATAAAACGTTTCTGCTATAACTTTCATGACCCATACACAATTAAAACATTATATATTGCTTATGTAAGGTCGATACTGGAATATTGCAGCATTGTATGGTCTCCATTTTCAATAGCACACGAAGAAAGATTAGAATCAGTACAAAAACAATTCCTATTATTTGCTCTTCGTAAATTAGGTTGGACAACATTCCCACTTCCATCATATGAGGCACGCTGCAAGCTTATAAACATTCAATCTTTGAAAGAGCGTCGTGAAACTGCAATGGTTTCATTTATTAACGATATAGTTTCGCAGCGTATTGATTCAACAAACATTTTATCGAAATTAAATTTCTACACACCATCTCGACAACTGCGTCATCGACATACATTTTAATTAATCACTGCCGTACAAATTATGCAAAAATTCGGACCTCTCAATCAGATGATGGCCATCAATAATCAACACTGCGAAACTATTGACTTTACAATGTCTCGGCTGAACCTAAAAAAATATTTTGTCACAATTCGAAACCTACACATCTAAATTTACATTAAATCCCAAAATTAAACACTACTTAACCAAACTATTTTTATTTTTATACACTATAATACCGTTTTTATAGCATTAAGAAAATAAAATAAAACATGTATATTGTATATGTACTAGTCTACGTCGGTTGACGAAATAAATAAATAAATAAATAAATACCGGAGATATTCCGGGTTTTTCAAAGGTAGGTTCAGAACCGTAAAATTGTGGTGGGTTTTAGGATAAGTTGTGGTTAAAAACATAATAATATTAGTAACCACAAATAAAGTAGGACTCTTTTTGATTGGAACCATATGTTGAAATTTGAAATCGGACCAGAATCAAGTGAGATATGGTTATTTGTTTAGAATCGGTGCCGATCGGAAATTTTAAAAGGGACCAGGCCACAAATTCATTTGAATCAAGCTTTTTAACCGATCTTCCATTATGATTAAATTCCAGAAGTCTTCTGATACGTCAAGAATGAAAAACCAACCAAAAAGAGGGATCCTGAACTCGCTTGAGTGCTCCCGAGGAATCCGTAGAGGAGACATTTTAGTTTTAGCACCAAAGCTAGTCATTCGACGGTTCTTTTTTCATGGTTTTCCGTCAGGAAGTGAGGTATAAATATAAAATAAACTTCTGACGGGTTTGAGCGCTTCCGGGACCTACGGATTGTCCCCGAGGAACCCGTAGGAAGGGATATTTTAGTTTTGGCACTAAAGCTAGTCATTCGACGGTTCGTTTTTCATGGTTTTCTATCAGGAAGTGAGGTATAAATATAAAATGGACCATTGACAGCTTCGATCGTTTCCGGGACCTACGAATTGTCCCCGGGGAACCCGTTGAAGGTGTCATTTCTGTTTTAGCGCCAAAACTGGTCATTCGGCTGTTCTTTTTCTGCTAAATGCTATAAGGAAGAGGTTCCCAAACCTAGCAGAATCCCATATTGCTTGCGACCCACCAGGTACCAAATGCATTGATTTTGTGAAATCAGAAAAAAATGAGTTCGCGTTCGATTGGACAAATTATAATAAATTGCTTTAAATCCCATCATTGTATTTGTCAAAAATTCGTCCATTTTATTGATTGGATGTTGATTGGATTTGGATGGAATTTGAATTGAATTTGGGTTGGTTGGGGCCGTTGACCTCGTCAGGTTTGTTGTTTTTTAATCATCCAATTAGGAATTAAAACTATGTCCTACTGGACTCCGAAAGGTCAGGGGGGGATAACAAAAAATAAATATTAAAATGGAAAAAAATCAATAAAACTCCTCGGATTTGTTAAAGAATGTTTTGAAAATTCTCAAAATCATCCAAAATTTTTGTTGTTGCTCCCTCAAAATCTAATTTTTGGGCAAAACCATCAGAGGGGGGGGGTTTGTATAGGCCTTATTAGTTAGATCCAATTCAAAATATGGAATAGATTTGAGGGACAAAATAGTAACAAAATTATGAATTAATATTTGTCTTTCGCGACCCACCACTGAACAGCCCACGACCCCCTGGGGGTCGCGACCCACAGTTTGGGAACCTCTGCTATAAGGTTACATTTGTTTACATTCAGTTGCAATAGGCTTTTATTGCACCATTCGTAGAATGTGCTTGTAGAAGGGGAGCCTGTAGGGCTTGTAGTCCCCGGGGAGCTTGTAGAAGGGGTCAAATGTTTTAGCACTATAGCTTTATAAAGCTAGTCACTCGATTACTCATTTCTCATGGTAGGAAGCGAGGTACGAATATAAAATTGACCATCTACGACTCTGACGGCTTCCAGGACCTATGGACAGGGGACAGGGGAACCTGTAGAAGGGGTCATTTCTGTTGTAGCGCCAAAACTAGTCATACGATGGGTCTATTTTCATGGTTTTCTATCAGGCAGCGAGGTATGATTATTAAATGTATTATTGATGATTTTGTCCGCTTTCGGGATCAACGGATTGTTCCCGAGAAACTTGTAGAAGTAAACGTTTCACATTCTGCGCCAGAATAAGTCATTCGAGGGTTCTTTTCTCAAGGTTTTCGGTCAAGAAGCGAGGAATAAATATTAAATGGATTATTAGTGTTTGTAATCACTTCAGGAACCTATGCATTGCTCCAAGGAAATCTGTTGAAGGAAGCATTTCAGTTTTAGCGCCAGAACAAGTTACTGGGAGGAAGCGCAGTATGAAAATAAAATAGACCATTGACGACTCTGACCATTTCTGGGACCTACCAACTGCCCCAGGGGAACCTATAGAAGGGGGCATTCCAGTTTTTCGCCAAAACTATTCATTGGACCGCTGTTTTTCATGGTTTTCGATCAGGAGGTTTGAATATAAGATGGACTATTTACAATTCTGACTGCTTCCAGGACCTACAAATTGCTCCAGGAAAGCTTGTAGAAAGGGAAATTTCAGTTTTAGCGCCAAAAGAAGTCATTTGACGGTTCATTTTTCATGCTTTTTGATCATGAAGCGAGGAATAAACATAAACGAAAACATCGTTCCTCATGTAAAATAACTAGCTTTGGTGCTAGAACTGAAATGTTCCCTTCGACATGTTACCCGGGAACAACCCATAGGTCCTGGAAGCGGACAAAGTCGCCAACGGTCTATTTTTATTCATTCCTCGCTTCCCGATAGAACACCATGAAAAAAGATTCATTGAATGACTAGTTTTGGCGCTTAAACAAAAATGATTTTGTCTACAGCTTACCCTGGGGGTAATCCATAAGTCCCGAAAGCGGTCACAGTCGCCAATATGGTCCATTTTATTTTCATACCTTACTTCTCGATCGAAACCCGTGACGAACAAGCCGTCGAATGAACAGTTTTGACGCTAAAACTGAAATGTCCTCTTCTACGGGTTCCCCGGAGAAAATCCATAGCTTCCGGAAGCGGTCAAAGACATCAATGGTCCATATTATATTCATACCTTACATCCTGATAGGAAACCATAAAAACGAACCGTCGAATGACCACTTTTGGCGCTTGAAAAATGTATTGGATGTGAGGTAACTACTTTCCTTCGATGGGACTCGAACCCACGACCGCCAGTACGCTAGACTGGTGCTTTAAAGCACTCATTCTGGTGATCCGGTATAGTAAAGTGTGTTCGCCGGTGTTTTTGTTACTGACTGCTAATGATTAAGGTTATTTTTTACACGTTTTATTTCTTGCCGTGTTTTCAACCAGTTCGACGTCGAGATTTTGCAAGACTTTTGTCGTTAGCTACCTGTGAATAGTAATTAATTTCTACTAATGGTACAACAAAATCCCCTCAGGTACTCGAACTACATAGACACATGCCTTGTCCCTTCGATGCTGACCGAGAAAACACCAATCTAATGTGAATCTGCTTTGACCCACGATCAACTTCGACGGTTTTTAACAGCGGACGGTAGTACGACTGATGCTGGTTTAGTGTTTTTCCGGTGTTGGTGAACTGATTATTTGTTCACTTGTCTCATCATGAAATTATTTGCACATCCGACGAATTCGCTAAAGAAGGTACTTCTTAAGGTTCGGTTCTGACAGTGACCCTCTTCTCATTGGCATGAACGTGGTCTTCGGCGTTCTATCGGCAAATTAATGTATGTTTATTTACATCGACGATATTCTCTTTGTCATTGCCGGTAGGACACCTGGACGAAGCAGGATAAAAACAAAGGCTGCAGTTAGTTATATCATATGTAGGCTTTATTATGAACGCAGGTAAATGCGTCAGGAGACACGTCTGCAGCGGCCGCCACCGTTCAGCGGGTCCATCGATAAAGCTCATCCTCGGAAGATTATCCGAGTGTTTGGTGTGGACATCGATCAGGAGTTCACCTTTATGCCTCACTTCCGGACGGTGAAGAAGGCCTGTAAGACGCTCTTAAACCTGATGAACACTCGTTACACTGGAATATGGATACTCTGAAGTAGTGCGTATCGGTGTAAATCCGGTCATATTGCTGACAATATGACGTCACAGAACCCCACAGGTGCATGGGCACTGTCCCTACTTCGGTAGGGTAGCGCGTGGGCTACTTCGGCAGTAGCGCGAGTAATGTGCTTGTGCCGAGATAGGAGTGTCGTAACGGGTAACATCTATCGTCACCTCGATGCATGGCAGAAGTTTGAGTGTGGACTGCGCATGCTGAGGCTGGAGTGTCGTAGTGTAGTATCTGTTGGTCCAGGCAGTTGCTGTTATTGACTCCTTGAGGCATGGCAGTGGAGTGTTAGAGTGAGCATCCAAGTAAGTCTCAAATGCTCAAAGTCTCAAAAGCGCATTATGCATTACTCATTGTAAAAGAAAACCTGATTAAAACCCTTACAAAGCAGAATGGAATTTATTTATTTATTTCGTCAAACATAATGTAGACTACATTAAAAAACTTATAACTATGTTCTATTGTAACTAATGTTCCTAAAATATTTTCTTAGGCTCATACGAGGCATGGCTAAATCAATTGCTTCACAATACTGATTGTAAACAGACATCATTTGATTAATTGGACTAAATTTTGCATAATTTGTAAATTTTGCATAATTTGGCAAACAAGTTTCGATTTCTCAATTGCCGAGTAGGAGTGTAAAAATTTAAACAAGACAATAGTTTGGCGGAATCAATGCGGTGCTAAACAATATCATTCACAAATGAGATCATGGCAAACTCACGACGCTTTTTCAATGATTGGATATCTATAAGCATACATCGCGCCTCGTACGACGGAAGTGGGATTGTTGTCCACCCTAATTTGCGTAAGGCATATAAAAGGAATTGCTTTTGAATTGATTCTATTCGATCATCATGTGATTTCATATACGGAGACCATACAATACTACAATATTCTATAATTGATCTGACATACGCAACGTACAAAGTTTTAATTGTATAAGGATCTTGAAAGTTATAACTAAATCTTTTAATAAAACTGAGCATATTTGTTGCTCTATGGATAATGGTGTTGTAGTGGTCAGTAAAGGTTAGCTTAGCATCTAAGATTACACCCAAATCTCTAACCCTTTCACATTTTTTTACTGGTTGATTTCCTAGAGTTACAGTTATCGATGGTGTGCTCCGTTTTCTACTGAAAGTGATCAAATTACATTTCTTGACATTAAGTTGTAGGAAGCTTTTGTTACACCAGTTATCAAATATGCGTATTTCGTTCAAGTAGATGTCATTGTCAACAGTATTTTTGATTTCCATAAATAGTTTCATATCGTCCGCATAAATAAGGATTTTAAGATGCTTAAGAATGAGTGATATATCGTTTACAAACAATATGAATAGAAGAGGTCCTATATGCGAGCCTTGGGGAACTCCAGATGTTACATTGACTGGAAGCGACTGTTTCCCTTCAAATCGTACTATTTGTTGGCGGTCAGTTAAGTACGATTTAATCCATTTAAGGAGTCTCATCTCAATTCCCAATTTCTCAAGCTTGAAAATCATCATGGGAATATCGAGTCTATCAAATGCTTTGCTAAAGTCTGTGTAAAGCGCTTCAACATGACTACCTTTGTCCATAGCATTCAATGAGTAATTTACAAATTCTAAAAGATTGGTAGTAGTCGAACGTCCTTTAAAGAACCCGTGTTGTGCATCTGTTATTATATGTTTTATTTGGTTGAACATCCTTCTATTGATGATTGATTCAAAAAGTTTAGGAATACATGAAATAATGGCCACTCCACGATAATTTCTAATATCAGATTTTTTCCCTGATTTAAAAATTGGTATTAGAAAAGACTTCTTCCATTCTTTTGAAAAGCTACTGGTTTCTAAAGATAACTTGAATAACCAAAATAAAGGTGTCGTAAATTCGCTTGCCAACTTGCCAAAACATAGGTGGAATTCCATATGATCCGGATCCTTTTGAGGCATCCAAATTCTGTAGAGCTGCCAAAATCTCCGTTGCATTAATTTGGTTTACACCAACACTGCTTAAATAGTCAGGAAAATGTGAAAAATATTCACTTTCGGAAAATTTGGTATATGTCTCTTGAAAAAAGGTTGCAAAAAGAGTACAAATTTCATCAGCATTATCTCCAATTTTTCATCTAAAGTCATTTTCGATGGAAAATTGCTGGATTTTAGCTTGGTTTTGGCATACTTGAAAAAGTTTTTTGGACATGATTTGATTTCATTTTCGGATTTAGCATTATACTCCGTAAGAGCCGAAGACATGGCTAAACTAAGTTGATCGCAAATATTCAAATAGTTTTCTAAATTTTCTTGACTTGTGTATTGTTTATAAAGTTTATGAGCCTTTTGCTTTCGGTTTTTCAAATTTTTGATTTGTTTGTTAAACCATATTGGGTTTTTTGAGTTATAATTGCGACATTTCCTCACGAGTGGTACTTCATTCCGAACAATGTCTAATAAAATTGCATAAAAGTCTGTAACAGCACATTCAATGTCAGTTTGATTTTGTAAAATTTGTTGCCAATTAGGGGCCGTCCATAAACCACGTAGACTCTTGAGGGGGGGGGGGGGGTTCGAAAAAATCTATGATAGTCTACGAAGGGGGACGGAGGGGTATACCAAAAGTCTACGTAGACTTTTTAATTTAATGTTTTTTAAAAGCGATTTATACAGCAGCTTCGTGCGAAGTTCACTTGTTTGATTTTTTTTTAGGATGTTCCGGTTTTTTGCAAGACTTTACCGAAATAATCTCTTGCATTTCTCCTTAAAAATTTAATGAATTTCACTAAAGTAAAAGTCTAAGCTACGGTTTAAAACTATCATGGATTTCACAAGGAAATTCTTCTGTGTTGAGCAGGAAAATTCTCCAAAGCATTCTATAAAAACTTTCTATTTTTTTTCAAAATCTTCACTTGGATTTTACTGCATATTCTACTAGAATTTCGTTTGATTTTTGGCAGGAACTTCTTTGCAAACTATGGAAATTATGTCGTACTTCAACGATTTTTTTTTCTAATTCACAAAGGAAGAAAAAGTCTTTGGAATGCCCAAAATATATTCTTTGGAAATTGTAAAGGGAATTCTCCGAAATTTCCGCGAGAAACCCTTCAGAATATTCACTGGAGATTTTCTGCGAGGTCCCCGAAATTGTTTGCTTAATTTCGGAAATTCTTCAGAATTTTCGCGAGGAATTCTTTGCAAATATAAGCAAAATTATTCGAAATGCCCGTGGAAATTCTACTTCGTAAATTTCTTCGGCAGTTCTAATGGAAATTCTTTGGAATTATCGATGGAAAATTTTCGGAATTTTTAAATAAATTGTTGGAAATTTCCACTAGAAATTATTTGAATTTCCCACCAAAAACAGTTTGAGTTTCCACAAAAAAATATTTGCAATTTTTGTTAAAAAACGAGAAGTTCTCAAAAAGTTCAACTGAAAATCCTCCATAATTTCCACCGAAAATTATTCAGAAAATATTTTTTTTAATGCCCATAAAATTTATTTAAATTTCCTCAAGAAATTGCTCCATATTTGCAAGAGAAATTAAAAAATATCGTAGAAAACCATTCTAAATTTCCACGGGAAATATTTCGGAATGTCCGATTAACGTAAAAATTACCTCGGGAAACAATTTTAAATTCTCACGGAAAATTACTCGGTTTTTAACGGGGAAACTTTTGGAATTTAGAAGAAAAATCTTGGGATTTCAGCGGGATATTGCATGGAATTTTCAAGAAAAGCATCGGAATTATTACGGAGAGATCTTTGGAGTATTTCAAGGTTATCAATTGGGAAATCTTTGTAAATTCTGAAAATTCACGATTTTCACAATTGTGAACCGGCGTTGAGAATTATAGGTCAGATGCGTGACAGATTTTATCAGTG
This sequence comes from Armigeres subalbatus, assembly GCF_024139115.2. Taxonomy (NCBI): domain Eukaryota; kingdom Metazoa; phylum Arthropoda; class Insecta; order Diptera; family Culicidae; genus Armigeres; species Armigeres subalbatus. The sequence goes on along the minus strand of NC_085139.1, from coordinate 130,364,441 downwards.
GCGCGCCGATGCAAAAATGTCGGCGATGGTGGTGCACACTTCTAGGAGGAATTGAATTCAACAGTAATTAAATTAGTTGGCTTTGAGATTTGATTTCAGGAGTTATGGACAGAGGATTCAATTTGATTTCGTTTCAAGTTGAATTTTGTTTTGTTGGATTTTGTTTAATGTGATTTTGTTAAATTTGAAATTCGAATTTTGTTGTAATATTTATATGGAAATGGAATTGAATAGCTGAATTGCTTAAAACATGGTTGATTTCCATGTTTTTCCAATCTCATATGATGTTTTGTAAAATTTGGTAATGTCTACTTAGACATCATGGGGGGGAGGGAGGTGTTTTGAAAAAGTCTACGAAAGTCTACTAGGGGGGACGGGGGGGTTTGAAAAAGTGAAATTTCGGTCTACGTGGTTTGTGGACAGCCCCTTAGCTCTGTTCAATTTTTGTTTAATGTTGTCAAAGTTTGCATTTTTATAATCGAGAATATTTTCGAAATCATAGCCATAAGGATCATGGTTCCGATGCACAAATACAGAGTATTCTATTGCTGTGTGAAATGCTTCATTTTTCCATAACGGCGATAGAGACTCATTTACACAGAAATCATCGAGAGTGTTTGTGAATAAAAAGTCCAAATAGCAATTTTGTCGATTTTTCACATGATTGATTTGATTCAAGCCTAAACATGCAGTTTTTTCAAAAATAAATTGTAAAGTCCGATTAACAATAGATCCTCCAGACTCAAAGTATGTCAAGCGACACTTCTCGAGCTTACCTGCCCTGTCTACAGAATTCTTATCAACGTCATGTCGCCTGTTTTTAACAGTTATATCCGTTTAGTCTCCGGACTACTTCCACCCACCCACAAGAGCGACGTCGGGATAATTTATTTTCGACACCGAGTCCTCGCGGCTATCTCTCAGCCAACACAAAATCGCATATGTTGGCGAATAAGTGTACAAGGTGGAGGCGATATAGGCGCATTCCTCCATTTAACTGCATGCAAAGTGTACGTATATGGCCTCCACTTTATACTCTTATTCGCTATGATATACGATCTTGTGTTTGCTGGGCTGCCACAAAACCACCTCCTTTACTGCGGGTACAGGATCAGCAGAATACACGATCCCTTTTCTCAACGAGGCTGACCGGATCCTGCGAAACGTGGCCGGCACTGGTCTCCCTCCAGTGGCGCGGGTTCACTGGCATGGAGAGAAAGGCTGACTGATGCCTCCCGCCAGTATTGACAACACTATCGTCACCTGTTTTAGAACAGGCGGGAACACGGACGAACTAAGATGGTCCGTTCCAGAACTGATCACAGCACGTTTCCGTAACCATAAGATGCCATACACCATTTCCGGACGAAGTGTCGGCTTTGGAGTTTCTGGACCTAGCCTGACCAGATCTGAGTGCCCAGTTCAGCAATGCAGCATCTTCTCGGCTGAAGTCGTCGCCGTCTTCGTCGACACTGCTACATATCCGGCAAGTGAGCCAATCACCTTTTGTTTTCGACTTCACCAATGCCGTTGCGGTTGTCCGAAGTAAGCACCATAAGCACCTCTGGTTTCAGAGATTTATTGCTGGTATGGTGCTTAATACGACCTTTGCCTGGGCCCCTGGCCAGAAAAAGCTTGCACGAGCAAGGGTCTTTTTCATACAATCTCTGATCGTTTTATTTGGTTTATTCAATACATGAAAACGCGTTCTTATCCAAATTACTACATGTTGAACATTCGAGTTCATCGGTGATTATTTATAAATAACTCATTTGAGTTTCCCTATGCTTAACATTGATTTTCAGTCATCACACATATACTTCTTCTTCTTATTGGCATTACATCCCCACACTGGGCCAGAGCCGCCTCGCAGCTTAGTGTTCATTAAGCACTTCCACAGTTATCAACTGCGAGGTTTCTTAGCCAAGTTACCATTTTTGCATTCGTATATCATATTACTAACACGATGATACTTTTATGCCCAGGAAAGTCGAGACAATTTCCAATCCGAAAATTGCCTAGACCGGCACCAGGAATCGAACCCAGCCACCCTCAGCATGGTCTTGCTTTGTAGCCGCGCGTCTTACCGCACGGCTAAGGAGGGCCCTCATCACACATATATAAGCATTTAAATTGGAGTCGGTGGCTAGCGCACGTATGCACTGTGCAGTCTTTGAGACAAGCCTAGGTTCGAATCCAAGACCTGAATACTTTTTTGTTGAGTGTATAACACATTGTGGAACAGAATGCAATAAAAATTAAATTTACTAGTTAGCGCATTACAACCACGAAAATAAAAAAGTTTTCAATTAATAGCTGAGAAAGTGCTGTAGAATACTAAGTTGAAAACTATGCCAAGTTCCAATACGAATGTAGAGCCATTGAAGAACAAGAAAAAGAAGAAAGAGCTCTACTGGTCTTTGAAGCGAGCTGGTCTTCCAAAAGGTGCAAATCGAGATTTCTAAACTCCGAATAGGTCATATAAGGATTTCCCACAACTTCGCCAGAGGTTTTTTGCGATCTAACTGCGATTAATGTGAAACATTTTGAATGTCACTGTCCCAAATACGACCCCCAACGGGATCCCAATAAGTATTAGGGAAGTGCTAGCATATGATGAAGCTGAATGTTAATGTTAATGAATTAATGTTAAGATTCTTCATTTCCCGAACACCTTGCTTTGGGAATAAGTTCATTTGCCAAATAGGAAAGGGCCTCCCAAGGATATAAGTCATCCATTACATCTATCTTCCTTTAAACAAAATTTCAAGTTCTTTTCCATTCTTTGGAATTTCTAATATCGCCTCTGGTCCTTTCTAAGCGAAAGGTCGAAAGAACCATAAAGGTTTTCTGTAGGCAGTAGAACCCTGACTGGACATTTTGATTTATCGTCCTTCAAAAACCGGAGAACAACGCACCAATGTACCACCTTCCACGGAGATGTTTGTGTAGAAATAATCTAATCTACTTCACCGGAAGACAGGACATTAGGTTAGGATAGAAGAATAGGCTAGGTTTCTGGTGAGAAATATTAACGAATTCTGGGCATGGGAGTGGAAAAGACAACCCACACAAGGTGCATGTTCTTGCGATGGCAGATTAATAACTAGTTCCAGTTGAAATGTAGAGCACTTGAAGAAGTAGAAAAGACAGGATCACCATCATCACCACCAGAGAGCGCACGCTTAGCATTAGACAACCGACAGGGCATCATGCAAATGCGCTGACTGATGACGCAAAGCACATGGCCATGAAGCCCATTTTGGCTGCCATTTTCGCGGGTTAAATTGCCGGCTTCAATTTGATTTTGACAGATTGATGGGTAGTAGGAATAAAATAAATGTGCGCGACACTCTCGTCCTACACATTAATCTCTCGATTTTTACTAAAATTCAAGCCACTCGGTGAGTTGGTGAGCAGTCTTAACAAAAATACTTGCTCAGTAAGTTACGTGAAGTGTCGAATGAATATTAGCCGTGCATGCTTCAATCACATTGCACATGTGGTAATTTATTTCAAAATTGACCACCTTTGGCAGTTAAAGTCATTAAGAAGGAATTCACAATTCAATATGTAATCAATGAACCGGAAACATTACACGGCGCTAAATTGAAAGGTGGTGATGAGTATTGACATTAACATGAGATGATTCCGTTCATCATCAGAAACTGCTGTCTGTATAGTCAATTGAAGACAGCTATGAATACATATGTGTAATGTTCAACTCGTCATGAATCCAAACTGAAATGACAGGAAATCAATACTTGTTACAACAAAGTGTGATATCTGTTTAGAACATTGGTATATCAACGGATTTAATTAGATGGCTTTCAAGTCGACAATTTTGATTTGGTCACTCGAATTGAATAGTTTGATTTCAATAGTTCAATTTAAACCAATTATTATTCTCCAGTGCAGTGATTCATTACGAATCATAATTATGTTCACATAAAGGTTGAAATCTAGTTTAATTAGTAATTGCATTACACATATGTATCTACAGTGTTTCCGCTGTTCAGCATGTTCACTCATGAGATGTTAGTGTAAACATAATGCTACGTGAACTAATTTAAGCACAGCTTTCCGAAATCCATACAAATAAGTTTCCATCGATGGGAAGCACCGGAGCACAAAACACTGAAACGATTAACCATTTTATAGCACTATGCAATGCGAACACATAGTTGCGGCACCTGTAGGATCTCGTTACGATTTAAAGTTACAGCTCTATTACATAAATGGTTCCATGGTCATCATTTTGCAGCTCGGGCAAATGGGCACAAGTTCATGACCCACGAAACTCCAATAAAGCATAAGGGTAGCAGCCACGGCGGAAACTGTTTCCACTAAAATAAACACCCCAAAAATAAATGACTCGACAATATTTCTTCATATCCATTCGGGTTCGCCATTAATAAGCCGTTTTAAAGCCCAATAAAACAACCGATCCGTCCCACACCCCTCCCTTCGGCGCCGGACCTGCTCGATGGAGAAACGTAGCTTTCCAACTGTGCACGCGAATTGTGTGCTAGCTGACTCAATTTCCGGCCCTCGCACGAGAATGTGATGCCGCCGTCATTGGTATTGGTACACTGCCCACTTTAGTGTTGAGGGGTTGTAGAAACGAGGATGGAAAAAATATCCCTGGCAGAACAATAGCAGCTGCCCCGAGATAATCACGGTTGCTGTTGATAGTGAAGCTGCTGCCGGCCATATAATGCTCGGGAGCCATCAAACCATCACGAACACATGGGACGCCTCCCCGGTCCGGTTTGCTGGTTCCCTGGCAGTCAGTTTGATTTACTCGAACTAAGTGCAAACGACCGAAAGCTCTAGTGCCAGTTTTACTACTGGTCCATTTCGTGATGATTCACATTTTTACGAGTGTGTTGCTGTTAAACAATAATACTGGATCCAGAGAATGATTAAATCTATGCTGCACCGGTTTGTATGGAACACGCATGGTTAGATAAGAACTTAGTATTATTGTGACCCCGATTTATGGATTATGGTGGCGCAGTCCCAGATGAAGCCATTGAATGGGTCATTAAAGTGGTTGATAAAACTGTAAAAATGGTTTTATCACTTAGATAACTGTCCTGAAGTGAATGAAAAATAGTGAATTATGTTATAAATTTTTAATTTTCATTGCTTTAACTATGTTGATTGGTTATGGTAATGGATTATGGAAACTACGTTTTTCGAGGTTGAACAGCCTTTAAGATTATAAAAGATATTCTGGCATCAGTTGAGTTTTTCATCGTTCGTTCCTAATCAGTTTGCATTAAATTGAACACTGCACAGTGTGTATTTATTCATCCATCTGTCTATCTATCTTGTTGAATCTCAATCATTGCAACACCGCACAGCAACTGTTGTGGCAGTCGACAACAAAAGCAATGTGCGACGTGGCAATTATTGCTGAGCCTTATCGAATCCCTTCAAATAACGGCAACTGGGTGGCGGATTTAACGGGGGTAGCGGGGGTAGTGATGGGAAATTCCCCTATTCAAGAAGACCGCCTACACCGTACGAAGATGAAGACCGAGTCACTATTGCAGATATGCAAGTCTCCAACCACGAGCTGTCATCAGTGGCGAAAGGTCTGAAGATAAAGAAAGTTCCGGATTCGGATGGAATTCCAAACGTGGCTCTTAAAACTGCGATACTGGCGTTTCCAGATTTGTTCAGGATGGTGCTGCAGAAATGCCTAGCAGATGGCCACTTTCCGAATAAGTGGAAGATTCAGAAACTGGTGTTACTGCCGAAACCAGGAAAACCGTTGAGGAGTCCAGCTTCGTATAGGCCCATATGCCTGCTGGATACACTGGAGAAGCTTCTGGAATGGATTATCCTGACACTGACGCAGTTCACGGAGGGCGAGGTCGGCTTGTCGGAGAAGCAGTTAGGATTCCGAAAAGGCAGATCGACGGCAGTGTTGGTAAAATCACTCATAAATCTCAATCAACGAGCGCTCCCGTGCGAATACAATTGTCTGCGATTTTAAAGCAATGCATCTCGCTTGAATTTTTCATGCAAAAACGCATAATTTCACTCATTTGCCAAAAAATCATGTTTGTTTAAAAACGCATTTGAAATCAATTTGGGGGCAATTTATTGTTTATACATAAAAGAGTGTCTAATATTTTATGCGACAAACGTCAATTCACTGTTTTTAACAAAGGAGAACAAAAGAAAACCTATGAAGATTCAAATGGATGATTCAACTCATCCATGAGTTTTTAGGTGCTGAGTTGGGTGCGTTTCAACTCACGCTTGATTTGAATCATCCATGAGTTTTGAGATTTTGAGTTTTTACCAACACTGATCGACGGTGGACGCAATTACGGCAGACGTTGAAGTTGCAGAGAAAGCATCCAAGAAAAAGAGGTACGGTAATCGGTTCTGCGCCGTTGTAACGATTAACGTCAAAAACGCATTTAACAGTGCCAGCTGGGAGGCCATCGCCGTAGCGCTGCATGTAATGCGGGTTCCTTGCTATTTGTGTAGAATCCTTAAGAGCTACTTCGAAAACCGGATTCCGGTCTACGATACGAATTCGGGGCAGAAGTCGATTAGGGTTACGGCGGGTGTTCCGCAAGGCTCCATACTTGGCCCAATGCTGTGGAACGTTATGTACAACGGAGTGCTAAAGCTGAAGTAGCCCAAAGACGTGAAGATCTTCGGATTCGCGGATGATATCGTTCTAACGATAACCGGAGAGTCACTGGAAGAGGTAGATATGCTGGTGGGGGAGACGACCGACGCAGTTGAAAACTGGATGAATGGAGTCAAGCTACAGCCCGAGCAGCACACATGTTTCACATAAGTTACCGCAACTCATATGTGACCAGATTTAGGCACAATCAAGTTGCTGCAACCATTTTTGCCCGACTTGTGCTGCTCGGGAGCTTGCTCACCACAAAACAGAAGTGATGCTGGTCAGCAACTGCCGAATCATACAGCGAATGCAGATTATCATCGGAGAGCACATCTACGAGTGACGATCGACGACCGTTTGAACTTCAACACCCACGTGGACTATTCCTGTGAAAAGGCGGCTAAAATGATCAGTGCGTTAGCAAGGATCATGCCGAACTTCGGCGGTCCGAAGGCAGCAGTAGGCGTCTTCTGGCGACCGTATCATCCTCAATACTTAGGTACGGCGTTCCAGCTGCGCTCAAGACGAAACGTAATTGGGAAGGAAGTTGAATAGCGTGTTTCGTCTAATGGCCATTCGAGTGGCGAGTGCGTACCGAACCATTTTGTCACAACATCGCAGAGCGAATATGTCACGATGAAGAAACGTGGAATGCTTTAAGCAGAGTCATGAGGCAAATACTGTCAGAGGTGCAGCGTAGATGGAGGAGGGACCAGCAAATAAGCGTCGGCTCGGAAGAAAATCCAGCATAGTGAGCAGTGTTTGGCCCCGGGTCGTCGAGGCGTCGGTGAACCGGAAGTCTTCCGCCAACCGGAATCGTCGAACCGACCTCGGCACTCGATCAGCCAACCTGTTGAAGAAAGAAGGAAGTGCTTCGGGTATATAGGGCAGCGCCAGTGCGGACGTCATCCACCACCGGAGCTGTCGGACCACCTCTGCAGTCGGCGCAATGCGCGAAAGCGTCCCCTGTGATAGCCGCCGGTAGTCGGGGCACCATCAGTACGGAAGTTTCCTTCAACGGAACTGGTGGACCACCCTCGACGCCGTGGGAAGTCAGGAGGATTCGAGTGAGGAAGTTTGCGGCACGACCGCCGAGGGATCGAGACAACGTAGCAGTGGAACTCAGCAACCCAGTCGGCGAACTAGCGTAAGCTAGGGGCCGGAATTTTAGAAGAAGTGTATGAGCACAGTCCATATACACCTGTGTTGAGAATAATAGCACACACAAAAAAAAATATTAATGTTACAGGTGACGTAATGGAAAAAACTGACACAATACCACAAGACGTAATATGAATTGAGATGTATTTTTCAGTCAATTTGGATGCACACAAAACTTTTAGTACAATTGCCACAGTTTTAATGTTTGTAAAGTTTTGTTTGTTTGTAAACAAAAGATACAGTTGGATTCATTAAGTCGCTGAATGATTTTCGTCGTTTTTTTCGAGTTTTTAAGCTTTTTAAATCGTGAATTTGTGCGCTTTGTGTCAATAAACTATCAATACACCTGTGAATACCGAAGTTGTTCAAAATAATGGAGGAGCGTTGTCACGGATGTGCGGTTTCAATCACCGATGATAATGATATAGTGTGTTGTCAAGGATTCTGCAAGGCTACTTTTCATTTGAAATGTTCCCAGCTCAGCGCTGGACTGTGGGACGAGGTAAAGTTAAACTCAATGATCTACTGGATGTGCCCGTCCTGTAGAAAATTGATGACTAACACCCGTTTTCGCGGTGTTCTAAGCTCCACCAATGAAATATTGCAAGCTGTTATGAGCGAACACAATCACATGCTAGATGGGTTACGAGGAGAGATAAAAAAGAATACGGAGAAAATTAACGAAATTGTCGATAAGCAGCAGCAGGGTCTGTTCAATCGCACACCGTGGCCTAAAGTTCTACCTAGGCCAATAAAGCGACCGCGCACCCAAATCGATTCGCCACAAATCGATGAGGGTGCTGCTCGTACGCTTTGCGGTAGTAAAGAACCTGACCCCGAATTGCAGATCCCGATTGTACAAGTCGTCGCGCGGGAATCAAAGTTCTGGTTGTTCTTGTCAAAATTTTCTCCACAAGTCACTTCGGAGGAAATTGCCAAGCTAGTACAGCGGAATTTAGGAATGAATGAGCAAGTCGAAGTAATAAAGCTAGTTCGAAGGGGTGTTGATATCAACCAACTCTCATTCATATCGTTCAAAATTGGTTTGGGAATGAAGTGGAAAGAAAAGGCAATGCAGCCAGCAAGCTGGCAAAAGGGGATTTATTTTCGAGAATTCGTAAATATGGAGCGGGAAAGTAAAGCATGAAGTTCACCACTATGCTATGCAACTGACGATCGCAACTGATGCATTACGAGAGTTAGAAGTAGGGGTGCCCAGAAAGCATCTCAATCTTGGATTAATTGATGTCACTTCGGTTAAAGCTGCTTTGATGGATGTTTTATGGAGCAACATCTTCGTCTCAAAAACTGAATTTGAACACGAGCCGGACTCATACAAGCAGCGGGCGGTGTCGATGATGCAATTTCTTCATTCGATTGATATTTTGAATTGCGGACAAGTGACTGTGACGAAAAGCATAGACTATAATGTTGTATCGTTCTACTACACATTATTTAGTATTTTCACAAGGTTCGCTCCATTGTCAAAAGATCGTCCATTTAGAAAGAATCCATACCCAGAATGGTTCTCTCCTACTCTTATCCAAGTCCTCAAAGATAAACGAAAAGCATGTAAGAAAAAGCGGAGAAACCCTACTCCAAAGAATATTGCCTCCTATAAAGAGCTTCTAGCTACTTTCAAAGTATTGCACAGAGAAGCGTACCAGGTGTACATTGCTAGCGTTCAAAATGGAATTATAAAGAATCCTCAATCTTTCTGGAAATTTGTCAACAGTAGGCGGAAGAATGCCGGCATCCCGGAAGAGATGAAGTATGGAAACAAATCTTCAACCAATGGACAGGACACCGCAGAGCTTTTCGCTGACTACTTCAAGAGTGTTTATCGAAGCGATCCCGTGAATGAAATTAATCCTCCAGACGCCGCTGCCACGGACTCTATGGATTTATCACGCGATGAAGTGGAACAAGGATTGTTGGAGCTAGACATAAGCAAGTCGGCGGGCCCGACAAAATCCCATCTAAGCTCTTGAAGGAACTCAAGGATGAACTCGCAGGACCCCTCTCTTTTCTCTTCAATTCTTCATTGTCATCTGGTTACTTCCCGCAACTATGGAAAATCTCGCACATAACTCCTATACATAAAAAGGATCTCGTTGTAATGCGGAAAACTACCGTGGTGTCGCAATTCAATCCGCGATGCCGAAATTGTTTGAACGACTAGTTTATTCCCATCTCTACGAACGAATCAACGAACAGGTCTCGACAGCTCAGCATGGATTCTTGAAAGGTAAGTCTGTTGTGACAAACCTGTGTGAATTCAGCTCCATGGTTACGGACTATAGGGCACTGCACGGACTGCACTGTCCCTTTCTCGCTGCAGAGAAATTAGAAAACAACAAGGCCAGTAAACGTCAAAATTTATGAGGAACGAAAGAGAAAGGGATGTTTCCGTGCAGTGCCCTATATGTCTAAAGGCTATCAAGTTGACTGTGTCTATACGGATATGAGTAAGGCATTCGATGTTGTTGGGATAGACAGTATAATGCGCGCGGTGGCCGATTTTGGCATCGGAGGAATGTTGTTCGAATGGATTAAAACATATTTGTTGAGCAGAATTCAGTATGTGAGAGTTTGCAACAATACGTCGGCTGCCTTCGATGTTAATTCAGGAGTTCCACAGGGTAGCCATTTGGACCCGCTGCTTTTTGTCATGGTCATGAATAAACTCCCGTCATTTATGACCAACGCGATAGTGTTGATTTATGCCGACGACGTAAAAATGTTTATGCCAGTAAAAGTCCTTGATGACTGTGTCTTGCTGCAAAAAGATCTTTGCAATTTTGAAAGATTTGTTAGTGGGAATGGACTTGACGTCAATGCAAGCAAATGCTCGGTCATTACCTACACCAGAAGAGTTCGGCCGATATCATTTACCTACAGTTTAAGTCATGCAATCCTGCAACGAGTAGATAGTGTTCGAGATTTGGGCGTAACAATGGATCAGTCACTGACATTTAACGAACACATAAACAGACTCATCAAGGACACATTGCAACTTTTTGCTCTCACCCGACGGTTTGGACGTGAGCTTACTGATCCACCTGCAATTCTCACAATTTATGTTAGCCTCGTTAGGACTAAACTGGATTTTGCGAGTGTGGTGTGGCGGCCACAATATGAGGTTCATATTCAACGGTTGGAGGCGGTACAGAGAAAGTTTTTAAGATTTGCTGTGAGAAACCTTGGATGGAGAGAAGAGTTACCGGTGTATGAGAATCTCTGCTCGTTATTTGACCTCGACACCATCAGTAGCAGACACAAGATTGCTGACATCGTCTTTTTCTGTAACATCTTGAGAGGGCGAATTAGTAACCCATATCTCTATAACCGGCTCAACTTCAATACTAGTCCGGTTACTGTTCGTCGTCGGAGGGTCTTCGATCCTCCATTTAGATCAAGGAACTACACGCAGCACGAGCCTACCAGCAGGTTCATGACTGAATTTAACAGACTACAAGCTGTAATTTCTACAAACATGACAACAGATGTAATTCGTGATAGATTAAGATTATTTTTAAGAGGACAATTGTATATGTGACAACAATTATGTGTACAATGTATAAGTAGGGTAACGGGCTTACAGCCTATAGTCCAATAAATCAAATCAAATCAAATCAATGAAAAACAAACTGAAATTTACATCCATCGAACCCAAAGCACAGCAACCGGTGCGATGAACGTATGAAACGACAACACACGCACCCAACAGCTAAGCATCCGACGGATTGATGCAATGAACAGAGCATGCGCAGAAGAATGTAGAACTTGTTTCACTTTGAACTCTGCTTCTTAATGAAGCGGTGCTGTCTGTGTGGTAGCATGAGTGGCGCTCACGCAGTGAACCGATGTTCGATTCCCGTCTGGTACATTATCATTTTTGTTGAAATAATACAGCCGAGTAAATTTAAAAGTGAACTTAGTTTCACATTTATCATGTCACAATTTCGCATCAATAATGATGCTCGTGGGTGTCGGTCTCGAAGCATCTAAAGTTACATGGCTTTTTCAAAGTGTGCAGCGGAAGCCGTTTTTCATACAAAATGGTCAACTTTGACTTGACTTGACTTTGTAACTTGACCGATTGAGCTGAAATTTTGGCAGTGAACTACAAATATGTTCAAATTTACACATTTAATAGTTTTAATTGGGAAATTTTTTTTTGATCAGCCTGTCTTGGTAAGAGTAGTCACCATGCTACTACCCAAGCCGTTCCTGGGTGGACGTTAGGCAGAATAGCAGCGATTTCAACAATGCTGTTCTCACAACTGGCCCTCTACTAAAATTTCGATTTTTGTTCGCTTCATACTCGTCGCTCGCTTGTGACACCTATCCATACTGTTCTTCATTGTTGCGCTCCCTGTTACTTTGAGCTTTAGATGTTGTACTCACCGATAAATGCCAATAAATCAATAATGATTTAATAGCTTTCCTGATATTTCCAAAATAAAAACTGCTATTTTCTTGAACAATTTGACTTAGTGCGTAATTTTTGAACGCGTCATTCGAAAAAAAAATTAAAGTTTAAAGATCTTCTAATTTGGTTAGCATAGCATAGCATAGCATAGCATATGTGATTGTACAAATCGTGGGTGGCTATACAATGCTAAATTGAACAATCTACTGTATATTGTCGCAAATTGGTACTTGGGATTAGTACCTTTTCCTATACAGTAGCAGTTGTATACCTGGCCAAGTCCTTACAATCACGGAAGGAAGGGAAGGAATGTTAGTTCAACATCTACTACTGAAGATGCAGGGAACCCATACTACCTTCATAGATGTCTCGGGAAGGAAAATTTGTGTTAGTGGGTAAGGTGAATAATAGGGAGCTCTATTTGACAATATAGAGCGTTTCTCAATAACAGTATATGCTGAAAAAATAATAAAATATATTCATCAATTTACTTACGAACCGTCCAAAGGAGGACATAGTAACCTGGATTTTACAAATGTTTCGCTGGATTTTACAAAATTTCGGCAAATCGCGCGATCGTTTGGCCGTCCGAAATAAGAGCCAACATGCACTGAACTGATTAACTTTATTACCGGCCGCGCAATGCAAAACATAAAATTTCGGCAAATCGCGCGATTGTTCTACCGTCCGAAACAAGAGCCAACACGCACTGAACTGATTAACTTTATTACCGGCCGCGCAATGCAAAACATAAAATTTCGGCAAATCGCGCGATTGTTCGGCCGTCCGAAATAAGAGCCAACATGCACTGAACTGATTAACTTTATTACCGGCCGCGCAATAGACCAATGCAAGATCTTGACTTAACCTCAATTATTTGACAGTTCACAGAGCTTGTTTACAGGGTGTTAGAATTAAAATCGATTAGCTGAAAATGAAAATCCGTAATTTTCGTTCGAAATCATTTTGATCCAAATATTCTAGTGATATGCTTTGATTCCTACCATAAATCCACCACAGCAGACAACAATATTTTTAATTATTCGCATAACAGTTTTTTCCGGAAGCTGCTCCAGAGACTAAGTCCCTGTAAACAAGCTCTGTGAACTGTCAACCTACGTCATCATGCACTGGTCAATGCAAAAACACAGAATTTCGGCAGATCGCGCGATTGTTCTACCGTCCGAAACAAGAGCCAACACGCACTGAACTGATTAACTTTATTACCGGCCGCGCAATGCAAAACACAAAATTTCGGCAGATCGCGCGATTGTTCTACCATCCGAAACAAGAGCCAACACGCACTTTGGAGATCTTCTAATTTGGTTTTACATTAATTTAAAAATGAGCTATTGATTTTTCCATTTGCATCACTGTACCTTATGCTGTTCAATTTGAAGAGGCTGCTGAGTACAACAGCCAAAGAGATGTTGAATAGCAGACACAAAAGACCATCACCTTGCCGAAAACCCCCTACTTCGAAAATTACCTCTGAAACTCGAGCAACGTAGGGCGAAGTATGTTTTTAAGTCTTTATTTTCTTCAGCATAGATTTAGAATTTTTCAGCCATGCAGCCAAATGATACGGAATTGCATTCTGATCTGGACGTCAAAACTTGCTATCACATATTTTTACTGCCTTGATGCCTAGATTAAACGTTCAACCCTAAAAAATGCATCTGAATGGGATTAAGTCAAACACAACAGGCGTTCCATAATATTCGGATCCTACGAACCACACCACGTGATGGAAAATTCCAAAATATTCCCCATTCATCGTGACTAGCTCCAAGAAAATGTTTAGTTTTTTTTAGTTTTGCACAACGTAGTCATGCAGCAGGTATAAAAGTATAATTTAGAAGGAGTGGAACAAATAGAGTGTTTGGAAGGCAGTGACGCCTATTCCTTTAGGCGTAGGTGTAGAAATCCAATATAATACAGTCGATTTCCATTTGTTCCGTCCATAGTGCCTTATTTTATTGCCAAACGATGGTAAACCATTATTATTTTGCTTCCGTAAAGCTGAGCGTTTGTTACTATATCTGTTCCACCCGACTTACCGCTTGATTTTATATTGATTACATCTAAAGACAGCAACGTACCTGGAAAATAAAAAAAAGAGAAGAATTTTCGTAAATTTAAGGAAATAGCTCAGTAGAATATGTGGAAACTTGCTTTACGATAACCATGACGTTGTGTCAACATATTTTTTCAACTTTTTCCTCTGTTGTACACCCAGCATACAAAAACGTTACCTTACAGAATTCTGAAGCCGAATATCTGATAAAAGGTTCAGTATTAAAGTAATTAGTGTATTTGGCACATTCTCTAGATTGGCTAACGTTATACTGCCCCTTCTGCAGGTCTATTTCGTTCTTCAGCCCTTTGATTTCCATACACTGCAACCCGCGGAACGATTTACGATAACGATAAAGATAAAGCTAAAGATAAAGATAAAGATAAAGATAAAGATAAAGATAAAGATAAAGATAAAGATAAAGATAAAGATAAAGATAAAGATAAAGATAAAGATAAAGATAAAGATAAAGATAAAGATAAAGATAAAAGATAAAGATAAAGATAAAGATAAAGATAAAGATAAAGATAAAGATAAAGATAAAGATAAAGATAAAGATAAAGATAAAGATAAAGATAAAGATAAAGATAAAGATAAAGATAAAGATAAAGATAAAGATAAAGATAAAGATAAAGATAAAGATAAAGATAAAGATAAAGATAAAGATAAAGATAAAGATAAAGATAAAGATAAAGATAAAGATAAAGATAAAGATAAAGATAAAGATAAAGATAAAGATAAAGATAAAGATAAAGATAAAGATAAAGATAAAGATAAAGATAAAGATAAAGATAAAGATAAAGAAAAAGATAAAGATAAAGATAAAGATAAAGATAAAGATAAAGATAAAGATAAAGATAAAGATAAAGATAAAGATAAAGATAAAGATAAAGATAAAGATAAAGATAAAGATAAAGATAAAGATAAAGATAAAGATAAAGATAAAGATAAAGATAAAGATAAAGATAAAGATAAAGATAAAGATAAAGATAAAGATAAAGATAAAGATAAAGATAAAGATAAAGATAAAGATAAAGATAAAGATAAAGATAAAGATAAAGATAAAGATAAAGATAAAGATAAAGATAAAGATAAAGATAAAGATAAAGATAAAGATAAAGATAAAGATAAAGATAAAGATAAAGATAAAGATAAAGATAAAGATAAAGATAAAGATAAAGATAAAGATAAAGATAAAGATAAAGATAAAGATAAAGATAAAGATAAAGATAAAGATAAAGATAAAGATAAAGATAAAGATAAAGATAAAGATAAAGATAAAGATAAAGATAAAGATAAAGAAAAAGATAAAGATAAAGATAAAGATAAAGATAAAGATAAAGATAAAGATAAAGATAAAGATAAAGATAAAGATAAAGATAAAGATAAAGATAAAGATAAAGATAAAGATAAAGATAAAGATAAAGATAAAGATAAAGATAAAGATAAAGATAAAGATAAAGATAAAGATAAAGATAAAGATAAAGATAAAGATAAAGATAAAGATAAAGATAAAGATAAAGATAAAGATAAAGATAAAGATAAAGATAAAGATAAAGATAAAGATAAAGATAAAGATAAAGATAAAGATAAAGATAAGATAAAGATAAAGATAAAGATAAAGATAAAGATAAAGATAAAGATAAAGATAAAGATAAAGATAAAGATAAAGATAAAGATAAAGATAAAGATAAAGATAAAGATAAAGATAAAGATAAAGATAAAGATAAAGATAAAGATAAAGATAAAGATAAAGATAAAGATAAAGATAAAGATAAAGATAAAGATAAAGATAATTGATCTTACGATAGTAACCAAAAGCTACAGTTACCAAGTCGAGTGAAGTACGAGATAGTCTTACAGTTCAGTTCTTAATACGTATCTGAGACAACGTGGTTTGTTTCGTTTCGAAAACTCCAAGCGCTCGTTGGTCCTCTAAGACTATTATCCAGGTGTATGTTCATATAGAACTACCGGTCTAATGAGCGTTTGAGTCCGCGCAGATAGTCAGTTTATTATGGCAGCCATGGAGAGTCAAAAATATGTACGGTTTCCAGCCACGATGCGTCTTAAAATTGATCTGCTGGTTATCGTTATCGGAGGTCACTAGGGAGCCCAAGTACACGAATTCTTCAACGCCCTCTGCACCGATACAAACTCGAAGAATTTCCCGAATAAATTTCGAATAATTCGCTGATGAAGTTTTGAAGAATTTGTCCAGGAAATTCTGAAAAATTTGCCAAGGAAATTAGCGGGAGGAGCCAAAGAAAGAATTGGTGGAAATATTAAGGAATTGCAGAGGAAATCTATATACATAAAAAATCTAGAATTATTCAAGCGAATGGAACCAAATCTGGTATGTAGAGGTTTTAGAAGGAAAGGTATGTTTTTGTGGTTGTTCGAACCCCTCCCCATATTGAAAGGGGGGCTCCTATACAAATGAAACAAAAATGTATGCATAACTCGAGAACTAATCAGAGAATAAATGATTTTTTGGCAAAACGAAATTTGTCGGGTCTGCTAGTTTTGAATAAATTGTTGAGGAAATTTCGAAGTATTTGAGAGGAGTTTTCGAGGAATTGTTTGATGAAACGCTGAAGAATTTCTCGAGGAAATTGCAAAAAAAATCCAAAGAAATTCTAAAGCTTTTGCCAAAGAAATTGCCAAGAAGAAATTAAAAAGACTTTGTTGGGGTATTGCTAAAGAATTTGAAAAGGATTTTTCTTTTATTCCTTTCTTTATTTGTTAGGCACTCTGTGTTGCTTAACCGCTACTGTGTGAGATCTACTGTGGTATTCTGCTGAACAGAATCCACACAGAATCTATTTTTAGATTTCCATTACCATTATTGTTGTCGTTGCCAGTCCATCTCGTCGTGAGTCCATTGTGTCTGTTTGTCCATGTCGTGCATCCAATGTTCGTTGCATTGTTCAGTTGCCATTAAGCCGGGTCCGTTGGAGAAGAACAAGTTGTCAGTCGTAATCAGGCAACCGTGACGGTAAGACGCGTTCCCAACTACGCTACCGCATGGGCTGCGCATCCAGCGACTGACGAGAGTTTGATGGAGGGGCTGGGAATCGAACCCATGACCATTCGCTTGTAAGGCGAACGTGTAGCAAACTACGCTACGGGACCCCCCCCTTAAAAGGAAATTCTAAAGAATTTACTAAACAAATGCTGAATATTTTTCCGAAGAAATTTCGAAGAATTTAACGAAATAATTCGAAATAATAAATTTAACTTGGAAATTATGGAAAATTTGTCGAAGAAATCCCGAAGAATTTTTGAAGAATTTGTCAATAAAATGCCGAGGAATTTCACCGAAAAAAAAAACACCGGAGATTTTGCCGTAAAAATGTCTTAGTATTTTCCATGGAAATACCGAAGAATTTGCGAAAGAAATTGTTAAGAGGGAATCGTAAAAAGTTTTGCCGAAAAAATTAAGCAGAATTTTTCGAGGAAATTCAGATGATTTAACTAAAAATTTCTGAAGAATTATCTCTAGGAAACTGCTAAGAACTTGTCGAAGAAGTTACAAAGAATTTACTGAGGATATATCGAAAAATGTCTCAAGGAAGTTCCTAATAGTTTGTCGATGATCTTCCGTAGAATTTTCTTAAGGAAATTCCGAGGCTCAGCTGAAGAAATGCAGAAGAGTTTGCTGAGAAAACTGCAAAGAATTTGCAGAAGATATTAAGAAGAATTTTCTGAAAAAATCCAAAACAATTTGTTGAAGAAATTTGGAAGAATTTGTCGAATTTGTGAATTCCGTAGAACTTGTCGAGGAATTTTCGAAATGCATCAGTTTCTCGGTTTTACTAAAAATATTTTACTATTGTTTACTATAACCACGAATTGGCTTTAATTCAGCGTCAGCATGTTCCATGAATAAGATTGAACGTCTAGTTCTAACATCTTTGATACGAAAGGATACGAGGAATTTAACAACGAATGGGGAGCCTGTGCGGTGTGCTGAATGCTAATGTCTGTGCCAGCTGTACTGAATCCGTTGAATTGGGTGTGGGTTTTCTTCGGGGATTTAAAACAAAATGTACCATACTGTCTGACAGGATGGTTGTTCGTTCCAACCTTAGTGAATCTTAAGGGTAGGCTACACCAAAAATCTGATAGTATTTGGTTAAAGTTGACTCGCCGCAGGCGCTTGGGTATCGGATACATAATGTGCCTACCTCATGTGCACTTGGGTCACATGGACCATCAGGTACCTAATCAAATGCCACGCAATAAATGATTAATTGTAGTGGGCCCATGCTTTTTTTTGGGAAATAATAACAGTGAACTCTGTTTTCTTCAATTAAAATCCAATATCGTGCATCACGTGGAGAAATCATCAACTCTCCAAACCAAACTCAAATATTTTCGTCGTCTTTTTGACTCCCATTTCAATGATGTCTATATTTCCTTCGGCTGTCATTATCATGAAATGTTGTTGAGCTTTCTCCGTCTCAGCTGTGTTAAGTAACAAAATAATGTGATAGGTCCTGCTCGTCAGCATGCGCCCGGGGAGGAAAACAGATTTTTTTATTTTCCCATAATTTCGCCAAATAAAGGTATTAAAGTGCCTCTAATGCCGCATACTTTGTGTGTGTGTGGCTGCTCGCAAACGATCCATCGCCCAATGGGGAGCCAGCCACAATTAAGTATTTTTCTCTACCTCACCCAAATCAAAAACTGCCGAAGTAAACGAGAAAACTCAACGATGAGTGGCAGAATGGAAAGGGGGCCACAAAAATGCCAACATCCAAATTTGATAGCGTCGGGAAAAATGGGACAGCAAAAATAACATAAACGCTGATTTGAGTGGTGACCATAGGGGGAAGTGGTCCAATATGCAGACGTTTTCTCCTTCAATTTCCGATTACACGAATGAAATTTGGGAACATCTTTAAATTTAAGTTCAAATTATTATCATATCAATTTCCATGTCACACTGCTAATAGGTTTAATCATATGATTTGCAGCACTGCATATTAGTCTATTTTCCTCTAAATAGCATGAATATTTGAGGGTGTCGTAATATTTGAGTTGGATCGAGGCTGGCACGCGATAGGTCGAAATATGAAAAAAAGTATAGAAAGTGCGGTACACAGTGGACATTATTCCTAATGTGAACTTTGAGCTTGAATTGCAGGGCTGAGTCAACATAGACTATTGCACGGCATGGGTGGTTGTGATCGAACTACGAAGCGCCAAAATTGAAGGAAACATTCGGGTCAATTGGGTCAGAACAACAGAACTTTTTTCCCCCACAAAGGCACCATCTGAGCCATATTCCCGACAGGACCCTGCATATCGATTCTATTCAACTCAAGAGCAGCCTTCCCAGCACACTTTGTGAAACGTTCTTCGCTGTGCGGGAAACGTGAAGAGTGAATTTTCTCGCTTACAGTGCTGAACTTGACTTTGATGAATAACATGGGTCTTGATCCCGACGGATAGCGGTCCAATTTTTGGGGGGTGGGCGCGTGAACAAGGAAGAGGAAGCTACTCTGCGGGAAAAAATGGTTTACTGGTGGTGATCTAGACGAATTATTAATGGCTTCTGCATGACTGCTAACGACTGTTTTGACGAATGGCCCGCAACTTGCTGCTGGTAATTGCCACACGGAGGAGTATATGAAAGGATTGAGCGTGCTGCCGAAGCCGAAAATGACATAATAATCGATCAGGCTATGAATTGTGATTCATTTTTGGATGGGATTATTTTCAGAGGTTGTAAATTTGACAAAAATATTTAATAATGAAAATAATCCGAACTGTGACTTATATTTTTACGTAACATGCATTGAGTACTGCTTTTCTGTCCTAATTTCCCATAAAACAGTATTTTATTTTTCTCAAAGTTGGAGGGGATTACGTTATAACCAATTGGGTAATCCAGTTTCTAAAATTGCTAGGTAGGCTTACTACAAAATGGAATTTGACATGATGATGGATTATGATGCAGCTCAAACTTATTTCGCGGAACATAGAGTTGGTGTACACAAAGAGGGAAGGGTCGTTTGGCCGAAACCCATTCGCCCGAAAGCCACTAGGCCGAACAAACCATAAGGTCGAAACCCATCTGGCCGAATAGGTCGTTTGGCCGAATAGATCATTTGGCAGAATAGGTCATTTGGCCAAATAGGTCATTCGGCCGTATGGGTCATTTGACGTCTCACTTATCAATCATAATTTCTCACTTCTCACTGTAAAAGTGAGTGTCCGCTCCGGAGCGTACCTTCAATGGTCGTAAAAAGGACTACACTCGCGACTAGGCTCCAAAAGCCGATTTAAAGGTTCCGGACACAATCAGTTTTGAAGGCACAATTTCCACAAAAAAAAATTGACGTATTTCTCAACTTAAACTATCTTTTAATCATTATTTAATTTAGCGAATAAGTTTTCTATAATTTAAAAACCGCACACGTCGTTTGCTCGGAGAAACTACCAGCGATGTCTTCGTCAGATGAATCCATCCATCTACCTTTCTCTGATGATCGACATCGGTGACGTCATGAATGCGAGATAAGTAATCATACTGGCCACCGCGAGAGAATGTCCATTGTCCATCTGAACTGTATCCATCGATTGTTGTTGAAGTCGCCACAAGTGTGTGTCGCCGTAGAAATAGAACCGATGGCAAACTGCGTTCTCTGAAAGTAGCTGAGCAGCAATGGTCAAATGGATAGTGTGTAGCATTGCTCTTCCATCCCATCCGTCCGTCGATTTGATTTTTTGAGATTTACGATTCACGATATATATTTACCCTCCTCGCCACAAAATGCCGTAGTGCCTGAATGAATCGATCTGTTGAAAGGTCGCAGGCCAACTCTTCACGGCTTTGGTCGCCATGCACACACCGCTGTTCATCTAGGCCCGA
The DNA here is from genome assembly GCF_024139115.2 of Armigeres subalbatus. Lineage (NCBI taxonomy): Eukaryota > Metazoa > Arthropoda > Insecta > Diptera > Culicidae > Armigeres > Armigeres subalbatus. The sequence continues at coordinate 130,343,224 of NC_085139.1, read as the reverse complement.
GTCTAACATACAACGGACCAAAATAGTCTATTACCGTTCGCGAAAACGCACGGGTTACAGTTACTAGTTCCGCCGGCAGTTAACCCATGAATTGTTTCACTGGAGTCGGCATTGCCCGGAAGCATTTGCGGCAGCGATGAACAACCTGCCGCGCGATACTCCTTCCTCCTAACGGTCAGAATTTCAATCGGACAGTACTCAGTAGTAGCTGCGGTCCAGCATGAAGCAACCGCTTATGGTAATCCTCAACAAGTAAACGAGTCAGTTTATGACCTTTCGGCAGTACAATAGAATGTTTGAAGTTCTCCGACCCTGATGGATTGCGTAGGTGACCGCCAAGGCGAATCATTCCCTCCGGCGACATGTAGCGGTGAAACCAACGTAGCTGCGACTTCCGTGAAACTGGAATCCATTTCGATTAACCCTTCCATTCAGCTGCTAGGGTGATTTTCTGGACATGCCAAATGATTGCCTGTTCGGCTTCCTTGAGCTCGACTATGGCCATACATCTACTTCGTCGTTCTTTTTTTGGTATCATAAGCAACTTGATGAACCGTTGCCAATAGCAGTACTGCGAATTAACTTGCCATATGATGAAAACTTGGCAATACGTTTCGACGTTTCTTCGACGTTTCTCCCTCTCAGCCTCTTCTGCAGACTGCAGTTCTGTTGATTGTGGCCACTCCTCCAAAGCCAATCTGGGCCATGCTACCAGTAACTGTTTACTGCAATAATGCGAGGCGTATTTCCTCTAGATATCAGATCCACAGAGATTTGAATGCCTAGAACATCTCGCCATTGAAAGCCCTCCGACAAACGTTGGATTTTTGCACATCTATTGCCTACGTATGCACTCCAATTCGATGGAGTACACACGTGGAGTCCGCCCAAAAATGTACGTGAACTGGGAGTTTGATAGCTTGATTAATCACTTTCTCGAACAGCTCCGCAGTCAGTAGCGCGCCGCAGAGCTCCAATCTCGGAATCGTTTGACACTTCAACAGAGCTACCCTCGATTTTGATGCAAACTTGTCGACGCCTTTTCCGAAGCGTCCGAAAAGCAATGGAGTTCTACCCGTGTTGCCTTCGGTATAATGACGCATCGGCGGATATTGATCTGATGAGGCGTGGGTAGATGTGGAATATAGTTTCGCCACGTCTCACCCACCGTTTTAGGTAATGGCTCATCCTAATCAAGCCGTTCTTGTTCCTCATTCTTGAGTGTCCACAATATCTGCATGAACACTTTGAACGGCATAATGGCAGCTCCGATGAGTCCTATCGGAGAGTTGCAATTATGGAAACTACTTTGCGCTTGGTCAGAAGTTCTGCTTCATCCAAAGGCGGGACTTTGAATTGAAACCTGAGAGTACCAGTTCCCGGAATTCAGGTAAGGCCGAGCGTTTTTACCGACGGATCTGGATCCAGGCAAATCTCCCTCGTGAACGGTATTGCCAAATCCGCTTCTGAAACACCATAGAGCACTTCCATATGGTTGGATGTCCACTTCCGGAGATTGAGTCCTCCTGCCGCTATGAGATCTTGCAACTACTTCCTCAAATTCACCGCTTCGTCCACGTCGTTTGTTCCCGTTATTACGTCGTCCATGTACGTGTCCTCCCAAGGCAGTACTTGGCAGCGAGCGGGAACCTTTCTTCCTCGCCGTCTGAGAACTGCTTCAAAATCCTTGTAGCCAAAAAGGGTGCTGGTTTCGTGCCGTACGTGACAGTATTCAGCTGAAACGCACTAATTTCCTCCTCCGGTGATGATCTTCACAAAATGGATTGCAAGGGTCTGTCTTCCTCACAAACAAGGACTTGTCGAAACATTTTCTCGACGTCCGCCACAAGCATCACTTGTTTTGTCCGACTCCGCATGATGATCGATCGTTGACATTTCGCTTGAAGAGTTGAACACAACTCAAATCTTGTTAGTAGTACTGGCTTCCTTAACTACCGCGTGGCATGGTAGATAGCAGCGTTTCGGTTGAATTTGAGTAATCTCGACGTTGGTCTTATACTTCTTCTTCTATGGCTCTACATTCCAACTGGAACTTGGCCTGCTTTTCAGCTTAGCATTTCCTCAGTTATTAATTGAAAGCTTTTTATGCCCGCCATTGCATGAGTAGAGTATGTATCTTGTTTGGCAAGTACAAAGGATGGATACATTATGCCCAGGGTGTCGAGAAAGTTTCCAACCCGAGCACATCCTAGACCGGACCGAGAATCAAACTCGCCATCTCCGGACTGGCCCCGGATCAGAGAAACGACTGGTATGACGGCGAATGTGAGCAGTTAGTGGAAGAGAAGAATGCAGCATGGGCGAGATTGCTGCAACACCGCACGAGGGCGAACGAGGCACGATATAAACAGGCGCGGAACAGACAAAACTCGATTTTCCGGAGGAAAAAGCGCCAGCAGGAAGATCGAGACCGTGAAGAAACGGAGCAACTGTACCGCGCTAATAACACACGAAAGTTCTATGAGAAGTTAAACCGTTCACGTAAGGGCCACGTGCCACAGCCTGATATGTGTAAGGACATAAACGGGAACCTTCTTACGAACGAGCGTGAGGTGATCCAAAGGTGGCGGCAGCACTACGAAGAACACCTGAATGGCGATGTGGCAGACGAAGATGGCGGTATGGTGATGGACCTGGGAGAACGCGCGCAGGACATAATTCTACCGGCTCCGGATCTCCAGGAAATCCAGGAGGAGATTGGCCGGCTGAAGAACAACAAAGCCCCTGGGGTTGACCAACTACCAGGAGAGCTATTTAAACACGGTGGTGAGGCACTGGCTAGAGCGCTGCACTGGGTCATTACCAAGATTTGGGAGGAGGAAGTTTTGCCGCAGGAGTGGATGGAAGGTGTCGTGTGTCCCATCTACAAAAAGGGCGATAAGCTGGATTGTAGCAACTACCGCGCAATCACATTGCTGAACGCCGCCTACAAGGTACTCTCCCAAATTTTATGCCGTCGACTAGCACCAACTGCAAGGGAGTTCGTGGGGCAGTACCAGGCGGGTTTTATGGGCGAACGCTCCACCACGGACCAGGTGTTCGCCATTCGCCAAGTACTGCAGAAATGCCGCGAATACAACGTGCCCACACATCATCTATTCATCGACTTCAAAGCCGCATATGATACAATCGATCGGGACCAGCTATGGCAGCTAATGCACGAACACGGTTTTCCGGATAAACTGACACGGTTGATCAAAGCGACGATGGATCGGGTGATGTGCGTAGTTCGAGTCTCAGGGAATTCTCGAGTCCCTTCGAAACCCGCAGAGGGTTACGGCAAGGTGATGGTCTTTCGTGTTTGCTATTCAACATCGCTTTGGAAGGGTAATACGAAGAGCAGGGATTGACACGAGTGGTACAATTTTCAATAAGTCCGTCCAGCTATTTGGTTTCGCCGACGACATAGATATTATGGCACGTAACTTTGAGAAGATGGAGGAAGCCTACATCAGACTGAAGAGGGAAGCTAAGCGGATCGGACTAGTCATCAACACGTCGAAGACGAAGTACATGATAGGCAGAGGTTCAAGAGAAGACAATGCGAGTTTGCATCGGTGGTGACGAAATCGAGGTGGTAGAAGAATTTGTGTACTTGGGCTCACTGGTGACTGCCGAAAATGACACCAGCAGAGAAATTCGGAGACGCATAGTGGCTGGAAATCGTACGTACTTTGGACTCCGCAAGACGCTCCGATCGAATAGAGTTCGCCGCCGTACCAAACTGACAATCTACAAAACGCTAATTAGACCGGTAGTCCTCTACGGACACGAGACCTGGACGATGCTCGTGGAGGACCAACGCGCACTTGGAGTTTTCGAAAGGAAAGTGCTGCGTACCATCTATGGTGGGGTGCAGATGGCGGACGGTACGTGGAGGAGGCGAATGAACCACGAATTGCATCAGCTGTTGGGAGAACCATCCATCGTTCACACCGCGAAAATCGGACGACTGCGATGGGCCGGGCACGTAGCCAGAATGTCGGACAGTAACCCGGTGAAAATGGTTCTCGACAACGATCCGACGGGCACAAGAAGGCGAGGTGCGCAGCGGGCAAGGTGGATCGATCAGGTGGAAGATGACTTGCGGACCCTCCGTAGACTGCGTGGTTGGCGACGTGTAGCCATGGACCGAGCCGAATGGAGAAGACTCTTATATACCGCACAGGCCACTTCGGCCTTAGTCTGATTAAATAATAAATAATAATCTCCGGACTGGCAATCCTACGCCTTTGCTCGCAGGGCTACTGGAGACACTGGAGGCCCTTGGTCATGTGGCCGAATTGAAGATATTCCTCCATAAAAGAGCCATATTGGCCACAGAGCTCTGCATCCTTCGATGACCTGCGCTCAGTGCTTTGAAGACGACGAACTGCGATGCCCCTTGACTCGCCAATTTGATTCAGCACGTCTTCATCCTTCGGCAACGAAACTGTATAACGGCCGTCCTCTCCACGTTGGACCATTCGAACGAAGTGCTCCTCACAACGTGCTTCTTGCGGCGAATAGTTTTCGGTAACTCCGACCTTTTCGCAGGACCAAGATCGTGCCACTCATTCTTCTAGGACTTCTGAAGCCGACACGTTGCAGCTGATGTTCAGCGATTGGTTGGAAACCGATGCTCCTCCACAAACGACCAAACCGAAAACGGACTCATTGAGGGCCGGCAGTCGCTCTCCCAATTAAATCTGCTGCACGCTTCTGAAGAAATGGAAAAATGATTCAATTCCCAGACCCATGTCCACACTCATGACCACATTGAACGATGGATCGGCCAATTCGATTCCATCTGGTACGTACCACTCCTCGATATTCATCGATGAAGTTGGCAGGTTGACGGTCACCTTTGGTAGAACAAGGAAACTCATGTGCTGAGAGAACTCCATCAGTCTAGATCTAACGGTAGCCTCCAGCTGCTGCCTAACCTTGGTAACTGCCTGGCCAATTCCAGATATCTTGACGTCCACCTTGCTGCGTTCTGACTTTCATCCATTGACTGAGTCCTGGCATTGGCATTGGTGATCGGGAGAGAATCAATGAAGTTCTTCAGTTACCCTTGAAGACACCCCTTGAGGTAGTAGAACTTTCCTACCTCAGGAAGATCAGCCTTGCCATGGATCAAGGACGAAAAGAGATCGCGGAAACTAAGCCGCTCTTCCACGTTTCCACCAAAAGTTTGGAGCTTGATCTGCGGTAACTTGATATGGTCGAGGTTTCCAAGACCAGTAGCATTATTGGTCTGATTTAAGTCCTGGCTCCTGCTTCAGCTTGACCTACTCCAACAAAAACGCTTTCGCTTGGTAGAAGCGCTCGTTGAACTCCTGCCTCTCCTTTGTTAAGGGATTCGTCGTATCGTCGTTGTTATCGTGCGTTTTGACCTCTATAAGGTACTTGGAGAACTTCTCACGCAATTTGTCTAGCCTTTCTAAACGAACCGTGACTTGGTTGAGTGATGCATCCTCGAGATTTTTTTTTTTTTTTTTTTTTTTTTTGTCTTTATTTTTGTGATTTTTTATTGGCTAATAAGTTCATCACATCGCATCCTCGAGAAAATCCCCTACGAAGTCCCAAATATCATTGAAAGATTGCTTCACCTCCGTCATCTTAGCAACCAGCATCTTATACATCGCAGCTTGGCTCCTCGACATGGCAGCAGTCTGTAGCATGCGTATCACGTATGTCACCGACCCTAGTTCAATTCCATAAAATCGCATTCCTTGCGGCATGCCGTATATAATTCTAGACTCCATAATCCAGCGACTCATCAAGTCGATGCCTTTTGCAATGCTTATGCACTTCGTTTTGGAAGTGTCGTTTTACAGAGTCATCGCTTTATGGTTGTTCCCAGGGCGAGCTGTTCCCATGCTACCCGTCGCACGCTAGTGCCGACGGTGTGATTTATATAATGACTTCAGGTACCTCCAAATGGGAGCTCAAGTTAAGTTAGGAATTTGAATTAATAAACAGTCTAGTTTGAACGTTCGACGAGTGTGTAACGTTTTAAAAGATATCACCCGCCGAACAGTTAACCTGTTACATGGCGACCAGTGAACAAGTGGCCGAATCCGGCAATTAATAAAGTGATAAAGACTGATGAGCCGGCAGGAACCGTCAACCTGCCGGCTGAAGAAAATGTACATAGTTGAGTGGCTAAAATGGATTTAAATGATGCCCGGTATGTCCCCAGTTGCGATTATCACACCATGTGTGTAATTTAGTTCTCGGGTCGAGATTTGCTGACGCAGGACACACAGAATACACAAGTGCATTCGCTACATAATATGTTGGAAAAATGACGTTATATGTTGGACAAAACTTGTTTTCAAAGCTAATGGAAATTTGAACGTGAGTGAACAGAGCAATTGAACCAAAGTTTGTGTACAAGTCGATACGTGTGACCTATAAGATAATAACAAAAACCTACGATCATCGACTCAGTAGGAGATCGGGATTTATCAATCAAAATGCCTCGTGAGTCAACGCTTGGAAACACGAGACCAAAAGTGGAGCTGCAGGTGGATTTAATTATCGAGTACAGCACAACTCGCGCAACATAATACATGCAGTTGGCGCAGGTGAAGCGAAAAGTACATACGTTTTCACGACGGCACGGTTAATGTGGTGTCCGTCCGGTCGAGCTACGCTGATTTTAGAATAAAGTGCCAATATCGAGGAAGAAAGACATCGACATTAACTCCGGATGCCGCCGTCGCTGTGCTGTCACACAGCAAAATCATCTAACACCATAACCTGGATAAGGCATGTACCCCAATGTCTTTTGAACCGCCGAAAGACTCGACACGGATGGATTCGCTGAAAACATTTAGCAAGTATGCAGCAGTAACCAGGTAATAGCGGAATTTATCTAATTTCAAAAGAAAGTGAGTAAAATGAACAACATGTTGTTTGTATGTACGCATAAAATCAAAGGAAATTATAATCTGTTGAATAATGCTATCTTCTAACTGTCGTGCGACATTTTTCTCTAGATGAGCTCTAGTTTAGTTTCTCCCTTTTCTTGTAAGTCTCGGAGTAAATGTAGATTTTTATTGATGATTCAAAATTACAACTTTACGTCTTATATTAGGTTTTCGTACTAATTGTTTAACTGCGGTATTGATTTGTTCGTGCATATATTTGTTCGTTTAAAACCCAAAAAAAAAAGCACACAATGAGAAAGTAATTAATAATAATACTAAAAACCACTTATAAACTTCAACGAAAAACGAATTTGAATTTTTTTACATTTTACGAAGAAGTGAATCTTTTTATGCGTTTTAATGAAATTACAAAGGCATAGAAACAAGGTGAATCCAATATTTAGCATATAAAAATAAGTGTTTTTAATAGAAGAAATCGTTAAGCAGTCGAAGAAAATCGTTAAATACATGTTTACGATAAAGAAAATTCATGTTGCAATTGAATTGCGCAATACAAAAGTGCAGTAGAATCACTCGAGTATGGGTGACGTTTAGCAGTTTAGTTTAGAGTTTTACTTTTTATTTATTTAAATTAATATGATCATTGCCACAAATGCACATAATAATTAAATCAAACAGTAAAAGACTAATAAATTTGAAGAACTCAGCGAAAAATTTATATATAAAAAAAAATCATTATTATTATTATATATTGCTATTTATAATATTATTGCTGAACACATTATTGAAGAATTGAAATTACAAAATTATTCAAATTAACAAAAAAAAAAAAAGAATAGATTTTATTTAGAAAAAAAAAGCTATCAAACTTGTTAGAAAAGAATCCCAGTGTAACTAAAAACTTACTTACAATTCTAAACAAACATCTTTTTTTTTGTACGAAGTTGTCATAAATTTATCTACTTTGTTGCAATTAAGCGTACTAATCCTAAACTACACTTTTGAGTTAAAGACTCCGTTGTGCATTTACACCTTTCTGCTGTCAGAAATTTGACAATTGCAAAAATACAATTTAATTTTATTCTTTTTAATTTTAATTCATATATTTTGTTGGTAATTCAGTTGTATCTTTTTTATTTGTGACTAGATTATTTATAAATAATGTCATGGCAAACTCTATTACCAAAATTTCGAATAATATCAAACATGCAACGTATATCATACGACGGAAATTTGTCCTTGAAAGGAAATTTAAATTATTTGTAAACTAACTCAAGCCGTTTCTAATGCATACTTAAAACTAATGTCCAAAACTGACCTATAAAAAAAAAAACATATTTTCTCATCCTATATATATTTTTTTTCCAAAATGTGGTAACTCATCAAACTGCTAATTTTATTTTTTCACCTTAGCATTACTTCATGTAACCATTCAAAAACATGTTTTTAAGCCTATCTAAATTTGTTTATACATTTGAAAAGAATCATTTAAATGAACTATGCATCTTAGTTTCAGGTTAAACTTAAAATAAAATGACAAAAAAAAAGTTTTTGTAATTTTGTGGTTTTCTAAAATGTAAGCACAATATTCCCATTCATGCAATCTCATTTTTGTTAAGTTTTTTTTGCATCGCCAAATTAGGTACCCATTTATAAATACTTTCATGAAGAGTACACTCAACTATAACATTTTACTTTTTTCTTCGAGCAAAAAGTTTTCACTTTAATCATCCAAGGAAGAAAAAAAAACATTTATTTGCATTCTTTCTGTATTACTTAATTGATTTTAACCTAATCGTACAAGTTTCTTTCTCCTCTATCCTACTATTCATCGTATAAAAGTGAATGGCTATATTTATCTGGCTCAAATTTGCCTTCAAAATTAAAAACAATGCAAATTTCGTAAACATTGATCATTACCAATCAATAATAAAAAAAAATGATCAATCAAACACAATATTTGGTATTCATTATAAATTTATCCCTACACTTACAAAAATCCCCGCATGCATTGCATGAGTGTTCACACATACTATCCATGTGGGTCATAGTAACCATGTGTGAATTTGTATGCAATTAAGTATGTGCCGACGCATGATATGCATATTTAAAAATACATGGATTTTTGCCATAAAGTATGTGTCGATTTTCCTGAGCTATACCCTTGTTTTTTGTTTCTTCTTTCCAATAATAAAAAAACATGTTTTCCTTCTCGGGCTATATTTTACATTTTCACAAATAGAGGTGAACTCACAGTACTTTCATTTTGAACGTTTAGCTTTGCTACTACGATGTAAAACGTTAAGATTTTTTCCCCGAGTTATTAATTTTTAATAAAATATACCTAAACCAAAAATATCTTATAAATAATAATATATAAAGAAAATATAAAATTCCAAAATCAAGATTTGCAACATACTAATTTTTTCAAATATTTCTGATATTACTAAAAAAAGTAAGATTTAAATTCAACACAATAATTATATTATAATGAACTCATAAACAAAAGCAAAATTAACAATTGAAAAACTCAATTCAAAAACAAAACTGTTATAATTTGTCAACAATAACAAATAAATAACTTAAACTTTTAAAAATCATTAATAACAACCCTCGAATAATGAAAATTTGAATATAAAATGTAGAAATATAAAATACGATATGATTAGATATTTCTAAAATAAAACTAAACAAAATACAAATAAAATAGCTAAAAAACTTTATAATGTCAACTACAAAAAAACACATAAATAATAATATCAACAAATTACAAAGTAAGCTCAAACATATTTGTTTCATTTTATTATTAATTGCGTTATTACTGGGCGAAAGGCTTAAAATCCCCATACATTTCATTATTTATTTACTCAACCCCTGGGCGAAAAGGCTTAAAATCCCCAGAAGGTTGTTAGAATTAGGAAACAAAATCATAATATTCTCCTTAGCTATGCGAAAAGGCTTAAAATCCATAGCAAGGAATGCCTGGGTGCTAAAAGTGATAGAAAAAAGGGTTTGCAGGCCTGCACCCACGTATTTATTTATTATTGAATTTAAAAATATTGCCCCAGATGCCCGGATTAAAAGGATACCGGATGCCCGGAAGAAGAAATGGCCAAGCTCTAGTGCTTGTTGCCTAAATTTATTTGAAAAGCGACCAGATAAGTCTGCGCACGCTAGTTTTTTTTATTATTACCCGGATGCCTGCCTCAATGAAGAGCAGAAGGACGTCATAGAATATAGGAAAAATTGTTTATCAGCTATAATAATTTTGTCATGGATAGCGACAACGGAAAAATGGAAAAATGGAAAAAAAAAATCAAGAATGTTCAAATATATATATTTAATACTTTATTGATTTTGGATCTGTCCTTAATTATATGATTTTTTTTTCTATGCAACATTAATTTTTCTACTATATATTTAGTAAGACGTAACGAATTATACAGAAGAAATAAAAACTGCTTTAGCAAAATTCATATTGAGACCTTTTCGCTTAAATTGATTAAATTACCAGTTCCATTTCTTAAAAACAAGAAAATGTTATTCATTGCAACGTTCAAACACAGAAGCCTGATCAACTTCATGTGTACGAAGCAGTTACAAATGAAGAAGCATTTCTTTTACCTAAACTCGGTTTTGTATATTAAAAAATTATCGGTTCGTTAGAGAAAAACTAAAGGTATTTGAATGAATGTATACCGATCTTCAGTAAATAATCCAAAGCATATTGGACAAAAGCATTATTATTATTTGTATAACACTACTTCAACTGCAATTTAATTATTTAAAAAAATATATAGAGTTTTTAAGTGGAATGTACACTGAAAAGTGGAGATTATTATTGCACACCTTTCGAATTGATATTTTAAAAATTAAAATGATAGCATATTCTTAAATACTAATGAAACTTATCCTTTATTTTGAATCACACGAAATTGAGAATGCAATTCACCCATTATCAGATAGAATTATGGAAAACAACCACCAACAAAATATCATAACAAACATATTGCCATTGACATTGTACCATGTGAAATCATTCTTTTCGAAAAGAGGGATGAGCTTAAAAGGTAAGAAAGAAAAATTTACTGAACGAACAGGATTATAATCATTGTAATTTGTGAGAGGTATTTGAAGTCAAAATTAAAAATGATCTTCAATCATTTTTCAGTAAAGGGTGGTGGTGTAGCATGCGTATCACGTATGTCACCGACCCTAGTTCAATTCCATAAAATCGCATTCCTTGCGGCATGCCGTATATAATTCTAGACTCCATAATCCAGCGACTCATCAAGTCGATGCCTTTTGCAATGCTTATGCACTTCGTTTTGGAAGTGTCGTTTTACAGAGTCATCGCTTTATGGTTGTTCCCAGGGCGAGCTGTTCCCATGCTACCCGTCGCACGCTAGTGCCGACGGTGTGATTTATATAATGACTTCAGGTACCTCCAAATGGGAGCTCAAGTTAAGTTAAGAATTTGAATTAATAAACAGTCTAGTTTGAACGTTCGACGAGTGTGTAACGTTTTAAAAGATATCACCCGCCGAACAGTTAACCTGTTACAACGGTAGTTGATCGGTTGAAGACGAAGATAAATGAGGCTGTAGTATCCTAAACGTTTACACTTCGGCTGCACATATACTGTTCAACTCACCTGATAGAGTGAACAGCGTCACAGAAACAGCAATAGCGTAAACTTCAGTTCAATTTCCAAATTATCCGGCTTGGCGATCAAAAGTTGTTTAAGCTTTGCACAGCCACAAAAAATTTTATGATTTGTAGGGATGAATGGAGATTAAGCCAAAGAGGATATGATTTTATTGATTTGGTGGAGTATCTGATGTCCATCCCTCGGCGGACATATACAAATGTTCACTAACTTGGACAAAGTTCCATGTCGCCACCTCTTTCACCCTCAAGGTCCTAATAGCAGGCAACCAAAAGTTCCAATGGCGTCAGCTTCTATCCAGAGCGAATGCTATTATTATTATTTATTCAGACTAAGGCCGAAGTGGCCTGTGCGGTATATAAGAGTCTTCTCCATTCGGCTCGGTCCATGGCTACACGTCGCCAACCACGCAGTCTACGGAGGGTCCGCAAGTCATCTTCCACCTGATCGATCCACCTTGCCCGCTGCGCACCTCGCCTTCTTGTGCCCGTCGGATCGTTGTCGAGAACCATTTTCACCGGGTTACTGTCCGACATTCTGGCTACGTGCCCGGCCCATCGCAGTCGTCCGATTTTCGCGGTGTGAACGATGGATGGTTCTCCCAACAGCTGATGCAATTCGTGGTTCATTCGCCTCCTCCACGTACCGTCCGCCATCTGCACCCCACCATAGATGGTACGCAGCACTTTCCTTTCGAAAACTCCAAGTGCGCGTTGGTCCTCCACGAGCATCGTCCAGGTCTCGTGTCCGTAGAGGACTACCGGTCTAATTAGCGTTTTGTAGATTGTCAGTTTGGTACGGCGGCGAACTCTATTCGATCGGAGCGTCTTGCGGAGTCCAAAGTACGTACGATTTCCAGCCACTATGCGTCTCCGAATTTCTCTGCTGGTGTCATTTTCGGCAGTCACCAGTGAGCCCAAGTACACAAATTCTTCTACCACCTCGATTTCGTCACCACCGATGCAAACTCGCGGTGGGTGGCTCACATTGTCTTCTCTTGAACCTCTGCCTATCATGTACTTCGTCTTCGACGTGTTGATGACTAGTCCGATCCGCTTAGCTTCCCTCTTCAGTCTGATGTAGGCTTCCTCCATCTTCTCAAAGTTACGTGCCATAATATCTATGTCGTCGGCGAAACCAAATAGCTGAACGGACTTATTGAAAATTGTACCACTCGTGTTAATCCCTGCTCTTCGTATTACGCCTTCCAAAGCGATGTTGAATAGCAAACACGAAAGACCATCACCTTGCCGTAACCCTCTGCGGGTTTCGAAGGGACTCGAGAATGCCCCTGAAACTCGAACTACGCACATCACCCGATCCATCGTCGCTTTGATCAATCGTGTCAGTTTATCCGGAAAACCGTGTTCGTGCATTAGCTGCCATAGCTGGTCCCGATCGATTGTATCATATGCGGCTTTGAAGTCGATGAATAAATGATGTGTGGGCACGTTGTATTCGCGGCATTTCTGCAGTACTTGGCGAATGGCGAACACCTGGTCCGTGGTGGAGCGTTCGCCCATAAAACCCGCCTGGTACTGCCCCACGAACTCCCTTGCAGTTGGTGCTAGTCGACGGCATAAAATTTGGGAGAGTACCTTGTAGGCGGCGTTCAGCAATGTGATTGCGCGGTAGTTGCTACAATCCAGCTTATCGCCTTTTTTGTAGATGGGACACACGACACCTTCCATCCACTCCTGCGGCAAAGCTTCCTCCTCCCAAATCTTGGTAATGACCCAGTGCAGCGCTCTAGCCAGTGCCTCACCACCGTGTTTAAATAGCTCTCCTGGTAGTTGGTCAACCCCAGGGGCTTTGTTGTTCTTCAGCCGGCCAATCTCCTCCTGGATTTCCTGGAGATCCGGAGCCGGTAGAATTATGTCCTGCGCGCGTTCTCCCAGGTCCATCACCATACCGCCATCTTCGTCTGCCACATCGCCATTCAGGTGCTCTTCGTAGTGCTGCCGCCACCTTTGGATCACCTCACGCTCGTTCGTAAGAAGGTTCCCGTTTATGTCCTTACACATATCAGGCTGTGGCACGTGGCCCTTACGTGAACGGTTTAACTTCTCATAGAACTTTCGTGTGTTATTAGCGCGGTACAGTTGCTCCGTTTCTTCACGGTCTCGATCTTCCTGCTGGCGCTTTTTCCTCCGGAAAATCGAGTTTTGTCTGTTCCGCGCCTGTTTATATCGTGCCTCGTTCGCCCTCGTGCGGTGTTGCAGCAATCTCGCCCATGCTGCATTCTTCTCTTCCACTAACTGCTCACATTCGCCGTCATACCAGTCGTTTCTCTGATCCGGGGGCACCGGGCCGATTATATCGAGTCGCATTATCTCTTATATTGTTCGTAATGATTGGTTTTCTAGGCGGCTTATTGGGCCTGCGCAAACCTCCTGTCTCGTCGGTGGGCCGTCGTGTCAGGGCTGTTTAGCGTCCCACCTAACACCAGGACTTGGGCTTGTGCGCTTTGAGCGGCACACGGTCGCTTTGGTGGGGCCTACTTGCGGATACATGCAGCTTTTTATAGAGGTTTAGGTTTAGAGCGAATGCTAATGGTATTCAAAAGCAGCTGATATGCAGCACCAATGACGAATCTAGCAATTCCTTATCGAAAGACAATTCCATGATGTAGACGATGATGGCTCCGTAACGGCGATCACTATTATTTGAATCGACAATATGCAGCAAATGGTGAAAATCCTTCCCGCTTGATATATCCTTTTTTCGTGATCGCTATTCTTCTTCGAGGATAATGGCGATGCACTATTATTTGCTGGACACAACATGCATAGCACAACGGAGCGTTGGAATGGCGATAATCCTACTTGCTCAAACGTTTATCCTGTCCGATGCCGACGGTATCCGGTTCGAAGGACCAAATGTCCGCTCCGGGACCTACCTTCGATAGTCGCATGAAGGACTACACTCGCGACTTAACTCCAAAAGCCGACTTAAAGGTTCCGGACACAATCAGTTTTGAAAGCACAATTTCCACAAAAATCGTTCAGGAGTCACATAATCACTCAAGCACTATCGGAGAACTTTGCGTCCGTATCGACAAAAGGTGAATGATAAACCCCAGGACGTATTTCTCAACTAAAACTATCTTTTAATCATTATTTAATTAAGCGTATGAGTTATCTCTAAAGTAAAAACCGCATACGTCGTTTGCTCGGAGTGAACTACCAGCGATGTCTTCGTCACATGAACCCATCCAGTGGCGCCGGGAGTGGGTAGGACAAGTAGGACATGTCCTACGCATGAAAATACCTGGGTAGGACAGTCAAAGCATTGTCCTACCCATGATTATGGCACTATGGTAAGAAAATAAGGATATCTAATAGATCTAATACTATTCAAATTTAATCAGATGTTTGAAAGTTTATCAGAGGTTAAACTGACAATCGTGGAGGAGAACTGTATTTCGAAAAACACCTCAGAGTCTATGAGGAATTCATTCTATTCCAAAAAGTTTCAATTATGTATTGAGATTTTCCGGAAAAGTCTTGAAGTTTCTAATAGTTTCTGCTCTTCATAAAATTGTTGATTTTTTTTCTGAAAGTACGTAATTATTTCTGCTAGTTCAGGGAAGCTCAGATAATTTTCTGAAGTTTTACAATAATGAATTATTGGCAGTGGCTGATTTTTTACCCGCCACTGTCACATTCAGACTGCCGTGAATCGCATATTAGTCCCATATGAATAGGAAACCCAGCAAAGATGGGACAGATATGCGATTCACGGCAGTATAGTGCAAAATATCCAGCATGAGATAACCACCAGAAATTTGTATGGCGAAAGACATCTAACGCGGGTTTTTTTTTTTAAATTAGAAACTTTTCATGAAAAACTTTTTGGTACCGGTTATGTAGGAAAGTGTCTGCTACTATGCCTTACAAATATTTTTTCGATGAAGGTGCTTAATTTTGATAAATCGAACCTTCAGAATTTCAGAAAGTTAACTCCTAGTGTGCCCTAGTTATGATACACAGCCTAGCTTAGTTGAGCTTAGACTGACTTTACTTGTCAATGGTTGCTGCTCCGTGACTTATCCGATCTGGTATAAATTGCACTACGATCCAAGTGAATAAAGGTTGGAATTTACCACCTATTCAGGATATACGCGATTCATAACGCTCATATATAGATCAATAACGGCGCCAGTCAGTTGGGAAAGAAGGAAAATAAAAACGAGACATATTAAACAATCTCGTGACAATGTGTTAAGAAATATCGTTTTGTTAGCATGTTTTTCCAAATGGGTGGAATTCATAGGATTTTGTAGCGGAAAATAATAAATAATGATTACTTCAAACGTTGGTTCACAATCCGGGGAAATTGTCCTCCGAATTTTGGTCCTAATGTATTTAGAATGGGACCTAAATTTTAATTTTGCATGATGAGATCCGTTAAATCAGTCTAATATAAACTATCGTCCGTATCGGTTGTGTCTCTCTATAAACTCCTCCGATATATGTAGGCAAAAAGCCTTGGTGCAATCGAAGAACAATTTCCGTATTTCTTTATCACAAATCCACGCACATCTCGGAAAGTTAAACAAAACAAGAAATATGCAAATATGAAGTAGTGATTGTAGCACATCCAGATGTGTGATAGCAAGCCTATGAGGAAATTCGGAGTATCATTATTCTTGAGATTTCTGAAAACCCGTAAATAGTACTGAACACACTGAAAGATTCTTGGACGATCATAAGCTTTACTGGTAGACAATAGCGATGTTTCTGAAGATTGCTAAAGGTTTGAATTCCTAGAAGCTAGTTATAATTGATAGAAACCATTTTTTTTAAATTACAGAAATCCATAACCACTTCCAAACATTCGTTAAGATGTTCGACGACATACTTCTTGGAAATGGTCTACTAACTCTGGAAGTGTTAGTCATAGCGAGTTTTATAACTTATCCGAGGATGTCCGAAAAAATCTCTTGAAATCCGAGAGGACCTCCGGAAAGTCCCTGAAATTCAGTTTTTGTCCTACCCACGTCTCGGAACGTGACCGCGCCTCTGAACCCATCCATCCACCTTTCTTTGATGATCGACATCGGTGACGTCATGAATGTGAGATAGGACATCATACTGGCCAGCGCGAGAGAATATCCACCCGCCGTAGAAATAGAACCGATGGCACACTGCGTTCTCTGATCATCGCTGAGCAGAAATGGTCAAATGGTGTAGCATTGTTCTCCCATCCCGTCTGTCCGTCCGTCGATTTTAGAAGTGAAGTAAGAAGTGAAATGTGACACGTCTCACTTCTCACTTATCATTTCTCACTACTCATTGAGAAAAGTGAGTAGACGTCTCTCTTCCCACTTCGCGCTACTCACTTTTCACAGCGAGAAGTGAGAAGTGAGAAGTGAGTAAAGACTAGTGAAAAAAGAGAAGTGAGACATCTAACTTCTCACTCCTTATTTCTTACCTATCACTTCTCACTGTGAAAAGTGGGAAGAGCGAAGTAGGAGAGAGACGTCTCTCTTCGCAGTGATAAGTGAGAAATGATCATTGATACGTGAGAAGTGAGACGGCAATTGACCTATTTGGCCAAATGACATATTCGGCTGAATGACTTGTTCGACCAAATAACCTGTCCGGGAATGTGACCTGTTCGACCAAATAACCTGTTCGGCCACATAACTTGTCGGGAGGTGTTTAGAGTGTCCACTGGTTGGTGTCCTGGACTTGGGTTAGTGCGCTTTGAGCGGCATACGGTCGCTTTAGCGGGGCCTGTTTGCGAATAAATGCAACTTTTCATGGAGATTTAACAATGTCCACTGTCAAGTTCTGTTATATCCTAATCGAGCCCCAGAACATGCAGCGACTGATGAAGCGATCCCAATTATCAACAATTAAAATCACCAGAATAAATTCTAGCCCATTTGCATCACTGGAATATTGGAGAACTCCTGAACAATTTCCTGAAAAACACGTGCTCTTTCTAATGCAACACTTTTAATGTTTTTTTTCATCTGATGCAAATGCAAACTTAAATAAAGTCTTCACGTTTGACCTAAATTTATAGAATCAGTGACCTGGAAGATGCGCCAAGCATTAGCGTGAGGTGTTCATCCAGTTGACGAATCATTTTCACGGCAACCGCAGAAATTGAACTCCATTTGTGGGGAGCGAAAACAAAGAACGAATCAACAGCCCATGCTGCGCCGAACACAACAAACCTAACTACTGCAGATCTGTCGCATGTGTGCCGTATATTGCCCATTTTGGCACCATGCTGTAGCTATTCCGAAGGACTTATTGTCGCAAAATGCAATCAATGCAAATGACATCCGCCTGCCGATTCATCCATCTTCTAAGCCCGCGTCTATCAGTTCAATCCGCAGCTCGCAGTTCGCGTTTCCACTGACCTACAATGGATTCCATTGCTAATCCTGGCTCAGTAATTGAAACTTGGTTCACATATCATTGTACACATGTACAGACCCACGTCCAAGTCCGGTTCGCAATCCACGCAAGATGCCGTCAGTGATTGGTTTAATGTTATTTTCACTGCTCGTACTGTTGCATACAGGATGTTCTGAAAATAACAAATTCAGTTTCGCGATTGGAGAGAATTTTAATGAACAAGGTTGATTGTTTCGGATCGGTTCCGAACAAAACCAAATGTTTTGACTTTCGAAAAATCCCACTATGGATACAATGTGTCATAAAAATGCTGACATTATACTTTTAAATGCTATTCAATTATAGCTTACGCAAAAAAAAATTCGTCGGGATATCACATTTTTTTTTGTTTATTTGTTGTTGCAGTAAACAGGATTTTTACCAAGATCTCAATAAAAGTGACGTTTCTATTGCTGAGATTCTGAAAATATTTTGCAATAAATCAGCAAAAAATTACATTTTTGTCGAAATTTAGTTTTGACATTTACTGAGCTACGACTTGGCAAGCTCGAAAAGAAAAGTATTTTGCAAGCTTTTCACTGCAGATGATTGATTACTTAACTTTCAAGGCACTTCCTGTAAAGTGGTTGTGCTCATTTATTACGTAACGCCGAATTTGGCATATTTTTTCATTTATATCATTTTTTTTTTGCATCAATTATCCTGAGTCTAACATCATCGAACCTTGATATCAGACCCTCACTGATAGCGAAACATAGCATATGGATGACACCCAACTGAAAGATACCCTCGAGCAAGAAAACCGTACAAACCCGACCAGCTGGGTCGATTGCCTCACGAACCGCAACCTTAAACCGCTATAGAACGCAATTTACATATTCGCGCGTCCCGCCAGCCGACTCGACCCGGGGCACGGAACCGTGGGCGTCTATTTCCAATTACGTCACGAAATTTCGAACGAGATTGTAAATTTTCGCTGCTGCACTGCAGTGGACGATAAGCCCTATCCGGTTGCTCCCTGAGCTGCAAGCAGCAACCGTCGATGTCTGCCATCCCCGACTATCGAGGATTAGAGAGCTCATCTCCGGCAACACATGCGGTGGAGGACTATTGTTCCGGAAATAATGAGCAAACGGGCTTGGCGCCTTCTTGTGCAAAGTGATACTTGCAAGGCCGGGCAGCTGGCTGGCAAACTGTCCCGTTATCCAGCCGGATGGTTGGATTCTCCACCGAAACTAACTGACTGATGGTGGTCAGTCTGAAGTTCGTCTCAGGCCGATGCGGATGTTGTGGCCGTCAAAGGGCTAAGGGTTGTGCAGATAACCATCGGAGCCATCGTTTTGATACACTGTATATGGTAATAAGTGCACGTTCTAAGTGGTAAAACATGGACGTACGCGCACAGTAGATGGATCCTTCAGCTGGCAAGAGATTTATGGGGCGTGAGAGATGAAGTGGTTTCTTGTAGTCGATTTGTTTTGCAGGCTCATAAATACTGGGAAGAATTTATGTAAGCTGTTGTCCGATTCAATCAAGTTTTTATGGTCACTTGACGGCGGCGCGTCCAGGTAGAGTGTCTAGTTCATAAATTGATAACACGTACACAGGGTTATGGGCGGTAATGTTTGCACATCACGCAATTGTGTACAGAATTCAGCGATACAGGTATACCTCGATTATATGGAATTTTTACCTCGACATTTTTTTCGTGTCTAGAGGATTTATAAATCTTTTGAATATTGTTATCGTCATACTTTACATTGATTCTATATTTATTAAGGTACATTGGGACAAAAATGTATTTTTTAATCAACAACTACCACGGCCACGTCCTTACAAATAGGTGTGGAACGATAACGAGTATTTGAGGTGATCTCTGTTATATGAAAACTTGATGTGAATTGTCAGTCTGAGAAGCGAGTGATGAGATGAGATGTCCGTATTTAGCTGTTAGATCTTCGCTAACAAACCATTTCCTGCCCTTGGTGCGTGGAGTTAAATGTAGGGAATGGAATTGTGCAAAGGGCGCATGGCGCATTAACATCCAGCAAATTTGACCAAGACTGATTTTTTAGCAGTTTTCCCAGGAAACTGGAAAGGCTTATTTCAATGGCTACTATATTAAGTATCAAACTTGGCATTAACTTTTCTGTGCGAAATTGATAACTATTAGAACTGTAAAAAACTGAAAAATCAACTAGAAGTCTTTATATTCAAATACATGTTATTAAATATCCCAGTACTTATATTCGTTCGACTCAAGATTTGCGGATTATACCGATACTGATGCCTGTAGGAAGATAATTTAAGTATCTGAATGTAAGTTGGCAGATCTCAAATGGTTTGCTGCTTGAAGAAGGTTACCAATAATGATGCAGGCAGCAATACTTTGAATTATTTACATTTTATGATGTATTGTAATTGTTTGAATTAGGACGATATAAATATAATTAAAGACGCAAAAGTAAGTTCCCCAACATAATACTTATTGTAGTGTTGGGTTAGAGGTGTGTGCCGCCGCGCCATGCCGCCGCCGACAGTTTTTGGTACGTTGCCGCCGCCGTCATTTTGCATCGGCGCGCCGCCGTTTAAAATTTGTCACGCCGCTGATCCATAATTTTTCACGCCGATTCAAATTTGTAGAAGTCCGCAAAATTTTAGTGGACATGCCGAAGGGGCCCTCCTTAGCCGTGCGGTAAGACGCGCGGCTACAAAGCAAGACCATGCTGAGGGTGGCTGGGTTCGATTCCCGGTGCCGGTCTAGGCTATTTTCGGATTGGAAATTGTCTCGACTTCCCTGGGCATAAAAGCATCATCGTGCTAGCCTCATGATATACGAATGCAAAAATGGTAACCTGGCTTAGAAACCTCGCAGTTAATAACTGTGGAAGTGCTTAATGAACACTAAGCTGCGAGGCGGCTCTGTCCCAGTGTGGGGATGTAATGCCAATAAGAAGAAGAAAGAAGAGTCCGAAGATTCAGTGGAATTTCCGTATAATTAGCTGATAGATCTTTTCGTGATGTAGATGAAATCCATAGAATGTTCCGTGAAGATACCAATGATTTCCATGAAAATTCCATACAATTTCTTGTTTAAATTTCGAAAAGCTCTCCGTAAAAACTAAGCAAAACTTCAAGTGAAAATTGCGAAGGAGTTCCCGTTGAAATTAATAAAATCTCATTTAAATTGAATTTTTGAATTGCAGAGTCGTTTGACAGAAATCCATTTGACCACAAGGCTGAAAGTTGTTTGGGCAAATATGTTGTTTAAGCGAAAAGACTATTTGGTAGAAGTCTACCCGAGCAAACCTTGTGAGCAAATCGATAACTTTTTTTTAATGTTGTTAAATCATCGATTAGTTTTACTTAACTTGAAAAAAAAAGTCCTGCTGTAGATAAAAGCAAATTGAAAACTGATTTTGATATTGGTTTCCGATAACAAAATAAGTTCATAGTTTGATGTCATATCATTCAACTTAGGCTGTGAACAATTCCACCGATTCGTTTTACTTTTAGTTAAAATTTGACAGTTTGATAGTTATTTCCCCATCGTGGTTAAAATTTCACCCCGAAGCCGACCCATTTGATTTTTGACAGATTGGTAATTATTTGAAACAAAATGAATTTGGCGCCAATTTTCTCGCTAACATAGTTTATCTATCGAACTGTCAAATCTAACCATGTTCCGGAAAAGAATTATTTTTAACAACGGAGAAATGACCATTGAATTGAATTTTAACTAATAGTTAAACGAATCGGTGGATTGGTTCACAGCCTACATCAAAATGGGATCAAAATATATAATAAATCATAATGATTCATATTTGTAAACAAATTATGTATCAATTTGATGTCAAAATCAAAATATGTTATTTGGCCGAGAATGTCATTTGGTCGAATAGTTCCTTTGGCTGAAAAAATCGGTTGGTCGAATAGCTTAAAAGCCGAATATGCTTTTAAGCCGAAATGGACATTCGGTCGAAAGTGTCGTTCGCAGGGAATTAATATTCGAGCAACGCCTAACAATATACTTTTTGTCATCAACAGAGTTTGTTGCTGACAAACGCACCTAGCGACAAACCTTTATCAGAAACCAAACACAATATGACAAGAATCATTTGCCTTGCATATACGATGCTAATTTTGTAATCATTGTTCGATTCTCGAATATTTCCATAAAAGCAGAAAATATAATAGCATAAAACTGAAATTTGGTCTAGAATTAATGCAAAATAACGGGATCAAAAGTTAGCAACAAGATTGTCTTCTTTTTTGTTGCTGACAAAAATTTTCGGATCTTTGTCATTATTATCTCCGACAAAAACAAAGCTTTGTCGTTGGTTCTCTTTTGTCGCTTGTTTCGCATGCACATTCCAAACAAATGATTCCCTGGTCGTTCGGCTGAATTGATCATTTTGAATATTTTCAAAACATTAACGGGAGAATCTTTTGTTCTGAACATTCTTAGAAAATTCTTTAAGTTTTTCCAGAATATT
Source organism: Armigeres subalbatus (assembly GCF_024139115.2). Lineage (NCBI taxonomy): Eukaryota > Metazoa > Arthropoda > Insecta > Diptera > Culicidae > Armigeres > Armigeres subalbatus. The sequence goes on along the minus strand of NC_085139.1, from coordinate 130,320,780 downwards.
CATTTGGAATTTGTTTTCAGATTTTCCATGAGAACTACTGTCAAGTTTCGAGATCTCTTTGGAGTTACCAAGAGTAGCTCTTAGGATTTACCAAGAAAATTTGTTTCAGAGTTGTTCAACGGGAAGTTGTTCAACATTCCTACAGGAAAATATTCGGAATATTCACCAAAAGTTCTTTTTGAGTTTCTGTTGAGTATTCTTTGAAATTTACACAGAAAATTGAAACTGGTAAAAGGGACGCTTTAACATTGACTTTGTCAATCTAGATTATTAATGTATTTAAGTATTTAAGCTAGTTTTTTATTCTTCATAAGAGTGACTTTTTCGCAGGGAGAAGTTCATCACTTTAAAACAATGGAAAAATGCTCGGATTTTTTTTGGATTTCTTCAGAAAATTCTTTTTTTTTCGATAAGATATTCTTGGGAAATTCCATTGACCAAAAACGACAGACGGCCGAACTGGTAATTTGGCCGAAAGAGCCGTATGCCCTAGCAGGTCGTCTGGCCGAAACGATCGTTGGCCAAAAATGCCGTTTAGCCGAAATGGTTTTTCGACAGAATGGTCCATTTGGCCGAAAATGTCATTTGGTCCAACGGGTCATACGGCCAAATATCAATGACTGAACCTCGGACTGAACGGGTAATATGGTCAAAAATGGCCACTGACTTGGCGAAATAGACGTTTTGTCAATTGACCATTGAACAAAATTCCGTAGCCTCTCTATTTTAAGTCGATACTTGCCCTTAGGCCAAAAGACATCTAGCCAAGTACCATATAGCAAAACTAAACGTTTAACGGAAACTGTTAACAGAATTAATTGCTTATTATTCAGCAACTCGGCCGTATGAAAATCATTTTTTTGTTAAATATCTTGGCTGTGCATATGCACAGCACATGTTTGGAAATGGACAAATTAATATGATATTTGCGAAAAATAATCCACGTGTCTTGAAGGGACTCGAACCCTCAACCTCCTACTCTCTAAATAGGCGTGATAACAAGACCACTCAAAGGTACACAACAAGACCCCTCAAAGGTCACGTTTGCGGAAAAGCCATCAGAATCCGCAAATTGAATATCTTTCGGATGCTTTTTATTATTCGAGAAACCTCAAACTCTATGCCCCCAACAACGGGCTGGGCGGAACTGTTATCAGGTCAAAACTGGTTTGACCGAAAATGTAGTTTGGCTGGGTGTAAAAGGAGAATTTGGCCGGACTTGTAAAAAGTTGTTTGCCCTAGCAGGTCATTTGGCTGTCGGAAAAAGTCGTTTGACCAAATATGGATCATTTGACCAAAAATGTCGTTTGGTAAGAATTGTCATTTGGTAGAAAATGCCGTTTGGCGCAAGAATGTCCTTTCTGCAACCTTCTTATAAAAGTGTCGTTCGGCTCAATTGATCATTTTCCCGGCCGGAAGGGTTGTTTTGCAGAAAAGACATTTTCGGGCCAAATGACCATTCCATTCCTATTTTTTCGACCAAATTAACAGTTCGGCTTAATGTCCATTTTGGCTGTATATCGCTTAACATATAGTTTCGGATGAACGTTCAGTTCGGTTTAATGGGAATTGGGGAGATGACTTTTGACTTGAGGGATCGTTCAAAAATTCCCACTAAAAACTTTTGACTTAAGGGATCGTTCAAAAATTCCCACTAAATTTCTTGTAAAAGTAGTGTACAAAGAAAACGAACAATAATTATATATTTTACAGTTGTACGTACAGGGGGAGGAGGTCAGTGATTTGTGACAGATTGTGACAGGAGGGGGAGGGGGATTGCCGAAAAACTATGGCCAAACGGATGGATATTTTTGACTAAATTACCCGTTGATTTTTGAGATTTTTCGGCTTTGCAGTCTGATTTATTAGAACAAATTTTAAAATTTTGTCCAACGTTTTCATCAGTGAAATTTTTTGATTGCTCTTTGTTAAGTATGATGGGCGTTCAACAACTGCCAATTCCCCGTTCAGTTATTGATATTTGGCCGTTGGCCCAAACGATATTTTCGGCAAAATGACCCATTCTGTCAACCGACCATTTCGGCCAAACGGTATTTTCGGGCTGATGACCTATTCGGCCACACGACCAATTAGGACAAACGACTTTTTCGGCCAATTCACCAGTTCAGCCGTATCTCGCTTTCGACCAATGGAAGTTCCCAAGAATTTCTTTTGGACAATACACTAGTCGTTCAATAACTGTAACATGTTTGCGTTCCAGTTAGCGAATGCCGTTCGATAACTGCGACTTGTAAAGCTGGTTTTTTTTCAGCCACGCCGTTACCATTTTTTAAGACGAAAAATGTCTGGTCACGCTAAGATATGTAGGGCTCAAATGGAGTCGTCTTCTTGGCATCACCGGTTGTCTTCGGGAGGAAATGGACCGACGGAAAATAAAAGCAATAAAAATAAACCCGGTTTTAATAGTAGCAGGACATTTCAGTTTTTAAACCCGTCGGGAAGTACGATTCTTTAAAGACAAGCGTACCGGAATCCAAATTTGAATCGCAATACGGAAGCAATGCACAACTTTAGTTTTTATTAATTAAATACCACGAGTGGAATAATAACAATGGCAGTTGTGCACTACTTTAGTATTGAGTGGGGTGTCCTTGGAAACGCGAGTAAATTCAAATTTGGGTCAAGGGAGCATTGTCCTTAACATACGAACATAGTCCAAAATATTTACAACAGGTCCTAACAGGTGTAGGTGCAAACGGCACTAGAGTAAATGGCACTAATAGGTGGATAGACTCCCTTATTTACATTCATTTAAATTCATCAAATTCAAATAAAATTGCAACTTGTTGCAAACAGATCGACTAAAGATGAGTGTCGGAAAAGAGAGATTATTTCTACCTGGGTGCTGCGGATAGAACCGCTTTTCTGCGCTCAAGCGAGTAGAGGGATATTTTGAAATCACTCCCATAAACAAAATTATTTTGCAGTTACTCGGCTGTCAAACATTTTCCGCTCTTCGAATTTCTCTTTCCACGCTGCATGAGGGCGCACAAATGCGCTAGACTCTACATGATTTAACGATTGTTTACATACATTCATGCCACAATCAGCTGCTGAATCTCAAGAAATTTCGTAACGAGTGCTTTTTAGTTGCATTCCTACTAATTTTCCACTCGAAATATAATGTGAGAATATTTGTTACAAATAATACAAAACTCAAAAAAAGTTTATTTTTATTTTTTCACCAAATAATAACAATACTTCTCAATATTAGATCAGAAACGAACATAGCCACAATCTTCAATGTTTGGCTCCGGCACAATAGCAAATTTTGGCTTCAGTTTGACAACCAAATCGATTCTATCCGCACCACCCAGATTTCTACGCGTTCTTGTGTAAAAATTGTATTTGGCCATAACGTCTGAGCTCATAGTCCGATCTGGCAAATTTCATCGAATTCAATTTGATGCGATCGAATCGACTATTTTTGAAAAGAACATATAACATTCTCGTACGCATAGGACTTGCTTTGGAACTAAAACAGGTATGCACTGTAGTTAGAATTCGTGACTAAGTATATTATTGTGTCTACAATAAGCTTGGCGAAATCTTCATTACTGACGTAATTTGAGAACGGTGTGCAAGCCAGCGACTGAAAACGGTTAAGTTCTTATAAAAACTCAACATCTACTGAATCATCATAAAATGGGCCAAAATATGCGGATTAGACTGTAATGCAAAAAAAGATATTTTTGTATTGTATTAACTCCAATTTAATCGTTGAACACAAATTTTGAGTTCAATCAAAGTTAATTGCCTATTTCCGGGGATTAAACCACCCGACTTGGACGTTAATTTACAATGTTATGGAAACTCATATGTGAATATGTACGTTATGTGGAAGATATTGATTTGAAAAATGTATTGGAGGTAACCACTTTCCCTTCGATGGGACTCGAACCCATGACCCTACAGTACGCTAGACTGGTGCTTTAACCAACTAAGCTACGAAGGACCTCCGTCGGCCTTCGCAACCTAGCGGCTACTGAACGAGCTCGAGATTCCCAAATTGGACGCATAGTCAAATCACTCGCAATCCATTTCTCAAGCCAATACTTCCACATGTGTATTGTACACGTCCACATTAGAGGAGCGTGAGTATTTAGAATGTCTGGCGGCTATACACATTCTTCATCAGCAACGGTACTGATCAAGTGAGGTTGTGTAAGCATTTGCCAGTCGGTCGTCTAGCGTACTGTAGGGTCATGGGTTCGAGTCCCATCGAAGGGAAAGTGGTTACCTCCAATACATTTTTCAAATCAATATCTTCCACATAACGTACATATTCACATATGAGTTTCCATAACATTGTAAATTAACGTCCAAGTCGGGTGGTTTAATCCCCGGAAATAGGCAATTAACTTTGATTGAACTGAACCTGAGTTGCGTGCTCTTGCCTACGCAATGCGGTCGGGTCTGAGCTTGACGACCGACTGGCAAATGCTTACACAACCTCACTTGATCAGTACCGTTGCTGATGAAGAATGTGTATAGCCGCCAGACATTCTAAATACTCACGCTCCTCTAATGTGGACGTGTACAATACACATGTGGAAGTATTGGCTTGAGAAATGGATTGCGAGTGATTTGACTATGCGTCCAATTTGGGAATCTCGAGCTCGTTCAGTAGCCGCTAGGTTGCGAAGGCCGACGGAGGTCCTTCGTAGCTTAGTTGGTTAAAGCACCAGTCTAGCGTACTGTAGGGTCATGGGTTCGAGTCCCATCGAAGGGAAAGTGGTTACCTCCAATACATTTTTCAAATCAATATCTTCCACATAACGTACATATTCACATATGAGTTTCCATAACACAAATTTTGAGATAAAATGAAACACCCATTGCCAAAAAAGGTAATCATACTTTAGTGGAGGTAGCACCAAATAGTGAAGACAACGGGGTTTTAATGAGATTTTTCGTAATTATACAGTTTACGATGGTTTCAGTCGGTCTGCAAGTATCTTGTGATTTTTTTTTCGTTTGGTTAAATCATAGTTTTATAGTTTCAGTTAAAAAAAAAGAACTGGATGTGTGCTATTGAATCCAAATGTTCCTAAGGTTTTGCTAGGAAAACTATTAAAAAAAACAATGATTCTCCTTAATAAGATTGGCTCCCTTGTACCTATTTATTTATTTACTATTGTTCATCAACTCGCTTAAAGTAGCCCAATGATGTTGGTAGTAATATAAAACAATAACAGAGAAACAAATCAGGTCAGCAAATGATACTAAATAAAAATAACAATCACGAATCTACATTCATCTTCACAATATCATGGACTGCAGCCAGAACATAATGATGAATACTTCCGACGAAGCATATAATGTGTGCGGTTTAAGTCGAACAACGATGCCACTCTATTGAAGATCCGTTGTAAGCCACTAACTCCTCACAAGCCATAGTTAGTACGTCGCAGAGGCAACCGAAGCATTATGTTGTTGCGAAGGGTGCGATGATGAACGTTGATATTGATTCGCTCCAAGATGGCTTCACAATCGATTGGACCGCGAAGCGTGTTAGCAATTGTCATTGCTCTTGCGGTTTCTCTTCTGGTGCGGAGCAGCTCGAGATCTATTAAAATACATTTGCTCTCGTAGCTCGGCAACTGGAACGGATTTCTCCAAGGAAGCTTCCGAAGCGCGAATAGTGAAGCAACTGTCACAATATTTAGTGGCGAGTCTCATAAAAAATCAATGGATCGCACCACTATGGGAACCAAAGTTATGTTCTTCTGCCACAAAACGAACAATGCACCCATTAGTTTTGCAAGACATGTTTGGTAAATGTTGATGAAAAATAACAACAAAAACCCAGATTAATCCACCTAGCGGTGATGGTGTTTTTCTCGTTTCTTTCGAGTGAGTGATTTCTACGTACTTTTGGTATGAAGTATAAGTATTTTGGCCATAACTTCTGAGCCCATAGTTCGATCCAGCCAAATTTTAAAAGGAAACAATGGGACACGATTCCACGTTGAATGCAACTTGTTGCGAGCAAATCGGTTAAGGATAAGTGCCTAAAAAATGAGTGAGATTAGTTTGCGCACACACATATACACACCAGGGCAGCAGGGACTATGTTCAAGGGCTTGACGACCCCTCCCCATGGCTACTGCGAGTTAGGGGGCCTGTCTAGTATGTGGTGGGGTTTGACAGTGGGCTCTGTTAAACCTCTACAAAAAGCTGCATGTATCCGTAAGCAGGTCCTATCAAAGCGACCGTGCGCCGCTCAAACCACACTAGCCCAGCCCAGGAGTCCTATCGACAACAGCAACGTCAACGGACACGAGCGGAAATCGAGATATACAACGAATCTAGGGCTGACAGTTGTGTCATTTCACTCCTTCAGTAAAGCCGGGTGACACCGTCTTGAAATGGCGAGTGGGCTAATGTCACAGCTGCCTTCCGTCCCGTAAAACCGTGACAGGCCTTGGGGCACGCCGTCCCAATCAAGCCGTCTGACTTAGCCAACCAGATGGGAGTAGGACAAGTTGATTCCTTCTTGGTTTACGCCGATCCGGCTATAAACACCGAGGTCTCAACCCCCGCATGGCCTCACTGCATCAGCAAAGACAACCATGGGATCAAGAAGGCGACTATTCCAGTTGGGTTCGAGGGCAGCCCTAAGGGGGACCCAATGAACATGAATAAAGCTAAACTAACCAACAAAACAACGGAAGTGAACCCCTTCGCAAGGAAAGATTTGGAGAGATCTACACCCAACGCACCGGGTGCGAGAGAGATGGAGCAGAAGGACACGAGTAGCGCAGTAGTTGGCATGGAGAGCGATAACGATATGCCAATAGTTGACAAGCAGCAGCACAATACAGTGGAGATAGGGTCGAGTGGCGCCCTGCCGAGCTTGACCGTAGTCATAGTGCAACTCGATGACATTATCGACTTCACCAATGAATGGGGCAATATGTCGAGGGATCTGAAGGTGAACTTGCTCAAGCTTCGCAATTTGGTTCTTGCTGCAAAGCACGAACAGGAAGTGCTTGCGGCTAGGCTGTAAATCTGTGGTAAAGCGGAGAAGAGCACACAGACTGCTGCCTTCAACTTCCATAGTACCACAACCATGGCACAGGAGGCGTTAGACTTTGCACTTAGCGAGCGGCAGAAAAGAGGACAGACAAGCGAGCCAGGGACTCGCCTGGCATTAAGCGCCATAAACAGAACGTAAAAAGGCGTTCGGAGAGCGCAAATCAGCAGAGCGGGCCCACGGAAGCTGTAAACGTGGGCGAACTGCGTAAAAAGAAAGCAAGGACGAAACTTGCCAGCCGGCAACCGGAGGAGGGAAGCCAATCCGACCGATCCCTGGCAAACGGTAGTGAGGAAACCGAAGGTGAAAGCGGCAAACGCACGCCCAGCGAGAGCCAGGGTGAAGGGTGAAGCACTGCTCATTAAAACAGAGAAAGAGCGCTACGCCGACGTGCTCAAGGCGATGCCCAGCGCCGAGAAACTGGCGGACCTGGGCAAAGAGGTTCGCAGCATAAGGCGGACGAGAGTGGGCGAGATGATCTTTGTCCTAAGAAAGGGCTCACAGGCAAACGGTACCTCATATGGAGCGCTAGCCCAGGAAGTCCTAGACGAGAGTGTAGAAGTGAGGGCTCTACACGATGAAGTGACTCTCCAATGTAAGCAGCTGGACGAGGTCACGACATCGGAAGAGATCGCCTCGGTCATCAAGGACCAAGGTGGAGTGGCGGTAGCAAAGGCGTCCATCCGCCTGCGAAGAGGACCGCAGGGGACCCAAATTGCCACGGTGAAGTTACCGGCCACCGACGCTAACAAAGTAATCAAAGTTGGTAAGCTGAAAGTTGGCTGGTCAGTATGTCCAGTCAGCCTCTACCAACCACCGGTAGTCAATAAGTGCTTCCGCTGCCTCGAAGCGGGACACAAATCGTGGGCGTGCAAAGGGAATAACTTATGTAGGCGATGCGGCGAAGAGGGTTATAAGGCACACACATGCGAGAAAGCGCCATCGTGCATGCTATGTGCGAGCAGGAACCAGATTCACAATCACGTCATGGCTGGGCTGCTTGCCCGTTGAGTGTTAGTACGAGGAAGCCGTGCAAGTAACGCAGCTCAACCTCAACCATTGTGAGGCCGCCCTGCAGTTGCTGTGGCAGTCGGTAGCAGAAGCGAGAACAGACGTAACTATCCTGTCGGACCCGTACCGCATCTCCGCGGATAACGGAAACTGGGTAGCAGACGGATCCAGATCAGCGGCGATTTGTACGATGGTAAGATTTCCGATCCAGGAAGTGGTGAACACAAGAGCGGGGGGTGCAATTATAGCTAAGATAAATGGAGTGTACTACTGCAGCTGCTATACGCCGCCAAGGTGGCCGATAGAGCAATTCACCCAGATGGTCGATCGGCTGACATCAGACCTGGCAGGTCACAAGCTAGTAGTCATTGCAGGGGACTTCAATGCGTTGGCGACGGAGTGGGGAAGCCGGCTTACTAACCGGAGAGGGCAAACGCTACTAGAGGCCTTAGCTAAGCTGGACGTCGTGCTAGGAAACGACGGGTCCCGCAGTATCTTACAGCGAAACGTAGTGGAATCGATAATAGATATAACATTCTGCAGTCCAAGTTTGGTCGGTGTTCTGCATTAGAGGGTGACGACGGCTATACCCATAGTGACCATCTGGCTATCCGGTACAGGATAAACAGCGAGAAAAAGAGAGGAAGTCGGGGAGCCACTCCTCCTTCAACCAGAGCGTGGAAGGTCGCCCACTTCGACAGTAGAACCTTCAGCGAAGCTTTGCGCCTGGAGAAAAAACGAACAGTGGGTAATGTCTGTGACATAACCGCTAAGTGGACGTAGGACTTGACTTGACCATGCCTTTAAGATACATAATATGTCCAAATTTCTCATATCAACTATTTTGGATAAATAATCGGCGTTGCATACTATTCCTTGGCAAAATCTTCTCATCAAACCGACACAGAAATCAAATCTACCTCGAACAAGAATCATCAAAAACAATTCAGGAAGTACCTGTCCGGTCACGAAATATTAGTCTCGACAGTGGCAACCTTCCCACTGAAAGACTGCCTGAAATAAGCCACAAGTTGGCCCAGCAGGGGATGTAGGGCCTCCTAATCCGTGCGATAGCGACGAGGAAAACATTATTTTTAACTCTTAGAACCTTGAAAAAGGCTGTTTGCTTCGGCCAAAAAGTAAGAAAACGATCTTTTCAAATAACCGCGAATTTCTAGTGGTGGTATAAAAAAGACTGAATGCTTTGCGAGCGAATGCACTTTTCTTTTATACCTTATTTTGAACCTTCTCTGCTTCCCAATTGGTGGGCCAATCAGCCAGTGTCTTGTATCCCGCTTCTTTGTCAGCCAAAGCGTCGTCATCATCAACGCGTTCGAGAAGGGCTTCTTCTTTTTTACGCTTGTTGCTCGCTGCTGGCGACTATTTCCTAACGGGACTTTTCGCTTCATACAGGCCAATAAGCCGGGCAAGCGAGCTTAGAATTGCAGTTCAGGTGAGAAGTACGTGTTCTTTTCTGGAAGGAAACACACGGACATGGGATTTCGGGTGATAAGATTTAGAATTGGTAACATTGGACGATCATTCAGTCACGTTCGCTTTGTGTGAGGTCAGTATCAAACAATGTTTATCTACATATTTTTTTATCAATGCCAAAAAATCCAACATTTGATGAAAAATCGATTGATAGTTTATTAATGTTTGAGCTATTATCGGTGTTTTTTATCCAAATAAGATTATGTGAGAGATTTGGACATCTTATGAATCTTTAAAGGCATGGTCAAGCGAAGTCCTTCGTCCACTTCGCGGTTAAATCAGAAAAATTATCCACTGTTAGTTTTGACGCTATTTATGAAAATTACGCATAAAATTTTATCACTAGAATATTGGATTTGGCACCAAGTACAATTTCTATCCCGAAGGATATTGAAAGCATTGATATTGATCTCTATTATTGGCTCTCTGAAGAACCGTTTGTTTTTTGGACATACATGCTGCATCATGTGGCTTTTCTTCAGCCTGTCTCGGCTCATCACCGATGCCGGCCGGTCTCTGCTGCTGCTGCCGGTATCTGCTCAGCATTGCTGCTTTGTTGGGTCTGTAGGTTGGACTGCTGCTGTACTGGCTAGGTTAAGCTGATGATGGTGGTTTCGATGGTGTCGAGCCGAAGAAGCGGTCGGTGCAGACTCTTTATTCTAGAAGGTGTGAGTGCTGTTCAATCGATGATGCGGTTGCTTCGCTTGTCCCGGTCAGAATGAAAGGAAAAAATCGTGTTTTATGGCTTCTCGGCAGACCCAGCGGCTGCTCATTCGCTGGTGTCTGCACCAATCAGAAGGTGGTAATGGAATGATGCAAGAATTATGCGGTACCCATATTTATAGGTTCCTTTGATCTCAATGTTTTTCATTGAAAACAGTTTCATGCCTATTGAAACAAGTTTTTCGGTTCTTATCAAGCATGGACATGAAAGGCATACTTGAAATCTGTCGATTGAGGGGCTTACCGCAGAAATTCGCCCATTGGTCGATTTGAATATTTTGGAATGACACCCGGTATAGTAAAGAGAGACGTAAGTCCTACGTCAAAAACGGAGTTTGAGTGGGGATTAACTGGCTGCGGTTCTGTCACGAGCGTACGACTCTACCGCGGAATTGTCGACCACAGGTATACTGGTGGAGCGAGCATATTGCAGCCCTTCGAGCAGCCTGCCTCCGGGCTAGAAGAAGATCGCAAAGGACACGCTCGGCGGAAGTGAGGGAGCATCGAGCAATTAAAGCAGCGAGACTGGCTCTAAACAAGGCCATCAAAGAAAGCAAGAAAGCCTGCTTCGACAGATTGTGCCAGAGCGCCAATTCGAACCCATGAGGAGACGCCTATAGGGTGGTGATGGCCAAAACAAGAGGAGTACTGGCACATCCCGAGGGATGTCCAACGAAGCTGAAGACGATAATCGAAGCACTATTCCCGCATCACGGCCCAACCCATTGGCCGCCAGCATCGAGCGTAGGAGCAAATGACGAAGCAGTGGCGAGGGTGACAGTAAAGAAGCTAATGACGGTGGCAAAGTCTCTCGATCCGAGTAAAGTACCTGATCCGGACGGGATCCTGAACATGGTGTTGAAGGCAGCCGTATTGACTAATCCTGACATGTTTAGGTTAGCCATGCAGAGGTGTCTGGACGATCGGACACTCCCGGATATATGGAAACGACAGCGTTTGATCATATTACCAAAACCTAGACGGTAGAGAGGGGGGACGGTAGAGAGGGCCCTCCTTATCCGTGTGGTAAGACGCGCGGCTACAAAGCAAGACCATGCTGAGGGTGACTGGGTTCGATTCCCGGTACCGGTCTAGGCAATTTTCGGATTGGAAATTGTCTCGACTTCCCTGGGCATAAAAGTATCATCATGTTAGCCTCATGATATACGAATGCAAAAATGGTAACTTGGATTAGAAACCTCGCAGTTAATAACTGTGGAAGTGCTTAATGAACACTAAGCTGCGAGGCGGCTCTGTCCCAGTGTGGGGATGTAATGCCAATAAGAAGAAGAAGAAGACGGTAGAGAAGCTACTGGAGAAGTTGATCCTGAACATACTGTCGCCGTACGTGGAAGAGATACGAGGATTATCGAGTGAGCAATTCGGCTTTCGGAGAGGAAGGTCTACTCTGGGTGCCATTAAATTGGAGCCAGAGTCTGCCGGAGGAATTCCCGAAGGAACTTCCAGAGGAATTCCCGAAGGAACTTCCAGAGGAATTCCCGAAGAAACTTCCGGAGGAATTCTCGAAGGAATTTTCGGAGGAATTCCCGAAGGAACTTTCGGAGGAATTCCCGAACTTCCGGAGGAATTCCCGAAGGAACTTCCGGAGGAATTCCCGAAGGAACTTCCGGAGGAATTCCCGAAGGAACTTCCGTACTTCCGGAGGAATCCCCGAAGGAACTTCCGGAGGAATTCCCGAAGGAACTTCCGGAGAAATTCCCGAAGGAACTTCCGGAGGAATTCCCGAAGGAACTTCCGGAGGAATTCCCGAAGGAACTTCCGGAGGAATTTCCGAAGGAACTTCCGGAGGAATTCCCGAAGGAACTTCCGGAGGAATTCCCGAAGGAACTTCCGGAGGAATTCCCGAAGGAACTTCCGGAGGAATTCCCGAAGGAACTTCCGGAGGAATTCCCGAAGGAACTTCCGGAGGAATTCCCGAAGGAACTTCCGGAGGAATTCCCGAAGGAACTTCCGAAGGAATTCCTGGAGGAACTTCCGGAGGAATTTCTGGAGGTACTTCCGGAGGAATTTCTGGAGGAACTTCCAGAGGAATTCCTGGAAGAACTTCCGGAGGAATTCCAGTCTGATAAACAAAATGCGAGAGAGTACCTTGTAGGCTGTATTGAGGAGTGTTATACCTCCATAGTTAGCACAATCGGATCTGTGCCATTTCTTGTAGATAGGACATATTAAGCCAGCTCCAAGGCATTTCTCTTCCGTCCCAAATCACTTCAATCACTTTTTAGATTTTATCATTCAGCCAGTCATTCCCAACTACCAAAAGCAAGGCGGGATTCCGTCCTTCTAGCGGCCTCACCGTTTTTGCCTTTCTCGTACAACAAAGTTGTACCGAAAGTCTAGAGGGTTACTCCAAAAAAGAACTTTCGATAGAAGACCCGGAGAACCATAGTGTTATACCAAGTACTAAGATCGACGAACTGAGGTGATGTCTGTATGTATGTGTGTATGTGTATAAAATTTGTAGACACACTTTTTAGAACTTAGCATTATCCGGTTTACTCGCAACAAGTTGCATTCGACGGGGAATGCGGTCCCATTGTTTCTGTATTGAAAATTGTCCCGATCGAACAATGCATTTCGGTATTACTAAAAAATTAGGGGCCCTCTTGGGGCCCTCCTTAGCCTAGCGCTAAGATGCGCAGCTATAAAGTAAGACCATGCCGAGGGTGGCTGGGTTCGTTTCCCGGTGCCGGTCTAGGTATTTTCGGATTGGAAATTGTTTCAAATTCCCTGGGCATAAAAGTACCATCGTGTTATCCTCATGATATCCGATTGCAAAAATGGTAACTTGGCTTAGAAACCTCGTAGTTGATAACTGTGGAAGGTCTGAATGTACACTAAGCAGCGAGGCGGCAATGTCCCAGTGGGGGATGTAAAGCCAATAAGAAGAAGAAGAGATTATTCAAAAAATAATGTTTTTCCTCAAGGGTCGCCTTTGGAAAAAAAAATCAAAATCGAAAAAAAAATGTTTTCCAATTGTAGAGCAATGTATATTAATTTATGCAAAAACATAAAATATAATAGAAAAATGCGGTTTTGTGATTTTTCAATACATTATGCACGACAGTGGGGGTGGTTTTGGACATAACCCCATCCCCCCAGCAACAACATTTTTGAAAGAATTTTTTTTTCGAACTTTTTCAAATTAAAAAAAATGTTCAAACTAGACCCCAACCCTACCCCCACCCCCCCAGATAAATTTTCTGGCTACGCCACTGATGCACGAGAAAGGTATCACCGCCGCTAGGTGGATCAATCTGTTTTTTTAACTCTTGAGCAGCCTTTCTCACTTCGTCTAGCGTTGGTGGCTCCACTACTCGTCCATTATCCCCAATCACAATCCCTCCATGTCCGATTGTCCATTAAACAATAACTCAAAGTGCTCCTTCCACGGTCAATGATCTACAAACATGATTGACGACAATAAATAAATAATCATAGCAGCCACCTCTGCTCGGTCAGTCAACAGATTTCTGGAGCTACCATTGACCATAACTCGCTGACTGCTTTTCTTGCGCATTTTGATGATTGTTCTGTAGAACTTCCGTGCGTCATTTCTGACAAAGCTTTCGTACTTTTTGTCGTATACCCTTTTTTACGGCGGTGGAGTTTTTTCAACTGCCCTTAAGTTTTTTAAGCAAATTAGTAGCCCGATAGCCATTCCTCTGGTTGCGGCAAAATTGACTAGCCTCAGGTCGTTGTCATTGGTAGTTGCGTAATGACTGGTCGAAAGAACACTTCTCTTCCGACCTATATATTTTTGTCACTGATGATGAATTTCTAGAAGCTCATAGAACTTGTCTTTCACATAATCGAATTTGTCGTTAGTTTGTTCGTATGCAAATTTTGTACATTCTAGGGGAACTGCTCCTGGAATTCATCTAATGGCTCCGATATTCATCCAATCAAAAACAAAGCAATGGAAAGCAATTTCTTATTTTTGTGATTTTTTTCAGCAGTGATCACCCATGTTGACAAAAAAGCGACAAAACTGGTGCCGTATTTCGTTCAGTGACATAGAGATCGGAACAGATCCCCTATTAAAGATACAGACTATTCAACACACTTTCGCTTATTGAATTAAGCTTCCAAAAACGTTGTTTTCTACTTACCGAGTACAATAGTTCAAGTAATCCAAACTGGTCGATAATCATATAAAATCATGTTCTCTTGATTGAGCTACTTTCTCGTTACCTCATAAAAATAGGACGCCGCTGAGCCAGAATAAATTTGGTGCAGGAAACTATTTTCCTGTGGTAAATGAACATCGCTCACGAACGAAGACTTCAAAGCCCTGCACTATACCAACAACATTTTCCGCTACCACGCAGCCATCGTTCAGCGAGTGTCCCAAGACGGCTGCTTTCGGGTGCTTATGCCAGTGGGAACCGATAACGAACCCGTTTTGGGTCCTCCATCGTGGTAACTCTTACGAACATGGTATCGTATATTGTGTGGTGGCATTAGTTGCCCATATGCCGCTGGATGTCGCCGGCGACGTCGACGTCGAAAAGGAATTTTCGGCCATCTGACACAAAATTATGTGGCAAGTTCTTGGTCGTAGTAGCTAGTAAAGTTAGAGGAGGTGCAATTTGTTGAATTCTTCAAATCCCTACTTGATGATGAATCAAACTAATTTATTATATTATTGTCGATAAATTATATTTCGGCATAATTGTTATTACAATTTTCGGGTACGATGATACAACATTGTCTTCCATGAGGAACTGCATTGAAATAAAACTTGGTTTCAGAGTAAAAGAGAAATTAAACAGGTCTTGATGTAATATAGCTGACATTTATTAGCCAATTAGAAAAAATCTGTCAGTTAATGTTCATTTCGAGATAATTAAAAAAAATGATTGTCTAAATAATTGACCGAATATGTATAATATGACTCAACTTTAATGGTTTCATTAACATTTTAAAATTTAAAATGTAGGTATGTAGTCAGTTAAAATAATTTCGAACAAATAATAAGAAAAGCACAAGTTTGCTTTCGTTTAAGAAAGACGCATTAAACGTTTTTTTAATATGCTGCTGAAAAGCCATTTTCTCACCGACCCTTGTTTAGAATTCAAATTTATTATTCACCTCCAGCAATGTAGCAATCAAATTTCCAATTATGAGCAATTCGGAAAAATTGCCCTCCAAGTGGGGTGAGCTGCTCAAGTGCGCTACATTTCCTTGTCTCGTTGGGCCTACGCCGCTGATCGATGGCGCAGATAATTTATGGCAGTCCGGTGTATGTGTGAATGCCAGTGGCCATAAAGCGGGCCCATAAATTTCAGTCTCAAGCAAGCCGGTCGGTGCTGCGGCGGCCAAGAAAAGTTGCCGTAATGTGCCAAGGAATTTAGTTTCTGCCTTGGACTTTCTTTCCGGTCGGTCAATCGTCTACCGCACCCGTCGCTGCCGCTTCTGCGGCGTCCACCCGTTTAGGAAAGGATTCGTAGATTCAACGATGCATGGCAAATCCGCTACGACAGCTGAGTGGTTCTCCACTGACCGAATTAGGTGCCAGTGAGCAGGAGAAATGTTGCAGATGATTTCCTGGGTGAGATCCGTTTTGAGACTTCTTTTTCCATCCCAGGGACGAAGGGCTGCCACAGTCAGTGCTTGGCTGTAGACGACAGCGAGCGATGACAACAACGTCGTCGATGAAAGCGTGGAGGGAAAAAAAAACCTTGGCGCTGAGTGACAAATAATTCAATGAACCGGAAATCCAATCGATTGATCATCGTTTGGAGTTTGACGCTCTATCGCCGGGTGCAGATGGGAAGAGATAGAGAATCGGGCACAGGAGAACGGAAATTCCTCGAAGATACTTTGTCGCTCGTTTGGCTCACGATGATGGTGGTCCTCATCCGCAGTCACCAAGGGAAGTGAGCAACTCCAAGTTTTCGGTTTATGTGGAACCGATGAGGAGTGAACGAGCGAATTGAAATAATTGATTTTTACGGTCTGCATGGTACGATTTTCAAGCAGTTTAACTGATATTAGGACTCATGGGAAAGTGTTCCTCCTAACGAAGAAGAAAACAGAGGATGTACTCTGGGGTGAAATGAAAATGGGAATAGCTTCCAAATCAACTCAGAGAGCTTGAACCTCTTTTAGTGTACATTTAATACCAATGACTTGGCGACTTGGACCCAAGAGCAAACGACTCTTGTTTCTGAAATCAAGATTGCATCTCGAAGTACAATCATCAAAATGGTTTAGCATGGCATTGCACGTCTATGCCATTTCCTTCTAGGAGCTGTGCTAACTCGGCGCTAGCTAGCTAACTGAGTACAATTGCTCAAAGACTTACTGTGTCAGCGGTTGAGATGGAACGAAATAGTCGTATAATCAGCTTTCAATAATCTGTTTCAAAATTAAATTTACTATTCTTGAGACAGGGATTGAATCCAGAGAAATAAAAATTTTCCAATGTTAGGGCATAATCGGATTCCGTGTATCTTGTGTACTTGTGCTTTGTGCGGTCAAAAAGTAAATCAATTGGTGTGCTTTTGATCAGATTCCTGCTAGGTACCCAGGTAGTTAGCTCGTATGCGTCCGAATAAACGTTTGTTGGAAACATTGTGTAAAAAAACTGGCACGGTCGCATCATTTATCAAAGTGAATCCAAATCTAACGATGCCTACGTACTAACTAATAATCCTTCCTGTGGTTCTTGTGGAGACGCAGAGGTAAACACAGTCCGCAAATAATGAAAATCATCTACTAATATTCCTTCACTCTTCCTAACTGACTACAAGGACGTGGCCGGACCGCTATTGACCCTTTGAGCATGTGAGTCATTGGAATTTACACACTAGAATACTTGAACAATCCCAGTCAATCATTCAGTGGATTCTTCAGTTGATTTAACTGATTCTGGCCGATCAGAGAATAGCAATCATAGATATGTGTAGTCACTTATTCAGTCAAAGCTAAAGCTAACATTTTCAGACAAGAAGCTTCAGGCAAGATGGGCTTCGGCCAAATGGTTTGTTGAGTAATATGACATATTCGGCTAAACAACTTTTGGCCTTTGGCCTTCGGCCAAATGGCTTTCTGCCAAACGGTCCTTCTCCATTCAAAACTTTAATTTTAACGAGAAATTCTTTGAGTTTCAACGGGATATTTTTCGGATGCTCGTTTTTGGTTTTACGCTCAGCACTTTTCTAAATTTTAACGGAAAATTGTATGGTGCCGTGGGGATATCAATCGGGAAGCTGTACGGGAATTCTATTCAATCTTTGGAAGTTCTACGGACTTCTACAAATTTCCTGTTGACTTCTGCAATTCTGTGAAGTTCTACAAAATTCCTTCGGCGTGACAAATTTTGAGCGGCGGCGTGCCGTTGCAAAAATTCCAGCGGTGGCAGCGTCCGCAAAAACATCGGCGGCAGCGTGGCGTGGCGGCGCATACCTCTTCTCGCAGGTATTGCAGCTGACGATGGAAATTGCCCGCAGCTTTTCAATTAGTTCAATTTTGGTCATTCAACTCATTTTCAGATTCACGTTTTTTCCTGTATTCGGACACTTCTGATGGATGTCGCAGATATAATCAGAAAACACGAGACGCGTACTTTTTTTAACACTTTGCTTGTCTGAATACGAATGAATCAGAAAGTTGAACAGGACTCTATTTAAAATAGAAGAAGCATATTGTACACTGAAACGAAAATCGGAGCGGAGCAGCTCAATATCGGGCAAGAAACACAGAAAATACTCAAAAGGCAGGTTTATACATGCATGGAAAACGGAATGCTTCGCTCGAGATACATATCAATCAACTTATACTACGAGTTCTTCTCATGTCAATAGATCAGCAAATATTTCCTGTCGTGTGATCTTTCGCTTAAAGTTTTAAAGAGAAGAAACACGCTGGCCACTGCTTGTACTCCTTTGGTGAGATAAGATAAGCTTTCCAACTACACAAGTGGTTTCTTTATCTGGGACGCTCCGTGAGCCTATCATGGACGTAGCTCTTCTTATGAAGACCTGTGCGTCGATTGAAACTTTACCGGTTGCGGCGTGGCGGCGTAACGCCGTTGTTAATCGGCGACGACGTCGCGGCGGCGTTAGTCGGGTGAACTAATTTCAAGCGTCCAAAAATTCCCGAAATTTCTTCGGAAGTCCCTAAACAAATTCCTTTGGAAGTTCATCCACAAACTCGCTGGGAAGTTGTTCAAAAAAATTCCCCTCCAGATGTTCCTCGAGAAGTTTCTCCAGGAAGTTCCAGTAGAAATTTCTCCGGAAGTTCCTCCCGGTTTTTTTTCCAAAAGTTCCTTCAGAAATATTTCCATAAGTTCCTCCGGAATCTCCTCCAGGCATTAGTTGGGTGTAGTGAATACGATAGACCATCTGTGAATTTCTCTGTGAATCTCTTCTGTGAAGTGTAAGAAAGTTCACTGTTTCAAAGCTATCAATTTTGAAAAGCCTAGACAGGAAGCGCATACGTTGGTGCACAGATTGACGAATGCGACAAACGTCATTCAATCGTGAGAGGTGTTAATGAAGGAATGAAGGGAAGTAGAATGAAGGTATGAAAGAGATAAAATGTAAATCTGGGTAAGGATCTGATCCGGACAGACGGCAGCTGGAAAAAAGCAGAAATGTGCATGAGAGGGTCAGTCTATTGACGTTGTTCATTGGTGTTCGCGATTTGTATGACTCTTCGGCTGAGTCAAGTGCGTATACGACATTGGGATTTGGGAAGTTTCTCCAGGAATTCCTGGAAAAGTTCCTCCAAGAATTCTTTTCAGAGTTCCTGTTCAGTTCATTCCCAACAGACCTGAATGTCTAGCCGCAACCTCAGATAAAGAAGACCAATTTTGCATCAAAATTGTCCACACCGAGAGCCCACCCGTTCCAGCGTCACCGGCAGCTTTTCGTATACAAATACGGAGGCACGACAGCAAGCTGGCGTTCATTTTCCATTCGCCCATCGGAGCGACAACAGAAAGCAGCAGTAAGCAAACCTTCGAAGCATCTTTTTTTTTTTTTTTTTTATAGAGGGATGAAGGCAAATCTGCATACAGACACCTGAAATTATCACTCAGGGAGTGGGGTTGGCGCGGTTGGCAGAAGGCCAGACCGCCGGACCCACTAAACCCACCCAAGCAACAGAAGGTTACTTGAGTTACCCTCTCTTCTAATGCACAATTCCCCCCGGGACTACCTTTCAGTATTACTTCTGTGGGGAAAAGCAGTACTAAAAGTACTCCTCCCAAAACAACACCTTTCACGGTGCCTCTCTTCGATGTTTTGTCATACGTCTGAGCCCTTTGGCTCCCTTATTGGTGCAAGCACACAAAAGCGTGGGCCCTTAAGCCCTTTACTTTTTTTTCCTTGTGCCATTCAGCAACGCATCTACTTTCCTTTTATTTTTAGAGCCATTTAGCTCTCAACGTGCTCGCAAGCTACTCAGATAGTCCCCGGCGGCGGATCTACCCTACTCCGACGGGGAGTCCCCGGCGGCGGAAGCTCCCCGATACCGACGACCCGCATTCGTGGATGGCTGTTACATTACCAACACTACACATTCACCTGGTATGCATGTTCATAGATCCGCTCAAGTCCTACGCACATTCTCACTTCAACGGGTGACCGGACGAGTGCCGAGGTCAGGCCAAAGATTCCGGGTGGAGATAGCTTCCGGTTCAGTGGTGCCCCGACGACCCGAAGCAGGTGCATTCACGCGGCACGATCTACTCAACTGGTCCCCGGCGGTGGACCTAGCCTACTCCGATTAACCGATTTCCCATGAACTGCGCCTTTCAGCTTCTTGCTTAACCGATGAGCCATTCAGCTCTCATCTTGGTCGCGGACTACTCGGATAGTCCCCGGCGGTGGATCAATCCTACTCCGACAGGGAGTTCCCCGACGTCGGAAGCTCCCCCGTAACCGACGACCCGTCTCAACGGGTGACCGGGCGAGTGCCGAGGTCAATCCAAAGATTCCAGGTGGAGATAACTTCCAGTTCAATGGTGCCCCGACGACCCGAAGCCGGTACATTCGCACGCCACGGTCTACTCAGCTGATCCCCGGCGGTGGACCTAGCCTACTCCGATAACCGAGTTTCATTTGCCTTGAGCCATTCAGCTCTCACCTTATTCATTGAGCCATTTAGCTCCCGCCTCGGTCGCGATCGCGAACGACTCGGATAGTCCCCGACGGCGGATCTAACCTACTCCGACGAGAAGTTCCCCGAAAGCGGGAGCTCCTCCGAACCCGGCCGTTTCGCCACGTTCTGCGGCTACGCGCTCGCCGCAAGCTGAATACAGTTGCGACGCTGTCGTTCCCATCCATTATCGACATATATATTCACGACTTCCACGACTCATGGTCCGCTATCCGTAACGGCTGCCTGCTGCTGCTCTATGCGCCAACTTCGTTGCAGGATGTCGGCTATCCTGGACGTCGCTCTTGCAACCGCTCTCCACTGTTCTGGGTTCTGGCACATTTTTATGACGATGTTATCGGTGTTGGTGTCCGTTCCGCATGCCCCCAACATCGCACTCCTCTCCGTTTCGAACCGAGGACATGTGAACAGGATATGTTCAGCCGTTTCTGTCACGTCTGGGCATTGCGGACAGGTGGGAGAAGCCGCGTGACCAAATCTGTGTAGGTACCACTTGAAGCATCCATGGCCTGTTAAGAACTGGGTCAAGCCAAAGTTTAGCTCCCCATGAGGTCTGCTAATCCATGCCGACACACTTGGGACTAAGCGATGGGTCCACCTTCCCTTAGGCGAGTTGTCCCACTCTCTCTGCCATTTGGCTACCGTTGCTGCCTTTATATTCCTTCGAGCGTTATCGGTGCCCCTTAGGGCGTAGCACTCCTCGTCTTCCTCTACCACCAGTTTGATAGGCATCATGCCCGCGAGTACACATGCCGCTTCGCGAGATACGGTGCGATATGCGCTGATAACTCTCAGGCACATTAGCCTATGAGTACTCTCCAGCTTTCGCGCGTTGCAGTTTACGCTCAACGCTGACACCCAAGCTGGTCCTCCGTATCGTAGTATTGAAACCGCCACGCTTGCCAGCAGCTTGCGCTTGCTGGAGCACACCCTAGAGTTGTTCGCCATCATCCTCGATAGTGCCGCTATCGCCGTCGACGCGCGCTGGCAGGCGTAGTCGACATGACTTTAAAGCTCAACTTATCGTCGAGCATCACCCCCAATTGTTTCAGAGATCTCTTGGAGGTGATGTCGCAGCCGCCGACTCTAATTGTCGCCTCCTGAACCGATTTCCGATTGTTAACGACTATCATCTCCGTTTTATGATGCGCCAACTGTAGCTTCTTGCTGTGCAACCATTCCTCCACTAGGCTGATCGAATAGGCTGCAGTCAATTCGACCTCTTCGACGGATTCTCCGTACACGGTCATGGTTACGTCATCGGCGAATCCCACTAACTTGACTCCTGGCGGGAGCTTCAACCGCAGCACGCCATCGTACATCACGTTCCACAGCAATGGACCCAAAATTGATCCCTGTGGGACACCTGCCGTGATGGGGCGGTAGCCAAGCCTTCGTCTGTCTCGTAGATCAATAATCGATTCTGAAAGTAGCTTCCCAGAATCTTATACAGCCCTACCGGTACTCCCAGCCGAAGCAACGAGTTCGCGATCTCCATCCAGCACGCACTGTTGAATGCATTCCGCACGTCGAGAGTTATTACTGCGCAGTAACGTATACCGCGCCGCTTGCATTCGATGGCGACCTTTGCAGTGTCAACCACCGATTTAATGGCACCCAGAGTAGACCTTCCTCTCCGAAAGCCGAATTGCTCGCTCGATAATCCTCCTACCTCCTCGACGTACGGCGACAGTCTGTTCAGGATCAACTTCTCCAGTAGCTTCCCTACCGTGTCTATAAGACAGATTGGTCTGTACGCTGAGGGGTCTCCTGGTGGCTTGCCAGGTTTCGGTAACAGGACCAAACGCTGTCTCTTCCATATATCCGGGAATGTCCTCTCGTCCAGACACTTCTGCATGGCCAACCTAAACATGTTCGGGTTAGTCGTTATGGCTGCCTTCAATGCCATATTCGGGATCCCGTCCGGACCAGGTGCTTTACTCGGGTCGAGGGACTTTGCCACCGTCAATATCTTCGAAGCATCTAGAACAGCGCAGTGAGCCGAGCGCGAGCGAGATAGCTTGATCGCAAGCAGGCTGCTGATCGAGTGCTGGCGTGACAGCGACGGCGCGCAGTGGTCTTCCGAGCCATCGTGCGGGTGACAGCAGCAACAGAAGAAGAAGAAAAAGCTGCTTTCTGGTAGCACAGTGTATAATTAAGATAGAGGAATGAATACAGTTGTTTGCAGTGTTTTTTCCCGTGTTTGCTTCCACCCACTTATCAAAATCATCAAAATAATCAGCCTTTATCAAAGCTAAGAGTTAATCGTTTTCGGTTGCTGCTAGCCAGAGCGCTAGTCCAGCTCAACCACCCCCGTGGCTTCATGAGGCGAAGCCATCCCGGAAAGGAACGCAAGGGTCCTGCTCCCACCCGCTCGGTTCCCGAGCATCCACCGAGGAACACCAGTGCCGTACAGTCCGCTGCCATCCTCAACAGTTCCTACGAAAGTTCTATTGAAGTTCCTTCAGGATTCCCTCAGGATTTTTTTCGAGAGCTGCTCCAGGAACTCCAAGGAAAGATCTTCCAAATTTTTTTGCTGGAATTCCTACACAAGTTGGCACGGCAAATGCTGGGTAAAGCGTACCATTGGTACTTGGCGTACCTGAAGGAATAAAATAGACCCCATCTCGCGGTCCTTAGCCTCTTACCCAGCAACTCCTATCCCTACCTCCCCGCGGTGCTGGCCGGGATACGAGCAACCTTAGGGAAGATCGGGTAACCAACCCCGGTGGGAACTATGGTCGTATGCTGACAGGGAAGGGGGGGTTTGCTCCTCTCCGGAGGTGCAAATCTTATTGAGCGTCTGTTCTCCATGTCAGGATCGGCTCACAACAGCGTCTGTTCTCCATGTTAGGGGCGGCTGATCATCGCCCGAGTGCTAGCGAGGGACTCTAAGTGAAACTGTGCACCATGGTCCACCGGAAATAAGGAGGAATGGTCCTCCGGGGGTTTGGTGTCAGGCCCTGCAAGCCAGCCTTTAAAAATCATAAGCAACGAACAATCAACAAGAGAGTACGGACCGGAACCATCGGCGAAGACCACTGCGACGAAAAAGGACTAGCGATTGGAAACTCGGTTCGTGGAACTGCAAATCTCTCAACTTCATCGGGAGCACACGCATACTCGCCGATGTGCTCAAGGACCGTGGATTCGGCATCGTAGCGCTGCAGGAGGTTTGTTGGAAGGGATCAATGGTGCGAACGTTTAGAGGTAATCATACTATCTACCAGAGCTGCGGCAACACACACGAGCTGGGAACAGCTTTCATAGTGATGGGCGATATGCAAAGGCGCGTGATCGGGTGGTGGCCGATCAATGAAAGAATGTGCAGGTTGAGGATCAAAGGCCGGTTCTTCAACTTCAGCATAATCAACGTCCATAGCCCACACTCCGGAAGCACTGATGATGATAAGGACGCATTCTACGCGCAGCTGGAACGTGAGTACGACAGCTGCCCAAGCCACGACGTCAAAATCATCATAGGAGATTTGAACGCTCAGGTTGGCCAAGAGGAGGAGTTTAGACCGACTATTGGAAAGTTCAGCGCTCACCGGCTGAGGAACGAAAACGGCCTACGACTAATTGATTTCGCCGCCTCCAAGAATATGGCCATTCGCAGCACCTACTTCCAACACAGCCTCCCGTATCGGTACACCTGGAGATCACCACTGCAGACAGAATCACAAATCGACCACGTTCTGATTGATGGACGGCACTTCTCCGACATTATCGACGTCAGGACATATCGTGGCGCTAACATCGACTCTGACCACTATCTGGTGATGGTTAAACTGCGCCCAAAACTATCCGTCATCAACAATGTTCGGTACCGACGACCGTCGCGGTACGACCTAGAGCGACTGAAGCAACCTGATGTCGCCACTGCATACGCGCAGCATCTCGAGGCAGCGTTGCTGGAAGAGGGTGAGCTCGATGGGGCCCCTCTTGAGGACTGCTGGAATACAGTCAAAGCAGCCATTAATGACGCAGCGGAGAACAACGTCGGGTATATGGGTCGAGGTCGACGGAACGATTGGTTCGACGAAGAGTGCAGACAGATTCTGGAGGAGAAGGACGCAGCGCGGGCGGTCGCGCTGCAGCAAGGTACCCGGCAGAACGTGGAACGTTATAGACGGAAGCGGAGACAGCAGACCCGCCTTTTTCAGGAGAAGAAACGCCGCCTGGAAGAAGCGGAGTGCGAGGAGATGGAACAGCTGTGCCGTTCTCAAGATACACGCAATTTCTATCAGAAGCTCAACGCATCCCGCAAAGGTTATGTGCCGCGAGCCGAAATGTGCCGGGATAAGGATGGGAGCATCTTGACGGACGAACGTGTGGTGATCGAAAGGTGGAAGCAGCACTACGAGGAACATCTGAATGGCGCTGAGAGTACAGGCAGTGAAAGTCAAGGCAGCGGAGGAGATGACTACGTCAGTTCAGCGGACGATGGAAGCCAACCAGCCCCACCTTGAGGGAAGTTAAGGATGCCATTCAACAGCTAAAGACCAACAAAGCCACTGGTAAGGATGGTATCGGAGCTGAGCTCATCAAGATGGGCCCGGAAAAGCTGGCCACTTGCCTGCACAAACTGATAGTCAGAATCTGGGAAACCGAACTGCTACCGGAGGAGTGGAAGGAAGGGGTTATATGTCCCATCTACAAGAAAGGCGACAAACTGGAGTGTGAGAACTTTCGAGTGATCACCATCCTTAATGCCGCCTACAAAGTGATATCCCAGATCATCTTCCGTCGTCTGTCACCATTAGTGAACGAGTTTGTGGGAAGTTATCAAGCCGGCTTCGTTGACGGCCGCTCGACAACGGACCAGATCTTTACTGTACGGCAAATCCTTCAAAAATGCCGTGAATACCAGGTCCCAATGCACCATCTGTTCGTTGATTTCAAGGCGGCATACGACAGTATAGACCGCGTAGAGCTATGGAAAATTATGGACGAGAACAGCTTCCCTGGGAAGCTTACCAGACTGATCAAAGCAACGGTGGATGGTGTGCAAAACTGTGTGAAGATTTCGGGCGAACACTCCAGTTCGTTCGAATCGCGCCGGGGACTAAGACAAGGTGATGGACTTTCGTGCCTGTTGTTCAACATTGCGCTAGAAGGTGTCATGCGGAGAGCCGGGTGTAACAGCCGGGGTACGATTTTCAACAGATCCAGTCAATTTATTTGCTTCGCGGATGACATGGACATTGTCGGCCGAACATTTGCAAAGGTGGCAGAACTGTACACCCGCCTGAAACGTGAAGCAACAAAAGTTGGACTGGTGGTGAATGCGTCAAAGACAAAGTACATGCTTGTGGGCGGAACCGAGCGCGACAGGGCCCGCCTGGGAAGCAGTGTTACGATAGACGGGGATACCTTCGAGGTGGTCGAGGAATTCGTCTACCTCGGATCCTTGCTAACGGCTGACAACAACGTTAGTCGTGAAATACGAAGGCGCATTATCTGTGGAAGTCGGGCCTACTACGGGCTCCAGAAGAAACTGCGGTCGAAAAAGATTCGCCACCGCACCAAATGTGTCATGTACAAGACGTTAATAAGACCGGTTGTCCTCTACGGACATGAAACATGGACAATGCTCGAGGAGGACTTGCAAGCACTCGGGTATTCGAGAGACGGGTGCTTAGGACCATCTTTGGCGGTGTGCAAGAAGACGGTGTGTGGCGGCGAAGAATGAACCATGAGCTCGCCCAACTCTACGGCGAACCCAGTATCCAGAAGGTAGCTAAAGCCGGAAGGGTACGACGGGCAGGACATGTTGCAAGAATGCCGGACAGCAACCCTGCAAAGATGGTGTTCGCTTCCGATCCGGCAGGTACGAGACGGCGTGGAGCGCAGCGAGCGAGATGGGCAGACCAGGTGCAGAACGACTTGGCGAGCGTGGGGCGTATCCGAGGATGGAGAGATGCGGCCTCGAACCGTGCATTGTGGCGTCAAATTGTTGATTCAGTGTTATCTGTTTAGATGTTAACTAAATAAATGAAATGAAAATCCTACAAAAGTTCCATAAAAATTTCTTCCTCAGGAAGTTTCATCAATAACTTCTTTGATTTTTCTTCAGGAACTCCTTTCGAAACTTCTCAGGGAGTTCGTCTGGAAGGCTCTCAGTTAATTCTTCCGAAAATTCCTGCAGGAATTCTTTCAAAAGTTCCTGAAGCATTCCCTCGAAATTCCCTTTGAAAATTTCTCAGGAGTCCAAAAATTTCATAGACTCTATTACGAAATTTCCCCGTGGTTTCTCCAGAAGCCTACCTGGATTTTATTAGGATTTTTATGAATGGTCCCCTAGAATGCCCACCAGGTTTGCCTCAAGGAATTTCTTTTGAAAATCTTCCTGAAGTTTCTTCCGGAAATTTCTCCAAGAACTCTTTATAAATTACTCCGTGAACTCTTTAGAAACTTAACTACTTTTGAATCTTACAAAATTTCTAAACCAAACCCAAAAATTTGCCAAAAATATTTCCAGGAGTTTTTCTAGGAATACTTATGGAAAATGAATTAATGAATGTCTCTAGAAAAATCAGATAATTCCTCCAAGAAGCCTTCTGGAAAATCGTTTTGAAATTCTTTGGTAATTCCTTTCGAATTCCCGTGAACATCCCTAAGCAAATTCCTTTGGAATGCACACGAAAATCTTTCTGCAAATTATATATTTGATTTTTTTATTTTTTTAGAAATTCCCCCAGAAACTTTTACAGAAATTCCATCTGCAAGTCATGCTATTTTCATTCCTGGTCAGCCCCTATAAATACTTTCACAAATTTTCCTGCTTTCTCTTAGAGTTCCCTCAGGAGTTTCCGCGGAAATACTTCAACAGTACTTTTATAAATCTCTCTATAGATTTCCCAAAAAAATTTCGATGTGCTTTCAGAAGATATTCTCGAAAGAATTACTAAAACAAATTCTGAAGAAAATCAAAGAATAATTCAAGAAGTTTCCAAATAAATTAATTGAATTTTAAAACTTTAAAGTGATAACTCAAAAATCAAAAATCACCCGTTCATAAGAATCGCTGGTGCTTTTCAATAGGACCAATCTGTCGAAAAAATGTTATGTCGGTCAAAAGTAATCTTGATATAAGTGCAGCGTTATTCGGGAGCTGTTCAAGTGTCACTTTTAAGTTTAATTTGAGTTTAATTCGAGAAATAAGACGCAAAAACAAATATGTTTGTATTTGCCCTAGCATACTTGTACATCAAAATCAACTCAATGCTAGTTACTGTTGTGGGTAGGTTGCCATATAACAGCGATTCTCGACCTGGGGTACATGTACCCCTGGGGGTACCTTCGCTGGCCTCAGGGGGTACCTCGGAAAAAATGGGCAATGTCGGATGTGATAAAATTCCTTGATTGATAAAGTTTTGATAATTGTAAATTTTTTAATTCAAAACCTTTGCATTGTACATAAAATGCACGCAAATCCAATCAGCGAATTAAATCCTAGTTAATCTTGCCTACCCCAACCAGCACAGTACATGACCAAACGAAGAAGGAACAAATTTTGAAAATCTTATCGAATCAAAAATAAAGAATATGAATAAGAATATTGATATGTTAAGAATATGCTTCTGAACCAAAATCCATCCCCATTTGAGAGGCTTAAAGAACTTTTTTTCATAAAAGCTAAGAAGCTCCGTT
The DNA here is from genome assembly GCF_024139115.2 of Armigeres subalbatus. NCBI lineage: Eukaryota > Metazoa > Arthropoda > Insecta > Diptera > Culicidae > Armigeres > Armigeres subalbatus. The sequence continues at coordinate 130,292,684 of NC_085139.1, read as the reverse complement.
GCAAGAAGCTTTATAGCCCTTCTCCAAGCGGCCCAAGCCTTTCTTTCAGCCTCATTTTAAGAGCCTCGATAAACTCCTTTCAAAAGACTCGGAAGTGTTTCAGAAGCCTTATTTCAAGAGGCTCGGAAGCCTCCTTTCAAGAGGCTCGGAAGCCTCCTTTCAAGAGGCTCGGAAGCCTCCTTTCAAGAGGCTCGGAAGCCTCCTTTCAAGAGGCTCGGAAGCCTCCTTTCAAGAGGCTCGGAAGCCTCCTTTCAAGAGGCTCGGAAGCCTCCTTTCAAGAGGCTCAGGCCTCCTTTCAAGAGGCTCGGAAGCCTCCTTTCAAGAGGCTCAGAAGCCTCCTTTCAAGAGGCTCAGAAGCCTCCTTTCAAGAGGCTCAGGCCTTCAGAGCCTCCTTTCAAGAGGCTCAGAAGCCTCCTTTCAAGAGGCCTCAGGCCTCCTTTCAAGAGGCTCAGAAGCCTCCTTCAAGAGGCTCAGAAGCCTCCTTTCAAGAGGCTCAGAAGCCTCCTTTCAAGAGGCTCGGAAGCCTCCTTCAAGAGGCTCAGGAAGCCTCCTTTCAAGAGGCTCAGGCCTCCTTTCAAGAGGCTCAGAAGCCTCCTTTCAAGAGGCTCAGAGCCTCCTTTCAAGAGGCTCAGAAGCCTCCTTCAAGAGGCTCAGGCCTCCTTTCAAGAGGCTCAGAAGCCTCCTTTCAAGAGGCTCAGAAGCCTCCTTTCAAGAGGCCTCAGAGCCTCCTTTCAAGAGGCTCAGAAGCCTCCTTCAAGAGGCTCAGAAGCCTCCTTTCAAGAGGCTCAGGCCTCCTTCAAGAGGCCTGGAAGCCTCCTTCAAGAGGCTCAAGCCTCCTTTCAAGAGGGCTCAGAGCCTCCTTTCAAGAGGCTCAGAAGCCTCCTTTCAAGAGGCTCAGAGCCTCCTTTCAAGAGGCTCAGAAGCCTCCTTTCAAGAGGCTCAGGAAGCCTCCTTTCAAGAGGCTCAGAGCCTCCTTTCAAGAGGCTCAGCCTCCTTCAAGAGGCTCAGCCTCCTTCAAGAGGCCCAGCCTCCTTTCAAGAGGCTCAGAAGCCTCCTTTCAAGAGGCTCAGAAGCCTCCTTTCAAGAGGCTCAGAGCCTCCTTTCAAGAGGCTCGGAAGCCTCCTTTCAAGAGGCCCAGCCTCCTTTCAAGAGGCTCAGAGCCTCCTCAGAGGCCCAGCCTCCTTCAAGAGGCTCAAGCCTCCCTTTCAAGAGGCTCAGCCTCCTTCAAGAGGCTCAGAAGCCTCCTTCAAGAGGCCTCAGCCTCCTTCAAGAGGCTCAGAGCCTCCTTTCAAGAGGCTCAGAAGCCTCCTTTCAAGAGGCTCAGAAGCCTCCTTTCAAGAGGCTCGGAAGCCTCCTTTCAAGAGGCTCAGAAGCCTCCTTTCAAGAGGCTCAGAAGCCTCCTTTCAAGAGGCTCAGAAGCCTCCTTTCAAGAGGCTCAGAAGCCTCCTTTCAAGAGGCTCAGGAAGCCTCCTTTCAAGAGGCTCAGAAGCCTCCTTTCAAGAGGCTCAGAAGCCTCCTTTCAAGAGGCTCAGAAGCCTCCTTTCAAGAGGCTCAGAAGCCTCCTTCAAGAGGCTCAGAGCCTCCTTTCAAGAGGCTCAGAAGCCTCCTTTCAAGAGGCTCAGAAGCCTCCTTTCAAGAGGCCTCAGAAGCCTCCTTTCAAGAGGCCTCAAGCCTCCTTTCAAGAGGCTCAAGCCTCCTTTCAAGAGGCTCAGGAAGCCTCCTTTCAAGAGGCTCAGGAAGCCTCCTTTCAAGAGGCTCAGAAGCCTCCTTTCAAGAGGCTCAGAGCCTCCTTTCAAGAGGCTCAGAAGCCTCCTTTCAAGAGGCTCAGAAGCCTCCTTTCAAGAGGCTCAGAAGCCTCCTTTCAAGAGGCTCAAGCCTCCTTTCAAGAGGCTCAAGCCTCCTTTCAAGAGGCTCAGAAGCCTCCTTTCAAGAGGCTCAGAAGCCTCCTTTCAAGAGGCTCAGAAGCCTCCTTTCAAGAGGCCTCGGAAGCCTCCTTTCAAGAGGCTCGGAAGCCTCCTTTCAAGAGGCTCGGAAGCCTCCTTTCAAGAGGCTCGGAAGCCTCCTTTCAAAAGGCTCGGAAGCCTCCTTTCAAAAGGCTCGGAAGTCTCCTTTCAAGAGGTTCAGAAGTCTTCTTTTAAGAGGCTCGGAAGCCTCCTTTCAAGATATTCGAGAGCCTCCTTTCAAGAGGCTCGGAAGCCTCCTTTCAAGAGGCTCGAAAGCCTCCTTTCAAGAGGCTCGGAAGCCTCCTTTCAAGTGGCTCGGATCTTAAAAGTCCTGTAGGAAGCTTGATGTATAAACATAATTTGTATTGTAAAATTTCACGAAAAACCACAAATTGTAAACAAATGTTTGGATAGAACTATGTGAATAATGGAAAGCCACATATCCCGTTAGTTTTCAGGATCGTTCTTCATAAATATTATTAGATTTGCTAAATTTCATTCGGGTGATAAAAATAGGGGGTACCTCAATGAACGCAAAAGTTTGAAGGGGTACCTCCCAAGAAAAAGGTTGAGAATCGCTGCCATATAATAATTTCTGCATACTTGAAAGTAAACAAATCTCGCGCTTAGTTTCATAGGGGCGTAACTGTATTGATCAATTTCTCTCAATCGATTTTATATTTTGTTAATAACTCACTTGATTCAAAAGCTACAACCGTGATTATTGATTCTGGTGCAAGATACAATCATCCTTTATCACACCAAACCATTAAATCATCGACAAACTCGCACAATTCGGTACAATAATAAAAAGAAAACATCGACGAAGAGAAATCGAGCTGTATAGTTACCCCCCAGCGCGAGAAATGCAATATGAACTTGACTGAAACTATCTATTTTCGATAGAATGAACTTACTAGTAAAGGGTCAATTTACCGGATTTTTGGTGTTATTGCGAGATTTGGTTTGGCATGCAGTCATTAAATTAGAGGGAAAAAGAGATTTTTTTTTTCCGACGTTTCGGAGCAATGTATTTTGCCTTCTTGTAGGGATCATAGATTACTGTTTTTTGTCATTTGTCTAAAGTTTAAATCTAACTTTAATTTGTTCTAATTTTGTCCGTCGCAACACATTTATAAATGTAATATTACTTCGGAAAGTCGTTACCTTGCTCGTGATGGACTCTTCAATGGACTAGCACCTCTCTAAGGTGTCGTCCACAAAATGGTCACGTCACGATGCCTTTGACTGCTTGCTTTTCAACCGACCAGGATATTCCATATGATATGAATGATCAAGGCGACGTTGGATTGGGTGACGTGCGAAGTACGAGTTTCATGGACGCTGTCAAGCCCCTTTGAAATGCGCAGAAGGTTAGGCCAAAGTGATGGTCTCTTATGCCTGCTGTTCAACATCGTTTTGGAGGGAGTAATACCACAGACAAACAGTCATAACACTCTTCAAATTTCCATCGTTAACTGATTTACTGGTCAATCCAAATAATCATTAGTTGCCCAATCAGTCATTCGTGGCGCGCGCATCGGATTTGCTCGAGATTGACGTTAGCTCACTATCGCCATCTGGTTCGTGATTTGCCCAACTAACACTGAAATCGACAGATGTCGTTAGTGTTTGAACGACGATGAATTTGATGAGTAAATGTTCAATGTATTATGTCTGTTTGTCTTTGGTAATACGAAAAGCAGTGGCTCAATGTTCATAAAGTCATTACGGTACGTATCTTTGAGCAGGTGGAGGAGGCTTACATCAGACTGCAAGGCTAGGCAGGTCGGAATATTCACCACCCACCACGACTTTGAGCATCGAGGTGGTTGATCAGTTTGTGTAATTCGGCTTTTACCGCCGAAAACGACATCAGCAAAGAAATTTGTAGACGCATTGTGGCAGGAAATCGAACTTACCTTACACTCAAATAGACTGTCGTGCCTAATTGGCCATGTATCATTCGATGTCCTGTGTCCCATAATTCAAAATGATGAATGAAAAGAAGCAAAAAAAGAAAATATGCGTACAACAAATTAATCAACAAATCAATAGCCTTTCCATAATACCGTAAACTATCTATCATTGCTTCTCAACTAACCATAAATCTACAGTCGTCATCCATACATGAGGTACAATTGCACTGCTCAACATCTCGGTAACTATTCAAATTGAATCTTTTACCATAATTCCATATTTCATGCATAGTTGGAAACAGCAGCAGAGCGAAGAGTCATCCAACGAGGTACATTCAATCGAATCTCAGTAGAAAAAATCTGAATATAAATTCCTTTGAACACAAGATATAAGATAAATGCATTGCCGGCTTGTAGCAACCACCAAGATACAAAGCTTCCGAGCTTACAATGCATGTACGGTACAAGGTCGTTCGATCTCGCTACAATAAATGCGACAGAAAAATGTCCTAAGGTACGCTCCTGCTCCACTTGCATGGCTCCTCTCCGTCTCATAGGTACGTATCCAGTAGTCGGAAGAAAAATCACAAAAACGAAACCGAAGCCCTCTCGTGTTTCGCATTGTTGAAACATCTTCGGGATCGAGACCCTTTCGCCATACATAACCTCGATAATAGGATACCGAACTCGTTGAAGCGCCTAGGCCAGGCAGGATTCCTCTGCTCGAGTTATGTCCTCACTCTCTCCGTAGGATGGTACCCTGCTCCTGTTGCTGTTGTTGCCCGTGGAAACATTTAAATCGAATTCGTCTTCCGATGTACAAGATACCTACGTGCCCTTACTTTGGAACCTCTTCTTTTCTGTTTGTGCCCTGTTCATGCAGGGGTGCTCAACCGTTACCCAGCGTGGATGAGGAAGGAAATCGCCTATCGACCGCGTTCGTGTCAAGTGGGAAAGATTTTTCGTTTTTAGCGCTCCGAACTGCGTTCTAAAATCTGAAAATTAAAAGACGATTTCCTCGGTCGCTACCTTGTTCGAAAAGAAATTGAAATACTAAATTGCATGCTGGTTGCGAATTGCTGGTTACCAGGAAAAAAGTGCATTCAAAGGAAACAAGAACCGAGAGGTAACGAGTATGTGAAAGAAAATCCCATCTCAGGGCAACTCGCAGTGACCGGAACCTGGGTTGAAGCCAGGCTGCAAGTCGAGAGTGCAGCACGTTGTTCATCGGAATAGCAAATGGATTCTGTTGATTTGCTTATATGAAAAGTATAATCGAAGTTCAACATGTTGTTCACCAGAATTAGAATATTGACTGGCAGTGCAATTCTGATGATTTCTTCTTCTTAAATGGCTCTAGATTCCAACTGGAACTTGGCTTATTTTTTCAACTTGGTGTTCTATAATAAAACTTCTATTAGCATTTCCTTCGTTATTAATTGAAAGCTTTTCTACGCCCGCCATTACATTAGAATGTATCTTGTATGGCAAGTACTACAATGGATGCACTATGTCCAGTGTGTCGAGAAAGTTTCCAACCCAAAAACATCCTAGACCGAACCGAGAATCGAACTCGCATCTCCGGTTTGGCAGTCCTACGCCTTCGTTCGCAAGGCTAATGGAGACCCCAGGAGATTTGTTAATAGCAAAAGTTATCAGATCGAGAGTATAGTTATTGCTGACAAATAAAATCGATTCCCTGGGTTTACATCACAGTTAGTAGAGGTCTCCCTTCAACTTTCGTTTGAAAGACGTAGAATTAGGATCGGGCCTCTAAGGGCCTGTAAATCTTCTTCCATCCAATCGAAGAATAATTTATCCTCATCGCGAAACGAAGGGCTGTTGTCCACAATTCTGATCATTTTTTACTAATCTTCTCTATGCACGCCTTAGATGGTATCCGTTATCCAACACCTTTTTCAAGTGCGATTTGGTCTTACACGACGGAGTCGATCAGCTTTCTTCGGAAGCTCTTCACTGCGCAACATCTAGACCAAAGAATATGGGAGCTGAAAAATTGCACAGCCACCGACTGTTCCCCCGGGTTTGGGACGAGCAGCAGGAATATTCACATAAATCTCCTACATTGTTGCTTGCCTTCTCGTTTGTCATGAACAAGGGATGCCCACTCTGCCAATAGTTTTAAATGTATCGATTTATCTGTATGTGGTAGGATGAGAATCTATATCTTCCAATGTAAAAGATAGGATGAAGTTATCTATAGAAAAAAATATCTGGAATGTTCCACTTAGCAACCCTAGTTCCTGGTAAGCATTCATAACATAGTAGCATGGGAAGGATGATGGCACAGTAGGTGGAAGCGGCAAATTTGCTCCATTTTCTTTAATTGAGATACATCCTACGGATCTGGTCGACCCAGTTGATTGCTGCCTCAGCCCTAATCAGACTATAAGAGAAGAGTTAGCTGTAATTCCTCAAGAATTACCCAGCTTCTCCGAAGAACCTACAGACGAATATATTTAGAAAGCTCCTTAATTCCTCCGTTGTGTGCCGCAAATCACCTGGATGTTCCTTTTCTTTCTCGGATACCTACATCCAAAAGGAACAGTCCAAAATAAAAATAAAACCTCCATTCGGTTTTACGACTATCCCATTCTCTTCCTACATCCCTCTATCACTCAACCGACGTTGAACACAAGCAATATGAGAAAATTACTACTCCCACCCGGGCCAGTTAGTCACCAGCTCATTGCTTTACAGCTACAGCTAAGGACGGGGGGACCATCAGCACCATTATCAACGCAAAGAACACCATCCACAGCAAACGAATATCCTCAACGCTGGAAGTCATGCTATCATCCACATCAACGTAAAGAAGATTCACTTTGACACCTCGTAATCTTCATCCTTAAGTATTCACATACATAGTACGAATCTGCAGTACACGAGAGAAGCTTGTCGGGCTAAATTGTACAACAATTCTGATGGGCACCCGAGAAGTAATTTTCCTTCTATTCATTCAACTGCATGTCCAACCGAGATCAACATAATGCATTATTTTTATGAGTTGGCGTGGATGAAAGTAGTTGAGAGCTGTTGAAAGTGGCTGTGCCTTCTTGACGTTTGAGCTTTACTGGCTAATACGTTCCGAAAGGATGAACTGATAGACGGAATAATTGAATGTCAGTTGCTTGATGTAAGAATATATCTGTGTGTTGTGTTTGAAGCCCATCGGAGTGCAGTATTTCAAAGAAATCGAAACATGTACTCAATTCTTTCTCTAGATTTTTTTACGTTGAGATCAGCATTGTCATAAACAGGTATTAAAAATGTAATGTTAATAGACGTGTAATCGACACAACTGTTAGAGGAGAATGCTAATTCACTTACAGCATCAGCAACATTTAAGAAATAGAAAAACACTAATCTTATTGACTGAAACCGGAATTAAGAATAATGGGCATTAACTTATGTCAGGAAAGTTATAATACCGAGATATTTGGATTATCTGTATGTACACCCGTCCTTGATTGAGATTGGAAAGTAGAAATTTTAATTCAAATATTCAACACTGTAAAAATCCACACGTTTTCATCGGTGAAAATCTATAAGCTAATAATTAATGATCTTTGTAAGATCACATACAATAGTTCTCTACGCGAATTACCAATAAAATTTATAATTGAATGAAATTTATGCGTGGTCCCGCTAAAATAATCATTGATTTTATGCGTGGATTCACATCGTATATATTTGAGTTGTCAAATTGCATAAAAAATGTTGCCGCACATTGGGGAAAATGCTCCCATATTAATAACGGCCCATATATTTATCACAACAGTCCCATAAGAATATTGAAAATGGGTCGTACCTGGTTCAGACCTCGTATGAATACCATTTATAGATTTGGAAATGGAGATCAACTTTTTTTTCAAATTGAATATCTTTCGGATGTTTTATCTGCCCAATCACTAATTTCGTAATAATTTGTCCATTTCGAAACATGTGTGCATATGCGCAGCCAAGATACAGTCATTCTCAAAATTAAGCGTACAGCATGGATTAGATGAATATATTCGAAAATTCCAAAGGAAATTTAATTGCTGGTTCGATTGTTTTTAATGCATTTTGTTACCGGCCAAAACGGTCACATTAAACCTCTACATGTTATTCCAACTTTATATTACTATTGAATTATGGTAGCTCAACTTACCGCCTAAGAAATTATGAATATAATGGAAAATCACACATAAAAGAATTATTGAACTTCCAATACAAACCCAATACCTAAGACCGAAATAAGAATAAACCCTCCTCTATCCTTTGAGCACCTCTACAATCCGTGAACGCACACTCGTCGTTATTCCGTCACGATGACAACTGACGTTTTGCGTCTGTTCGTCGGCACGCGGTGGTTGCCGAGGAAAAAAGGAATAGGAATAAAACGTTTTGCCGCCAGACATTGGGGCTCAGTAGGTGAAAGATACTTGGGACAAAAAGTTAAAGTCCGTAAAATAATTTTAATTTTCGTATCCTTCACAGTGTAAAATTTCTGTCTCAGAAACCCAAAAGGGTGACTTTGGTCGCGTGTGCAGTGTAGTGCCGTGTGGAAGGCGACAATTTGTTGTCTCCGGAATAGGGGAGTGATTTTGACTGTCCGCCGCGACGCACGAGTCACCATTTTGTAATTACGGCCGTGGCGCCGTGCGAAGGTTCTCGTGGAAAAAGCGTCCACTATCGCTGGCGTGCCTTGTCCAGGCCCAGCCGAAGCAAAAGCATCCACCATCGTTGGAGTGCCTCCCAAGCCCAGTCGAAGCGAAAACCTACACCATCGCTGGCGTGCCTCGCCCAGGCCCAGCCGAAGTCGGAAACCTCCCTCATCGCTGGCGTGCCTCGCCCAGGCCCAGCTGAAGCCCAAAGCATCCACCACCGTTGGCAGGCCTCACCCAGGCACATCCCAAGGCACTATCCGCCGAGCAGCATCGCGAACATGGAACTTCGCCCTAGACACGATCAAAGACGAGCCAGAGTCGCACCGGCGGTCTCCAACCATCAGCGCATCCAAAGGAGAAATGCGGTATGTTAATGGTGCTTCCTTTATCCCCCCCTCCTCTATTACTTGAATGGCTATAACAATGCCGAAAATACTATGAATATATAATGTTAATCTAAACTACACTATTGGTTAACCTTCATTTCGAGAATAATCCGTATTAAAATCTTGTTTTTCGGTGTTCCGCTTTGAAAGTATTATAAGGGAAGTCCGCCCGCCAATACCCCTCCAATTTCTCCTAAGAGCAATTAGAAAAACGACCCTGAGGTCACGACAAGGGCAGATGAAAGTCCCCAGCTAAGTATCTCTAACAATTGGCGCTCAACGCAAAAGAAAATTAAAAGAAAAGGTTTCCACTTTAACCCTAAAGTGGAACCCTTTTCAAGTAAGCTCCGGGAGGAATTGGAATCCTTTATTCCAATTGTTCTTATAAAGTGAAAAGGTTTGTATTCATTATAATCATTGCATTCACTAATTCATTTTCTGGTATGGGTTCGGATGATGAGAAATCTTTATAATTGTCGCCTTTCAATCGGCTTTAGAAATTTAATCTATTATACATTGATACATTGTAAATAATTAAGCTTTTAATAAGTGATTCTAAATAACATTCTCATTTACACAGTGCTTCAAATTGTAAATTTGTCTATAATTTAGGCTAGGGTTTAGTTTAAGAAAACAGCATAACTTGTGCGCGTTTTCTTTATTTCGCATAATTTATGCGATAGCATAGGCTTGAATTTCTCACATTTTTTGTGAATCGTAGCTAATTAGGGGTAAATTTTGTAGGTTTAGATTATTTGATAAAATTTATTGTATATATTTTTTGCATTTAATATATTTTTAGAGCATTTTTGGTTTCGAAAATGGCCGAAGCACTGATGGATTATTCCCAGGCAGTCGACAAAATTCTAGAATGGTACCACTCCTTAAGGGTGGACCATTTAATGCCCTATGAGCTCGAATTTGAGCTCAATATCCGATCGATAGTGATCCGCGACGATCCCACCTATTCTCGAAGGCGGAGAAGCCTTCGAGATCATTTAAAAAACGAGAAAGAAAATCAGAAAACGATCGAGGTAGCACTTGATGTGGATTGGGAGGAAACAATTCAGTTTTGCCGACGGAATTTTGACGAGATCGTAGAAGGTCTGAAGGAGAATGATAAGATTCTCAAGGTCAGAGGGCAAGCAAGGTTGCTGCATTTTGGCCACCGAATTGTCCTTCTAGTTAACAATGCTAGGGAATTGGGAGAAGCGGAAAACTTTTTAAAAGCAATGTTGATAGACGTGGTGAAACTTTTATTGAATAACTTTATGGGGGTTCTGAGGAACCAAGAGGAAAACAGGGAAGATAAGGAGGACCATTCATAGGTGGATCTGTTCAGTGCAAAGGGTTATGCTGCACCTCCTGTTTTGCCCACTCCAGTGACTGGTACCGGGACTATTTCTAGGGGAACCGTGCCGACAGAAAGTTATTCTGCGAGTTCCCAACTCGAAGGTGCCGTATGTGAATTCGTTGATGGCGAGGATTAAAGAGCTTGAAGCAGAGCTGGATAGACAAGATAAGCAACGGGATGAGAGTTCTGTATTGTATATATCCGGCGTTCCGAGAGGAACCCAGCCGAATATATCGAATGTACAGCCCGGAATACCTAGTATTCCGATGATTAAACCTCCGTTCACTCCCTATTCAGCTCATCTTCAAGTCTCTGAGGACTTGCACAATACCGGCGTTTCGCGCTCCGGTAAATCGGTGCCATCTACCGAGCATTATGCTTACAGTTCCGCCTATTCCACGAATTCACAAGCCCATACGGTGGCTTCTCATTCAAGACCGGGTACTAGTGTCACATTCTCGCTTCCTCAGAGCTATTCGTCAGCACTGCCTCAGTGTTCTACCTCGTGGCAGGACCACCTTCAGAAGGCTTCGAGTATTCAGCCTTTCAGTAGCTCCTCCGCTACTAGTTCGTGGCTCGGAAATCCAGCCATAGGTGCGGCGTCGGTTTCAATGCCATGGTCAGTCCATTCGGCTGTGAATAGCACGCCGAGTTTCAATCCCTGGCTCGGAAATCCGGCACTGAGCAGTGCCTGTACGAACCCTTCGTGGTCTCAGAATCCGACTTTGAGAAATACTCAATCGACCAATCCATGGACGGGAACTGCTTCCTCAACTTCATTTCCTTACGCCAACCCATCTCTCACTCCCTACAGCGCAACGCTGTCGGGTAATCAGGGGCGTCACAGCTTACCTGTGTCCAAGTGGACAATCTCCAAATACGATGGCGAGGATCAAGGGTTGAAGTTGAACCAGTTCCTGGAATGGTCCATGCCATGGCCGTATCTGAGCATGTCTCAGAAGTCGAGCTATTCGATTCAGCGATTCACCTTTTCAAGGGACCCGCCTTGCAGTGGTATATGACCATGCGGGCTGCCGGTCGCCTGTTGAATTGGCAGCACCTGGTTCTAGAGCTCAGGAGGACATTCATGCACCCCGATCTAGATACCATGATAAAAATGAAGGTTTATCAGCGTCACCAGTTGCGGAACGAGACGTTTCTCCAGTACTACCACAGTATGGAGGAACTGTTCGAACTATGAGTGTTCCCATTCCGGAACATGAAAAGGTCCAAATTCTGATGCAGAATGTCCGGATCGATTATAAAAACAGCTGAATTTCCTTCCTATCGCCGACCTCCAGACATTGGTGTCTGCCGGTCAGAAGATAGACGCTTTCAACTTCTCCGTGTACAATAAGGTCTTTGGACCGGAGAAGTCGGTGAATGCGGTATAACATTCTGAAACCCCTAAACCGAAAAGGAGAAGCAAGCGAGCAAGCAACGCTCATCCCAGCCGGCGTCCCAATCCAGCCACTCCTTCTCGCTATCGAACCAGCAACAAAAGGGTTCCCAAGGCGGAACCGCTGGTCCCCGTGGGCCAACTCGGTCGCACGCGACACTCGAAGACATGATCGAGTCCCATCAGCCTCTCTCCAGTCGCCACTGCTTCAATTGCAGCAAGTTTGGGCATCGGATGGACCAATGCCGACTTCCGAAAGGAGTACTGTGCGAGAACTGTGGATTCCGAGGCTATCCGTCCAACAATTGTCCGTTCTGCGTAAAAAACGCCATCGCAGCGAGCCAAAACCGCCGGCCGCTGAACCAAAACTTCTAGGCGTAAAACCTCTCGCTTGTTTCGAGCCGGCTTCGGATGATCTTTACCAAGTATCTCCGGCTTCGTACACCATTTCATATCCATTCCCCAACGATAATCGTCCGTACACTTCTGTACAAGTTTACGGTGTAAACTTTCGCGCTCTTCTTGACAGCGGTAGTAATCTTACCCTGATCAATGACAGCGTCTTCAATTCACTCAAACCGAAGCGGTTATTTCCACTTCGGGATCCCGTCCGCCTACGCACAGCGAGCGGAGAAGCGCTCAATGTCCGCGGACGAATTTATCTACCTTTTTCATGGAACGGTACGGTCAAGGTTGTTCCGACTCTGGTAGTTCCTAACCTGGCCATCAGCTGCATCTGTGGCATGGATTTCTGGAAGACCTTCAGTATCCAGCCCACAATCACTGATTGCGCCATGCTGGAGAACTCAGAGGAAGAAATGAGCCGCGAGTCACCACCGTCTCCGACTGTTCTGACTGCTATCGAGCAGCAGACCATAGAGCAGATCAAAACGCTGTTTATAGCAGCCCGCCCCGGACGATTGTCAACCACTCCATTGGCGGAACACAAAATCGAACTCAGTGAAGAGTGGCGGAGAAAACCGCCCGTTCGACAGTTCCCATACGTCATGTCCCCCAAGACACAAGGTCTGGTGACTGTAGAACTACAGAGATTGTTGGACGCTGGCATAATTGAACCCAGTAACTCTGATTGGTCGCTGAACTGCGTACCAGTCGTCAAGCCTCATAAGGTTCGGCTCTGTTTGGACGCGCGTAAGATTAACGAACGTACTGTTCGTGATGCTTACCCCTTGCCGCACCCCTGTCGAATCCTAGGCCAACTTCCGAGGGCGAAATACCTATCCACCATAGACTTGTCGGAGGCCTTCCTGCAAGTTCCGCTGGAGAAGTCCTCGAGAAAGTATACGGCCTTCAGTGTGCAAGGTAGGTTGTTCCAGTACACCCGGATGCCCTTTGGTCTTGTCAACAGTCCTGCTACGCTGGCAAGACTGATGGACCGAGTTTTGGGCCACGGTGTACTGGAACCCTATGTCTTCGTCTACCTCGACGATATCGTCGTGGTAACGGAAACATTTGAGCATTACGTTCAGATCCTTCGTGAAATTGCGCGCCGACTGTACAGAGCCAACCTTATGATGAACTTGGAGAAGTCTCAGTTCGGGGTGCCGGAGATTTCCTTCCTAGGATATCTCTTAAGCTCGGAAGGTCTGCGTGAAAATCCGGATAAGATCCGTCCAATCGTCAAGTACGAAAGACCGACCACGATCACCAAGCTCAGGAGATTCCTAGGAATGGCAAATTACTACCGTCGGTTCATCCCGAACTTCAGCGAGACTTGCGGGCCCCTGTCGGACCTCCTCAAGTCCAAATCCAAAGTCATCGGCTGGAATGCAGCCGCGGAGAGAGCTTTCTGTCAAATAAAAGAGCAGCCGATCGCCGCTCCGATTCTGGGAAGTCCCGATTTCTCTCGGGAGTTCGTCATCCAGACGGATGCCAGCGATGTCGCTGTTGCGGGAGTGCTCACTCAGCAGCAGGAGGAGGGTGAGCGGGTAATTTCCTATTTTTCTAGGAAGCTCACCACTCCTCAAAAGAACTATCACGCTGCCGAGAAGGAAGCTCTAGCCGCCTTGCTCTCCCTCGAAGCGTTTCGGGGGTACATTGAAGGTTATCACTTCACCTTAGTGACGGATTCGTCGGCGTTGACCCACATCCTAAAAACGAAGTGGAAGGTTGGGTCCCGGTGTAGTCGGTGGAGCTTGGACTTTCAGCAGTTCGACATGACCGTAGTGCACCGGAAAGGCAAGGAAAATGTCGTCCCGGATGCATTGTCGAGAAGCATAGCGTTAGTCCAGGATTCACCGACTTCTCCGTGGTACGCCTCCTTGATGGATAAGGTCAGCAGCCGCCCAGACGACTTCGTCGACTTCAAGGTTGAAGATGGCAGGCTGTATAAGTTCGTCACTGCCCGGAATGTACCTTTCGACTCGCGATTCGAATGGAAGCAAGTAGTTCAAGCCGATGATGTTGCGGAGATTTTGAGACAAGCTCACGATGAGCACTTCCATCCTGGGTTTGACAAAACGATAGCTCGTGTCCAACAGCGCTATTATTGGCCCAAGATGGCCAAGGACGTCAGGGCATATATTCACGCTTGTTCCACCTGCAAGGAGATCAAGCCGTCTTACGTCCAAACAACCCCGGAAATGGGGAAAATGCGCTGTGCGTCCCGGCCGTGGCAAATCATTTCAATGGATTTTGTTGGTCCGTTGCCACGGAGCCGGAAGGGAAATCAGCACATTCTAGTGATTTGTGACTATTTCTCGAAGTGGGTAATGATTCACCCGATGAAAAAGCTGGATAGTTCAGCCATGTGTGTGATTTTGAAGAATCAGTGGTTCTACCGGAATTCTGTCCCTGAAACCATTATCACCGACAATGGCAGTACTTTCACTTCAAAAGACTTCAAAGAATTATTAGATCACTTCAAAATCACACACTGGCTGAACTCCCGCTACCATTCGCAATCGAATCCGGTCGAGCGCGTCAACCGGACAATAAACGCGGCCATACGCACTTATGTCCAGGAAGACCAGCGTGTATGGGATATGAAAGTGCCCGAAATTGAGCTAATGCTCAACACCAGTATCCACGCCTCGACCGGGTTCACTCCGTATTTCATTACCCACGGACAAGAGCTATCGGAGCAGGGGTCCGACCACCGTCTATCTCGTCACGGAGACGAATTATCCGCGGAAGAGAAATCGGAAAGACGCAAACAGATGTTCACGAACATTCACGAGATCGTTCGTAAAAATCTCGAAAAATCCCACGACGTGTCCCGAAGCCGTTACAATCTGCGTAACCGTACGTTCGCCAAGTCCTTTGCGGTAGGACAGTTAGTCTACCGGAAGAACATGAAGCAGTCTTCGGCCGTCGAAAATTACAATGCCAAACTAGGCCGGCAATATCTTCCCTGCCGGGTGAAGGCTAAAATCGGCTCGTCCTCCTATGAGCTGGAGGACCTAAGTGGAAAAAACCTAGGAATCTGGCCAGCCGTTCACCTGAAGCCAGGGTAGTGCCGATTTGAACATCTGTTTTGCTTTCTCTTCCTTACTCAAATCCCCTAGAATGATTATTGAAAATTCGGTAAATTGCCTCTCACCGGAGAAAAATAAATACAACAAATTTAAAAAAAAAAAAAAAAAAACTTGCGTCATTCATGCTTCTCGGTTCTCGTCGTCGTCAGAGTGTCAATGGTTGTTTCCTCCTGATACACATCATATGTTGTCTCTTCCTCTCATTCATCTCGTTTTCTTCTTTAGTGACAACCGCTGGCGTTGCCAGTGTCACATTTAAGGCGATTGTTTACTAAAATAGTAACGCCTCCCAGGTGGTAAATTTCGTTGATCGAATGATACCTACGATCGAGTGGGTCTAGCAAGAACGCTAGACCTTCTCAAATTTATAATAAGGGCCCTAGAATTAACCAAATAGTCGATAACTGGTGTGTGTGCGTGTGAGTGTGTTGTTCTTGGTAGGATAGTTTTAGCCAGACAACCGTGTGAATGGAAGGTGTGAATGAAAATTGTATGAAAGGTGGGGGGAATGAATGAATGTGTGAATGAGTTTTTTTTTAATCCCGAATTTCACTTCGGTGATAATTAAATAAAATGAAGAGGTTTCTAGAATACTTATTTTTCTCTTCCTAGCTTAAGTTAAATTTACAATAAAAGTATCAATTAGGTAAATAAAAGCTTAATATTTCTAAAGATTTGATTTCGAGAGGTTGGACCTGCTTTTTTCTGACGAACCCTTATGCCGGAAGGCCATGATCCCCGGTGATGCATATTATTTTGATTCACTTCGTTCACTAGCTGAGCAGCCAGACTCTATGGTTGAGTGTTAAGAGATCTGATGGAAAAGAGTTCCTCTCATAAGTACGGACAAATCATTCCACCAGATCTAGTCAACTCGTAACCAAAAGAGAGCTGCAACAGCGAGAACTCCTGACCAAGACCTATTCCCTTCGTAGCTAGACTCTATAATTGAACGGTTTGTGATCTGGTGGAAAAGAGTTCCTCTCGTCAGAACGGACAAATCATTCCACTAAATCAGTTCACCGCTGAATTAAAAGAGAGCTACTTTATGTAGAGCCCAATATCCTTTTCCAGTTAGGTAACCAAACTCTATTACGGAATGGCATGTGATTTCGCGGAAAAGAGTTCCTCTCATAAGAACGGACAAATCATTCCGCCAAATCTGTTCACCCTTCGGTAAAAGAAAGTTACCACCTCCCGACGTATTCCATTCAGGTAGCCAGACTCTATTGCCGAATGGTTTGTGATTTTGCGGAAAAGAGTTCCTCTCATAAGAACGGGCAAATCATTCCGCCAAATCTATTCACCATTTAGTGAAAAGAGAGCTACCGTGGTCCATTCCATTCTAATAGCCAGACTCTATCAATGAGAGTTAAGCGATTTTGCGAAATAGAGCTCCTCTCATTGGAACGGAAAAATCAATTCGCCAAATCAATCTAACTCTAATTGAAAAGAGAGCTACTAGGACAGATTCCTTGACTTTGACTTCTCAATACAGAAAAAAACAAGTTTTTTAAACGGAGTGGGGATGAATGTTACCGGCCAAAACGGTCACATTAAACCTCTACATGTTATTCCAACTTTATATTACTATTGAATTATGGTAGCTCAACTTACCGCCTAAGAAATTATGAATATAATGGAAAATCACACATAAAAGAATTATTGAACTTCCAATACAAACCCAATACCTAAGACCGAAATAAGAATAAACCCTCCTCTATCCTTTGAGCACCTCTACAATCCGTGAACGCACACTCGTCGTTATTCCGTCACGATGACATCTGACGTTTTGCGTCTGTTCGTCGACACGCGGTCGTTGCCGAGGAAAAAGGGATAGGAATAAAACCTTTGCCGCCAGGCATCGGGGCTCAGTAGGTGAAAGATACTTGGGACAAAAAGTTAAAGTCCGTAAAATAATTTTAATTTTCGTATCCTTCACAGTGTAAATTTTCTGCCTCATAAACCCAAAAGGGTGACTTTGGTCGCGTGTGCAGTGTAGTGCCGTGTAGAAGCCGAGAATTTGTTGTATCCGGAATAGGGGAGTGATTTTGGCTGTCCGCCACGACGAGCTAGCCACCATTTTGTAATTACGGCAGTGGCGCCGTGCGAAGGTTCTCGTGGAAAAAGCGTCCACTATCGCTGGCGTGCCTTGTCAAGGCCCAGCCGAAGCAAAAGCATCCACCATCGTTGGAGTGCCTCTCCGAAGCCCAGTCGAAGCGAAAACCTACACCATCGCTGGCGTGCCTCGCCCAGGCCCAGCCGAAGTCGGAAACCTCCCTCATCGCTGGCGTGCCTCGCCCAGGCCCAGCTGAAGCCCAAAGCATCCACCACCGTTGGCAGGCCTCACCCAGGCACATCCCAAGGCACTATCCGCCGAGCAGCATCGCGAACATGGAACTTCGCCCTAGACACGATCAAAGACGAGCCAGAGTCGCACCGGCGGTCTCCAACCATCAGTATGTTAATGGTGCTTCATTTATCCCCCCTCCTCTATTACTTGAATGGCTATAACAATGCCGAAAATACTATGAATATATAATGTTAATCTAAACTACACTATTGGTTAACCTTCATTTCGAGAATAATCCGTATTAAAATCTTGTTTTTCGGTGTTCCGCTTTGAAAGTATTATAAGGGAAGTCCGCCCGCCAATACCCCTCCAATTTCTCCTAAGAGCAATTAGAAAAACGACCCTGAGGTCACGACAAGGGCAGATGAAAGTCCCCAGATAAGTATCTCTAACAATTTCAATATTTATCCCTTCCTTCAATGTATGCGTACATAAAATGGTTGAAATTGTTTCTCTAAAGTTCATTTATTTGAAAATAATCTCAAAATACGCCTATTAGATGTGACAAAATTGAGCGTACAGCTAATGTTTTTCTATAAAATTTCTTATTATAAACACGATTAATGTATTTTAATATTGTTTTTTCATGATTATATTTATAATAATAAACATCCGCTACTTAAACATTCAATGTTTTGAAATTAAACCATGTTTCAATCAAAATGGCAAACAAGTAAGATGTATAAACAATGCTATTTCACAATTCAATGCTGCTGGGCAAAATAGATGCTTTAAGATATGGATTTCACCGGCATGTTATCTTATATATGATAGATAATCGAAATCGAGCGAGACATACGATTAATTTGGGAAAATTCAGTCGTCAAATGATGAAAACAGATGTAAACATACAAAGGACACGACAAATGTTGGGAACGGCATATTTCAAATTAAGTATAACTTTATTTAAAAGTCGATGTATAGGTAGCTTATAAGCTCAGGACACTCATTAATAATAATATTAATAAAAGAGCAGCAAACGGATACATTATAAGATGTCGTTTTATATTTGAAGACTCAGTCACCGTAGGAACAAATTTGGTTGAATCATTGAAATTCACTAAGATATCATTAAATAAACTGCCGAACTCTTAAAAAAGTTTATTTTTACTCGCCACATGGAAATCATCCAATTGTATCCCTTATGGTAACAGATCGTGGAGTTCAATTCAAATTTAATTATGAAATTACGATTTTAAGCTATCTTTTCAATATTCAATCAAAAGTGCTCTACGGGATTGAAAAGCTGTTTTTATGTTCGGTACCTTAACATGCACCTTGTACTTTTAGAATTTGACTGTGAATGATTGGATTCAATAATATTACTCTTAATGATAGACCTAAGACAATAATCGAGCTTTAAAACAAATTTACGTTAAAGACATATTAAATTTGAATTCCTAACATTTGTCGTTTTCACTGTATGTTTGCATCTGTTTTCATCATTCACCGACTGCATTTTGTCAAATTAATCGTATGTCTCGCTCGATTTCGATTATCTATCATATATAACATACGATGCCGGTGAAACATACAAATTAAAGCATTTATTTTGTCCACAGGCATTGAATTGTTAAATAGCAATGCTCTTACCTCTCACTTGGTCGCCATTTTGACCAAAACATGATTTAATTTCAAAACATTGAATGTTTAAGTAGCGATGTTTATTATTTTAAATATAATCATGAAAAAACAATATTAAAATACATTAATCGTGTTTATAATAAGAAATTTTATAGAAAAACATTAGCTGTACGCTCAATTTTGTCACATCTAATAGGCGTATTTTGAGATTATTTTCAAATAAATGATCTTTAGAGAAAAAATTTCAACAATTTTATGTACGCATACATTGAAGGAAGGGATGAATATTGAAATGCATTAAAAACAACCGAGCTAACCATTTAATTTTCTTTGAAATTTTCGAATGTAGTCAACTAATCCATACTGTACGCTCAATTTTGAGAGTGACTGTATTTAGCTGAAAAATGACTTTCGTACGACCGACTTGCCTAATAAAAAAAAATGCAAAAAAAATAAGAAATTGTAATCAAGTGTCGATCATCATCATCATTAGTCGTTTGAGCACACGCAACTTCTGCATCCAAGTAATATTTTTAGTTTCTTAACGGTAATGAAAACCATTATAGGGCACTGCACGGACTGCTTTGTCTTTTTCTCGCTGCAAAGAAATTTGAAAACAACAAGGCCAGTAAACGTCAAATTTCCTAAAGAACAAAAGAGAAAGAGATTCGTTCGTGCAGTGCCCTATTTGCTCTTCATGACTTCTATAAAACCAGCATTCCCAAAAATCCATTATTGAAAAAAAACAGCTCATACACGCAATAATTCATCCTTCCTGTTGCAAAACATTAATTATTTTTCTTCAAAGAGGCTTCCGTTTTTCGGAACTCGACTTGGATATCAGCATTTGGTATCTTGTTCACCAATATTAGATCCTCTCGAAGCTCCGGCACATACAACACGTTTTCCAAGTTCACTACTTTACCTTTGTTGTTTCTTAGTCCCAGAATCACTCCAATCGTTCTTGCATGCATTACCTGTCATTCGTTGGCGACTTTCACTTCTACTGGTTCTTTCACTTCACTTTACTCAAAATATTGACTTATCACTCACCAAGTGATCGGTACGACCAGAGTCCAGTTGTATCGTGGTTCGTCTATCGGTTATACTAGCCAGGAACTATACGGATTTATTTGCATATTCTGTTTGCTCTTCTTCTTCTTCATACTGCCTCCAACAATTTTTATCACGTGTGCACGCTTACCGCATTTGTAACATTTTCCAGTAAACTTTTGTCTTGACTGCTGCAAACTGCCCGAAAAAGCCGCCGCAACGTTTTGATTTTTCAGATAGAAGTCTTTGCTTCACCAGTTCCAGTGTAAGGTACGTTTTCCAAGGCAGTGACCAACGTATCGTATGATTCTGGTAGAGTCAGAAATAACTGTGACACCAAATCCCCCTCTCGCAGCGTAGCAGTCTGACCCTGTAACTCCAGTTCTCATTTTGATCTTCCCTTTCTCGGAACGCCAAATCTCTGGGCCCATAACCTGTTGAAAATCGGGTACATCGGGACGAAATGAACGATTTGATCAATCTAGATTGATAACAGCTATATTTAAAATAGCGTCAATTTTTAAGGAGTTCTTGATAACAACTAATTAAAGTTTTTCACTGTTACAAATTGGTTACCAAGAGTGTTTCTACGTTCCGTATCAAGGGGACGCTCGGTTGCAGCCGATTGCTACTACGATAACAGCAAGTTTGATATAATTTTTTTCTTTAAATTACCCAATTACAAGAAAGCAACAAAAAACTGTTTTTTGAACAAATTGGCACCGAATCTTTCGATTTCTTCGATACAGATCAATAGTATTTGGCAAAGCTCAACACCCTGGGGGACTCCCAGTGCGAGAACTGTAAGCAGTACTCCATAATTGCTCTTCAAAGTGCGTGCACATATGTAGTTTCTAAGCAAACGAAAAAAAAATCATACACTCCTGAAAAAAAAAACTTCTTTTTTTGCCATAATTCGTATTTTTGGTCAAGGATTCAGAATATATAAAAAAAATTCATTTTGGCCACAAATTTTATATACGCAGTTTCTCAAAAAACGGTTCTATTGCTTGGCGACTGCAGAAAGTTGCCGTCGGTAGCAGAGTTACAAGCGCTCGTCGAAGGAAGATGCTGCGAAAATTGATTCATAAGGATAGTATCTTACGCGTTTCAGCGGCAAATTATCGAATAGCTGACGTTGGCCACAGTAGCAGTCAAGGGAAAATTTCATTCAGGATTTTGAGACGCTGCAAAAATGTATTCCCATGGACGGGGTCTATCGCGACAAATCATCGCAACCATGAATTCGGTAGCGGTCATAGCAGCCTAAGATCAGCGTCAGTAAACATATTAAGAATTTCTAAATTTCATATCTCTCGCGCTTAGGATCATAGGGGCGTAACTGTACTGATCGATTTCTCTTCATCGATTTTATATACCATTAATTGTTTCAAAAGTTACAACCATAATTGTTTCTACTGTTGCAAGTTACAACCATCCTTTATCATCCTAAACCATTGAATCTTCCTAAAACTACCGCTATTCACTACATTATTAAGAAGAAATCATCGACGAAGAAAAATCGATCAATGCAGTTACGCCTTTTTGATCCTTAACGCGAGATCCAATTCGTCCAATTGGCGGTCGTGTTTAGGATACAACCTACTTTTCTCCCAGGATTTTCTTCAGGAATTATTTCAGGATTTCCTCCAGACATTTCATCAATTCCAACAAAACATTTTCCCTGGTCTCCATCATGAGTTTCATGAGTTCCTCCACAATTTCAAGAGGGGTTCCTACGAAAAAAAAATTCTTCCTGGAGCTCCAACACCAATTTCATGAATTTCAACAATTCCAGGATTACTTCAGAAACTCTTCCAGAGATAATTCTAGGAGTTCCTCCAGAAAGTATATCAAAAGCTTCTCCAGAAATTTCACCTCCAGGGATTCGTCCCTGGATTCTACTAGGAATGCTACTAGCAATTTATCTAGAACCTTTATCGAGAACTTCTCCAGGAATTTCTCAAGAAGCTCTGCCTGGAAAACCACCAGAAATACCTCCACGAATTTCTTCCTAAATTCCACTAGAAAAGCCAATAGAAGTTTCGCCAGAATATCGACAGGAATTCCTTCAGGTCCAGATATTCTACCAGAAGTTACTTCTGGAATTCCTATAGATTCCAACAACATTTTTCCAGAAATTCCTCCAGAAATGGCTCTAGGCATTTCACCAGGTGATCCAGCAACAGATCTTACAGAAATTCTTATAGATATTGTTCCAGGAGCTCCACCAATAATACCAACAAACAATGCCACGTACGAACAAAGTATTTCCATAATAGGATGTTCTAAAACGTGATAAGAGAGGTCGCAGCAAGCTTTGCCCGTGGAAGGTTGCAGATAAATTCTGCTGTCAAGTTTTTCTTTCAATTTTCTGCTCATTTTTCGGCCGATTAGCAAATGATTCAAAAGGACCTGACGGTTACAGTGACTACCACATACGGAAAGTGCAGCAAGCCATTGAACTTCCGGAGAGAAGTTCTTCTGCTTGCGAAAAATTATCACATCACCATGAACAAAAAAGGACCCAGCAGAACAAACTGAACTCGCCGCAGGGAATGAAAAATGTCTCGCCTCATGCTGATAGTATTCAACGTAATCAACGTACTAGGAGCATAATATGGAGGCTGTTTCTAGACCACTTGAGGAAACCGTGTACATAAAGGTCAATCGCGTGCTGACTATCACCGGCGGCTATCAAGGTTTACTCTCGGGTTTAATCCCTATGCTCAACGATATATCCGAATTTGACATCAATAACGACGGCGACGCGTCATTTAGGGGAATGTTTTCCGATTTCAATTGGATGAATGGTTACTCTGAAGTTGCCAATTATCATCAAAAATGAAGCCTTTCAAGATAATACTGACAGCCTTTCAGATCAAAAATGGACAAGTGACATCGGTGAGCAAGTTCCAATTCTTTTCTGTTACTTGATTTTTGATACCGTGATATGCCTTCATTCCATTCACTCAAGCTAATGCGCTATGTTTAAAACTATCCGAACTAGAGCAATTCTTTGGCTCCAATTCCAATTATATGGAAAACTATTAATCCTAATTCCGTTTATTCGTGTTCCTTATTCTAATCACCCTAATTTTTTTCCAAATGGTAATACCTACCAGTTATAATTTTTCTCTACAAATTTTCAATTCATCATTGCAAATAATAAGCTTCAAATGTTACATTCTTTCAAATTTACATAAACAAATTCCATACAACATAAACATTAGGCTAACTGCCCAGCAGCATTACCACGGAATAGGAAAAAATCTATATCAAAGCTTTCCACCTTAAAGTTGATGTAATTATGGTTAGAGACTCTGATTTTGACCTGAAGCTAAAAATGCTATAATGTCTTGTACCGTTGTCTCATCAAAATTAAATATTTGCCTAGTTTTCTTTAATAAATTTCGGATAATCCTACTTTTACAAACAATCCACGGTTTTCGGTAAACCATGATCTGTGGCTCCGAGACGGGAGAATTTCGATAACGTTTACGAGATTCGCCAGTATTTAAGTTGTTGTGCGGTTTGTACTTTTTGTGTTCATCAAAAATCCTTTGTACAGCGCAATGTTATTTTTGCAGGTTGAAAGCCATTACGATTTTTTAGTCTAGTGTATGCATTATATTTTGTTCATTTGTATTGTGAGAAAGTGAAAACTCATTTCGCATATAATCGTGTTTTCTTTAGTAAGCAGAACGATCGGCCGGTCAACGATATTTTGTTCTGCTTTGTGCGGGTGAGAGGATTCATTAAGTGAAAATTTAGTTCGCGACCAGTCGTGTTTTCTTCAGTAAGCAGAACGATCGGCCGATCATCGAAAATCTTGTTCTGAGTGCGGTCGGTGATTAAAATAATTAGTGTTCGTTCGATAGTGTTTTTGTTTTAAATAGATCAAACTACACGATATACACGGCATACCGTTTACCAAAACGAACCCTGCCACACTCCCTACCCCATATATCCAAAATCCCAGTGATTTCTCGTAGAAGTGCAGATGACTCGTCGGCTTTTATCAAAGCCAGTATCATGTCAACATTTTCCTACCTATTCCTTAATTGACCTGCATTCGGACACGGCCGGCGCTGGTATTGCTTAATTTTGGGGTCACCAGTTCTTACACATTGAAGATGATGTTAGTCCCAAACTTCATCTGTTGGTTCTCTGTGTAATTACAGTTGACCTGGCACTAACGGAGTAGCAACCGTGGGCGGTCAATCATGCTCATGCTCATGCTCATGCTCAATAGGATGGTCTAAAACGTGATAAGACACGAGTACCACGGAACGCTTTAAGTTTGTCATACAAATATTTCGGTTTAGAAATAAAGTAAGTAAAATGTGAAGTAAAGTGAATAATGAGAAGTGAGAAAAGAAAATAAGAAATATGGGAAGAGAAGTTATGGAAATGAGGTGAGGTGTGGGCAATCAAAAGTGAGAAGTCGAGTGATGAATGTATGAGAAATGAGAATACAAAAGTTAAAAAATAATTTCGTTTTTTTCTTTTCTTCTTTTTTTCTACTTTCATCTTTCTTTCTACTTCTTTTTTACTTTTTTGCTTCTTCCTTCTTCCTGTTTCCTTTTTCTTACTTCTTCTTTCTTTCTTCTATTCTTCCTTTTTCCTTGTCCTTTTCTGTCTTACACCATAGTGGATCTTCTTTTTTCTTTTTCGTTCTTCTACCTTATTTTACACTACATCTGCTTTTCTTCTTTCTTCCTATTCCTCCCTTCTTACACTCAATTTTATTCTCATCGTCATATCTTGCTTCTCAACTTTCTCATCTCTTTTCACTCATATTTCAGTTCTCGTATCTCACTACTCAGTAATGACTTCAAACATATCATCATCTCACACATTTCATTTCACAAACATATCATCTCTTACATCTCGCTTCTCATTTCTTACTTTTCACTTATGAATTTTCAGATCTTGCTTTCCCGTAATGCTGGGTAGACACCTTTACGTGGTATGTTACGGGGTAAGATCTACCACGGTCACATTGCCAGCTACAGGCAAATCCTGACCCAACGAAAACCTTCCCCAATTTCCAATTCTGTAGTACTTATGAAATTTTCGATAAGTCATGAAGTAAATACTTCACTAATCCTTCCTTCCAATTTCCTAGATGCTTCCCGCTCGCAAATAGTAATAGTCATATCCCTGTAATGTTTTTCTTAGATTGGAACCAAGGATTAAACCCCCCTTGATTTCTGATAGCAGTCTGGAAAAGCATTTCAAAAATAACATGAGTATAATTAAAGTGACCAATCTTCTAATGTTGTTCTAGTACTTTTATTTTCAGAATTGTCATCACATCTATCACCGAGGAAAGAAGCTTACGTTACCGTCTACTAATGATGATATCTCGCTTAACTTTTCAAAAGGACCTAAGTAACATTGTTTTCATGAATTGGTTTGAATACTGCAATCAATAGCTTTCATGTTGTTCTGTTGATTGCGCTATTCAAATTAATTCATGAAAGAAATGTTACTAGGGTCCTTTTGAAAAGTTAAGCGAGATATCCTTCTTTTCTAATTTATAGTGAACGTAGTTATTCTGAACACGACGACAACCATCACTTGCCGAATGGAGCATTTCATAACTTTTAAATAGCTTCGCTCCCAACGAAAAATTCATTAATATTATATTTCATTACTATTTATACTAACAGGAAGCGTTTGGTATGGGAGGTCCACGCTTTCTTCCTTTCCCCTCGATTTCATGGTATGGATCGACTTGTAAGTTTTACAAATTCTCAAGTCGCTCAGTATCTAGTAATCATCTCTGCGGTACATACTGCGTAGTTGGTCTGGCTGTATGAAAAGAAAAATGACGTAATTTAGAAAACCGTCATTTTCCAGGATGCTTTCAAGTATTGGCTGCGCAAGTATGAGATTAGATTAGATTAGATCTTGATCTTGCTGCTTATTTTTCATTTCTCACTTCTCTGCACACTTTCTACTTCGCACTCCTCATATCTCTCTTCACATACTCAATATAGAAAAAAAATCAGCTATTCGGTCAATTTGCGTTCGGTCGAATGATCCTTTCGGCCAAATGGCATTCGAGAAGATCTTCCATAATGAATATTCTCCTTTTGTTGTTGGTCTCCATGTATAGCCTCTAACAGCAGTTAACCTTCTCAATTTAACGAACGATAAAAAAAACCAAAAAAAGAAATGCACCATTCATTAATATTTTTTACAAAAGCCTTACGTTTGAGAAGGGTTACGCGAACCAGGTGTTACGATTTTGGGAGGCTTCTTATGGATTCACTATTTTGCAACCCAAAATAGCAACAAAAATAAAATAAGAACAAGTTTAGCATAACAGTAGATATGGTTAAAAGGATGCAGCATTACAGTTTCAAAAACAGCATAAAATGCCACGGCAATTCGGTTCCCAAAGAACTTTCAGTGTTGTGAGCGTCGTATTTGGTATACCTCAAGAAAAAGACCAAATTTGATTCTCCGAACTTCTCTTAAATCGAATTTCAACTAACACAGTTTGTTCTACAACAAGAAACATTTCTTCCAACTGATTTGGTGGCTTCATGTTTGCATTTTTTTCTGCATTAGTTCTGAACAAAATTTTGATCCAACCTCAATGAAATCTCGTACTCGCCAACAATCGCAGAAAGTTTTGTTAAGGTTGGCTGCGAAAAAGTTCTCCTTCCAAGTCCATTGGAAATCACAATCGCTAAAACTCGCAACACGAAAACCATCAACGCCACTTCAGCTATGTCAACAAAAATTAATGCACTTGAAAATAGTCATCCTCCTGCCATTTGTGCCATAACCGTATGCCACTCCAGCGTGCGCTTGCGATGGGAGGAAACTTTTAGGAACACCCAACACCAGCCAGACAGTGTCTCCCTTATCTTTCCGTACAGTACTGCTGCCTTCATAGTCAACTCCCCTGCTGCCATCCATTCATCCATCCATCCATACTGTTCCAGCTCGGGAAAAACAAAAGCATCGGAATACTCTATGCGCCTTGGTCCAAGTTTTGTGCAGCGCCGGCAAAACTTTATCAAACACAAATATAAATAAACTTAAATTAATGCCAAGTTTCAATTAGAGTTTACCGAAAAGTTGTCTTGCGCGTGTTCCGTATTGTTCCACACGACAAACGGTGCAGAGGTTCTCGATTTGGCCCTGAGGGTATGTACTTGTATCTGCCTGTGGATTCGATTATTCGATTCAATAGAAATTCTTCGAACGATGTAAGGTGGAGCCCACTTTCTCAGAAATACCACATGATCTTAAACTGCTTAGAACACAACGCGGCTCATAAGAAAAGGCTGTAAAATGAGACTCGCTGCAAATCTGTTTCTCTAATTGGGAAATACTTTTTTGTAGCATAGATTCATATCCTACAAATCGAACATCAAGTCAAAAATCCACCTTTTATCGGAAAAGTCCCCGTCATTATTGGAAGTGGAATCGAAAAGATATGCTTGATTTTCCTTTTGTTGTTCATATGGAAGAACTCGAAACCGAATTGGCTTCCTCTGAGAATCCTCATGTGTACTGGGTGGCAACTGTCAATTTCCAGAACGCACGTTAGGTTGAACACTTGGAAAATATAACGCTGCGGGCAGCAATATCAAAACTCTCACCTGGTGATACTTGGAAGAACCGTCTGGGAAGAACTCGATATTGCCGGGCGGCCATACAGGATTGAAGTTGATTTCGTTGAAATTGACTTTTTAGCCAAAGTTCGACAGACGTAGAGAGAGTACTTTTTGTTCATCGAATTGGAATTACCATCCGCATGGATCGCCCGGAGTGGTTCTGCTTAATTGAGCAACGACTGCTCTTCGTACATCCAAGCATGGTACTGGCTGTGTATGTTTCTGGTCGATTGGTTGGGCGCTCGAGGATTTAATAATGTTTTCTACCTTGGTAGTTATTAACTGTCCTACCCTGTCAGGATCTTTATTTGTGCTTGGACATAAATGTAATTGAGTTTGTCGACCAGTTCGATTGCATTCAGTATTTTTGTTTGATGTGCATTATGTACTGTTCATTTATTCATAGTGATATAGGCTTGCTTAGACATTATGGATCCGCTTGACGAAGTATACGTCTAGAGTGCACAGTGCAGGCTATGATTGCATATATGGAACACAAATAATTTTAGCGATTCATGCAGCGGAAGAATAATGTTTTGCTTTTATAATTTATAAACTTAATTTATCTGATTTTGTTTTTTGTCGTGTAGTTTGGCAGCCGAAAATGTTTGCTCAGAAAGCTCATGAGCTTTGATGTGATGCGATCACATCCTTGATTACGACTCACACTTTCCAAAACTAGATGAAGGTATGTGTTCCATCCACCATGCAAATTGTACTCTAAGTTTTCTTGTACCATCCAAATTTAAAATGTGTTCCGTTTTGTGGGGTTGCTGCTCGGCATTATTGCATTATGCACCAGGCCAAAGAACATGACAAAAAAAAATTTTGTTTAAGGACATAGTTGGAGAAGTACCACGATGGCAGTCAATATGGCACCGGACCTTCCACGGGTCAACCCCACACCTCCCGCACTCCTCTCCCACCAACATTCGAATTCATCGAACAGCATCGAACAAAAGCTTAATATTCAAATTACTAACCTGTTCACAGCATATTTATTCACTTCCCGTGATAATGAACATGTTTCTCCAAAAAGTCCAATGTATTTCGGCTCGAATTATATCATAAATCAGCAGTTTCGTGCCAATTTAATAGCCGTTCGCGATTTGATGGGTTTATCACTGCACTTCACTTCTTCTTAAAGGGCATCGAAAAAAATAAGTTTCACTCACTTCTCCGCACATGAGCAGCCCGAAATGTTGATAGAATTCAAATTAAACATCACTTTTTGAAATCAGTCACTTGTTTGAATCGAAAACTTAATATAAACTGCTATTTTTGCCCAAAAAAAAATGATTAAAAACTGATCGCGGTACGAATGTAAACACCAGCACTGGCAGTAGCAAACTAATAACAAGAGTGGTTCAAAAAATTATTTTGCTCTGCCACGCTCAGTCGATTATGATTCATAATTTGGGTGTCATCCGATGGTTTGGGTTGGTTTCAAAAAAGGCTTTCAGGTCGTTTCAGGTTTGCATGGCAGTTGATATGGCGAGGTTTTACATTATTCTTATTGTGGCACTCCGACATTGGGCGCTGGCGAGGGGGGAGACCATATGACTGGATGAAATATTCAAGAGCTTTTACTCCATAGACAATGCATATTGAATGGTCGTTCCAATAGTTGGGAGTCGATTTTAATCGAGGTTGCCAATCTTTAGCATTATAATTAAGCTTCTCCACTCGGAGCATGGGACGGAATCGAGTGAGCGTGGTGGAGCTGGGTCGTTTTTTGTACCACCCAAGGCATCAGTGAAACGTGTAATTCAACAAAATAGCCAGTCTGTGATATCTATCGCATCAGGGGCAGATACTTCTAGTCTAGTCTAGTCTAGTTTACACTATCGCACCAGGGGTAGATATTTCATACAAAAAGTGTGACATGGGGGTGAGCGGGGTATGAAAGCTATTTTTGCGTTACGTAATCAGTGGATCTTTCCTGCGGTGCTTAGTTTCCCATACTAGTTTTCATACAAACTTGAACCGGCTTGTGGTCAACCAGTTTTTGTTCAAATCGGTTTTTGGAGGAAAATCGGAGCATGGGACGGAATCGAGTGAGCGTGGTGGAGCTTGGTCGTTTTTTGTACCACCCTACTAATATTCTTTGTTTTTTTTTATAAATAAGACACCAATACTACTACAGTATATGACAGTTTTTATTGTACCAATACTTTCAAAGGTTTGTTTTGGTACTCAACCCACCTTCACCTTAAATTACTAGCTTTACACCTAATTAATTGATCTGTGGAGAATTTTAAATTAGATAAATAATAATAGCAATCCAAAGACCAAAATTAAATATGTTATTATCACATGTTCCAAGAACTCCCTGGGGTAGGGTAAGACGGTAAAATGCGCCCCACCTGGCCAAAACGCCCCCCTTTGATTTCTAGAAAACTATAACTAATTAAGGATCAAAATCAGTTGGTACCCATAAGTATTTGTAAACCCATCATACTATGTGAATGTGGAAGTATTTTTGTACTACACAATGAAAATAATAGCAAAATACAAAAAGTTATAGTTTTGATGTAACTTTTAATGTTTGTTTGCTCAACATTCTGGAGCGACTCTGGAATATTGTCCGCAAAACTTGCACTGGAACACTCAGTTGGGCAACAAAATAACTTTTCTCAGTGGTTAATGGGATATAAAATTGCTTCCATCTTCAAAAATGTAACGATTTTCGAAAACATGTCTCACTGGCCAAAACGCCCCAGTGTAGGCAGGACGATATTTATGCCCTTACCAACTGGACACAAGCGCAGCGAGCCTCCAGCAGTTGCTTACAAATTATATGGAGAATATTGAAATGTAATTCACACCTGCTTAAATGAACCTATGTTGGTTTTCAATGTCGAGCGCATAAGGATTTGTGGCCTTTTTGTTATGGGATTGATAAAATACTAATGAAGGGCTTTGAAACGTCTTTGGTTAAGGTGGGGCGTATTGCCCAGGCACTTTTTGAAATTCATTTTTTCACGACTTTTCAAAAAAGCTTTATTACGTGTTATCTGTAATATTTTTATATGACTACTCACGGGCAATGCATTTGCGACTTTCTGGACTACCAAATAACACAAAGTTTGCATAAATTGCGTTGAAAAGTAAAAAGCTACCGAGGAGTTGCCTTAGGGGGGCATATTATACCGCCTTACCCTATAGACTTTTAGGCCTCCACGCATAAACTAACATCTATAGTTTTTTTTTTGATAGGGTAAATGCTCCCATCGGTCCAAACATCAATACAGGTCGGACTCGATTATCCGGAGTATCGATTTTATTTTCACTCCGGATAATCGAATCCTCCGGATAATCGAATCACCATAAAAAAATCAAATCTGCAATTAAATAACGAAAAACTCATGTTTTATTTTACTTGCAGTGGTGTAGTCAGAAATTATTTAGGAAAAACCCTGAATAATCCACCTAGCGGCATCGGTGACTTTCTGGTGTGTTATGGAAAAATAGTATTTTTGCCATAACGATCCAGCCAATTTTTGATATGAAATGATAAGACAGGATTCCCATTTGAAGGCAACTTGTTAGTTGAGAATACGTGTCAAAAAAATGATTGGACTATTTACGCGCTTTTTGTTCAAAAAATAGTATTTCTGAACCCAAAGTTTGATCTAGTCAATTTTCAACAGAAAGCAATGAAATATTTGAGTCCATTGTCCGATCCATAAGGCTTTCAATAGGCAACAATGTAAAGGCACTAACAGACCTAAGCGATTTCATCGCCGCAACGCCTCGCCGGGATTCTATCGTTGGATCGCTGCAGGCAATGTTCCATTTACGCTTAAACACCAACGGCGACAGAATCGCATTCGCCAAGCGGTAGAATCGCGTCGCGATTGTCGCGTCACTTGTGTTCGGGGGAATCTTAATAGGATTTCCCATTAAATGCAATCAGCTGGAAGCAAATCGGATATCTTTATCCAAACAAATTGGTTAGATTTTGCGCACTCCAACACACAGACATCACTTTAATTCGCCGACCATAGACGGTCGGTATATAATACTATGGTTCTATAAAGTACATGTCCGAGAAATATAAAAAGGAGTTTGAGAATCAAAAAAGTGAGCAACGAATCAGGGTTGAAAATGGTCGATTTTTGTGTTACGAAGTTAATGGATTATGGCTTAAGGAGGATATTCTGCAAGAAAACATCCAATTGGAAGAACATCGGTGCTGATGACGAATTTAGACTTGTTTTACACATGGACCATAATGGCGATTGTACTAGAACGAAGCGTTTTATCACAACGTTTATTTATTTGTCCCCTTTTTTGCATTTGTATCAGGTGGCGAGTATTTTTTTCTTGTCTTGTTATGATCAAAAAACCTTTTGCTTCTCGTCTATCGTAGATAATTATCAATTGAAAGCGAAATTCGCGATGCTTGTTATGCACCCAAACACATCGTTCTATTGTGGCAAGGTTACGTTTTAATCTGTCGAATGAGTAACTGTTTTGTCAGTTTTTCAACCACAATGGATAGATATAAATGGAAAATCTGAAGATTTTGTCTTAAATGCAACAGCTTAATTGACAAACGATCAAGTAATTGCATGGAAAGAGAGGAAACAGACTACTATGGAAAAGTTCTTGAGGCGAGAAGTTTGTGGACATGTTATTGAGAAAATAATTGATCCATGGAATTGAGATTAAATATTTAGAACACCTCTACTTCAGCTCCTCCCATTCGAGCTGCGTTCATGTTTCTTCAAATATTCAAATAAAAAAAATTGTGTTGATATAATAGTAATATATTCATTTTAATTCATCAATTTGATATACAAGCACCACCTATAATCCAATTTCTATATACAAAACAATCCCTTTTTCATCCCCTCTCATGTCCTACGTACGTCCCATATTAATAAAATAATAATATTGTATAATAATATTAAAATTAAAAAAAAAAATGAAAAAAAAAATTGGGAGAAAAACAATACTCCGGATAATCGAGTCTAAAATTCCGGATAATCGAATCCCGGATAATCGAGTCCCCGGATAATCGAGTCTCCGGATAATCGAGTCCGACCTGTAATCCTAGCGATTCATGAAGGAAATTGGACATGCCTTATACATTTGTTCTATTTCAAGCCATTCAAGAATTCCCGCTACACTGAGGATATAGATACTTTTGAGCAGTGTGTAGCGGTGTAAATCTGGTCATATTATCAGGAGCACTTCAGTGCAGCTAATAATATGACGTCCCCTAACCCCTAATCCTACGGTATCAAGCGACCCGTGCCAAGCTGATGCATGGTATGAGTTGTGAAATAAATAGCAGGCCGCTAACGAAGCCTGGGGGTACCTGGGCACCCCCACAGTATAACGTTCCCTTGCCACGTTATTGCGGAGCTCTGGCGTGGCGGGCCTATTTTCTCGCGTGACTCGTGGGACCAAAATGTCGACCAAACCAAATAAAAACAAATTTGAGTGGAGAGGGAGAAGCGTCAGACGAAAGGGTGCTTCTCCAGACGAAGTGGCCTTAACAGATCATCCCACCGATCGCCAGGGGCAGGCGATACAGAAGAGCGTGGCAGGTCGGAGGAGCCGCCCATTGAGATCAATATGGACAGAGCTACCTTGACTAGGGTCATCACGGAAGTGATGAACAGTCACAAGGAGAGGGGAGGCCAGAAAATGGAGGTGGTTACAGACGTAACGGACGTAATCATGTACTTTCTGGACAACGGCGGGAAGTACAGCAAGGACCTTAAGAAGTCCGTGCTGACCCTCTGTAACATGATTGAAGAGGCAAAGCAGGAGTGGAAGTCCTTGCTGCAGGCAAGTAAGGAGGCGTAACGAAAGATCCGCCAACTTACCGAGGAGAAAGAGTTGGCAGTGAGCCAAGCGGTGGAGGGCAGAAAGGAAGCCGGGTCGAAGATTTGAGTCCTTATGGAAAAAAAAGCAGCTGGCAGAAAGCCAGACTGCAGAACTCCGCAGACGCATGGCTATTACTGGAGCAACTCCAAAGCATAGTAAAGTCAGTATGGCAACCGACCTGAAGGGAGTTAGTGCCAAGCCGGTATTGCCCGAGAAGAAGGCTACTAAGATCCGTCGGGAAAAGGTTGAGCAGTTTGCCGACCCTAAGGAACGACGGAACCCAGTCTCTCCTTCTACGAGGACTACCGAAGTTCGCCGGGAGGAAGGCCTGCCCTGGAGGGAAGTTGTGAATCCCAAAAAAGCGAAGAAGAAGCGAAAAGCGGAAGCGAAGGGGCCATTGGCCAAGAAGGGGAATGCCCGTAGAGCAGCGGTTCTCAACCTTTTTGTTGAGAGGTACCCCTTCATGTGTTTGTATTCATTGAGGTACCCCCTATTTTAATAACTATTTTATAAGATTATCTCATAGAGTGCTTTCGAACTTATTGAAAAGAGACTTTTGAGCTTCTTGAAATTAAGTTTCTGACCCTTTTGAAAGAATAATTCCGAGCCCCTCAAAAGGGAGTTTCCGAGGCTTTCAAAAGGAGGCTTCCAAGCCACATGAAAGGGATCATTCGAGCCTTTTGAAAGGATGCTTTGAGGATCTTGAAATGACGTTGCTGAGCCGTTTAAAAGTTGACTTCTTGAAAGAAGAATTCCGAGCCACTCGAAAGGAAAATTTCCGAGACACTTGAAAGGGGGCTTCTGAGCATCTTGAAACTGGGCTTCCAACCCCTTTGAAAAGCGGCTTCCGAGCCACTCGTGTAGTTGGCTAAACTGATTCCGAGCCCCTCGAATGCAGGATTCTAAGCCCCTTAAAAGGAGGCTTCCGAGCCTCATGAAAAAGGGTCTTTCCAGCCTCTTGAAATGAGGCTTTGGGCATCTTGAAATGACATTTCTGAGCCTTTTAAATGCAGGCTTCTAAGCTTCTCGAAGGAAGAATTCCGAGCCCCTCTAAAGGAAGTTTTCGAGTCACTTGAAAGGGGGTTTCCGAGCCCTTGAAAGTGAGCTTCTGAGCCTCTTGAAAGAAGGCTTCCGACCCTTTCATAAAGAGGCTTTCGAACCAATTGAAAGGGGCCTGACTGAAAGAAGAATTCCGAGCCCCTTCGAAAGGTGGTTTTCAGCCGTTGCTGAGCCTTTTAGGCTTCCAAGCTTCTTGAACAAAGAAACCCGAGCCCGTTGATTGGGTTTCTGAGCCACTTTATAGTAGGCTTCCGATCCTCTTTAAAGGGGCTTTTGGGCCTTTTGAAAGAGGGCTACAAACCATCTGGAAAAAGGGGGATTGTGACCCTCTTAAAAAAGGGCATCTGAGCCTCTTGAATGAGGGCTTCCTATCTGTTTTGAAAGGGGGCTTCCGAAAAGAGGCTTCCGAACCACTTCAAAGGGGGCTGACTGAAAGAAGAATTCGGTTTTCGAGTCTCTTGAAAGGAGGCATTGAGCATCTTAAAATAACGTTGCTTAGCCTTAGGCTTCCAAGCTTCTCCAAGGAAGAATTCCGAGCCCTTCGAAAGGAAGTTTACGAACCACTTAAAAGGGGGTTTCCGAGTCTCTTGAAATTGGGCTTCTGAGCCCCTTGAAAAAGGGGCTTCTGAGCCTCCTGAAACTGGGTTTCCGAACATTTTGAAAATAAGCCTCCGAACCACTTGTGGGCTTCTTCAGGGAAGAATTCCGAGCACTTCGAAAGGAAGTTTACGAACCACTTGAAAGGAGGTTTCCGAGTCTCTTGAAAGTGGGCTTCTGAGCCCCTTGAAAAAGGGGCTTCTGAGCCTCTTGAAACTGGGTTTTTCGACCATTTTGGAAATAGGCCTCCGAACCACTTATGGGGATTGGCTGAAAGAATTTGGAGCCCCTCTTAAAGGGGGCCTCTTAAAAGGAGGCTTTCGAGCCTAATGAAAGGGGAATTTCGAGCCTTTTGGAATGACGATGCTGAGCCTTTTAAAAATAGGCTTCCAAGCTTCTCGAAGATAGAATTCGGACCCCCTTTAAAGGAAGTTTTCGAGCAACTTGAAAGGGTGCTTCCAACCCTTTCGAAAAGAGGCTTCCGAACCACCTGAAAGGGGGCTGGCTGAAAGAAGAATTCTGAGCCCCTCAAAAGGAGGTTTCCAAGTCTCTCCAAGCAATGAGGCTTTTGAATCGCGTAGAAGAAGCCTCTAAACATTTTTTTTTTATAAAAGCCTTAATCCTAAACTTCAAATTTAATATTTCAATTATTTGCTTGGAAGGATGCTTTCGAACCGCGTAGATGAAGATTTACGAAGATGAAGATAAGCTACCAAGATTTCTTTTTGAAAAAAAGCCTTATGCCTCAAGGCTTCTGAACCTTCAAATTTAATATTTTAGTTAAGAAGTATATAAGTAGATTGTTTTTGAAGATATCTTTGATCTTTTGTCCCACAGTCCTTCATACACTGTGTTGGTTGTGGTGGACATGGTTCGATATGTTTTAATTTACTAATTGCTATGCAAATTATGTTCAATTCAAAGTCTTGGAATATAAATTAATACAATTATTAAAATTTTACCATAAGTTTTTTTTTATTAGAATTGTAGTTCGTCCGCCATTACGCAATTTCGTCCGAGGTACCCCCTGGGGTCAGCGAAGGTACCCCCGGGGGTACATGTACCCCAGGTTGAGAACCGCTGTACCAGATAAACGAAAGCTTTTAGAATATCCTCATCGCCTACCCAATCTGGTTCAATAAGTATTTGCGCAACATGTAAAATTAATTTTGAGATGCTCATCATCGGTACATACTCAATCCGGTTCAAGAAGCATATGGTCGGGGTTCAGCCAAACCGCCCCCAACGTCTTTTTGACTGACTTGTGATATTTTGTTCGTAGAAGGAAAATGGAAAGTATTTCATGCCAATTCATACGTACATTTGTTGTAGGATATCCTCAGTTATGGGGTTGAGCGAAGTCCGATGCAATTTGTGATCAATTAAATCTGTTAAACGAAAGCTTTGGCAAAAAATTTGATTTTGTTCATTGGCGCTTGGTGTGATTTGGCAGAACCCCGGCCATATACGCATCATGTAAATGGAATTTTCTTAAGTACAAGATGTTCAAGGTACCGCACAACTAAGGAAGGCAGACTAACCGAGAAAATATTTTTAATATAGAACCATATGCTTAAACGAGTTGACATTTAGTCTTGGAACATTGACTCAAGGAGGATCCACTGAAGCTTGTGAAATAAATGTGTGAAATCGGCTCAATTGTCCTGCTGGAATGTTTTACAATGCACGGATACATCGCTCAGGACTTGATTGATCAGAAAAATCATATGTTCTGAACTCCAAGACTAGTTTTAGACGGTGCTTGTGAAATTAATTAGTGGGATCTTATCGGCTAAATAGACCTAAGCGGGCTTGGTAGTCATATGGCTACTGCTTCTGCCTCATACGCAGGAGGTCGTGGGTTAAATCCCAGGTCCGTTCCATTCTCCTACTTTGTATCTTTCTCTTTATTTCTCATGTTCTAGCAATCGCTAGAACTGGAAATGGACTTCCATACCGTTTCCATTACTATTCCTATACCTTCAACTTGAGTATTCTAACAGTAATCTGCTAGAATTGGAAATGAACTTATAGAGCTCATTTCCTACATCCAATTAGAAATTCCATCAGTTACCTTCTCCTATCTATCACATTGGCAGCTCGTTAACCAAGACGGACCTCTGCCTCTCCAACCTAACCCAGAAATTCCAACAAATTCCGCATGAACTCGTGGCAAGTGCAGAGATATATTCGGCTTCCAGTGGGCGAGTGATTGCATCATCATTTCCTCCCCCTTCCCTACATTGACTTGCATTCTGACGTGGCAGGCGCCAGTATGACCTAACAAATGAGATCACCAGTACTTGTACATTGAAGATGTGAGCTAATCCCAAGCAAACATCTGTTGGTTCCCTGTGCAAGAACAGCTGATCTGGTCATAATGGAGTAGCAACTACGAGCAGTCAATCAAGCTCAAGCTCAAGCTCAAGCTCTTATCGGCTAAATAGACCTACTGGGGTTCAGCATTGCATGGATACATCATTCAGGACTTGGTTGATCGGGTGGATCGAAAGTTCTGAGCTCCAGGATGTTTTGGAGAACCATGAAGGGCCTGTAGTTGCGGAATTGCTGGGAATGCATCGTTCTTTAATTGGTTGATCGGATAGATCATATGTTATAAATTCCAAGACTTTTTGGAATACCCAAAAAAGCCTGTAATAGCTGGTGAAAATAATTAGTGAAATCATATACGTGGTTGATCGGGTAGATTAGATGTTTTGAACTCCATGACATTATGGAGAACTTAAAAAAGTTTAAGTTTATTCAAAACTCGTATAATTTATGTATAATGATCATATGGATAGTTTTTGAGTTGAAAAATCAATTTGCCTCGAAAGATCGTTTGGTCGAAATTTTCATTTGGTCTACCACCGAAAATGTTAGTTGCTGAACGGCTAATATGGCCAAACATGTCGACCCGTTCGGGCTAAAAACATTTTCAGTCAAATGGCCCTTTCTAATCAGTTACGACAGTGGTTCTTTCTGCGAAATGAATTGCGTCCAAAAGACCAGTTCGATCAAACGACATTTCCGGTAATGTCCATTTCAGCCAAATGTCCCTTTCTGCCAAATGGCATTTTAAGACAAACGACTTTTTTGACCATATGAACAATTCTTCATTTCGGTCTAATGACATTTTTGGCCAGATGGGCTTCGGTCTAATGGTTTGTTCGGCCAAGTGGCATATTCGACTAAACAACTTTCGGCCATATGGGTTTTCCCTTCGTTTGACTGAAAGCCATTCGGCGAAGGCCATTTGTATGACCGAAAATGCCATTGCCATACGGGTCATATGACCAAAAAGATCGACCCGTTTGACCTATTTGGACAAATGACTTTTTCGGCAACAACACTTTCTGCGTATGTCCATTTCAGTCAAATGAAGCCAAAAAATCAATTTCGGCATAACGGTTTGTGCGGCCTAATAACATATTCGACTAACCAACTTTCGACCTCGTGGCCTTCAGACAAATGACTTTCGGCCAAACGGCCTTCCTCCATTCAAGGATTTGATTTCATCGAGGAATTCTTCAGATTTCAATGGAAAATATTCGTAATGTTCGGAAAATTATTCGCAAATTACATACGAAATTCTTTAGAGTCTCCGCAAGAAGTGATACAATTTTTTATCATTTTTTTATCTTTTGAATTTCCTCGAAAAAAAAATCCGAAATGTGCACCTAAAACCTCCAGAATTTCCACGGAGAATTCTTCCAAATTTTTACGAAAATTTATTCGGGATTTCAACCAGAAAATCGGAGAATGTCGATGCAATTACTTCCAAATTCCATTTAATGTTTAAAATTCAAAACATTTCCGTAAAAGATAAGCCGCCGAATTTTCGCTGAAATACAGAGAAAAAACACGAGTGGTACGATTTTCACGAAGTCCGTCCAGTTATTTGGTTTCGCCGACGACATTGATATCATGGCACGTAACTTTGAGAGGATGGAGGAAGCCTACATCAGACTGAAAAGCGAAGCTAAACGGATTGGACTAGTCATCAACACGTCGAAGACGAAGTACATGATAGCAAGAGGCTCAAGAGAGGTCAATGTGAGCCACCCACCACGAGTTTCTATCGGTGGTGACGAAATCGAGGTGGTTGAAGAATTCGTGTACTTGGGCTCACTGGTGACCGCCGATAACGATACCAGCAGAGAAATTCGGAGACGCATAGTGGCTGGAAATCGTACGTACTTTGGACTCCGCAAGACGCTCCGATCGAATAGAGTTCGCCGCCGTACCAAACTGCCCAAGCAACACCTCTTGTTTCTCAGTGAGTATCAACAACTGTAGTGTGACTTACTAAAGGTCTGACTTATGCACAACGCGTCGTATTTGGAACTCCTTTGTGACACAAAAAGCGCAAGAGGTGGAGCCTATTTGCAACATCTTGCGGCTACAATGAAAATAAAAACACAAAAACCAACCGGGAATCGAACCATGGACCTTGAGATTTGCAACCTGCTACTATAACCATCACACCAACAATTCTATTTGGAGATTCTGCTACAAGTGCACTACATAAACAACAAAGTCATTTGTAACTTCATTGTACCTTATACGGAACATGCAGGGGACTGTCAAAAATAAAATACTGCTCAGCTGAGCTCAAAGTGTTTTGCAACATATCAGAAACATTGTCGTAACAGCAATGAACCGAAGTGTTATTAATTCTGCAACTTATCTGTTTTGTTTCTGATATGAAACACTTCGAATTTTAAACCACCCAAGAAGTCAGATGGGTAAAATATGGCGACGCCACTTAAACGGAAATGAAACATTGTGTTTTTCTGAAACTGGGAAGTGGCTTTAATGTGACTCGATGTATTGCCAGAGTCTTCAATGCAATTTATTAGGAACAAACACCTATTTGAAAGATGTTGCGCGTGCTGCTTGGGTGACTATCTACAAAACGCTTATAAGACCGGTAGTTCTCTACGGACACGAGACCTGGACGATGCTCGTGGAGGACCAACGCGCACTGGGAGTTTTCGAAAGGAAAGTGTTGCGTACCATCTATGGTGGGTTGCAGATGGCGGACGGTACGTGGAGGAGGCGAATGAACCACGAGTTGCATCGTTCACACCGCGAAAATCGGAAGACTGCGGTGGGCCGGGCACGTAGCCAGAATGTCGGACAGTAATCCAGTGGAGATGGTTCTCGACAACGATCCGACGGGAACAAGAAGGCGAGGTGCACAGCGGGCAAGGTGGATCGATCAGGTGGAGGACGACTTGCGGACCCTCCGCAGACTGCGTGGTTGGCGAAGTGCAGCCATGAACCGAGCTGAATGGAGAAGTCTTTTATGTGCAGCACAGGCCACTCCGGCCTTAGTCTGATGATAAATAAATAAATCAAGTCAACTAATATCATTCCTCCAACATCATCATCAGTTGCACTATGATGCTGTTGCTTCAAACATTCGAAGCGTCTGTCATGTTTAAAGCACTACCGGTGATTTTTCCCCAAAATCGGCACTGATTTTGCTCAACTGCTATCACAAGCCGGCATGGCAAAAAAACATACAAATGAAAATTCTTCACTGTCAAACCGACTCCCGTTTCACTTCAGGCCACAATTTCGTAAGCCATTGCGCACTCGATGGCCATCAAAAAGTCTACGGCACTCCAGGGAAACAAAATCGTTTATTGCATTTCACAAGCACTTTCTAGCTTCTATACCTCCGCTTCGAGGGTCGTCTGTGCTGCTGTGTCGTCCTGTGGCATCAACAGTAGAGTGTGGTGTGTTGCTAAAGCGTTCCGAGCGATCTTTCATCAGTGATATACAATGTTGCAAGGGTCCGATCTAAAAGTAAATTCATATACCAAACCCGATTTCTCGAAAGGAAGCAGTTTGTAGTGCGGTGGCACACCGAATCATTACCCTGAGCTACTATTTGGGACGACATGATTGCAATCTGATCACCGTGAGAGAGAATGTTGTTTGCAGTGAGTGAGGATGGTATAGTTGTGGAAACTATTT
Source organism: Armigeres subalbatus (assembly GCF_024139115.2). Classification (NCBI taxonomy): domain Eukaryota; kingdom Metazoa; phylum Arthropoda; class Insecta; order Diptera; family Culicidae; genus Armigeres; species Armigeres subalbatus. The sequence continues at coordinate 130,251,392 of NC_085139.1, read as the reverse complement.
TCAATTTGTCGAGATACCTGACTATTGCATAAACGGTTGCTCCTTGGCTGTGGACGATTGGTAAATTGCAAGGCAAATTATTCAACCACACTGCGGACGAGTTTGGGCGTAATGAAGCCGATGTTTGTGAACACATATCAGAACGCAATAAATTAATGTCATCTATTTTTATTCTAGTTCATACTCGTCTAGACCGCTACCATTCGTTGTTCCTTTTTGTGGCACAGACAAGTCGAACACTGATTTTTATTTAAAAAAGGCTGTACAACGTCACGTTCTCAGTAAGATGATTTGGACCAGCGTATCGATCCATGGAGAATTTTGTGGGAGTTCTCAACAAACAAAAATGTGCGAAACGGCAATGTCCCAGCTGGGCAATGCGATGCCAATAAATGGAAACAAACGTAAGAAGCGATCCTAAGTTTTATATACTATCCACCCAGTTTAATCCATTGGAAGAAACGGCGATTGAAATTATTATTTTACAATCATCGCAAGTTTGTAATACTCATTGTACTGATATTTGGAATTTTATCCATTTGGGATGAAAAAAGTAAAAGAAATTGTTGGTCTTCATTTCCGTTCTTTCTTGATCGGAAAACACCTCCACAGTCACGTCAGCACATTATGCAATAGCAATAACTACATCACCAACAACAATAATAACGTTTGAAACGATGTAAAGTCGGGACACTTTATGGGCCTGGGGAACAAGTTCAACGAAGTGGAGTTTTAGGACGAACAGATCGGCACGGACTGCAACGACGGCGGGTGGGTGTTTGCAAAGTTTCGATTGTACCGCGTCGTTGGCAGTGCCAGCAGCAGCAGCACCAGCGTACCCAATGTACAGTGTCTCCCACCTCCCGGAGCAAGGAAGCCAAATCCGCGCTGCGAAAGTAATTGAGAAAGACCCAGGATCAAACCACGTCACGTATCGAAGTGGCTCGAAATTGGAATTGGAATGAGCACGGCATGCAATAATGGTTGAACTTTGTTGAACGGCTGCTGCTGCAGCAGCAGCGGCAGCTTTGGAGCGCTTTAGAGAAACAACGGATGGCGACGACCGACGAGGGGATATGATTTCAATTTCGACTCTAGTCCTCGTCGTGGTTTTAATATTTAATATGCAATCCGTTCCCGGAGCGAGAACGCGCGCTCAGGTCCTCAGGCTTTTGATTTATAGAGAAATCGCAATTCAATGTGGGCTTTTGTTGATAGCCTGGGCGGCTAGAGAATTTAGTCTTTGAAATTAGTATTCATTCGCTTCAAGCAGAGCTATACTGATGGACAATAAAACGGTATGCTGTATTGTTAGAGATCTGCGTGTTCTGCTCAGAAGTTATGTAAGGCTGAGCTTGGCAATTTTAGACATTTCTGCTTTTCTTTGTATCAACGTGCTTCAAGCATTTTCACTTCTGTTAATTTTGGGATGATTATCTTCCGATATATCTTTTTTTTTTTTTAATCTTTCGGTAATTTTGGAGGCTCAATTGCAGTGAAGCGCCGATATCAAGTTTAACAATTAATATCCTAAATCTTATACATAACGTTAGTTTTGGGAAACCGAAAGACTCGCAGTTTGGACGAGGTTAGGGGATACAATAATACAGTAGGAAAGGAAGGGAATTTAGGGTGCTTAAGTAATTACGATGCTGATGTTCACAAATTTGACATTCTTGGCGATGTTTCACATGTGTAACGGGACATTTTTTGGGAGACAACAATGAGAGGAAGACATACGAAAGTGATTAACGACAGACATTGAAATGGAAAACAAGAGGAAGACATTCGATATGGGGTACGACAGACTAGGGGATGGGCAGACTAAGATCATAATCTAACATCAGTAACTTTCAAAAATTGGTGGGGGAGGGACATGTATTCGAGATCCGCCAACACTGCCGCACAATGGGGTCCTGTCCGACCCTATCCGGGTTGTAGCTGATGTGAGACAAGGATGTATTCTACCACCGTTACTGTTCCTCATCGTAATCGATGAGATTCTGGTAGATGCGACTGACCGTGAACCAAACCGCGGGCTATTATGGCAGCCTATAACCATGGAGCTCCTAAACGACTTCGAATTGGCGGATGACGTTGCACTCCTCGCGCAACGGCGCTCTGATATGCAGAGTAAGCTCAACGACCTTGCCGAGCGCTCCTCCTCGGCAGGTTTAGTCATCAACGTCAACAAAACCAAATCGTTGGATGTAAACACGGTGACTCCTTCCAGTTTCACAGTAGCCGGGCAACCAGTGGAGACTGTTGAAAGCTTCCAATATCTTGGTAGCCAAATGGCGTCAGACGGCGGTACCAAGATCGACATAGGCGCACGGATCAAGAAAGCAAGGGCTGTCTTTGCGAGTTTAAGAAATATCTGGAAAAACAAGCAGATAAGTGAACGCACTAAAATACGCATTTTCAACTCTAACGTGAAATCTGTGCTGTTATACGCTAGCGAAACATGGTGTGTATCAGTGGAGAACACTCAACGGCTGCAGGTGTTCATCAACAGATGCCTGCGGTATATAATTCGAGCCTGGTGGCCTCACAACTGGATCTCAAACAACGAGCTCAATCGTCGTTGTCACCAGAGACCGATAGCAACTTCTGTTCGGGATCGGAAGTGGGGCTGGGTCGGCCACACTCTACGTAGGGGCGGAAACGAAATCTGTAAACAAGCATTAGACTGAAACCCAGCGGGACATCGCAGCAGAGGCAGACCCAGAGGCTCATGGCGGCGAAGCCTCAATAAAGAAATAAAAGAAGTCGACCGAAATCTAACCAGGTTAAAGCGATATCCGGGCAACGCTCAGGATGGAGATCTTTCAAGTCGGCCCTTTGCACCACCGGAGGTGTACAGGATCCATAAGTAAGTAAGTAAGTCCGCCAACACTTCCATAATAGGCTTTGGTTGTTCTACTCGGACCCGGAGATGTTCAGCTTTTTGTTGCCAGCTGTTCAAGGTTTCCAGACGAACTAATGTGAAATAATTCATCGAAGGTGATTTTCCGATCGTAAAGATCACCTTCCATAGCGCCCACCTTAGCCAAAGAGTCCGCTTTCTCATTTCCCGGGATTGAGTAATAAGAAAGGACCCAAGCCATGGTGATTGTGTAAGACCGTTTGGATAAGGCACTCAAAGCTTACCGTATCCCATTCAGAAGATACGCTGAGTGCTTAACCGGTTTCATTGACCGAACAGCCTTCAAGGAACTTAGACTGTCGGTGAAGATGAAAAAGTGGTCAGGAAGGAGGGATGCAATTTGCTCGAGTGCATAGTGTATAGCTGCTAGCTTAGCAGTACACACGGAACTAGGCTCTTTGAGCTTAGAGTAGGCGTTATGAAAAACGTTCAAAAATCAAAACACCGAAACCAGTGGAGTCATCCATTTTTGACCCGTCTGTGAAAAAGCTTTTATCCTCGCTGGCGTGCCCGTATTTGCTTGCAAATAATGGAAGTATGACCTACACACGAAGAAAGTCTGGTATTTCATGAACCTCCTGCTTCATGGACAGATCAAAAGTAACAGAGGAACTGTAAGAGTCTAAGAAGTTAGCACGATTGGTGTCAACCGAAGATGGGCTTACCTCCAGCGTCATATACCAGTGGTAAATAATCATGAATCGAGATTGAGGGTTTTGTTCGAGCAGCTACTCGAAGTTGTCAATGACCAATGTATTGAGAACCTCACAGCGGATGAGGGACCGGAGCGATAATTCCGCGAAACGATCCTACTCCCGCAAGTACTTCCAGACTCATCGTATGAGTCGAATTCATACAACCCAACGCAATAGGGAGACAGCGGTACCGTGGCGGTAGTGAATCCGTTGAAGCTTCGGCATGTGTGTTTTAGCCGCGGACTGGAAGCAGAAACTACCGTATTCGAGGACCGACAAAATGGTTGTTCTATACAACGTCATAAGATCTACGGGATGCACTCCCCACCATGTCCCGTTTTCTGGCATTTTTGTGACAGATACACAATGTGCTTCTCGAAGGTACATTTCGAGTCGAACCAGACCCCGAGGTATCATGCTATGAGTGATTGTCTTACCCATCAGTTGGAGCGGGAACTTTGCCGGATTATGTTTTTTTAAGACACATATCAGTTTTATCCGGAGAGATTTCGATACCCAGCTTCGTATCCCAAGTGGACCAATTGTCCAGAGTGTCTTGCAATCGTCCTTGCAGATCAATTGCGGTTGGCCCCGAAACGGAAACAACGCAGTCATCCGCAAGCTGTCTTAACGAGCAATTCGGCATGAGACATTCATCAATGTCTCTGACGTAAAAATTGTAAAGTAGGGGGCTCAAACATAAGCCCTGGGGGAGACCCATGTAGCTAATTCGTGAAGTTGCCGAGTCACCATGAGAAAAACTCATACGCTTCTCTGACAAAAAATTGTAAAAATAATTGTTTTAAATTGGTGAAAGTCCACACGAGTGGAGTTTGTCGGATAAGCCCTCTTAATGTCCAAAAAAACTGATCCCATTTGCTCTTTTTTAGCCAAAATAAGCTGAATTTCTGAAAAAGCAACGCAAGACAGTCGTTCGTTCCCTTGCCCCTGCGGAAACAAAATTGTGTATCTGACAAAAAACTATTCGATTTAACCCATTTGTCTAGCCGGAAGAGAATCATCTTCTCCAACAACTTCTGAAGACAGGACAGGCGATGGGGCGATCCGAATTATAATCCGACGCGGTTTTTCCGGGTTTCTGAATGGCTATCACCCTCACTTGCCTCCAATCATTCGGAACAAAGTTGCACTCCAGTAACTGGTTGAACAGGCTAAATAAGCGCCTCTTCGCGACGTCTGGGAGGTTTTCAAGCAAATTGAACCTGATACTATCCATCACTGGGATGGAATTATTACTTGAAAGGAGAGTAAGCGAGAATTCAGTCATCGAAAAGGGACGATCCACATAATCCCTGTCAGCAAAAGCAACACGTAACACTTGCTTCTACTACTTACTTGATACTTGATGGGCTACAGCTCTTCGAAAAACCTACGTCGAATGGAGTATCCTACTCCACTGGACTCGATCCTGGGCCAATCGCTTCCAGTCTCCCTGAACATTGAGCGCCCTCAGGCCCTCTTCAACTGCAAAAAGCCATCGTGTACGCGGCCTTCCACGACGCCTGCGGCTTCTTCCGGGTTCTCTACTAAATACTATCTTCGCTTGGCGTTTTTCCGGCATACAAACAATGTGACCAGCCCACCGTAGTCTGCCGTGTTGTATAAGCTTAATAATACCCAGCCCTTTATACGGCTGGTACAGTTCGTGATTCATGCGACGCCGCCAGATACCGTTCTCCTGTTTACCACCGAGTTATGTCCGCAGCACCTTATGCTCAAACACTCCGAAAGCTCTCCGATCAGCCTCCTTTAACGTCCATGTGTCATGGCCGTATAAAGCCACCGGAAGAATCAGAGTAGTATACAGCGCGAGTTTTGTTTTCGTTTGCAGACTACGGGACTGAAGCTGGTTACGAAGTCCGTAATAAGCCCTATTTGCAGCTGCAATACGCCTTTTCACCTCGCGGGTAACATCATTATCGCACGTCACCAATGTTCCAAGATACACAAATTCTTCTACCACTTCAAATTTTTCACCATCCAGCACCATTTCGCTACCACCACCACTAACGAACCCACGTTGATTGCCAGGAACCATGTATTTCATTTTGCTGGTATTGATCGTGAGTCCAATCCTCGCTGTCTCCCTTTTAAAAGGCACAAAAGCCTCTTCCACGGCACGGCGATCAATTCCGATAATATCGATATCGTCAGCAAATCAGCCGTATCAGTTTCGCCGGAAAACCATGTTCAAGCATAATTTGCCATAATTCATTCCGTTTCACTGAATCGTACGCCGTCTTGAAATCAATAAACAGATGATGTGTCTGCAAGTTGTACTCCCGGAATTTATCAAGGATTGGTCTCAGGGTAAACATTTCATCCGTCGTTGATCGGCCCTCACGAAAACCTGCTTGCTATTCGTCGACGAAGTACTCTTCAAGCGGTCTCAATCTATTGAACAGAATACGGGACATAATTTTGTACGCCAAATTAAGGAGGGTTATTCCTCGGTAACTGGCGCACTCCAGTCTGTGCCCTTTCTTGAAGAGAGGGCAAATGATGCCGTCCAACCAGTTAGCAGGTATTTCCTCGTCTTCCCATAATATTTAATTTTGACATAATATGGTGCAAAACCCGATCGTCGCTTTGATCAACCGTGTCAGTTTATCCGGAAATCCGTGTTCGTGCATTAGCTGCCATAGCTGGCCCCGATCGATTGTATCATATGCGGCATTGAAGTCGATGAATAGATGATGTGTGGGCACGTTTAATTCGCGGCATTTCTGCAGTACTTGGCGAATGGCGAACAACTGGTCCGTGGTAGAGCGTTTGCTCATAAAACCCGCCTGGTACTGCCCCACGAACTTCCTTGTAATTGGTGTTAGTCGAAGGCATACAATTTTGGAGAGTACCTTGTAGGCGGCGTTCAGCAATGTGATTTCGCGGTAGTTGCTACAATCCAGCTTATCGCCCTTTTTGTAGATGGGACACACGACACTTTCCATCCACTCCTGCGGCAGAACCTTATCCTCCCAAACCTTGGTAATCACCCAGTGCAGCGCTCTAGCCAGTGCCTCACCACCGTGTTTAAATAGCTCTCCTGGTAGTTGGTCAACCCCAGGGGCTTTGTTGTTCTTCAGCCGGCCAATCTCCTCCTGGATTTGCTGGATATCCGGAGCCGGTAAAATTATGTCCTGCGCGCGTTCTCCCAGCTCCATCACCATACCGCCATCTTCGTCTGCCACATCGCCGTTCAGGTGCTCTTCGTAGTCCTGCCGCCACCTTTGGATCACCTCACGCTCGTTCGTAAGAAGGTTCCCGTTTATGTCCTTATACATATCAGGCTGTGACATGTGGCCCTTACGTGAACGGTTCTACTTCTCATATAACATTCGTGTGTTATTAGCGCGCTACAGTTGCTCCGTCTCTTCACGGTTCCGATCTTCCTGCTGGCGCTTTCTCCTCCGGAAAATCGAGTTGTGTCCGTTCCGCGCCCGTTTATATCGTGCCTCGTTCGCCCTCGTGCAGTGTTGCAGCAATCTCGCCCTGCTGTATTCTTCACTTCCACTAACTGCTCACTTTCGCCGTCATACCAGTCGTTTCTCTGATCCAGGGGCACCGTGCCAAGTGCAGCGGTTGCGGTGCTACCAAAAGCGGCGTCCGACTTCGACGCGTGTTGATCACCGTCGAGAGTTTTGAGCGCAGGCATACTGCAACGAGGTAGTGGTCGGATTCAATATTCGCCCTGCGGTAAGTGCGGACGTTCGTGATGTCGAAGAAGATTTGGTTTTCCGTTTCTCGGTTAGGTGATCTCCATGTGGCCTTGTGGATATTTTTTCGGGGAAAGAAGGTGCTTCGGACTACCATTCCGCGGAACGCTGCGAAGTTTATGCATCGTTGGCCGTTGTTATTCAATACGGTGTGCAGACTATCCAGTCCGATGACCGGTCTATACATTTCCTCCCTTCCTACCTGTGCGTTCATGTCACCGATTACGATTTTGACGTCCCACAGTGGGCATCCATCGTATGTCTGCTCCAGCTGTGCGTAGAACGCTTATTTCTCGTCGTCGGGTCTCCCTTCATGTAGTCAGTGCACGTCGATGATGCTCTAGTTGAAGAAACGACCTTTTATCCTCAGCTTGCACATCCTTGCGTTGATTGGCTGCCACCCAATCACACGTTGGCGCATCTTACCCAGCACTATGAAGCCGGTTCCCAGCTCGTTGGTGGTGCCACAGCTTTGGTAAAAGGTAGCCGCTCGTCCCGTTTTTCCACACTTTCTGTCCTGGCCAGCAAATCTCCTGCAGCGCCACGACGTCGAAGTTGCGGGGATGTAATTCATCGTAGATCATCCTGACGGGTTTTGAAACAGTCATCATAAACATAGCTAAAATATCCAGATACATCTTTTTTTTTAGCACTTTTGCATTTGACTTAAAGTTTATTTTGCAGAAAATTGTAACAGTAGGGACGTTCCGATACTTCAAAATATCGATATCTGATTCGATACGTTTATTGAATCAAAGTATGGATATTACCGATATATAGGAATGAAAATATCGATATATCGGAAAAACATATGATATTTCAAAATACTTAGAATACATCTGTTGTCGATATTGTTAATTTTCTATGGCATTACTTCTTTACGAAAACAATTGAAAATTATTTTTCCTAGTAAGCTAGTCCACTATGCTGCTAGAGTCGTGTACCTGTCCAATAATCATGGCAATTACCGGCGATGGCGTTAATCGTGCTCTTACCCGGTGACAGTAACGACAGTGAAATCATAAAAAATCATTGAAAAAAATTCTGATGTGTTAACTAACATTTTTTCAATTACCTTTGAAAACCGCTTCGGAGAAATTTGCTTTTAATATTGACGGGAAATTATCAATGCTTTCCATAAAACAAATCTGTCTCCAGAATTTCAAGGGAAGTTTAATTTTTTTATTTTCATAGAACATTCAGAATATTCCGAATTTCCAAAGAGAATTCACTATAGTTTTCGGGGAAGAGCCGTTTTGCCGAAGGCCACTAGGCCACTAGGCTGGAAGGTTGTTTGGTCAAATATACAATTTGGCCGAACAAATCACTAGGGCGAAAGTCATTCGACCGAAATAGGACATTTGGCCGAATAAGACATTTGGCCGAATAAGACATTTGGCCGAATAAGACATTTAGCCGAATAGGGTATTTGGCCGAATAGGTTATTTGAAAAGTGAGAAATGAGGAGTGAAAAATGAGACGTCTCGCTTCTCAATCCTCATTTCTCACTTTTCACTGTAAAAAGTGAAAAGCGCGAAATGAGTAGTGAGACGTCTCGCCAATGTAATTTTTCTGTGGTGGCATGGTGCCAAAACTGTCATTGGCGGCAGCGGACATGTCAATCCACATCATCCATGCTACCGAGAAAAATAATTTTCTCTTTTAAATATAAGGCATATCAAATCAATTAGATATATTTTTATTTAAACTAGAATATAATATTTATCTTATCATGTGAAGTATTTTCTCACTTCTGCTGATTTTGCTGTGTCCTTCTATCTGATTCAATATATTGGTATCGAAAGCAAAAATATCGATACAAAAATAAATCGGTCACTGTATTGAAATTAACTGATGGTCAATTCGCCGTCCGTCGAAGCGGCCTTTTTTCCCTCCCCCTCATCCAGGAACGGAACTATGACAATTGACAACCGCCAGAATTCGACGGTTTCGTGCAATACTGGCACCATTTTTTTTTGTTTTTGCTATTTTGATGGCAAAGGACGGAAAATAGCATGAAGTTTCACCTGACAAAGAGGGTCATTCTTCTTCTTCTTCTTATTGGCATTACATCCCCACACTGGGACAGCTTAGTGTTCATTAAGCACTTCCACAGTTATTAACTGCGAGGTTTCTAAGCCAGGTTACCATTTTTGCATTCGTATATCATGAGGCTAGCACGATGATACTTTTATGCCCAGGGAAGTCGAGACAATTTCCAATCCGAAAATTGGCTAGACCGGCACCGGGAATCGGACCCAGCCACCCTCAGCATGGTCTTGCTTTGTAGCCGCGCATTTTACCGCACGGCTAAGGAGGGCCCAAAGAGAATCAATATTCACAATATATCAAAAGTTATGCTTATTTCAAAATTTGGCAATTTTTTATCGAAACAATTGTAAAAAGCCTCGATTTGCTGTTTTTTGTTTTTTGCTGAAACACAGAAAACTAATCCTTTTTATAAAAAAAATGCAAAAATATTCATGAAATTAGAAAAAACGCAAAATATGTAGTTTCAGGGAAAGTAGTGTAAATAGTGTAAGTTTCAGGGAAATTTTAAAATGAACATTTTCAGATTTCGATTTGTGCTTGTATTGCAGGAAACCGTCGAATTGTCTAAAAGTACAGTGGACGATTGAATTTACCACACTCGCATGTCGCTATTACTGATGATGGGTAGTTGTTTTATTAGCTGATTGGAATGGCTCTAGTTGTGATCAACAAATGAAAAGAACATTATTTATTTACTTTTAAATAAATAGTTTTAGTGTGATATATGCTTCTCATACTGATGTAAATACATCAGAAAGAATTTATATTTCTTGATTTTTACTAAAAAAAACATTTTTCGGTCAAATGTTGCATTCGGATGAATTGCTTTCGGCTATATTTTACATTCGGGGACTTTGTTTTCGAGTATTTGTATAACAATCCATTTTATTTACTTATTACCAGACTAAGGCCGAAGTGGCCTGTGCAATACATAAAAGTCTTCTCAATTCAGTTCGGTCCATGGCTGCACGTCGCCAACCATGCAGTCTGCGGAGGGTCAGCAAGTGAGTGATGAACTGAACCGCTAAAGTTAACACTGAATGGAAAACTCTTCTGATATCGCTGTGCTCTGGATAAATCGCATTTCAAAGTACTTATTCTCTTCCTTTTTTTGTCATTTTTCCATTCTTTATCAAAAAGGCTTGCAGTCCTAGGCTGGTTCACCTCTGAGGCTTCCCTTTCTTGTGAAACACTATTGCTCTGTCTTCTTTGTCCTCTTTGTCTTGTTTGTCTTCGTCTTCTTTGTCTTCTTTGTCTTCTTTGTCTTCTTTGTCTTCTTTGTCTTCTTTGTCTTCTTTGTCTTCTTTGTCTTCTTTGTCTTCTTTGTCTTCTTTGTCTTCTTTGTCTTCTTTGTCTTCTCTGTCTTCTTTGTCTTCTTTGTCTTATTTGTTTTCTTTGTCTTCTTTGTTTTCTTTGTCTTCTTTGTCTTCTTTGTCTTCTTTGTCTTCTTTGTCTTCTTTGTCTTCTTTGTCTTCTTTGTCTTCTTTGTCTTCTTTGTCTTCTTTGCCTTCTTTGTCTTCTTTGTCTTCTTTGTCTTCTTTGTCTTCTTTATCTTCGTTGTCTTCTTTGTCTTATTTGTCTTCTTTGTCTTCTTTGTCTTCTTTGTCTTATTTGTTTTCTTTGTCTTCTTTGTCTTCTTTGTCTTCTTTGTCTTCTTTGTCTTCTTTGTCTTCTTTGTCTTCTTTATCTTCTTTGTCTTCTTTATCTGCGTTGTCTTCTTTGTCTTCTTTGTCTTCTTTGTCTTCTTTGTCTTCTTTGTCTTCTTTGTCTTCTTTGTGTTCTTTGTCTTCTTTGTCTCCTTTGTCTTCTTTGTCTTCTTTGTCTTCTTTGTCTTCTTTGTCTTCTTTGTCTTCTTTGTCTTCTTTATCTTCTTTGTCTTCTTTATCTTCTTTATCTTCTTTGTCTTCTTTATCTTCGTTGTCTTCTTTGTCTTCTCTGTCTTCTTTGTCTTCTTTGTCTTCTTTGTCTTCTTTGTCTTCTTTGTCTTCTTTGTCTTCTTTGTCTTCTTTGTCTTCTCTGTCTTCTTTGTCTTCTTTGTCTTCTTTGTCTTCTTTGTCTTCTTTGTCTTCTTTGTCTTCTTTGTCTTCTTTGTCTTCTTTGTCTTCTTTGTCTTCTTTGTCTTCTTTGTCTTCTTTGTCTTCTTTGTCTTCTTTGTCTTCTTTGTCTTCTTTGTCTTCTTTGTCTTCTTTGTCTTCTTTGTCTTCTTTGTCTTCTTTGTCTTCTTTGTCTTCTTTGTCTTCTTTGTCTTCTTTGTCTTCTTTGTCTTCTTTGTCTTCTTTGTCTTCTTTGTCTTCTTTGTCTTCTTTGTCTTCTTTGTCTTCTTTGTCTTATTTGTCTTCTTTGTCTTCTTTGTCTTCTTTGTCTTCTTTGTCTTCTTTGTCTTCTTTGTCTTCTTTGTCTTCTTTGTCTTCTTTGTCTTCTTTGTCTTCTTTGTCTTCTTTGTCTTCTTTGTCTTCTTTGTCTTCTTTGTCTTCTTTGTCTTCTTTGTCTTCTTTGTCTTCGTTGTCTTTTAATCTTCTTTGTCACCTTCGTTAAGAAAGTTACTTCATAAATTTCCAATATTGCTACTCACGCCAACTGACGAGTTTGTTTTTGCACGTACCTGTGGATGATAAAAGAAACATTATATTAATAAATAAATAATCAATTGAGCACATTATAAATGCTGCGATGTGTTACTTTCATTGTACTATATTTTCCCTCAAACATGGACTGCTCTTCAATTCAGTATATGTATCATAAGCATTTGAATTTTTCTCGTTAAATGTTTTCCTTTCTTATTTACCTATTTAATGTTTCCTGAAAGTTATTTAAAAAGTTGAACGCACATATAAAAAGCTCATGCATTGAGCATTATTCTGAAAAAAAGTAGAATAATACTTAACTGAAGCTTTTCTGCCGTTCCCGAAAAAAAATACTTTGACTCGTACAATCTGTTCTACTACCCAACCCATTTCGGCCACACCGCGCTCGCCATGTCAAGTAATGTCAGCTTTTTCTGGAAACGCCCATCATAAAATAAAATCCTTTCGCATGCTTGTTATGTGCCATTATCATTTTGCGTATCGTATTCCAGCGCCGAAAAGGGGACCGCTTTTCCTCTCCAAGAACTTTGTACGATTGCCCAGTCATACAAATAATCTCTTTGACATACTCTTTCGCAGAGCATGCCCGGTGCACGTTATGAACGCACCAACATCAAAACGGAAAAGCCAGCCTCCTATATTTGCGTTATGACATCCTTCTAGAAGTATGAACACAAATTGTGTTCATCCGTTGGTTGGTTGGTTGTCCGTGGATCCCTTATTGCCATGACTGGATCCCTGTGTCAGAAATGTCGACAATTTAAATTTCTTGCGTGAGTGAACTGAGCCGCTTTTTGATATGGCTGCCCATCTCCCTGTCAGCTTCTTCCCGACGACAGGAATTCAGTTCAATTTGGCGGTCACGTCTGCGCCTGAAGGCATCCTTAAAGACCTAAATATGTTTTGAACAATTTTTCTCACAGTATGCGACTTATTAAAGCGCAATTAAAGAACATGTTGCTTCCGTTTTCATGCAACGAAGCATTATTTCTAGTCTCTAGTTGGGATTTCTGTGTAAGTATGTGAATGCATATTCTTCGACCGGTTACCTTTAAGCTCAAATACAAACGTTGGATGATAGTTATCGATAATAATGTCCACCATAATGTGATTTATTGCAGGTGTGATAATTACTAGTTCTATGTAGACTTGTAGAAAGATTTAACGAGGCAGTACAATGTTTCAATTTCCGCATCACTACTGAACACAGTTTCCCAGAAAATGGTAGTCAATCTTCAAAACCAATGTGCACAACGAAGCAAATAAGATTGTTCTGAAGTGAAGGACAATCCTTCCATGGTGGGGAAATAACCAATTCTAGCTGTGACGGACTAAGCACGAACTGGACAGTACGGCAAACAGTGGAATCAAAAATGTTGACAACCCAAGAATAAGACCGGAAAATAAGCTAGATGAGAATCAAATCTCATTACCGCCCTTGACAAGCGTTTCAACATCAAGATAGGGCAAAGAAGTGCGAAAGTACACGACAACACGAAAATGCTTTCACCCTTGTGACCTTTCCCAGCGCTTTAATAACGGCACGACCGATAGCAAGGCGCTGGCTATGATGGTGGTCTGTGTTTACTCAGTCATGCTGTCGGGGTTGAAGGGAAAAAAAAGAAATGAGATATCCAACTCACGACGACGAGTCGTTATGAGCTATGTGGAGGGTACCTTCCGACTTTGCCTATGCCAACGCTCCGAACTGGGACTTCCATGGAAGCTTATCAGCCCTGTTAGCACTCGCCCCACAAGCAAGGGGTTGATTTTCTTATCTTGTTTCTTTCGGTTCGTACCATCGGCGTTCGGGGGAAGTGAATCAAAATGGATTTCGGCAAGATCATCGGAAGTCGATTCCAGTCGAAGTTATGAATATGGAGATGGATGTCATGGTGTGAATTTTTCCCACGAGAGTCAATTTCCTTATCATGACTGCTTGGTTCACTGGATGTTCATTGATTAGATTCAGGATTTGGGCCAATATTTTACTAATCCAGGGAGCTGATGGCAGTAATATTTGCTTATGATATATCGTAATGTAATATGGGTTTCAAGGGGATAGCATGAACTGGGGACTCAATAATGGTAAACAATGAATTCTTTCACACGCCGAATAGGGTAAAACGTCCTATCGTTGTGGTATGTCCTAATGTTGCGGTAGTGTTAAAATAGTCCATTCTGGATATAACAGCATCAAAAATAATTGTGGATCCGCTAAAACTCTTCGAATCAGCCGCTAGAACACCTTTTGTTTGACAAAATTCCGTTCGAAATGATGAAAAATCAACATTTTTGATTAAAAAATGCATCCTTTAAGCCTATTATTGCGGTAGTGCTAAGGTCCTTGTTGATGCCAGCACTGCTCCGCCGTGTCACCGCAACTGACCTGTGGGGTGCACCGGTCTGAGATGTCAGTAAAACGTCAGCCGAAGAATGATTGGGAGAAATGAAAATAAACCGTCATCTATGTTTGTGAATTGGATGGATGAATCGAACGTGTGGTGGAGTGGAAATAATTAATATTTATAGTTAATTTGCTTATGCCTATGTCTATTTACAGTGAATTCCTACAACTACAATTTAAAATACTTATACTTATACTAAAAATCCTTATCACAGTTTGCTATCACAGATAGATATTGAAAATTACAAGTTGTAAGTGCAACCATTCTTTAAATCTAACCTAAAGCTAAACACATATTTTTCATAGACTAGCGTAGACGAACACAGAACAAATTTGAATTGGCTCAAACCGAACAATTGTAAGTAGTCAACTTGTTTAATTGTTAGATCGCACTAAACAATGAAATAAATATTCCAGCTTAAAGCTGTTTTCACGCCCAAACGGAGTTTCGTGATCTGCTAAAGGAAGTCGGAAAGGCCAATTTGTTCTCGGAACAAACTTTAAGAATTGTTCGTCATGTCGAATAAGGGTATACCAGCTAACCCAGCTGACGGAACACCGGAGAAGGATAAGCCTTCCGGCTGTGCTTGCTGTGATCGCCCGGAAACATTTGATAACATTGTCCAGTGCGATCAGTGCAACGAGTGGTGGCACATGACGTGCGCTGAAGTAACTCCTTCGGTGGCTGAGCGTTCGTGGATTTGCGGACACTGTATGCCATTAAGTGTTCTCTCGCGCACGACGACCTCTAGCGCACGGGTGGCCCGATTAGCGCTGAAGAAGAAGCAGCTGGAAGAGCAGCAAGCTATGGAGCAACGCCATCTCGCCGAGAAGTATAAGCTTCTGGAAGACGAACTGGATGAGGCGGGCAGCAACCGTAGCAGAATTAGCAAGGCAAGCAACCGGAGCCGAATTAGTAAGCGAGCGAGTATGGATAAGGTGAAACAATGGCAGCAAGAGTGTGCTGAACAATCTGAAGGCGCATCAGCACTGTTGCCAGAGGATCAGTCGGCAAACCCGGAAACATTCTCTGCACCTGCGGAGGTCGTAGTACATACTCAGCAGAAGTTTATGGAAGCAAACCCGAATCATCAACATACCGGTGAAGATCACCAGGCGTCCTGTTTCTACACTCCAACATTGAACTCAACGATGAAACCAAATGACCTAAACCCGAGCCTAGCCAATCAGGATCAGCAGCGAAACACCGGCGCGATCCCTAAAACAGCTCCTAACAAGGCTCCAAAGCAAAAAGATGTCAACATGTCAGGTAACTTCAAGACTCATGTGCCTCCCCCCACTCATCAAGGTAAGCCACGTTCAGCTCCAGTAGCTAAGCCTCCAATACCACAGAAATAAGAAAACTCTCTCCAACAAATAATTGAACAATTTGGGACTATGGAGCCTCCCACAATGGCCTCCAGCTTCGGGATCCACCCTAATGCATCAAGCACTCTTCCGCGAACCGGAATGATTACGGGCATTCAGCCATCGGTGTATCCGAGTATATCTTCGGGATAAGCTCCCCCATCTATGGGACGTCCCAATGCCGGCCATATCTTACCGGCAAATCCGACCAATTATTATGGATTGGATTCCCCATCCACAGGGTTACCAAACGTTAGGCTTCCGCCACCTGCAAATTCGGTTCCTTCTATGGGACTTCCGAATGCCGGCCATATCTTACCGGCAAATCCAACCCTTTCTTATGGATTAGATCCCCCTTTCGCGGGACTACCAAACGTTGGCCTTCCGCCACCTGCAAATTCGTCTCTTTCTATCGGAACGGCTCCCCAGCTGCCGAGGCTGCCGCTAATGGAGGAATTTACTCCCTCCCAATCGCAGTTAGCTGCTCGCCAAGTGATGTCACGTGACTTACCGACGTTTTCTGGTGATCCTGCTGACTGGCCGATATTCATAAGTAGCTTTATGAATAGTTCGCTATCGTGTGGCTATAATAGCGCCGAAAATCTTGCACGCCTTCAACGCTGTTTAAAGGGGCCCGCGTATGAATCTGTCAAAAGCCGTTTATTGTTACCTGAATCAGTGCCTCATGTGATAGATACCCTTCGCTTACTGTATGGACGCCCAGAACTACTTATCAACACTCTACTTCAAAAGGTGCACAGTGTTCCAGCGCCAAAGGCGGAGAAGTTGGAAACTATCATCGATTTCGGCATAGCGGTTCGCAGTCTCTGTGATCATTTGGAAGCTGCCGGGCAACCAGAGCATCTTTCCAATCCGACGTTGCTGATGGAGCTGGTCGAGAAATTACCTGCACACACCAAAATGCAGTGGGCCGATTACATACAACAGCACCCCATAGTCAACCTAAAAGTATTTGGAGATTTCATGCTGCGAGTCGTCCACGCAGTAAGTAGAGTAACAATGTACAGTGGCAGTCAACAAAAGCTGAAACCGAAGGGATCAGTGTACACTCATACTGTGGAAGGGGAACCTTTTCGTCAAGCTGCGCCAGCAAGCGAAAAGGTTTGTTTCTGCTGCAAGGAACTAGGTCATCGCATTGCAGACTGTGCGGTATTCGAGGCATTTTCGGTAGATGATCGTTGGAAGTTTGTGCAAAGTAACGGACTGTGTCGGAGTTGTCTGAACGCTCACGGGAAAAGGAGTTGCCGAAGCGCGTCGCGGTGCCCGATTGAAGAATGCGAATACCGACATCATCCGCTACTGCATTCCAGTCGATCCAGTTCTATCGTCCGGCCTTCTCGAGGGATGTCAACAGTGCAAAATCACGTACATCGCCAATACAAGCAAGCTCTACTTTTCCGGATCATTCCCGTCAAAATTTCCGGACCACTAGGAACCATCGAAACTTTTGCATTTTTGGATGATGGCTCGGATCTTTCTCTTATCGAAAGCGGACTAGTAGAACAACTAGGAGTCGACGGTTGGGAGAAACCTTTGTGTCTGAAATGGACAGGGAATGTCACCAGAGTGGAATCGGAATCGAAACATGTGCGAGTTGTGATCCAAGGAATGAATAGCCAGCAGAGATTTTCCCTCAACGATGTCCGTACAGTTAAAGAGCTAACGTTACCACAGCAAACTCTGAACTATAATGAACTGTCGCAGCACTACCGACACCTGCAAGGACTACCGCTCGCTAGTTACAGCAAAGCAATTCCGCGTCTATTAATCGGCGTTAATAATGCCAGCTTGACCGTCCCCTTGCAAGTGAAAGAAGGAAAAAGGAACGAGCCTATAGCAGTGAAGACAAGGTTGGGCTGGTGCATCTTTGGTGGAAATGACAATAAAGCAACACACTCACTAAACTACCACAGCTGTGAATGTTCCAGTGATCAGGAGTTACACAATATAGTGAAAGAATATTTCGCGATGGAAGATGCAGGAGTCCAACCGTCAGTAGCGCTTGAATCAGAGAACGACAAACGAGCTAGGAAGATAATGGAACAAACGACGAGACGAGTAGGTGAAAGGTTTGAAACAGGACTTCTGTGGAAATATGACGTCATAGAGTTCCCGGATAGCTACCAAATGGCAGTTAAACGACTTGAGTGTTTGGAGCGAAAAATGATGCACAATCCAGCATTGGCGAACAATTTGAAACTGCAGATAGCTGAGTACCAACAAAAGGGATATGCACATCGAGCCACAGATGCTGAAATCATGCAGGCAGACCCAAAACGAGTATGGTACCTTCCTCTAGGCGTTGTTACAAATCCACGGAAACCCGGTAAAGTGCGGATAATATGGGACGCTGCAGCCAAAGTTGACGGCATTTCATTAAACACCATGTTGCTCAAAGGACCGGATCAGCTTAAGTCACTACCAGCGGCCCTTCACGATTCAGGCAGTATAAGGTGGGTATTTCGGCTGACATAAAGGAAATCTCGCTCAACTTTTCAAAAGGACCTAAGTAACATATTTTTCATGAATTAATTTGAATATTGGAATCAACAGACCAATATGAAAGCTTTTGATTGCCGTACTCAAATTAATTCATGAAAAAAATGTTACTTAGGTCCTTTTGAAAAGTTAAGCGAGAAATGTTTCACCAGCTCACAATTCGTGAACCGGACCGTCACTCTCAGCGCTTTTTATTTCGAAACGACGCAACAGGGCTGGTAGAAACCTTCATTATGGATGTAGCAACTTTCGGATCTACATGTTCACCGGCTTCGGCACAGTTTGTGAAAAACAAAAATGCCAATGAGTTTGCAGACGTTTTTCCACGAGCAGTTGAAGGAATTCTAGAAAATCACTACGTGGATGATTATCTCGACAGCTTCGAAAGTGAAGAGGAGGCCGAAAAGGTTTCGCGTGAAATACAATCGATACACGAAAAGGGAGGATTTCAACTCCGCAATTGGCTGTCGAACAGTACGAAAGTGCTTCATGGACTTAACGAGGAAGACCCGATGGCAAGCAAGAGTCTCTGCTTCAGCGAGACGAAAAATGGTGATCGTGTGCTTGGAATGCTCTGGAAAACGACCGAAGATGAACTGTGTTTTTCTATGAAGATGAAGGATGAGGTTCAGAAGATAATAGATAGCGGTGAGCGGCCAACTAAGCGACAAATGTTGAGATGCTTGATGGGGATATTCGATCCGTTGGGACTGTTGAGCGTATTCCTTGTTCACGGCAAGATTCTCCTGCAGGATGTGTGGCGAGCTGGAATACAGTGGGATGAAAAGGTGCCAGAGGAGATATTCGGGCAATGGACAAGATGGACCAATCTGTTTCCTAAGATCGAGAGCTTGAAAATCCCACGATGTTATTTCGGAGAAGCAAGTATGCAACTATATAAGGAACTTCAACTGCATGTTTTCGTTGATGCAAGCGAAGCAGCCTTTTCTGCTGTGGCCTACTTCAGGGTGATCAATGGTGGGAGGGAAGCAGAATGTTCGATAGTCGCCGCTAAAACAAAGGTTGCGCCACTGAAGCCGCTTTCTATTCCCCGCCTGGAGTTGCAAGCTGCTGTTCTAGGCAGCCGTTTGATGATGTTTGTGCAGGAGAATCACAGTATCCAAATCAAGCAACGTTTCTTATGGAGTGATTCTGCTACAGTGTTGGCTTGGTTAAGAGCCGATCATCGCCGTTACAAACAGTACGTAGCGTGCAGAGTAGGGGAATTACTGTCGACAACAGAAGTAGAAGAATGGAGATGGGTCCCTAGCAAGCTAAACCCCGCGGACCCAGCAACCAAGTGGGGAACAAAGGCTTGTCCTGAAGTTAACGACGCCTGGTTCAAGGGACCTCAATTTCTCCAACTTCCCGAAGAGGATTGGCCGCTGCAGAACAAAACAATAATCCATCCAGAAGAGGAATTACGACCATGCTTTGTTGTACAAAGTTCAGATATCCCGGAAGGTGTGATAAATTTCACGCGATTTTCAAAGTGGAGAATATTATTAGGAACAGTGGCGTTTGTGCATCGATTTGTGGACAACTTGAGACGCAAGAGGAGAGGAGAAAAGTTGAATCTCCAATTCCTGTGCCAGGAAGAGCTCAAAAAAGCAAAGAATACAATAATGCGGATAGTGCAATGGGAGGAGTATCCAGACGAAATGGCAGGATTCTCAAAAGGACGAAATGATGTACCAAAATCCAGTGGTTTATATCAGTTGACCCCAACCATTGACGAACACGGAGTGCTACGGGTTGATGGGCGAATCGGTGCTGCCTTCTACGCGTCTTTTGACGCCCGGTTTCCCGTAATACTACCACACAAGCATTCTGTGACGAAGTTGATCGTATACGATTTTCATCGAGCACTGCAACACAGGAATTCGGAAACAGTAGTTAACGAAGTCCGACAGTTCTACCACATTTCTAAATTGAGGACGTTGGTGAAACAAATTGCGACTGCGTGTCAATGGTGCAAAATTTCGAAAACGGCGCCGAAGATTCCACGAATGGCGCCACTTCCAGTAGCTCGCTTATCGCCATTCACTCGACCGTTCACTTACACTGGTATCGATTTCTTTGGGCCTTTACAGGTGAAAGTAGGACGAAGTTTCGCTAAACGTTGGATTTGCCTGTTCACGTGTCTGACCACTCGTGCGGTTCATGTGGAGGTCGCCTACAGTCTTTCTACTCCATCGTGTGTCAAGTGTGTACGTCGCTTTGTCTGTCGCAGAGGAGCACCAGTTGAAATCTACAGTGATAACGGACCAAATTTCCAAGGTGCCGAGCGGCAACTGCGTGAGCAACTCAAGGAAATACATGGTGACTTAGCAGCGACAATTACCAACATCGCTACAAAATGGATTTTCATTCCACCTGGAGCACCTCATATGGGCGGTGCTTGGGAGAGGATGGTTCGATCGATTAAATCTGCCATGGAAGTTGCTTACAACAATGATCGCAAATTGGACGACGAGGGACTCGAAACCTTGGTCATTGAAGCGGAAAGTATAGTGAACAGCCGTCCGCTCACATACCTACCTCTAGACGCTGCCGAAGGTGAAGCACTTACCCCAAACCACTTCCTGTTGGGTAGCTCTACAGGTGTTCGTCAACCTGCAGTACATTTTATCGATCCTTCCGCTGCTGTGAAAAACTCATGGAACCTTATACAACATCAACTGGACATCTTCTGGAAGCGTTGGGTTCGAGAATATCTTCCGATCCTGACGAAGCGGATGAAGTGGTTCGATGAAGTAGTGCCTATAGCCGTAGGAGATTTGGTCCTCATAGTGGATGGAGACCGAAGGAATGGCTGAACTCGAGGAAGGGTTAAAGAAGTCATCACAGCAAAAGACGGTAGAGTTCGACAAGCTGTGGTTCAAACTAGAAGAGGAATATTTCGTCGACCGGTATCAAAGCTGGCCGTGTTGGAGGTTGAGTTGGGTGGTAAAACTGGAACCGATGGCCAGTGTTACGGGGGGGAGGATGTTGATGCCAGCACTGCTCCGCCGTGTCACCGCAACTGACCTGTGGGGTGCACCGGTCTGAGATGTCAGTAAAACGTCAGCCGAAGAATGATTGGGAGAAATGAAAATAAACCGTCATCTATGTTTGTGAATTGGATGGATGAATCGAACGTGTACGTGGTGGAGTGGAAATAATTAATATTTATAGTTAATTTGCTTATGCCTATGTCTATTTACAGTGAATTCCTACAACTACAATTTAAAATACTTATACTTATACTAAAAATCCTTATCACAGTTTGCTATCACAGATAGATATTGAAAATTACAAGTTGTAAGTGCAACCATTCTTTAAATCTAACCTAAAGCTAAACACATATTTTTCATAGACTAGCGTAGACGAACTATAGTAGACGAACACAGAACAAATTTGAATTGGCTCAAACCGAACAATTGTAAGTAGTTTACTTGTTTAATTGTTAGATCGCACTAAACAATGAAATAAATATTCCAGCTTAAAGCTGTTTTCACGCCCAAACGGAGTTTCGTGATCTGCTAAAGTAAGTCGGAAAGGCCAATTTGTTCTTGGAACAGTCCTATTGTTGAGGTATCGCTCTCAATAAGATATACACGCAATACCGCAACAATAGGACTGACCTTCAAAACATATCGCAACGATAGGCAACTGCGTCCTATTATTGCAGTAGTTTGTTTTTATTGTGACAAAACAAAACAATAAAAGTATAGCACAATTGACATAATGTTTACGAATTTAAGGTTAATGAGTATCTTATTCGACTACTGCAATGTGAAAAAAGATAAACAGTTCATTTTTAAAGATTTTTCGAAATCAATTTTGTTCTGAGACGGTGCTTAACCCCTTCATAATAGGTCGTTTTACCCTATACGAAGAAATTTTAACTGCGTCGAGTACCTGGTAAGAGGTTTCCTCTTAGGTTAAATTGAATTTGGTGACAAAATTTGAAAAGATGATCTTTATTCAATTAATCTATTCTGATCGGCCAAAATAACCTTACATTACTAGTTTGATCTAGAATTTTCCAGGGAATCAGGTGGAGTTATTTTTGTCCACCACATGACTAAAAAAGCTAAAATGTTGCTCATTTTACTAAACATTTTAGTATTTTCTAACTATTACCCAAAAGGCCAAGGTCTGCCGGAAAGTATAACAAATAAGGGATATTAGGGTAAAACGAAGTGCAGTGAACTTAACCACCTTTCGCACGATTCCCCAGAAAGTTCTACGATTTGTGTCGAAATTTCAACGCAATGCGTCCATACCGAACCGAAATATTAAATTAATTTCCACCATTTAACAGAAAGGGTCATTTGGGCGAACGGGTCTTTTGGCCGAAAGGGTCATTTGGCCAAGAGGATCATTAGGCCGAAAGGGTCGTTTGGCAGAAAGGGTCGTTTGGCCGAAAAGGTCATTTGACCGAATAAGACATTTAGCCGAATAGGCCATTTGGCCGAATAGGTCATTTGGCCGAATAGTGAGAAATTAGGAGCGTAAGATGTCTCACTACTCACTTCGTGCTTCTCACTTTTTACAGCGAGAAGTGAGAAATGAGATGTGTCACTATTCGCCTCACGCTTCTCACTTTCTAAAGTGAGAAGAGAAAAATTTAGAAAGAGAAGTAAGATGTAAAAAATGAGAAGCGCGAAGTGAGTAGTGAGACGTCTCACTTCTTTTTCTTCATTTTGCATTTTTTTTCACAGTTAGAAGTGAGAAATGAGGAGTGAGACGTCTCACTTCTCACTCGTCATTTCTCACCTATCACTGTAAAAAATTAGTAGTGCGAAGTGGGTAGTAAGAGGTTTCCTCTTCGGCAGGCTTAGTCATCAACCAACGTAACCCCGGGTGTAAACACGGCAATCCTTCCAGTTTCACAGTAGCCAGCTAATCAGTGGAGAATGTTGTAAGCTGCCAATATCTTGGTAGCCAAGTGGCATCAGCCGGCGGTACTAAGATCAACATAGGCGCACGGATCAAGAAAGCAAAGGCTGCCTTTGCGAGTTTAATACATCTAGAAAAACAGGCAAATAAGTGAACTCACCAAAATCCTAATTTTCAACTCTAACGTGAAATCTGTGCTGTTATACGCTAGCAAAAGATGGTGTGCAGGTGGCCTCACAACTGGATCTCACACAACGAGCTTCATCGTCGTTGTCACCAGAGGCCGATAGCAACTGAAATTCGGGATAGGAAGTGGTGCCATTGATACCATGGTGCATGCAGCGATTCTGAGGTAAATTTTAGAGTGCTACGGTCGATAATAACAGTACTCAAGTGATATCTTTCCACGCCATTAAGACTATTACTTGATTGGTGTTAGTGATTAAAAAGCGTATGGTTTAAAGTAAACCGGTTCTTTTCGAACCTTACTTGATACTTGAGGGGCTACAGCTCTTCCTCGGTGTACCTACGCCGAATGGAATGTTCTTCACCACTGGACTCGATCCATGGAAATTCGCTTCCACTCGCCCTGAACGTTAAGCGCCCTTAGGTCCTCTTCAATTGCTGAGAGCCATCGTGTACGCGGCCATCCACGACCTCTTCCTCTACTCTACAGCCTCTTCCGGGTTCTCTACTAAAAATATATTGAACAGTAGATACGAGGGTGCATTACCCTACTTCAATTCATGTAAGGTAACAAATGATGTCGATATTTCATCCAGAACCCTTAACTTGATTTCGATCCGTCCGAAGTTACACGAATCAGCCGTATCAGTTTCGCCAGAAAACATGTTCTAGCATAATTTGCCATAATTCATTCCATTTCACTGAATCGTACGTAATGTTCTACAAAGTTGTAGCACAGCTTATTCCTATTAATTTTGCATGCCTTGTAGAATCAACCCATGCAAGCTTTTCCACTCGATTTAGTACACGACTTTAGTACAATAAATGGCATGAAAGCTTTGAAAGCATCCCTACTAGAAGAGCATAACAAATACTAAATAAAATTTTAACACGTAGTGATATTTATAACTTATTTTGATACAATTTTGTTCTTATAGAGTAGCAATTATCTTTCAAATGTTATAACATGATTTTATAATAATGTGATTTAAAAAATGCTTAACACCGAATTTCCCAAAAGTACACTGAGGAAAATGGACGTATGATTTTCAATCAAACTGTTTATGAAAATTTGTCACATGGAATTTGTATGAATTTCAATATATTCAATATATTTATTTATTTATTTATTTATTTATTTATTTATTTATTTATTTACCACAGATCCATCTGACTATATTGTCTTAATGAATAAAAAATACAATGATGTTCTCGATGGAATCGATTCTGTAGCAATGATCGTTGCCGGAGAGGACGTTGAATTGCGCAACTGCGGAGAATCAATCTCTTTGATCAGTACCTTGGCAACGAATGTTGTCTGCTGCACTCATGCTGGAAGATTCATTGTGGATCACGCCAGGGCAAACTGCGTAATGCCAAGCGAATGAGCCTCCGCTGAACACGTTCAATCCTTATGGACCATGATACATAATTTGGATACAGCACACAACAAAAGCAGTCTAAAGGATAGGTTGTACAAGCGCACAATAGAGAGACTTAAAGCAAAATGGATCGGTAATATATTTCTCGGGTACTTTTTCAAATCGGCGTATGTCGCAAATTGTAAACAAACCCGTTTTCAACAGCATATGGCATCAAATTCATCTAAAAATGTGTATATCTTAAAACCTACATGAAAATGTGTTTTTAAAAATGTAAATCAATTTTTTGCAAAACGGTGTAACATCATTGTTGAAAATATTGCACATACACCGCTTAGCGGAAAATGTACTGCAAAAAGTTTTTTCAAACAACTAAATAGTTAAAAACGTGCGTCTGCTTGTACTTTTTCATCACTGATTTCAAAATTAAGCATGTTGCTTAAATATTCTGATTTTCGTTAAGAAAAACATTTTACGTTGTTTTTCAGCAGCAAATGTTGTTACGTCGTGTTGTAAGTGTTGCAATTTTTTTGTCGCATGTGCGTGAAACGTTTCAACTTGACGCAACATTTCGACGTATCAACAATGCAGCGTACGGAGCAGCGTAACATTTCGACGAAAGTAGCATGACCTCGGTCATGCTGACGTATCAAAACGACGTATGTGATTTATCTGTTGCAGAACGTTGTAACATATATTTTTATCAAAATAACTGAAATGTTCACACGCAGTGCAGATTTCAGGGTCAGTGACGATGAATCTTTTCATAATGTATCGTTGAGGTGTATTCAATTGCAATAAAATCTGTTAGTTTCTAAATAGGAATAAACGATGTTAACAATGGATCAATCGCCGCGAAATTGCTGGTGGGGATTCTCATCGATTTGTTTTCGGCGAAAAATGACAAAACAAAACTTTGCCAGACTGTCCGGACGTTTCGGTCGATTTACTGGCCTTCGACCATCTTCTGCGGACAAATCTTCCAGTCACTTATTTTCTAACAGACAGCCATTACTACTAACACTTACTACAGTTAGTAGTAATGGCTGTCTGTTAGAAAATAAGTGACTGGAAGATTTGTCCGCAGAAGATGGTCGAAGGCCAGTAAATCGACCGAAACGTCCGGACAGTCTGGCAAAGTTTTGTTTTGTCATTTTTTGCCGAAAACAAATCGATGAGAATCCCCACCAATAGGAATAAACATAAAATCTGAAAACTTCCAAGCTCATTTTCTCAGCTTGATCAAAATGTTACATACGCCGATTTGAAAAAGTTCCCGAGATTTGGCAATTTTAGCAATAAAGCCCAGCTGACGATTTGCTTTGGAAATTATCGCTGTACGGTAAGAGTTGAATGTCAGCTTTGGATCCAACATGACTCCAAGATCGGAAACCATCTCAACACTTTCAAGTGTCGTGCCGTATATCCAGTAATAGAAAAATATTGGCTTCTTCAATCGATGGAACATCATCATGGAACATATCGGAACACGGTTCCGATGACACCAGGCAACAACGATATCCAGCAAACTTTGTAATCAGCGACAATCGTCGCAGCATACATGATTTTGCAATCCAGTCCTAGTTTTGCAGCGATATCGTTGCAGTATAACGTGAACAACAATGGTCCTATGTTGCCTCCCTGGGGTACAGCAGAAGCACTGCAGAAGGACAGTGAAACACAAGAATCAATTTTCACTCGGAATTTCCTTCCAGTTAGGTAAGAGCTGAACCATGTAAATTTTGTGGAGGTATCGAGACGAAAAAATTTGGTCATCAGCGCTGTGGTCGATCTTATCAAAGGCTGCTTTCAAGTCGGTGTAGATAACATCTACCGTGGGGGACCGAAGTCCGTACAGCACCGAAATCCGTTCACTTCGTGAGATATCACTACATTAAAGGGTGTTTAGGGAAATACAATTACAAATAAGCCTCGGCCTGAATGTCTCCTTAATAAAGACACAAAAAAAAGTTGCAAATAATTTATCTTATCCTAAACTTATACTTGACAGTAAGATTTCTGACCGTTGAAATGGAAAATATGCTCTGAAATTAAAATATCACAATTGCCAAACCAATTGAATGAAATTAAAAAATCACAATTACCAAATCGCCACCCAGAAAACGTAAAGTTTCAGCAGCCATTTTGTTGCGCGCCGGATATAATTGTACCGAAATGACTGTGTTTAATTTACAAATTGCAGTAAATAGAGTAAGATCAACAGAATAATCATCATTCCTTTCGCTTCTCAAGATGTGTATTGAATTATTTAAAGTGGTAGCATGCCTAATCGGTCTGCTTCATATTAAATATTTAGTTAGATATTAGCTGTACGGATTCTGATACGAATTCCGTCCACGGTGGATTATTAAGTGGTTAGGTGTACGGGTTTCGATTCACTACGGTACTTGAGCCTTGCTTTCCATGGCATTCATGCAGGTGTTAGTAAAAACAAGCAAGTTCGTAGTGACCGACCTTCCTGGCATAAAACTGTGCTGATCTGTTGAGATGTACGCAGCAGATAAGTTTGTTATCCCCCTGTAGTTTCTGACTTTCCTTCTGACATAATTTTTGAAGAGAGGAAACATTTAAGATTGCTTCCAAATCTCCGCAAAGATGCCATCTTCGAGTGAGCGGGAGAAAAGGTCAAAAACAGTGGCACAGCGGAAGAATAAAATAGATGGAATCCCATCTGGATACGGAGACAGAGAGCTTTTTTGCTTCTTGACGGCTGCGATGACCATTTGGGGGTGACCACGAATGTTGTTAGGCTAATCAAGTCCAAAGGAACGTCTAGTGAGGCGGATGCAGCTTCGACATCGGTGACAGAGCTTTGATTGAATACACATTCAAAGAATCTAGCGAAGAGCTCACAACATTCCGCAGATGTTTTCGCTTCAGAGTTGTCATACGTCACTTTCTTTGGAATAGATGAGTTTTTCCTTCTACTGTTAACGAACTTCCAAAAGCTTTTGGGACTACGTTTGAGATTGGTTTGTACTCTCATAACGTGGGTCTCCAGAAGCCTGGCGAGCAAAGGCGTAGGATTGCCAATTGTCCGTTATGCCAACGTCCGTTATGCCTAACGTCCATTATGCCTAACGTACTTATGCCTATCGTCCTTATGCCTTACGTACTTATGCCAAACGGGGTATACCCGTTGCAAAGCAGGCCAAGTTCCAGTTGGAATGTAGAGCCATTGAAGAAGAAGAAGCTTCAAGCTGCGATAAGTATTACTAGCACGTTGGAATCAGAGTTTGCTCTCGCGAGACCGTTGCGCACTGGCATTTCTTTAGCGTTTCGACTTTCTAAGTAACGAGGTACTCCAAGCAGGTGACTTTGGGTGCCGTTGAACAGGAACATTTGCCATATATTGCCTTATAAATGATAATTTTCATTTAAAAATCCTGATTAATCCACCTAGCGGTGGCCTTTCTCGTGCAAATAAAAATTTGTATTTTTCTCCGTCGAGTGCAACTTGTTGCAAGCAAATCGGTTGAGGATAAGTGCCCGAAAAATGAGTTACACTTTTTTACGCGATTATTCCGTAAAAAAAATATTTTGACCGTAACTTCCGACCCCATTGTCCGATCATGTGAATGTGCAATAGGAAATAATGGGACACTTTCTGTAAATTGGTTGAGGATAAGTGCCCGAAAAAGAAGTGACACTTTTTTACGCGATTTTTTCCGTAAAAAAAGTATTTTGGCCATAACTTCCGATCCCATAGTCCGAACATGCCAATGGGTCTCCGGGTCTTCTATAAAAAGTTTGTTTTTGGAGCCATCATATAGCCTTTACGTATACTTAGTATACGAGAAAGGCAAAAAGTAAAGTGCGGCAGACTGGGTTAGAACGGGAGCGGGCCATTTGGCATAAAGTCATTTGGCATAAGGTCGTTTTGGCATAAAGGCCATTTGGCATAACGGTCATTTGGCATAATTGTGACCAGCGTCAAAAGTGAGGGTCTTTTGGCAAAATTTTTCTTTGCGTTCGCTAAATGGTGACTAAGTGGTGCTGGAAACACCCCGAAATAGTAAATATAACACCCGTCGTGGGGCCCTCCTTAGCCGTGCGGCAAGACGCGTGGCTACAAAGCAAGACCATGCTGAGGGTGGCTGGGTTCGATTCCCGGTGCCGGTCTAGGCAATTTTCGGATTGGAAATTGTCTCGATTTCCCTGGGCATTAAAGTATCATCGTGTTAGCCTCATGATATACGAATGCAAAAATGGTAACCTGGCTTAGAAACCTCGCAGTTAATAACTGTGGAAGTGCTTAATGAACACTAAGCTGCGAGGCGGCTCTGTCCCAGTGTAGGGATGTAATGCCAAGAAGAAGAAGAAGAACACCCGTCGATAACAATATTGAAAAGACATTATCCTCTCGTAGAAAGAATGCATTTGCAATGCAATGCAAAAGTAGGCGCATGCCCGGATTAGAGCAATGGTGGATGTAATCCCTTCTTTAAAAGTAAGCGTGTGGCCGTATTATGGCAATGAAGGATGTGATCCCTTCTTTAAAAGTATGTGCTTGTCCGGATTATTGCAATGGAGGATATGATCTCTTCTTTAAAAGTAGACGCTTGCCCGGATTAAGGTCATGGTGGATGCGATCCCTTCTTTAAAAGTATGCGCTTGAATGGATTACGGTAATGGAGAATGTGATCCCTTTTTTAAAAGTAGGCGCTTGCATGGATTATGGCAATGGAGAATGTGATCCCTTCTTTAAAAGAAGGCGCTTGCCCGGATTATGACTAGGTTGGATGTGATTCCTTCTTCAAAAGAAGGCGCTTGCCCACATTGAGGCAATGGTGGATGTGATTATTTCTTTAAAAGTAGGCGCATGCCCGGATTAAGGCCATGGTAGATGCGATCCCTTCTTTAAAAGTAGACGCTTGCGTGGATTATGGCAATAGAGGATGTGATCCCTTTTTTTGAAAATAGGCCCTTCCCTTCTTAAAAAATAAGCGCTTGCCCAGATTATGACAATGGTGCTTCAAAAGAAGGCGCTTGCCCGGATTGAGGCAATAATGGTGGATGCGATATTTTTTTTAAAAGTAGGCGCATGTCCGGATTAGGGTAATGGTGAATGTGATCCCTTCTTTAAAAGAAGGCGCTTGCCCGGATTATGACTATGGTGGATGTGATTCTTTCTTTAAAAGTAGGCGCATGCCCGGATTAAGGCCATGGTGGATGCGATCCTTTTTTTAAAGTAGACGCTTGCATGGATTATGGCAATAGAGGATGTGATCCCCTCTTTAAAAATAGGCGCTTGCCCGAATTATGACAATGGTGCTTTAAAAGTAGGCGCTTGCCCAGATTGAGGCAATGGTGGGTGTGATTCTTTCTTTAAAAGTAGGCGCATGCCCGGATTAAGGCCATGAAGGATGCGATACCTTCCTTAAAAGGAGGCTCTTGCATGGATTATGGCAATGGAGGATGTGATCCCTTCTTTAAAAATAGGCGCTTGCCCGGATTATGACAATGGTGCTTTAAAGGTAGGCGCTTGCCCGGATTGAAGCAATGGTGGATATAATCCTTTTTTTAAAAGTAGGTGTGTGACCCGAATTGTGGCAATGGTGGATGTGATTCCATCTTTAAAAGTAGGCGCTTGCCGGGAATAAATCAATGGTAGATGTGATCTCTTCCTCGAGTAGCACAATGCACAATGGTCCCAGAGTCGAATCTAGCAAGACAAAAATGTTTGCGCCAAAACTATTAGTTTTAGATATATAGTGTCTTTGGGAAAAAAAATTCATATTTTTTGACGATTTTTTTTCCATGTAATGAAATTAGGGTGGTACCTATATTTCAGAAGTTCATAATATCAACTTTTTAATTTTTTGGTAAAGACTTGTGCAATGTTCCACAAAGTTGTAGAGCAATTAATTTTGAGCAACTTTGCCGAAGAAATCATTTTTCTATCACTTATGGTTCACAAGTTATGAGCTTTTTAATAAATACGTTAGGGCGGTCCCTAAAAATCGGTATTCTTCACATAACTTTTTATACATTCATTTCTCGCATGAACTTTGTTCCGAGCACTTTTAGGACTTTTGAAGACGCACATTTTTGTTAAAGAACCATGGATCTATCTCTTATAACAAAAAAGTTATTCGAGTTTTTGTATGAAAAACATGTTTTTTTCATATGCGTATATTTCAAAATGGAGCAAACCGATTTCAAATCTATTGGTTCTATTAGAAAGCTCACACTTTTCTGCGTTTATGGTGGGAAAACTGAGAGAGCGTTTTTTGTTTGAAGCGTTTTATTTCATTTTGAAAAAAATATGTTTTTAATCGAAAAACGGCTATAACTTGATAAATAAACGAGATAGGTCCATGGGTCTTCAACAAAAAGATATGTCTTTAGAAGTTCTAAATGTGGTCCATACAAAGTATCCCTCAAAAATCAGTACATAAAAATATATTTAAAAAAAAACGGTTTTCGTAAGGAAATAAACGTTAGATCGGCCAAAGTAGGCTGAACTAGAGAGCGCATTTTCTCGGTTCACCGGTTCATTCATACTGAATGTTTACATACGCGTTGAGACTGCCATGTCTTTTGTGTGCCATGCTAAACATCAAACAGAAAATCAGGCTACTATGCATATTAATGGTAGTAGCTTGGTTTTCTGTTGGATGTGTAGCGTTAAAAATACGTCACTTTTGAAGTATAGCCTTTGTTACAAGCCTATCTTGTTTTGATTAGTTTTTTTTTCGGTATCGCCAGTGGGAGAAAGCGAAGATGACCAGTGGTTAGCTACTGAAATGTTTTTATTACTATTACGTTAAAATCAAATCTTCACATTTGGCCGCCACGTGGTGCATCCTAGCGGTGAATGCTTGGATAGCACGTGCTATTTGTACTGCGGAGAAATTGTTCACATCTATGAGAGCTTTGGAAAATGATCACGAAAGTTGTAATTTTTGTTGCAAGGCACAATAACGTCAAAAAAAATCATACGCTCTGTCGACCAGCCTACTTTGATCTAACTAACGTTTATTTCCTTACGAAAACCGTTTCTTATAAATATATTTTTATGTATTGATTTTTGAGGGATACTTTGTACGGACCACATTTAGAACTTCCAAAGGCTCATCTTTTTGTTGAAGACCCATGGACCTATCTCGTTTATTTATCAAGTTATAGCCGTTTTTCGATTAAAAACATATTTTTTTTCAAAATGAAAAAAAACGCTTTAAACAAAAAACGCTCTCTCAGTTTTCCCACCATAAACGCAGATAAGTGCGAGCTTTCGAATAGAACCAATAGATTGAAAATCGGTTTGCTCCATTTTGAAATACACGCATATGAAAAAAACACGTTTTTCATACAAAAACTCCAATAACTTTTTTGTTATAAGAGATAGATCCATGGTTCTTTAACAAAAATATGCGTCTTCAAAAGTCCTAAAAGTGCTCGGAACAAAGTTTATGCGAGAAATGAATGTATAAAAAGTTATGTGAAGAATACCGATTTTTAGGGACCGCCCTAACGTATTTATTAAAAAGCTCATAACTTGTGAACCATAAGTGATAGAAAAATGGTTTCTTCGGCAAAGTTGTTCAAAATTAATTGCTCTACAACTTTGTGGAACATTGCACAAGTCTTTACCGAAAAATTTAAAAGTTGATATTATGAACTTCTGAAATATAGGTACCACCCTAATTTCATTACATGGAAAAAAATCGTCAAAAAATATGAAATTTTTTTCCCAAAGACACTATATATCTAAAACTAATAGTTTTGGCGCAAACATTTTTGTCTTGCTAGATTCGACTCTGGGACCATTGTGCAATGCAGATTGATTTGGTTGCAGTAACTTATATGTGACTTGATTGGTTTTAGTCACTCGTCTACGACAAGTGTATTGCTTGAGTTTTTAAGGTTAGGCGCTTGCCCGGATTAAGGCAATGGTGGATTTGATCCGGTCTTAAGGCGCATGCCCACTTTAAAAGTAGGCATGTGGCCGGAATAAGTCAATGATGGATGTGATCCCTTCCTCGGAAGTAATTCTGCCGTTTTGTTATTTCGTTCTTCCGGAAAATGTCTAACATCAGTCAAAAACTATCAGAATAGCCTCGACCTGCTTTATCTACGCTAAACAATACATGAAATGTCCCTTTCGCTTTCACAGTTCGAAATGATGCCAAATGTCCGTTATGCCAAATGACCCACTCTTTTCTTGCAGTTCACCTTATGCGTTACATGTTTATAGAAACCACGAAAAAACCGCGTAAACCCCGATAACTTTTAATGATGAAATTCCTATTGACGAATAAAATCATTCCAAAAACCAAATATATGTATTTGACAAAAATGTGGTTTACTTTTTGCCATAAAAACAAAAAAAAAAGATAAAAGGTGTATCGAAATAAAGTAACCTACCATCGAAGTGTTCCTTTCCCTACATTACCGCCTAGCTAAATCAAAAAAGTTCCCATCTGCACTTGTTTCGTTTACCGTCCGTGGTGCCGCACCCGGACCCGAAATGTGCGTGTTTATTGGAGAGAGCATTTTAGCAGAGTGACTACTGACTTTACTGCCTACCATTCGGAAAAGCACAGAATTGAGTTTGCTAAATGGGGAATGCTTGTGAAAGGCGCCTGGGTCAGGCTTCGCTTATTGTGCCGAGAGTGTACTAACTGGTGTCAGGTTCTATTTTTGGGGTGATTATATGTGTGAATGATTTAGAGCATAGCCGTTAACAGTTTTAGCATGGTTTACTACTTTGTTTTGTGAAAATTGTTCAACAATTGTACAAATTTTACATGTTCCCAAAATCTTTACAGCAGATTATTGAATATTTTATTCATAAAAAAAAATTAGTCATACTTTGCAGGAAATGTGTGGTGCTAGTTTACGATTTTAGCCGTAAAATTCGCCTTTAATTTCTTTTGAAAATCTAGTACCTAATTGGTCTTTGACATTCAATTGCGTTGCATTAAAGTGAACTGTAATTTACGAACTTATAATAAAATTTAGGAAAATTTCTACAGGTCAAATGAAACAAATCTGAGAAACAAGAGTTATAACTCCATCAATCACTGCGTGTCCAATTATTGACAAATATCACGGTAGTCCTTCGGGGTGTTCTGGTTCGAACATGCTGTTATTTCACCATTCAGTTCGACTTTTCAATGGGTACGATTGCTGTCGTGAAGCTGCCACATCGTTCAGGAAAATGAAGTGATTTTTGAATTGGCAACTGGTGCTCTTGCTGTAGGGCCAAGAGACGAATGGACTGGACAGTGAAAAGCAATGACGCACGATTCAAAGCGATCAACTTTTTTTGTGTGTGCAAATTTCAATTGAGGCATTCTGAAAGGTTATTGATCCGAAAGTAACAAAAAAAAAATAATGCAACAACCGCAAAGTTCTTTCGTCCGTTAGCAATCGTTTTATGAAAATGTACTTCGCTCACTGCTTTGAGAACGGTAGAACTCATTGTTGTGGTCGACTCAACGTTGTTTGTTTGACGTGTTACACAAAGTACTCATAAACCCTAATTCATTATTCTCGTGATAAGCACGAAAGCCCTTTACTTCATCTAGAGCTCGCCAATACACTGACCGTATGGAGCGTTCGGTCACTGGTCGATAGACAAAAAGATTTTATATTTTCTTAGAATTCATTCTCCATTGACTTGACAACCTCACCTTCTTGTATGGCGTCCATTGCCATGTTGACTAGCGGTAATTGAAATTGATTCTCCGAAATGCTGCTGCAAAGGATAAATGATTCAAACGATTCAATTTCCAATTAGTGGGTTTTACGTAAATGTTGACACTTGTCCGATGGAAGCTGTTAATTGAGATTGAGAACGATCCTATTCATAATGATTGTTTAGAAATTGGTGGAAGAGTACAACATTATCTCAATAAAATTAATCCGAATCTTTGTATAATGTAATAATATTGCATTATTTTGGAATAATCATCTAGTTGAAATCAAGTAAATAGTGAATGGAAAAATAAATAGTTTTCTATATGCGGAACAACGTAGTATCGCTAGGTGCAAAAGTGAGTTGATGCCTCGGCTAATGCCATTCTGGGCTACGGTGTTCTAGAAACACGATGTCCGATGGGAAAAAACTAGGGCGAATAATTTTTCATAACGGCTCAAAATCATTTGCATGTTCTTCTATATAGCACCAGACCCGTGCTCGGGAATAGCGCTGTTGGTCGAGACGGAATTAATCCAAAAAGCTATCTTTTATTTGGTTACGGAAACGCTGCTACCACTTAGTACCCACCAGTCGGTGCTGTGCCATGCGATGCGCCTTTGGGGGAAGCTGTCTGACGGAATTAAGAACGCACACTGCCCTCTGGCAGCAACAGCAGTGGAGAAAAACGTGCAACAAAACGCAGTAGGGGTGCAGTGCATCCTGAAAATTAAACCCGACACAGTCACCGCAGCACAGCAATGGCTCACAAAAAGGTCACGACTTCTTTTTTTTTGTTTCGAGCGTGACAAGGTTGGGCCCAAATGTCCCTGTGGTGTTGGCCGGTTGATGCAGCCAAAGAGAGAATCGCAACCAGACATACACACACACAGTCACAGATAGGTACAGAGGACGAGGAAATGTGTTTTTGCACGGAACATGATCCAATTAGGAAGCGGAGCTGTATTTTTTGAGTCATCGTTACTGTCCTCTGTGAGGTTCTGGGAGAATAACGATTTTGCAAAAGTTGCCCTAACTTCAGTTACTTTAGAGGGAGAAAAAAGCGCAAAATAAGGTAGTTTTGAGCTGCAGTACGTGATTTTGTTAATGTTCGTAGTGGCCGGTGCAGATTTGGACTCTTCTATGCGTTTTTTTTTTCACAGCATAGCTACTGTTGGTGGTATTATAAAGTCGATGGACTGAGCAAATGATTTGTTCATTTTCATTTTCTATTACCATGCATATGTTTTCTAAGCATATCAAGAAGTAGATTATTAGCGGGAGACTCCCATTCAACCTGAAGACTATAAGATAAAACATCAATACTACCAGTGCATAAGACAAAACAGTTCGCAAAAACAGAAAAAAGGTTTGTAATTGAGATGCTCGTGTGTTGCAATTGATTTTTTTTAATATTTCATTTGTGTGTTTTTTTTTATTAATGTATAGGTTCATCACGTAGTTGTATTTGTAGTTCTCGACCTCGAAAATCGTCTGGTAACTGGCGTTTGTTGTTTGATTGGGAAAATTCCAAGATTATTTGGTCACAAAGTAGGAAAGGGATCGTCGCTTTGAAGGCGTTGAAGTCATTTGCTTTTTTGCATGATTGCATGTTCAGATAAGTTAAAATATTTAGTGATGACTTGAAACAGATTTTACGACCATAATGATTTGTTTATTGGCTTAATCAGTCAGTTCTGCTCAAAGAATTAGGGAGTAGATAATTGAAAATCTACAGATTGAAAGCCGTTCGCTAGGGCGTGAACTAGTTTGAAGCGATAGAGTGTGAAAGGGAGGCATTGAGACAATCTATTGAAAAGGCAAAAATGGGCTTCCCGAGGGAAACGATAGGTAGTGATTTTGAAAATTGTTCAGCAGCATATAAGCACAAAAGCATATGGAGACGCATGGTACATTTTTGCGATCTAGTAACTAAACTTTTTATGCAAATTTCTTCACATCCATTTCATTAAATAAATTAACAAGTGTGCAAGAATTTGTATGGAACATGTATTATAGGAAACCTAAACCTAATTGCATGTTAGGAAGAACATGTTCTTGATTTCCATGTCGAATACTGCGATCAAGAAATCATTAGAATCATGATTTCAAACAGCAGGTTCCCGGTTCCCTTCCAAGCGATTTTTTCACAATACTTCAACGGTTGTCTTATCCATCTCATCTAGTTTTCTGTAGTTTGCTAGTTTAATATATTCCTAGGGATCCCTTTTTTTGCTAGATCATCTGGTCGGGGTTCTGCCAAATCACACCAAGCGCCAATGAAAAGTTTCCATTTTTTTGCCAAAGTTTTCGTGTAACAGATTCATTTAATTAAAAATCGCATCGGACATCGCTCAACTCTATAACTGAGGATATCCTACAACAAATGTACGTTTGAATTGTCCTGAAATACTTTCCGTTTTCCTTTTGCAAACAAAATATTACAATTCAATCAAAAAGCCGCTTGGTGCGGTTTGGCTGAACCCCGACCATCTGGAGTACAGTAGAAAATTTCGATTTCCAAATTTAATATGAGCAAAATTTGTTCAGAGGAACTTCATCATCATTTGATCAAGCAGGTCTACTACGCCTGGTTTCAAACCAAAATCAAACCCTGGTATCGAACCGAAATTGGCACTACGCATGAACTGGAAAAAGAAAGTTCATGCAAATGCTTTGTGGACGAACGACGCGAAACTCTCATGCAGCAACAAACAAACGAATGAAGAAAAATAGTGTGACAATGTTGATGTAAATTTTTTGGCCTACTGTTTCGATGTGTATGCAGCACGAAATTTAATCGAACAAAATAATGTTTTGTTATAGAGGGTTTAAAAAACGAAATAACTATACAGAAGCAGCAAACATTGTGTTATTTGGTAGTCCAAAAAAGTCGCAAATGCATTGCCTGTGAGTAGGGTAAATGTTTCAATAGTGGAGGAACTAAGCACGTTCCAACACTATTTATTCTCCCAGAATAATATGGAATTGTATTTCACCTACCTTTTTATTTGCATTCGAAAGCTCTCCGCTTCTATTTTTATATTGAAATGCTCGTGTTGGAAGAGAAATCATTTTTTAAGCCTAAAATTACAACTTCAATTACTGGTACAATGTTCCAATAGTTGCGATATTTCTTAATTTGCGTTCCTATAGTTACGAATCCCATTGTTTTTCAATGAGACTTGCAACTATACTGCCGCTAACCGCAAGTCGAGCACATCTGTATATGGGGCTCCATATACAGATGTGCTCGACTTGCGGTTAGCGGCAGTATAGGAACACTACCGCAACTATTGGTGCATAGACGAAAAAATGTTAAGGTATTTTGATGATATTTACCTGTTTAGAAGGGCTATCAAAGATATTATGGCTCGGTTCGTAAACTGACAGATATACTAACTGTTTGACAGTGTGGGTTGCTGCGATTGAATTGTAAGTTTAGAGTATGCTATACTACCGCAACTATAGGAACACCCACGACTATCTGAACTTTTACCCTAGTCTTATAAAAATACATATTACAGAGAACACGTAATAAAGCTTTATTTGAAAAGTCGTGAAAATGGATTGGAATGGAAAATTGGATCAACATGCCTGGGCAAAACGCCCCACCTTAACCAAAGACGTTTTGTAGCTCTTCATTAGTATTAGTATTATCTATCCCATACTAAAAAGGTTAAAAATTTCTATGCACCTGACATAAAAAAACATGAGTACATTTAAGCAGGTTTTGAATTTCATTTCAATAGTTTCCATATCATTTGGAAGCAACTGCTGCTGGTCTCACCGCGTTTGTGTCCAGTTGGTAAGGGCATAACATCTTGCCTACACTGGGGCGTTTTGACCAGTGAAACATATTTTCGAAAAACGTTACATTTTTGAATATGGAAGCAATTATATACCATATTAACCACTGAGAAAGGTTATTTTTTTGCCCAACTGAGTGCTCCAGTGCAAATTTTATAGACAGTATTGCAGGGCTGTGGGCTTCGTGGCCGTGTGATTAGCGACATCAATCGTCTAGAAGCATGGGCTATAAAGCGTGGATTCGATTTTCACCCCGGTAAGGAGGACACTTTTCGTGATCGTGAGGGGTGTTTTGTGTTCTGCCCGTTGTGTTAGGTGTTAAATGTTCAGTCTGTACGATCTCTGGTCGAAGAAGGTGTTCCTGTCTTTCAAGTTCACCAAAAATATTCGAAAATATGTTTGTCGTTATTTGACACAACAAGTTATGATTAGTGGAGTACTATAGAAGCAGGTGAGTGTTCAACCCACTTCTCACACCTCAGACCTTCACAGTCACATGTTGATCTGAGGTGTGAGAAGTGGGTTGAACACTCGCCTGCTTTTTTAAGGGTGGACGCAGTATCTAATTGAGTACAATATGACTAATCTTTCCAGAATAATATTTGGAGACCTTTAACATCTGCATGAAACTAATTTGGACTGCTTATCTAAACATGCAATCATGCAAACATGCAAGTGACTTCAACGCCGTTAAGACGATGATCCCTTCCCTACTTTGTGTCCAAATAATCTCGGAGTTTTCCCAATCAAACAACAAACGCCAGTTACCAGTCGATACTAGAGTCCGAAAACTACAAACGCAGCACATGAGCACCGTGAATACAAAATTTCTGTCGACCAGTGTTGGACTGAGCGCTTGAAGCCCTCTTGATTGTGCAGATAGTAGTTGAAGTCAGAAGGGAGGTAGTAGTAGTGAAGTGGTCTGAAGCAGTATTGGAATTGCTCTGCTTCGATATGTTACCGGCGGGTAGCAGTTAAATATTTGTATATTTATTATTTAATTATTTATTTGGACAATTGATTACCGAACCAAAATGGTTGAGTTGATTTGATAGGCTCATAATTTGCACCACAATGCAAGTGAATAGATTTTGGGATTTGCCATTCATTATCGAAATATACCTCTCAGCAGTTCACAAATCAGGATCTGCAATCGATCACCGGCCAAGTCCTTATAGTCAGTTAGGAAATGAGTAACATTCGACTGTATAGTAATTGTTGCTACTAAAGACCGAGAATACCTCTGCATCCCCACAATACCACGGTAGAAATGTTTTGTTTATTGTGAAGGATAAATAAACTAAAGCATAGATCAATGATTCACCAAGAAACGAGATATAGTCCATATCACATTTCTTTAAATTGGGGATAGCCTGAGGTTGAACTCACGACATCCTGCTCCTTGAAACACGTTTAATCGCGAACAAATTAATTTATTTTTCGACCACACAAAACAGAACTAAAAACCCGCATCCACTTTCGATATGAAACACGTTAAATCGCGAACTGATTATTTACCGTGCAAAATCAAACTTCGGACGCTTAAGCACTTTTTGCTATGAAATCAATCTGTTAACACACATTTTAAGTCTCACCGTTCTAATTACCATCACAATCATAAAGCATATAGCTGATCTTTGTAACACGGGATTAACATGTACGAATTATTGCGTAGAATCCTTGCGATTAATAAAAATGTCCGGCTTCTGTTTTACTCAAACTCCGGACAGCAGCAACAATGGATTCATATTTCGGACACAACATTTCAAACTTCGGACAACAAATTACACAATATTGAGAAGAAAAAATGCAAATGTTTATCGCTAGATAGCTCAGACTGACATTCAATTATTTCGTCACATTGAATTAACATGGATTACTAGAATGAAACTATCCTAAATAAAGCTAAAACTATGAGCCCTTTCAATTCAGCTGGATGAAACATTTCAATGACATATTTCTGAAAACCTCCCATACAAATTGGAGTGTCCGAAGTTTGAGTATGTCCGAACTTTGATTATTCACGGTACTCTTCAACTGTACAAATCAGTACTAATCCTGAATTCGCTTTTGATACGAAACAAGCTCAATCGTGAGCTCTGTCATTTGGCATTAAGCCGTTTGGCATAATGGTTGCTTGGCATAATGATCATTTGGCATAATTGATATTATAGCTTTGCGATTGATGAGTAACATCAAGCCATTCATCTTCGTTGATTCTATCATGAAACATTGGACACCTTAATTATTTAAGACAAGTTTAGCACTTCCCATTTAATTCCACCGCGTTTTGTTTGTTTTTTTTTTGCAGATGCGTATTTCGACAGTATTCCGCACAGTTGCGGTCGAAATAAGTTTCTGTAAAGATAACAAAACGTGGTGCAATTAAATGGAAAGTATGAAACTCGTCTTAGACAGTTGAAGACATTCCAAAAGAGATGATTTTTTTTTTCTCAAAATTGGACATATGATTGTACGGCGCGGTAAAAAAGAATAAAAGACGTTCCTATAACAACTGGAATATTTCAACTGTTGACACACCTACTAGTGCAATAAACATTCTTTGAATTAACGTGACATTACACTATGGTCCAGGATACAGTTTTACACAGAAAAATGCATTTTAAGCCAAAACGATATTTTTTAGAAAAAAAATTTGTTCTATAAAATTGTCCGGTGGTCATCACATAAAAAAAAATATCGTAATACTGACATGTAATGTTCTACAAGGTTGTAGCGCAGTTGATTCCAATAAATTTAGCAAAAAAAAGCTTTTTCTGTAGCCCTTGAGTTGGCTGATTTAGAGCAATTTTACCTACTTGGATTAGGGTGTCCCTCTAAAAAGCAGTGTTTTTGATATTATTTTTTTGTTTTCGATTTTCGGGAAAGTCGTCTTCGGATGACTTTTAGAGCTAAAAAATGCAACTTTTGATGTATCAATATGCTCAATAATATCTTTTTCCGATCAAAAGTTGTAATAGTTTTTCTGTCAAAATTACATTTTTTCATAACTTGATATTTCCGATTGGGGCAGACCAAAAAATATGTTCACACGGCATTTGATACAACAATCCATATTATTTATTATGTCAAAAAATTGGACCCTCTTCCGGTCGCTTGTGCCCCGAGAAACCTCCGAAGGCGAGTTGTGGGGTCAATAATGGACTTGAACAGTTGGGGGTGTGTCAGCGTTGGCCCTCGCTGCCACGATTCCTACACAACGATACTTCACATTTCGAATTTCCAGAGATATTTATAAATAAAAAGCGTACTTGTTACACCTGAATTAAAAGAAGGAATCACATCCTCTCTTGCCTTCTGTTGGGCAAATGCATCCCTCAAGTGAGCAAATACCCTTTAATTCGGGTGATGGAATTAATATAGAATCATATTCTTCCTTGTCTTCTGCCGGGCAAAAAAGGTAGTAAGTGGAAAAGGCTGTAACCGTTCGCGAATTGTTTCGAGGTGATTCTAAAGCAAGGTGGCTTAAGCGCCTCTCTCGAAGAGAGACCACCGGTCGTGTTCTCTATTTGCCCGACTTTTACAGACCCTTTACCTCTGGGGACTCTCGAACGGTCGCTGACTCCAAAATTACTTACGCTTAATATCGCTACGCTACCAGAACACGCTCAACCCACTGAAAAGAGAACGGGAAGCAACTTTCGAAGCCAACTTTCAAACTGTAGCCACGGCAAACGCAATGGGAGTGAATTTTCCCAGCCCCGTGAAACGAAATACAACTAAAACTCAAGCTAACTTCTTCAAATTACTTAACGGCATTTATTCTCTAATTCGGGTTGGACGTATCGGTACGGAATGGAAAAAGAAAGCTAATCATGGCCATGAAATAACAAGCTCACATACCTGCGCAGGTTTTTACTTCTCGATGCACTGATGCGTTGGAAGTACTCCGCCGAGAAGATGGCGACTACTCGCAAACACTTCTAATCACCAGCCGTTCCCTTAGCGAAATGATCGAGTTCTTGTCTGAATTTTATAAAGAAACTTATCCTTTTGAAAAGTCGTCAATTATTTCAAATTTGCGCCAAATAAATTTGAAATGGCGACAAAGAGTGCGCGCCTTCGGTGAGTCGATAAAACGAGCACATGAGAACACTACAACAGTACATGATCAATTTCAGGACACAAACCTCGTAATCGACATACAAATAAAAATTCAAATTTCTTTTCGTCCGGTTTGCAAATTATTTACGTAATGTAATGTTTCACTATTTAATTAATTCCATAATAATAACAATAATTTTACTTAAAAAGAGAAAAACGTCATAAATTACTATTTTGACTTAATTAAAATTTATCGAAAAAACGTAAAACGTTACAAGGCATATATAAAACACAACATCTTTCTTTTGATGTAGAAGCGACAATAATTATAATAAATTGATCATATTTTACGATAGAACTGAAATTGGTGATTTCATAATTATTATGCCGAATGACCATTGTGCCAAATAGCCGTTATGCCAAACGACATTATGCCAAACGACAGTATGCCAAACGTCGTTACGCCTAACGACTTTATGTCAAATGACCTACTACCGAATAAACTATTTTGTCGTGAATGCCGTTTGGCCGAAACTGCCATTTGTCATACAGGGCCTCCTGGTGAAAAATGACATTTGGTTAAAATAGTTTTTGATCTACAATCCAATTTTTAGACCAGCCATGTTGTATGTTGTGCCAATATGGACTAGTTGCTGCAATTCCAGAAAAAAGGCACTTCAGAGGATTCAAAATAAAAATAATAATTGCCATTGCAAAATAGATAAAGTTGCCTCTCTGGTATAATACCAATGAACTTCATAAAATTACTAATATTGAGACACTGCAATAAATGTCCAATAAAATCATTTCCAACTTTAGACAAAAATCGTTGTAATCTGCTATTCCAAAGATAAGCTATTTGTACCTTTTCGTTTTAATAAGGTCAAGTTTATGAAATTAGTAAACATTGTAATTTCTACATGGTTCAATTCAAATAGAGGATAAATCTTTACTGCCAAAGGCAATTGAAATGTATTAATCTCTATGAACAAAAATGAGTTTGCATTTGAGGCAATATAACTCACAAACGGGAGGACTGAGGCAAGATTTGCTCAGTAATTTATTCGTCTTGGTGTCAGTTGTGTTTGTACATACAAAAAGTTGATCAATTTGACGAAAACAATTTTTTTTTCCCAAGCGCAACGGTTTCATGAGTTCTGAAGAAAGCATTCAAGCTCGAACTGGAATCGATCTAGAGTGCGACGTGGTAATCAATAAACGAGAATTCCGGAGGATTGTTTGGATATTCAAGGAATCCTCCGAGATTCCCAAAGAATACTCCAATGACTCCAAAAAAATCCTCCAGGGCTCAAAAATATTCCTCCGAAATTCCCAAAGAATCCTCCGGGACTCTCAAAGAGTCCTCCAAGATTCACAAAGAATCCTCCGAGAATCTAAAAGAATCCTTCACGATCCCCAAAGATTCTTTTGAGATTCCCAAAGATTTCTCCGGGACTCCCAAGGAATCCTC
This sequence comes from Armigeres subalbatus, assembly GCF_024139115.2. Taxonomy (NCBI): domain Eukaryota; kingdom Metazoa; phylum Arthropoda; class Insecta; order Diptera; family Culicidae; genus Armigeres; species Armigeres subalbatus. Next base: position 130,207,637 of record NC_085139.1, on the reverse strand, counting down.
CGGAACTCCCATAGAATCCTCATGGACTTGATGAGAATCTTTCAGGACTATCAAAGATTTCCCAAAAAATCCTCCGAGATTTCCAAGATTTTTAAAGAATTCTCCGGAACTACGGAAGAATCCTCCGAGAATCCAAAAATTCCTCCGAGATTCCCACAGAATTCTCCGGGACTCCCAAAGGATTCCCCAGAACTCCCATAGAACTCTCCGGGACTTTATAAGGGCTTTGGGACAAAAGATCGAATGGCCAAAAGATCGACGAGACAAAAGGTCGAAGGAACAAAAGGTCAAATGCAAAATATTAAAAATCTGTATTTCTGAACACATTAAAGATACAAAATATACGACAACATGTTTGGAAACATGCTTCCAATGCAAAATCTAGCTTAAAACATTTTCCAGAGATTTCTTTTTCTTTATTTCATGGGCAGTATTTTAATAAATTTTCGGCCACCGGGCGATCATTTTATGATTTTTATCAGTTCTCGGTACGGTGAAGCTGAATAATTAGTTTAACGAGTACTAACGAGTATCATGCACTTGTAACACGTGCTGCTCATTACAAAAGAAGCGATATCCTGCATAATGTGCAGAAACACGGCGAGCATTCTGTTGAGTGTGCGAGTACATGTTTGAGTGAAACACATTAGTTTTGGTATCTTTATATCAGTGTCGTACAATGAACTATTTCGCCGCTATCCAACACGACTTCCTAGACATTACCTTCCCGAGCATGGAGATACAGAAGATTATTAGTCTCTTGTTGAAATGAGTGTCAAAGTAATAATTAATCCTCATCCTTTATTAGATGTGGATGATATTGATTTTAATTCAACGTGACACCGTTATTGATTTCAAATTAAAAAAAATACACCAAAAATATGAAGCGTACATAGTAAGAATGGCCTTTCAATTACAAGCAGTGCATAACACAATTAATTGCAAATTATTCGGCGATTCAGCCGTACGAGCAATAATGTTAATTAACACTCAAACACATTTTGTATAACACTAACGAAAGAACATCAGCATGGCACACAGCATAACCATGGTGCATAATCAATGGTTTATAATCATGGTTAGGGCTGTGCGGTAATACGCGCGGCCACAAAGCAAGACCATGCTGAGGGTGGCTGGGTTCGATTCTCGGTGCAGGTCTAGAAAATTTTCGGATTGGAAATTGTCTCGACTTCCATGGGCATAAAAGTATCATCGTGCTAGCCTCATGATATACGAATGCAAAAATAATAACCTGGCTTAGAAACCTCGCAGTTATTAACTGTGGAAGTGCTTAATTAACACTAAGCTGCGAGGCGGCTTTGTCCCAGTGTGGTGATGTAATGCCAATTAGAAAAAGAAGAAGATCATGATGGTTATGCATATTGATGGTAGAAGTTTGTGTTAAAATATGTGGTCGTGGATTTAAATCAAGAACAGTCTGTAGGCCGGATATCCTATCCAAATCGCTAAAAAAGATATCTTGTGTTACAATTTGCTTGACCTTAGATACATTGATTTCATTATAAAGTCTTACTAAGTTTTTGAAAACATAGCCCAATCCTAACCCTTCTTCTTCGTCTTATTGATATTTCATCACAGAGGGGGATAATAATATAATAATATAATAATATAATAATATAATAATATAATAATAATAATCCTCCGGGATTCCCAAGTTAGTAAGAAATTTCGATTGCGCGATTTCTCCTTTCTGCACGGCATGAGTGGTATGCATCATTTCTAGCATAACTTTTCAAAATTACCTAAGCAATATTTTTTTTCATGGTTTAAGTTGAATATTGCAATCAATAAACCAATATGAAAGTTTTTAATTGCAGTACTCTTATTATTTCATGAAAAAAAATTATTTACGTCATTTTGAAAAGTTAAGCGAGATTTGTGGTCACACGATCATGACAATCAACGTTTTCAAGAAAACAAAGCAATAAAAGTTTGCGATCGATGTTTTTTTACAATTTAAAAGTGATGATTATGACAAAACTAAAAATTGAATGGAATTTTGGGAAAATCACTAAATAACCTGAAAAAAAGTAAGTTTTTTTTCTGACACTTGTTTGATAGTTTGCAAAATTATTGTACTCAAAAAGCTAAGACTTCATACTTTCGTTCTATGTCCTAAACTAGCTTCTACGACTTATGATTAATAAGATACATGAAGGAAGTTTTGATCTAAAATTAAAACATAGAATTATGAATGTCCAAGGGCTTGACGACCCCTCCCCATGGCTACTGCGAGTTAGGGGGCCTGCCTAGGATGTAGTGGGGTTTGACAGTGGGCTCTGTTAAACCTCTACAAAAAGCTGCATGTGTCCATAAGCAGGCCCTATCAAACCCAGTCAACACATGAACGTATATGGTGTCGTGTAGGATGCTGAAGTGCAGGCGATAGAGGTACTTTTCCACACAACATGTATGTATATCGTCTTCAATTTAGCATCTTGTATTGCACCATGTGCGATTTTATGTAGACTGTTAAGCGTTCGTGTGCCGCTCCAAGCGCACAAGCCCAACACGAGTGCCAACCGGCACATCAGGATTAATACCAGTGAGATCCTGATTACGGTATACTGGTCAAGGCAAGTGACACACACACGCGCGCGAAGTAATGCAAAATAAACGACATGTAAAATGAACGTAAATTTACATTCTTACTTAACGTCAAATAGAGATAAAATAAGGGTTGCTGAATAACATTAGCTTTCCGATTACCGTCAACTGGGGAGAAGATGATCATTGAGGTGAAGATGATCATTTGATGTGTCAGTCAAAAGTGCCAATTTTTTTTATGAAACGGTAGTCAACAATATTCTCCGTTCAAGTAATGTTACTGCTAGGTAGAAATCCGAGTTTTTCGATTATAATCATGAAAATGTATTTTGTGGAAGAAAGAGAGAGAAAGTCATAAATGACGCTATTTTCGTTTCAAATATTGACTTCGTTGACTTCTTTACGTAGTAAACTCAACATTCATACAAATAACCTAGTGTATTTTGACTACTAGGTCATAATGATTTTAGTAGAGTTGTCTTGATCAACTTCACCCCAAACCAGAATTCTCAAAAAATGTGTGATAATTTAATTTATTTTAATAAATGCGAACGCATTTCAGAAAACTAAAGTTGTTGAATATTGCAACGTATAGCAGTACATGTTTTGAAAATATTTGTTTCGATTTAAAATGTAAACACACATTGTTATTGCATGTTTTGTCTTAAAAATGATCATCTTCCCCCCAGTTGACGGTACTATCAATTATTTTCAATTTTAATCCCGTTTCTTTTTTACTTTTCTTACGTTAATGAAATGATAACGCGGGCGCCTAATCCGAAATTCAAATGAACAATCGCTCACTTTGAGCGATTGATTGTTTATTCTCGCGAAGAATGAACAATTGAACAAATTAAGGAAATGCTAATACTGCTGTGTAGAAGTTTCATAGGTCACATTACTTTCCATGGTGAATCCCGATCTATGTTACTGATAACCCCACCCAACTAACACTACTTCCTTCCCGTGGTAAATGTGGAGATGCAGAGGTATTCTCGGTCTCTAGTAGCAACAATTACCACACACTCACATTCCCTCCCTTTCCCAACTGACTGTAAGGACTTGGCCGGCGCCGTTATTGATCAACATTTGCGAGCTGCTGAAACGTGCACTTCGAGAATAGTTGGTAAATCCCAACCACTATTCAATTGGATCGTAGTGCAATTTGCACCAGTTCTGATCAATCACGGAGTAGCAACCATTGATATGTACAGTCAGTCTAAGCTAAGCTAAGCTAAGCTAAAATTAAAACATAGAATTATGAATAACTCACTTAGCAGTGATTTTCGAAACCATGTTCCATGGGCACTTTTTCATTTCCTAGGGTGCCCTAACTGCCCCCAAAATATACACATTCGGGAAACAAACGCCCAATTTAGTTGTGACGAAGTTTTGTCACGGAAAGAACACTGAGTGATCGTATAGGAGAGTGATAACTCAAAATAACCAACGATCACGTTGAAGGTTGAATTGTAATTGCTTTATTCATAACTTGTCGAATATAAGTTTACCTACTGAAGACATCTGAGCTTGGATCGATATTTGAATTAAGAGAGAGTGAGAGAATGAGTATAGCATGTTTAATTGGGAGTGCCTAATGGAGAAGGTGCTGACAACAGCTTGTCTGTTACAGGTAATGCTTGTGCAATCAATTTGATTTCATGGGAAAATATTCTATGAGAAACTTAGTTGAAAAGAAACTTGATGACATGAGAAATGCACATGTCACAGTTTGTATCGAATTGAAAAGGGCATAAAAAGCTAGATTTTGTCTCATTTAAGGTAGTTGCGGCATCTAAGTTACATGAATAAATAAATAATTAAATAATTTTGATAATTCATCGTACGATGAAGGCGCTATTAACGTTCAATCAAATAATGTTGCATACAGATCTCGGACATCTCAACAGATATTTGGGGATACCATTCACACTCGGCGGACATAACCCACTTCTATCCGGAGAATGGGAAAGTTCCTTCTGCTTATCTGCGCTATTATTTTTTCAAACGCATGCACCAGCAAAAGTTAAGAACAAGTACACTATCCTCGCTACACATTTCCTCACATCAGCACGTACTAAAATCACTTACTTCTGGTCCTTCTTAACTTCCGCTCGTTGTGCGGTGCATTCTACCACGGCTGTGTCGGCGAGGTTGAAACTAGAAACTTGTATACATGGTGATAAGATAAAAGATCAAAAGTATTCTGATCATTCGGGTTATTGTGTGAAAGCTCCCGGGAGCAGACTGCCAACAAGAGTTTGTAAGTTAGTAAACATCCGTTGTGCTCCTGCTGAGTGGGAACACGTGTTGGACCAGGGAAGCAGAACGCCCAACGAAAGCAACTTTAGATGAAAGAAAAATTCAATCTGCTCCAGATAGTTTCGCATAATAGTTGGCGGTTTAAAAGAGCTGTCGCTTTTAATTTTTATTTTATTTAAAGAGAACTTTGTTCTCATACAGTATCGTACTTCAAAGAATTCTGAGAATATTTTGAGTTTCTCTTTTCTAGAATCTTTTCATACCCTATGCGAGCGGACAATCATGCTCATGCTATAGATTCTTTTAATACCCTATAAAAGGAAAAAAAATAAAGCTGCATTTAGTGTACGTATCTAATTCAAATGTCTCTGTATGAGATGAAATATATTGATGATCTGTATATTGATGAAATAATCTCTCCAACTATGAAAAGTTAGTTTATTTTTAATTTACAGTAAGTAACTTGATCCGCAAAGAATATTGATTACAATTTGTCAGATGACAACAATTCGAATTGATTTGGCTTCATATATCGAAAAGATGTAATTTCATGTGAAAAGAACTGGAGCATTTAAAAATTCACTTATGACCAGTGGTGTAATTTATCAACAATGCCTGCTGAGTGTGATTCTTTTGTTTTGTATTTTTCTCTGCTCCTCTTTGCCTCAGTGTTGCCACTTATTTTTCGAACCTCACCTTCATTTTCAGGCGTAAAAATCTTTTTCACCTTTATTTGTGAGCAAAAAATCTTGAAAAAAATCTTTATGTACTTAAGGCTGAAGCGCATAACATCGTTCGTTATTTCGCCCGTCAAATTTGACATTTTCCCGTGGATAAACTGTCAAATTCGACGAGTTGATTGGCGAACTTGTCTTTGTGCTCCAGGCTTAAACTTAATTAGGTGCTTAATAGCTGAAATATTCACTTTTTTTTTAAATGTACAAATGTTTTTAAATCTGTTGGGTTTTTTAGAAGCAGGTAGATATTTGTAATGAGAGTATATTTTGAAACGAGTTTCGAGGTATTTTTGTACCATCCCATTTATTGCAAATCAAGGTGATCAAAAGTTATAAACCTTTCTGGTTTGTAGTGTGAATATTTTGACTTTTTGCATTTTGAATTGAATTGCAACGTTAAAGCCATCTTGGCAACTCCTTTCTTTTTAACATAACATTTTTTAACGCAAAATAGCATTAATCGTGCTGGTATACCGTATATATATTCAGTCGGTTACTAACCAAAGTTTTAATAAAGTTATTCGGACAAAACAGCCTTTTGACAGCTGCTGCCGAATGAGGGATGAGATAGAAATGTTGATGAACTTTCTTAATAATGGAAATACCAGCTTTCCTTCTCGCCGTTTACCGCCCAGCGATGTCTCGCAACTTTTCGTCGTATCGGCTTGCTCTTCGATCTGATTAGTTTTGCAAAGATTTGCACCCCTGAGCTCCCGCAAAAGTTTGGAATCTTCTTCAGGATCGAACTGAGACTGGTAATGTTCTCCAAATTTTTTGGATCGATGAGTCAAGCTTTCTTAAGAACGGGATCATTCAAGAGTTTGATTGTTTGCTTCACCAGCTCCACAAAGAAATTACATGCGAGAGAATAGAAAGTTACGTTCAGCGGTTAATCAAGATGTCCTGCCAGATTATTTGCCGCTAGCCCTACGTAGGTCTTCATTTTCTCGTGAAGATGTTGTTCAAAGTTTTGTAAGCCCTTTGTGATATTTTTAAGAAATTCATCTTTCTAGATGTTGGAAAGGATAATCAGATAAAGCGATTTATTTTTACTGTACATGTTCGTATACTCAAGGCTTTCAGATTGAAAAATACGATTGACTATATTAACAAGCAGTAGGTCATCCCGAGTAGAAGAAAATAGCTGAATTATATCAAATGTTGATAAGATAGTAAAATGAGATATGAACATGATTGATAAAAGAGATAAAAGATCAAACGACAATATCAATATTTTGCATGAAAATATCATGAGGAGATAAATTTATGCTATTTATAATAAGAGATCAGTATCATGTGCCATTAGTTAGTTCTTATCCATAGCATATCTTGATATTTAAATGATATTTCGGTGCAAATTTTTGATATTGTTGCCTGTTCTTTTATCTCTTATATCAATCAAGTATATATCATGTTTTTTACTCTGTTCATGACTTCTACCAGGGATGGGATCGTAGAGGTCTTTCAAGTGATAGTATTCACCCATGCATTTATATAGGGCCGTCGCTTTCACACAGCAGCGAGTGAACTGAATAGACTGTCAGTGCGGGCTGCGTGTGCAATGAGAAGAGAGGTCTTTTGTTTACTTTATCTCTGATTGTTGCTGCTAACCATTTTCAGTTTTCACTGCTAGGAAGTGAGTGTGAAGAGGGAATGGTATCAATATTCAACAAATTTCAGTCACTGAGATTGAGAAATCGCACCCCTGCTTATGACCGCTTCCAAATTCACGATACCCAATGGACTCTGGGAAAGCTTGATTGTGATAAAATATGTGTTTATTCATATGACATGGCTAACAAATTATTCCCACAAGGAATATGTAATGTGGATTTGTTCATAGTTCGCCTTAAACGAAAACTTTCGACTCAGCAACTTTTCATAGCGTCTCCTTCTCTGGTGAGCGAAACAAAATCCTTTCTTAGTACATTTCGCCACGCAATTGCCACCAGCACTGCTGGCTGCGAGTGCAAAACCCGAAAACCAACTGCATCACCCAAAAGCAGAGGTCATGTTGCTCTGGGAGACGAAGGTGTAATAAAAATAAATTTTAATATTCACCAACTACGGTAAAGGAATGTTTCCCGTAAAGTTTTCGGAGCGCTAGTCAGACCATCAGAGAATCCAACGCGAGGAAGTAAACTTGGTAATTTAATAAAAACGAAACGAAAGATCCAAAAAGACATTTTTCTTCAGTTTTCTCAAAGCAAATTGGCACGACTGTGCAGATTTAGCGAGAAAATGGAAGTTCATAAAGAATCATTTCTGCATTTCTCAATAGTTATTCATCGACATATTTCAATATCTGTGTGAAACCTGCATCGCATTATTTTAGATTATAACTCGGTCTCTAACATCATTTTGATCAACGATTATAAATATGTTATTTTCAATGGTGATTTGAAGTTCAATAATGTCCTGCTGCGGCCTTATTACATATATGAATGAATCCAAAACCTACGAGACGCATATATACACCCAAAAACAAATTTTTCAACTATTGTATAAAATCTTGGTATACATTAATCTGCATGAAAGCTTTTTATATAGATTGTGTATAAACATAATACAAAATTGTGAGATTTCAATACAATGGTTGTATTATTATTTTTTTCCTAACTGAAGCTGGGATGTAGCTCGATATTGCTTTTTGACGTGTTGTCAATAATTTTCAAAATTATGGTAGCAAAAGTTAAAACATGTGTTGGTTTGCAGAAAACTGGTTTATTGGTCAACTATTGAAGACAAAAAAGTTCATAGTTAATACTTCCGATGCAAAAGTAAAAATAATTAAATTCAAGAATCAAATAAAAACTTTTCTATGTAGAAGCAATAAAACTGCCGTTCAATCATGAGTCTTAAAACCTACCAAAGAATCGATTACGCCTTGGTATAACGTCCGTCGTTTTATTTTTGCTATCGCAAAAGTGCGTAATAATACAGTCCATTGAGAAAAAATAGCACTTTCACAAGAAACTTACTCGTTTTGTTACTATGTAGCAAAATGGCGCAGAAGGAAACACCCGCACTGGCTTTACGGCTTTTTAGTCCCGCAAATGGACTTTGCCACCAGCACTCTATCCAATTCGATGTTCGATGTGGCAGTGAAAGGGGACTACGGCGCGCAAAAAAATAAACACACAAAATCAACTACCCTCTGCGTGGTACCACGAATGGGTCCAAAAAGTTACACAAAAAGTTGAATCCTGCTTTATTTTCATACGGCATACATGTGGAGCTTCGGGTTCCAACTGCTTGTTTGAAACCAAAGCATAAGCCCTTTTATGGTAGCTGGTCGTAAAAAATTAACATTCCATCAACTATTCATTCTCGAGCGAGCCTCGGCCAGTAGCTACGTTCGGTGACTCCGTTTTTCGTTTGTGGGCTGACGCAATTCTCCATCAGATTGGCACCGGCAAATATGGGCTCCGATGTAAAGCGCGTAACGAACTGAAAAACGCTCAGTGCCAGAACATATATGTAGAATTGAGTGCCGGTTGTGAGCCCATATATTCGCATCGTAATGAAACTAAACTAACAAAAACAAAAAAAAACGGATTTTGAACATGACGAAAATTGTGATGGTTAATGCCATCCGAGAATTCAACTTAGGAGCATATCCTCGACAAACAGAATAGTAAAATTGGACATCAATTCGATGAATTTGATCTTCTTCAATTATTTGCAAAGACAGAATGGGCGTCAAAATTGAAATTAGGTTGCGATGCAAGATGACAGTGTGTTCCGATGTTTGAGTTTTCAGCAAATTAGTTCAAACGGAACATAAATATTTGATTCAAAGATAGGTCGCTGCGGACTCAATTATCCAAAGGCATTTCCTCAGCTAAATGGAAGCTTGAATTCAAAGCATTGCATGAGTATGTATCACAATGAATTAATTACTCGAAAACATTCTGTCTTCTATCAAAAGTTCGGTTTTGGAGTGATCTTGTAGTACTTAGTATACGAGAAAGGTAAAACAAAGTAAACATTCTAGTCCGGAACGTAAATCGAACACGCCATTTCCGAATTGGCAATCCTACGCCTTTACTCGCAAAGCTAACTGGAAATCTCTTAGTGATAGCCACAAAGTTTGAATTTCTGTCCAATTCCATTTGATTTTACATTCAACGATGCTTGGTAAGCAATGTATTTGATAAAGAATTTGTTGTTACAACTTCAATGCTTCCACATTTGTGCTGTGTATGCGATGATGACACACAACTTTGCCATTGAAAGAAACGTGCCCCCTAAGCTGTTGCTCCGATACATGATTTCGTTGATCGAATTTAGGATATTCCTTTTGCTAGTCATAGGCAGTATATGGTAATCAAATGTGGCAGCATTTCTTCAATTTGTTGACGTAACTCTGCATGCGAGAGCTCTCCTATTCCATCGCAATCCGAAACGCACAGGAGTTTTCCTATCTCTAGCAGAAATCCTTCCATCCCGCCCTTTCGGAACAAAAATCGACAACTCAATCAATTTCCCATCAAGTAAATCCTGCTGGTAACAAGATTCCTATTTTTTCGTTGTCATTTCCACTCACAGCACAAACACACGTGTGTGCAGCTGAATCTTAGTTTCCGAGAAATCAGGATTGAAGTGTTCGTTGTTGGTTTCGAAAACTGCCGAAATAAGGGAGACGCTTCTGGTCCGTTACCGTAATCCCTTCGACACCAGCCGGGCCTCGTCCTCGCCGGCGATGAGCTTAATCACAAAAGTACGTGTACGTGCGTTAAGAGTTTGTGGCGGTGGCATGTATCTCGCAAACTCGTTTGTCGATACAAAACAACTCAATCTTGATCGGACTCGGAATCTTGGTTCGGGATGTTGGAGACCACGTAGTTGTGTGCTAGCAAGAAAATTTGCTTTACTTGTGCGGCTAAGTTTTTCCGAACAGTTTTCAGTTCACTGCAGAAACGTGCAATCATTTGTCTTTTCGTGTTTTGGTGTACACAAAAGAAAATAGTATTGCTAATAACCATTTTCCTTTTAGTAAAGATAAGTCACAAATGCTGTATTCTGTGGCTCACAGCGAGAAAGCAAACACCGCCCGTAGGTGGATCGATCAGTTATTTTTTGCGCTAGTCTCAACTACTGCAAAGAAACGAACTCACGACATTCATTCCTCTTCATCGCATTGCTACTTCCCATGTTGAGAATTGAACTTGACAAGATTTTATGCTGCTGGAACGCTTGTTTAGCTGTGCGTGTGTTGGAACCATTTTCCCATTCGTTTGCTTTCCGAAAGAACACTCGAATCGCGACATGGAAGAAGCCACTAGTAACAGCCCTCGAGAAGTCTTTGTGTGTGCTCAACAAGGGTTCACGTGGGAAAATGGAGCACGACCCGACTAGAAGGTCATATCAAAATTATATCAACCTATGTTATTATGTTATACTAAATTTTTATAACAAAATTTGTTAGAAACATGGTGCAGGATGTTGTTAAAATATCTAAAATTCTATCAAAAATTACACTACTGGAAACAAAAAACTTTCAAATTTTGTTACAATTTTATCATAAAAGTAACATATTTTGTTAGAAATTTATAACAGAATTAGATACAAAATATATTGTTTCTGTGCAGTTGCAATTTTTTTACAGTCCGTGATAGGTCTCCAGATTGTAATCAACAATCAGAAATTTTTGTTTTTGTCTGAAGAAGAATATTTTTCGAGAAATTAAAACTAAGCAATCTTTTCAAATTATATCCGCGTTATGATATCTATATGGCTGGGAGACTTTGCTACATCTTTTTTTAATTGCCTACTGTTGGGCAATTCGGTGTTAAACATTTTTAAATCATATTATGATAAAATTATGTTACAACATTTGAAAGATAATGGCTACTAAGAACAAAATTGTATCAAAATAAGTTATAAATATCACAATATGTTAATATTGTGTTCAGTTTCTGTTATGCTCTTCTAGTCGGGGAGTGTGGAAACGTAGCACCGAGAAAATGAACAATAAAAAATTAAGTATTCGGAAAATGCTTCAATCAGGTAAATGGAACATTTTTAATTTAGTCGGATGAATTTGTTGCGAAGAATCTTAGTAATGGTACGATGCATATCGAGTCTGTGGTTGATGTATAGTGCGATCCATTGATTATAGTGCTTTAAAACGTCTTCAATTACAGGGAATTTGTTTTAAAATGCGCCGGTTAGGTATAGCGATCCAAAGTATTTGAAAAAAATAATATCCGGATCAGGGTTTGCATAAATTGCTTTTTTAAGATAGGGTTATTGCAGGCATTTCCGTCTTTTCGTCATATACAGGAGAAACGTTTTGCTATAGTGGAGTTCTAGCAAATGGACGTTGCTTTCGTTGGTTTTAACCCCTACGACGATAGATAATAGCTGCCGTGCCCCTAACGAACAACGATAAAAGAGTGGCAAAAACTGTTTCGAATTATTACAAGCCATGAAAACAAGATAATCAAACTTGTATACAGGTGCAAAAAAAATAATTCGATCCGCCCCTGCCGAAAAGTGATGTAAAATGCTCATTTTGTTGGACCATATTTTTCGCATAGCTATTTCATTCCATATTTTTTCGCTGTGTAAAACAAGTTGAAATCCATTATCAGTGCTCCTGCGTTTTTAGATTTTTATAAGAAATTAATCATGTTAATTCTGGTCTTTCGTGTTTGCTATTCAACATCGCTTTGGAAGGTGTAATACGAAGAGCAGGGATTAACACGAGTGGTACAATTTTCAATAAGTCCGTCCAGCTATTTGGTTTCGCCGACGACATAGATATTATGGCACGTAACTTTGAGAAGATGGAGGAAGCCTACATCAGACTGAAGAGGGAAGCTAAGCGGATCGGACTAGTCATCAACACGTCGAAGACGAAGTACATGATAGGAAGAGGTTCAAGAGAAGACAATGTGAGCCACCCACCGCGAGTTTGCATCGGTGGTGACGAAATCGAGGTGGTAGAAGAATTTGTGTACTTGGGCTCACTGGTGACTGCCGAAAATGACACCAGCAGAGAAATTCGGAGACGCATAGTGGCTGGAAATCGTACGTACTTTGGACTCCGCAAGACGCTCCGATCGAATAGAGTTCGCCGCCGTACCAAACTGACAATCTACAAAACGCTAATTAGACCGGTAGTCCTCTACGGACACGAGACCTGGACGATGCTCGTGGAGGACCAACGCGCACTTGGAGTTTTCGAAAGGAAAGTGCTGCGTACCATCTATGGTGGGGTGCAGATGGCGGACGGTACGTGGAGGAGGCGAATGAACCACGAATTGCATCAGCTGTTGGGAGAACCATCCATCGTTCACACCGCGAAAATCGGACGACTGCGATGGGCCGGGCACGTAGCCAGAATGTCGGACAGTAACCCGGTGAAAATGGTTCTCGACAACGATCCGACGGGCACAAGAAGGCGAGGTGCGCAGCGGGCAAGGTGGATCGATCAGGTGGAAGATGACTTGCGGACCCTCCGTAGACTGCGTGGTTGGCGACGTGTAGCCATGGACCGAGCCGAATGGAGAAGACTCTTATATACCGCACAGGCCACTTCGGCCTTAGTCTGAATAAATAAATAATAATCATGTTAATTCTTCGGGGGTCGTTTGGCCGAAACCCATTCGACCGAAATCCATTTGGCCGAATGCCAATAGGCCGAACAAACCATTAATCCGAAATCCTTCTGGCCGAAAATCTTTTGGCCGAAAAGGTCATTTGGCCGAAAAGGCCATTTGGCCGAATATGACATTTGGCCGCATAGGACATTTGGCCGAAAAGGACATTTGGTCGAATAGCATATTTGGCCGAATAAGACATTTGGTCAAATAAGACATTTGGCCTAATAAGATATTTGGCCGAGGAGGACATTTGGTTGAATACGACATTTGGCCAAACAGATCATTTGGCTGAATAGGTCATTTAATCGAACATGTCATTTGACCGAGCAGGACATTTATCTGAATAGGTCATTTGAAAAGTGATAAATGAGGTATGAAAAATGAGACTTCTCACTTCTCACTACTTATTTCCCACTTCTTACTGTGAAAAGTGAGTAGTGCGAAATGAGAAGTGAGATGTCTCACTACACACTTCGCGCTTCTGAGAAGTAAGAAATGAGAAGGGAGAAGTGAGACGTCTCAATTCTCACTCCTCATTTCTCACTTCTCACTTTTTACCTGAGCAGTGAGAGATGAGAAGTGAGTAGTGAGACGTCTCACTTCCCACTCCTCATTTCTCACTCCTCACTTATTCCCCGGTTAAGGTACACAAGCTGAATCTAGATCTGGTGGTACAGCTCTCCGTCTTTGTGAAAACAGATGAAGGCTGATAGGCTAATGATATCGTCAACCTGAGTTTTGTTCCTCGCAGTTTTCGCAATTGGTTCGAAAGGGCCAACCGCCAGAATTGTGTGAAAATCGAGTGTGACTGATGCGAAGGCTGGAGATGGCTTGCTGCTCCTTGAAACTAGGTTTGTCGTTCCTGGGTTCAGTGAATCCTTTGACATTCCATTGCTGCGTGACTGTGGAAGGTGCCCATTGATTTTCCCAATCCTAAGACACGATCTTTTTGATCCATGCTTTAACTTCAGCCGGCGGAACCAATGTCGTGAATCACCGGCCTTGGTGACCGACTTCAGCAAGAGTGTCCTCAATAACGTTCCCTGACACCTTACAGTGCCCCCAGACCCACGCAAAGGCTGTCGACTGTTTTTTGTTAGCGAGAATGGTTTAGATCCCTGGGTGTTTTGTATGGTCGCTTTGCAGCGCAACGATTGCACTGGAGGAATCAGTCATGACTATGACCGAATTGTCGTAGGAAGTGGTAGCGGTAATGAACAGAGCTGTGATTTCCGCCGAGAAGACGCTGCATTGGAAGGAAGGCTATCCGAAACCTTTAGGTTGTTGCCAGTAAACGAACCCCGTCTCTCAAAAGGAAACCATCAATGTAGCGGTTTCATCAAGGTTAATTCTCGATCTGCAGCCGGCTTTGACCGCGAGAACCTTGACGAGTTTCCGGTTTGGGGTCGGCTGCCCACTAACCTTGAGACTAGGGCTTGAGAAATGGTGCCACCCATTGTACACATGCCTAAGACACTTTTCCCGGCCGACATGGTGAAGCCAATCAACAAGGCCAACCGATGAACTACACGGACCAATGCTTGCGTTCGTGCCAGAGTGTCTCCGACGACCACAAGTAGGATGTCGTCCACGCAGACAAGGATGTATATGTTCTTGATGATGCCTTTGAAGACCCCGTTCATGGCAATTAGAAATAGGATCACCGCCAGAACAGATCCTTGGTAGGACCCCAGTTCCCCCGGTCGCTTGAGCGAAGGCGCATCGAAGTACGTCCCCTATTCCAGTGAAGTACGAACTTGCCCCATATCTCGGGCGAAAGACGTAGTTACGGGAACAAAATTTTACGTCAACCTAAAGCTTTTCGCGTAGCCTACGGTTAACCAACCTCTTATTGGATTAATACACTGGAACTTGGATACACTGTAGGTCAGCGGGATAGGCTGGCAATCAGCGGTGTCGTGAGAGGAGGTACTCTTTTTGGGGATCAGAATGACGTGGTTGAGTCGCCACTCGTTGGTAAAAATTTTACCGTTGGTCCGGGTCTAATTTACTAGATCGATGAATTCTATTATTGGGGTAAGGGAATGGTTTTTCAGCATCGGATGCATCGTTACTTCTGGCAAGAGCAAAGAAAAGCTCGGCCAAAGAAAAGGTCTGGTTAATTGGATAATTTAGCAGGTCGTGTATTGGCCGCTCTGGTGGGTCAGATATAGCATGGTCTTGTGAAACGCTGGCCTCCTCGAAAGTGCTTCTTTCTAACGCTCGCCGAATGTTGCCAATGATTCTCAGTCAGCGGTATCACACCATCGAGGTCTCTTAGTGACAGCGAGGGAGGGGCTTTCGCAGCAGGCATTCCAAATGGAATCTATGACAAAAGGTCGAAAGACAAAAGGTCGAAAGGACAAAAGGTCGAAAAGATAAAAGGTCGAAAAGACAAAACGTCGAAATGGACAGAAGGTCGAAAGGACAAAAGGTCGAAAGGCACAGAAGGTCGAATGGGACAAATGTTCGAAAAGGACAAAAGGTCGAAAGGGACAAAAGGTCGAAAAGGACAGAAGGTCGAAAGTGATAAAAGGTCGATCAAGAACAAGTTGATAACAAGTTTTGTGTATTCCAAAGGAATTTGTGAAATGCATTTAATTTTAAGCAGAAATAACACACTTATCTCATTTATCAAAGTTGAAGAATGAGCAATTTTAAAAGAAGGAGTAATTACTATGAAACAATATTATGAATATCTAGATAGTTCTGTTAGAGATAAAATAGATTGTTGAATTTGGAAATGAATAAAACTTGTAAAGATCGAGACAGAGTTGTTCTATACAGTTGGCAAAAAAATGGCCTATACACTATTTTTAACAAATAAATAAAATTCATTTAATGAGTGCAAGCCCCCTTCCGGCTAAATCCGGCCCTGAGTGCAAATAATAGATGGATATCTAGGTTTTCTAAATGTCATTTAAATCTGTTGAAACAGTGCACGCCTCAGCCACGCAGACGTGTGTATTTAAAATACATCTGCATGTATTCGATGCGCCGGTGTATTTGATGTGCGGCGTGCGTCGTTTGACAAATCGAAGTGACATTTAGAAAACTAAAACATCCATCTATTAGTTTATTTATTTATTATCAGACTAAGGCCTGTGCTGCACATAAAAGTCTTCTCCATTCAGCTCGGTCCATGGCTGCACTTCGCCAACCACGCAGTCTGCGGAGGGTCCGCAAATCGTCCTCCATCTGATCGATCCACCTTGCCCGCTGTACACCTCGCCTTCTTGTTCCCGTCGGATCGTTGTCGAGAACCATTTTCACCGGATTACTGTCCGCAGTCTTCCGATTTTCGAGGTGTGAACGATGGATGGTTCTCCCAACAGCTGATGCAACTCGTGGTTCATTCGCCTCCTCCACGTACCGTCCGCCATCTGCACCCCACCATAGATGGTACGCAACACTTTCCTTTCAAAAAACTCCCAGTGCGCGTTAGTCCTCCACAAGCATCGTCCAGGTCTCGTGTCCGTAGAGAACTACCGGTCTTATAAGCGTTTTGTAGATAGTCAGCCCAAAATAGTGAGCCCAAGTACACGAACTCTTCAACCACCTCGATTTCGTCACCACCGATAGAAACTCGTGGTGGGTGGCTTACATTGACCTCTCTTGAACCTCTTCCTATCATGTACTTCGTCTTCGACGTGTTGATGACTAGTCCAATCCGTTTAGCTTCGCTTTTCAGTCTGATGTAGGCTTCCTCCATCCTCTCAAAGTTACGTGCCATGATATCAATGTCGTCGGCGAAACCAAATAACTGGACGGACTTCGTGAAAATCGTAGCACTCGTGTCAATCCCTGCCCTTCGTATTACTCCCTCCAAAGCGATGTTGAATAGCAGACACGAAAGACCATCACCTTGCCGTAACCCTCTGCGCGTTTCGAAGGGACTCGAGAATGCCCCTGAAACTCGAACTACGCACATCACCCGATCCATCGTCGCCTTGATCAACCGTATCAGCAAATATATTATATTAACAATATAGCTCACTCTCATGGAATACTGGCGATCCATGCTTTAGCGTATGTGGCGCCACCCGTGGCAGAAATGCAACTACCACATGAGCATGAGCATGAGCATTATATGACCGTGCATTTCGTAGTTGCTACTCCGTGATCGACCAGAACAATCGCAATTGCACAGGGAACCAATGGATGGAAGCATGGGATTTGCACTCCAACCTCAATGTGCACAGTCCGAGAGCTCTAGTATTTTGGAAGGTCGATAACAGCGCTGGCCACGTCCTCACGGTCATCGGGGATGGGAAGGAATTGATGATGCAGTAACTCGCCCACTGCAAGCCGAGAACACCTCTGCACTCGCCACGAGTTCCTGCGGAATTTTATTGGAATCTGGGAGTTAGGTTCTATGGCAGAGGTTCGTCTTGGTTAACGGGTTGCCAATGTGATAGTAATGAAAGGGTGGTGGTAGTATTCTAATTCGATGCCGAAACGAACTTTTTCGCTCATTTCGAATTCTAGCAGTTACCTGCTAGAACTAATCAAGTTGTAGTTTTAGGGGGGATAGGAGATAGAAATGGTATGAAAGCCCATTTCCAGTTCTAGCGATTGCTAGAACATGAGAAATACATGAAAAGATATAAAGTAGGATAATGGAACAGGCCTGAGATTGAACCCACGACCTCCTGCGTATGAGGCAGAAGCGGTAGCCATGTGACCACCAAGCCCGTAAGAAATGCAGAAATGCAACTACTACACGTTAAAATTTCGCGCAACCCTAATTGACGCAAGTGGTGTCAAATCTAAATAGCAAGATTCCTTCATGAAAAAGACGGAATGACAAAACTGTGGAAACGATACAATTGTTTTACTAGTTAGTTTATCATAAACATGGTCAATCAACAGGGAGCGTAAACTAGATTTCTGAAGTTTGGACATTTCCATCCAGCAGACGGCCTTTTTTATTTTTGTTGGAGTGTGGCACTGCGACCAGTTCCTCCCGGCGAGGGTTTTTTTTTGCGAATCATAACAATACACCATGTGGGATTTAATACCAAAAGCAATTTTATTTTATTATTTTACCTGTGCTACGTGAATTCGTGCCCATCAAAAGATACATAGTACACGCCTGAGAGGGAGCTCTCGATACTACACATCAAATTAAATATAAACTGTCATAATGCAACAAGTAAATTTTCAACAAGAAAAAACAATCAACGTAGGGGCCACCTGAAAAGACTAAATTTTGTTGTTTAACTAACTTAGATATATCGCCTTTAAAAAAATTCTTGCTGAGTGTTTCGTTTTTGACTCACACTGACAGCTAGACACACACATTTTTCGAATCCATTTCTCCCGTTTTTCCCTCCCAGGTACACGCTATTCTGAGAGTACCCAGGCACAGGATAGATTTATCCGAATTCTGCGTCGTCTAGAGAGTTGTAAAAATCTGAGTAAACGTCAAAATGAATTTGTGCCATTTGTACTAAAATCTGGGTAAATTGAACTTCACCACTTTCGGATTTAACAACATGCTTCTCGATGAAAATCTCTCCTTTTTTATCGAATGCAGCAAAAATAAGGTAAGTATAGTGAAATACTTTATGGAAGTCATTCTTACTGCGTTCAATGGATGAAATGCTGTCAGTAAAAAGGGTTTATCTCTCAATGTCTAACCATTTAAAAAACCCAAGGATTAAAACGTCGATTTGACGAATCTGATAGCACTCCCACGCAAACCAACCAACACGTAGGTGAATGCTTCTGCTATCTGTTGGTTGTTTTGGTTCGTGTGGGAGTGCTATCAGATTCGTCAAATTAACGTTAGAATCTTTGTTTACAAAAGCAGATAAGTCTTTTTGAAAATTTGGTATTGATTTTCAGGAGAAACGTCACATCTACACGCTTAAAAGATAATGGCCAAAACAAGTTTATCGGCCATTTCAGATAACAGATGGTGCTGTATTCACTAGTAAGGTTGTCTCTATTTTGATGTATGGGGAAGAGCGAAGTGACCTATATTGTTAATATAATATATTTGGTGGCAGCCCCATCATCGCGATGTAGGTAACGCGACCCCGGTAAGGTAGCTTACTGAAGCCTCTCAAATACCATGAAAAATGGAGATTGAAGAAAAAGAGAACGTTATTTTCGGCAACCGACACGGCAACGAAATAAGGACTATGATTGGAAACTCGGTACCTGGAATGTCAGGACCCTAAATGAACTTGGACGAGTGAGCCTTCTGGCTCGTGAACTGCAGAAGGTTGGAGTGAACGTGGCTGCTATTCAAGAAGTCCGTAGGTCTAGATCCAGAGAACGTGAATTCCAAGCCGTGGACCCCACGACCAACACTGCATTCAAGTATAACATCTATCACAGCGGCGGTGAAAAAGCAGAGCATGGAGTTGGTTTCGTAGTGATGGGCAAGCAGATGAAGCGAGTGAGTGATGCGGTGGAAAACCATTAGCGAACGAATCTGTGTGTTGAGGATACGGGGCAAATTCTTCAATTACAGCCTAATCAACGTTTACGCACCGACAAACGATAAATCCGACGACGTGAAGGACACGTTTTATGATTGTCTTGATAAAGCCTATGGAGAGTACCCGAAGCATGACGTGAAAATTGTTATCGGAGACACTAACGCTCAGGTCGGTAGAGAGGACTTTTTCCGTCCCATAATCGGTAGGGAGCCTCCACTCCGCTACCAATGACAACGGCCTACGGCTAGTAAATTTTGCTGCTGCCAGAGGAATGGCCATCAGTAGCACCAACTTTGCACGAAAGAGCATCCGAAAGCACACCTGGAGACACCCAAATGATGAAACTTGCAACCAGATAGACCATGTTCTGGTGGATAGGCGCCATTTCTCGTATGTTATCGATGTGTGCACATTCAGAGGTCCGAAAATTGATTTTGATCACTACCTCGTTGTCAGTAAAATTCGATCACGGTTGTCAACTGTATTGAACGAAAGATCACAGCGAACGCTACAATATCCAGTGATTGTCGGCGGAAGGAGTATCGGCTGAGTACCGCCAGAAGCTCGACGAACGGATAAGTGTAATCAACGTTAGCGACAACATCAACGATCTATGGGAGTCGATCCATGGAGCGGTGAGCACAACAGCACGAGAAGTGGTAGGCACTGCACAGAGGCGACCCAGGACGGGTTGGTTCGATGTGGAGTGTCAGAGAGTGACAGACGAGAAGAACGTTGCCAGAAGTCGGATGTTGGTGTCGGGTACCCGATCGAATAGAGATCGGTACAAGGAAGCAAGAGCAGCCGAAAAACGAACCCACCGCAGGAAGAAAAAAGAGTACGAAGAACAAGTTATTAGTGAGGCGCAGGAAAAAATGGAGCAGAACGATATGCGGAGGTTTTATAAGTCAGTCAATGGCGTGCGGAGAAAGACAGCGCCATCTCCCGTCATGTGCAACGACCAACAAGGGAATTTGCTGACAGATAAAACCGAAGTGGCTGCCAGGTGGAAGCAACACTTCGAGACTTTGTTGAATAGTGAAAGTGACAGTGCATCGGTGAACAGAATAAATGTTAGCGACGACAAGCTGTGGAGTCACCTATACTAGATGAGGTTAAAAAAGGTATTAAAGATCTGAAAAACAATAAGGCTACGGGGAAGGACCAGCTCCCGGCTGAACTTCTCAAACATGGCAGTGAGCAGCTTTATGAAGTTCTGCACCATATTATGTCGAAAATATGGGAAGACGTGGAAATGCCTGCTAGCTGGTTGGACGGCCTCATTTGCCCTCTCTTTAAGAAAGGGCACAGACTGGAGTGCGCCAATTACCGAAGAATAACCCTCCTTAATTCGGCGTACAAAATTATGTCCCGTATTCTGTTCAATAGATTGAGACCGCTTGAAGAGTCCTTCGTCGGCGAATACCAAGCAGGTTTTCGTGAGGGCCGATCAACGACGGATCAAACGTTTGCCCTGAGATAAATCCTTGATAAATTCCGGGAGTACAACATGCAGACACATCATCTGTTTATTGATTTCAAGGCGGCGTACGATTCAGTGAAACGGAATGAATTATGGCAAATTATGCTTGAACATGGTTTTCCGGCGAAACTGATACGGCTGATTCGTATAACGTTGGACGGATCGAAATCAAGTGTAAGGGTTGCGGATGACATATCGACATCATTTGTTACCTTAGATGGATTAAAGCAGGGTGATGCACTCTCGAATCTACTGTTCAATATAGCGCTCGAGGGAGCGATTAGGAGAGCTAGTGTGCAAAGAAGCGGTACCATTATCACAAGATCGCATATGCTCCTGGGTTTTGCGGACGATATCGATTTTATCGGAATTGATCGCCGTGCCGTGGAAGAGGCTTTTGTGCCTTTTAAGAGGGAGACAGCGAGGATTGGACTCACGATCAATACCAGCAAAACGAAGTACATGGTCGCTGGCAATCAACGTGGGTTCATTAGTGGTGGTAGCGAAATGGTGCTGGATGGTGAAAAATTGAAGTGGTAGAAGAATTTGTGTATCTTGGAACATTAGTGACGTGCGATAATGATGTTACCCGCGAGGTGAAAAGGCGTATTGCAGCTGCAAATAGGGCTTATTACGGACTTCGTAGCCAACTTATGTCCCGTAGTCTGCAAACGAAAACAAAACTCGCGCTGTATACTACTTTGATTCTTCCGGTGGCTTTATACGACCATAAGACATGGACGTTAAAGGAGGCTGATCGGAGAGCTTTCGGAGTGTTTGAGCGTAAGGTGCTGCGGACAATACTCGGCGGTAAACAGGAGAACGGTATCTGGCGGCGTCGCACGAATCACGAATTGTACCAGGTGTATAAAGGGCTGGATATTATTAAGCTTATACAACACGGCAGACTACGGTGGGCTGGTCACGTTGTTCGTATGCCGGAAGAACGTCAAGCGAAGATAATATTTAGTAGAGAACCCGGAAGGCCGCGTACACGATGGCTTTTTGCAGTTGAAGAGGACTTGAGGGCGCTCAATGTTCAGGGCGACTGGAAGCGATTGGCCCAGGATCGAGTCCAGTGGAGAAGGATACTCCATTCGGCGTAGGTTCATCGAAGAGATGTAGCCCATCAAGTATCAAGTAAGTAATGTGGTTTTACCAAACACGCCGTGATTGTTCAGAATATCCGAACATTATTATTACTTAAGTCGTTTCAAATAGAAAACAAATAATTGACCAATAAATCAAATAGTTACGATCAAAAACCTAAAACATTTCAGAAATAATAGAAATGTTCGAGGAAAAATGTTTTTTCTTAATGTTACGGTAATTTTTGTTACCGTTATTTGTAACTGTTACTTTTCTATGGTAAAACTCCCAAGCGACACCACTTGTTTCTCAGACACAACTGTGGTGTGACTTACTAAAGGTCTGAATTATGCACAACGCGTCGCATCCCGAACTCCTTTGTGACACAAAAAGCGCTAGTGGTGGAGCCTTTTTGCAAAATCTTGCGACTACAATGAAAATAAAAACACAAAAACCAACCATGAATCGAACCATGGACCTTGAGATATGTAACCTTTTACTATACTCATCAATTCCATTTGGAGATTTTGCTAAATGTGTACTACATAAACTACAAAGTCATTTGTAACTTCATTAATAAAGAACGCAACTTGCAGGGGATAATAAAATACTGCTCTGATGAGCTCAACGTGTTTTGCCACATATTATTGCCGTAACAGCAATGACACGAAGATTAATTAATACTGCAACATATCTGTTTTGTATCTGATATGAAACACATTGAATTCCAAATCACCCAAGAAGTCCACTAGTAGCACAGTTCGGATCGATTTAGTTGCAGCAACTCCAATGTGACTGCATTTGGTCGCATATGAGTCACAGTAATTAATATGTGACAAGTGTGCTACTCGGGTCATATTGCAATGCCACGTAAACGGAAATGAAACATTGTGAATTTCTGAAACTGGAAAGTGGCATTAATGTGACTTGATGTATTGCCAGTGTCTTCAATGCAATTTTAGAAACAAACAGCTATTTGAAAGATGTTACGTGTGCTGTATGGATCTCCCAATAACAATAAATAATATTATGTATCACAATAAATTGTATGGTATTCGTTTTGTTCAACTCACATAAGTTTTTATTATTATTTCGACGTTTTCTTTCCCAATGTAAAAAAAAATGCCCTTTTATTGTATTTTCTATGTTTGTAATATGTAACATTTATTTTCAATACAGTTCTTATATGTACCACAAAGGCCCATACTAAGAAGTCATTTTAGCGTAGGCAACCTCAACACTAACAACAAATAACATACGCCAAAACTGAAAAAGCTTAACACCATAAAGAATCCAAAGTCAGCTTTGATCAACATGTAACTTCAATATGAACATAATAGTTATATGATATGATATGAACATAATATATAATATATATGATAATATGATATGAACATAACTAATGAGTTTAATTAATTTATAACTTATTCTATAGGGGAATTGTGGGTAAAACCGACACTGCGGGTAAAACCGACACCACTTCAAATCTCTGATTTCAAGTGATTATCGGACAGAATTTCGACACACTTTGAATAAACGTTTGTTTTCTTGTATTTCAAGTCATTTTTAACTGGCGGAGACGCGTAAGAGTCATAATAAACAGACAATTAGCATTGATCACCATTGAGAAGATGAGTTATGTAAAATTTTGGCTTCGGTATATAAGCCTTTTAGACAATAATTTGTTGATTTTCAGCATTTAACCCATATCTGATCCATAATTGAACATCATTTTGTGTATGTTGTGGCAAAATAGTTAACTTTTATAATTATGAACATCCACATGTATCTCACCATTATTATGTTATCTGTTGGGGTAAATTCGACACCTGCCATCGAATCACAAAATACCTCTGTTTTATTAGACTCATCATTCGCATAATATAATTCAAGTATTGGAAAACGAGGCGCCGGGGAATATAACTTAATCATAGACTGATTACATACCATATCATCATTGGGCGTGACAATAGATCTAGGGGGTAATATGCGTCATTAAGAAAACCTGCAGGTCGGATAACAATAGCGCTCAAAGAAGAACCGTATTTTTAGGCTTTTTTGGCTCTTAGGTATATTCAATCCGTTCTCTAGTGTTGTTCTTTCGTGATCCATTTTCACCCCTGTAAACACGTCATTTCCATTTCTTGTCATAGCTGCACCATACGAATTTATTTTAAATAGCCGTTATAAGCAACTATTGAAAATAAGTGAAATTTAAATGTAGGTCATTTGGTGCTGATTTTAAATATATAAAATTTTGTTCAACCATCGTTTATGAGTGACCCCTAAACATGAATTTCAGACACAAATATCAAAATGAATGTTGTTACCGTGCGGGACCGAAATCCGTACAGCACCGAAATCCGTCCACCTCATGAGATATCAATAAATTAAAGAGGGTTGAAGGTGATTAATGAAGAAATAATTTATCTTATCCTGTTCAGATACTTGGCAGTAAGCTTTTACGGCATAGAAATGGAAAGAAGGCTTTGGAATTAAAACAACAAAAATCAAAAACAAATCGCCACCCACCAAACGCGGAGTTTTGGCCGCCATTTTGTTTTCGTGTAGAGCATAATTGCACCAAAAGTAACTGTGTTTCAATTGCTAATTGCGAATCATTACATAAGATAAGCGGAATACAAACCGAAGGGATCGTTTCTCAAGGTGCGTATCGAACTATTTACAGTGGTAGTTTAGTCAATCAGAATGCTTCAATTCAAATATTTAGTTTAAAAATAGCTGTACGGATTTTGATCCTTTGATTCGAAATCCGTCCACGGTGGACGGATTTCGAGTCAGGAGTAGTTGATTTTATTCATTATTTTATCATGTTTTTCGACGTTTTCAATAAGTAAATGTGAAACACTCCAAAAGTAGAAGCCTTCGTGCTCCTGTGCCAATGACAAACGTTTTATTTACGTTCGATTCCTGTTTTCTAATGACTTTTTCATGTACTAAGGTGCTTAAGTGTACGGATTTCGATGCCCCACGGTAAACATTTTCAATTATGTTGTAACATCATTTAGAATTGTTCTGATGTTCGATTCCATAATGACTTGATGTGTCGGTTTTACCCTCATGTGGTGTCGATCTTACCCGCACCCTAGCTGGTTGGGCTGGAAGATGGACTCTTCGCATTTTCATTATAAATCAAATTCTATCAAGAAATATTGTCCTGAGACCTCATGGACTGATGCATGAAGAGCCGAAGTATGCTTGTACGAAATTTCTAGACCGGAAAATTGCTTCATAGATTGGGGAAATGTAAAGTTGCTTAAGGTGTCGGTTTTACCCACTTTTCCCCTACGAGCAATATTTAAGTTTTATTTACAATTAGACCAACAATTTGTTTTTATTTCTCCGAGAACAGCACACCCAAAAAACAAATCTGACAATTATTGTATAAAATCTAAACATATACAATTCTGTAAGCTTTTTATACAAATATTGTATTAAAATAATACAAATCTGTATTATTTCAATACAATAATTGTGATTGTACGACAATTCCCCGAAAACCAATTCCCCGAATGCAATTTCCCCGAATGCAATTTCCCCGAATAACAATTCCCCGAATGTAACAATTCCCCGAATGAAACAATTCCCCGAATGAAACAATTCCCCGAATGTAGAGGTGTGCGCCGCCGCGCCACGCCGCCGCCGCCGACAGTTTTTGGAACGCCGCCGCCGTTGACATTTTTGCATCGGCGCGCCGCCGTTTAAAAATTGTCACGCCGCTTATCTATAATTTTCCACGCCGATACAAATTTGAAGATGTCCGCAGAATTTTGGAAGTGGAAGTGGAAATTCTGAACATTCAATGGAATTCCTGTATCCATCACGTTGAAACACCAGAAATTTTTTCGTGAAGATACCAATGATTTCCATGTAAATTCCATACAATTTCTAGTTGAAATTTTGAAAATCTCTCCGTAAAAACAAAGAAAAACTTTGTGTGTAATTTGCGAAGGATTTCCCTTTGAAATCCAAAGAATTAACCATTGAAATTAATTTTGAATGGAAAAGAGGCGTTCAGCAGTTCATATGGCCGGAGATCACAAGGCTGAAAGTTGTTTCGCCGAATATGTCGTTTAACCGAAAAGACTATTTGGTAGAAGCCTACCCGAGCAAAGATTGAAAGCAAACGATAACTTGTTTCAATGTTGTGAAATAATCGATTATTATTACTTAACTTGAAATCTTTTTGATCGTTTGAACGGTTAAGTAACAAAACGTATAGCAGAAAAGTCTTACTGTGACATCAAATCGAAAGCTATTCCTGTTGTCATTGAGAGCAAATCGAAAACTTATTTTGATATTGGTTTCCGATAACAAAATAAGTACACAGTTTGATGTCATATCAATCAATTTAGTAATCTACAGCAAAATTAGATCAAAATATGTTTTATATATGCACTCATTACGTTTTCAGACTTTGCTAGGGTATCTAGCCCAAAGTTATTTGACCGAGAATGTCATTTGGTCGGATAGTTTCTTTGGCTGAAAAAAAAGGTTAGCTGAATAGCTTAATTGGCCGAAATAGTCATTTGGTCGAAAGGGCCATTTGACCGAAATGGACATTCGATCAAAAGTTCGGCTGAATCGGTCATTTTGAATGTTTTCAACACATTAACGGGAGAATCTTTTGAATTTCGCCAGAAAATTCTTCAAGTTTTTCAAGAATATTCATTTGGAAATTATTTTCAGAGTTTTCACGGGAAGTTGTTCAAAATTTCTTTAGGAAAATATTCAGAATATTCACGGAAAGTTCCTATTGAGTTCTGTTGAGAATTTTTCGAAATTTACACTTCCTCAATCGTTCATCACTAGACGGCTAGATTAGCATAGCCAACTTTAAAACAGATTTTCTTTGTAATATCCGCGGGAGACTGGAATTTTCAAGAGAAAAACTCCGCCATTTCCAAGGCAAATTCTTCAAAGTATCTGCAGAAGATGGTACAAAATGTAGATTTCAATGAAAAGTTCTTTGGTTTTCAACGGAAAATTGCTCGGAATTTTTAAGGAATGTTTTTGGATTACTTCAAAAAATTCTTTCTATTTTCGATAAGAAATTCTTGGGAAATTCCATTGACGGAAAGCGACAGACGGGTAATTTGGCCGAGAAAGCCGTTTGTCCTAACAGGTCGTCTGGCCGAAACCATCGTTGGCCGAAAATGCTGTTCAGCCGAAAATGTCATTTGACCATTGAACCATTAAGTCGATACTGGTCTTTAGGCCAAAAGTAATCTAGCCAAGTACCATTAGCAGAACTAAGCGTTTAACGGTAACTGTTATCTGGTCAAAACAGGTTTGACAGAAAATGTAGTTTAGTCGTAAGCGACGTATAGGAACATTTTGCCGGATTTTGACCGTAACAGTTTGTCCTAATAGGCTGTAAAAGTCATTTGACTGAATACTCAACAAACAATTAGGGCTGAATAAGCTAGATTTTTTTATTGTAGAAGACTTTTTTTGTTTGAATAAGCGCTCTATCAGCTCACAATGTTTATTACAAAAAATGCCGGTTGATTGTCATTTGGGGAAAATAGAAATTTGGCCCAAAAATGTCCTGTCTGCAAAACAACTTTCTTTTTTTCAAGCTTTATTAATGTGTTAAAACAACCTTCTTTAAAAAGTGTCGTTTGACGGAATTGAAAAAAAACGTTCGGCCGCATAGGTCATTTGACAGAAAATGCCATTTGGCCGGAAGGGTATTTTGCAGAAAGGATATTTTCGTGTCAAATGACCATTCCTACCAAACGGCATTTTCGGTCTAATGATTTATTCGGTTAAATGATTTTTTCGGCCTAATTACCAGTTCGGCCGAATGTTCCTTTTGGCTGTATGTCGCTTTCGGCCAAGCTACATTTTTTGTCAAACCATTTTCGACCTGATAATAGTTTCGGATAAAGTTTCAATTCAGCTTAATGGTGTTTAATTAGATGACTTTTGGTTTAAAGACCAGTATCGACTTAAAAAGTAGAGAGGTTCCAAAATTTCGTTCAACGGTCGTTTGACAAACAGGCCTTTTCACCGTAAATGTCATTTAGCCAAACGAATGGACAGTTTCGACTAAATTACCCGTTCAATAATTGACATTTGGCCGTATGACCTGTTGGCCCAAACGACATTTTCAGCCAAATGACTTATTCTGTCAAACGACCATTTAGATCAAACGGCATTTTCGGGCTGATTAGCTATTCGGCCAAACGACCTGTATCAGTTCGGCCGCTTGGCGCTTTTGGCCAACTGAATTTCCCAAGAATTTCTTATGGACAATACACTAGTCGTTCGATAACTGCAACATGTTTTCGTTTCAGTTAGCGAATGCAGTTCTAAACATTCTAAACGCCCAACTATTGTCACGTCCGACAACGTCAGATGCAATAGAAGTGCATGTGATTGTTCAGCGCAATGCAGCTATCATCGAATTTAAAATCGTTTCGAAGTTTAGTGGTCCGATAACTACAAAACTGATGTAACTATTGAATAGCAGTTAGAAAGCATTGCAGTTAAATAAGTTTCAGTTGTCAAACATCTATTGTACAAAGAATTTCCAAAAATCCCTAAAAATTCCGAACAAATTTCCGTTGAAATGCAAAGATTTTTCATATTAAAATCTACATTTTGAACAATCCTCCGCGGAAATTCTAATAAAGTTCCCGTCAAATTCCGGAGACTTTCTCGTGAAAATTCCAGAGAAATTTCTTTGAAAACTCCTTAGAGTCTCCAGCAGAAATTCTTAAGAATTTACTGTTTTAACGTTAGCCATTCCAAACTAGCAGCGTTAATTATTTTAGTCTGAGAAAGCCAACTGAGTTTCTGAGTTTCTCATGATGAATTTTCTGCTGAAAGCTTCTCTTGGTAATTCCATAGATTCGTCTAAACTTCAGAGTAGTTCCCGAGGAAAATCCGAAAATAATTACAATTAACTGCATATTATTCGGCAACTCGAAAACCTTTTTTTTTTGTTGTATATCTTGGCTGTGCATATGCACAGCACATGTTTCGAAATGGAAAAATTGATATGAAATTTGCGAAAAAGAATCCACGTGTCTTGGAGGGACTGGAACTCTCAACATCCTACTCTCTAGATAGGCGTGATAACCCCTACACAACAAGACCACTTAAAGGTCACGTTTGCGGAAAAGCCATCAGAATCCAACATCAGAGTACCAACCTCCATCGCGGTTAGCTCTTTTTTTGCAAATTGAATATCTTTCGGATGCTTGATTTGTCCTAAATAATTTCCAAATGAATATTTAGGAAAAAGGCAAAAAAAATTAAGGGACGTGATAAAAAAAATCGCCACGCCGATTCACGCCGCCGCCGCCGCCGGCTAAAATGGCTATCGGCGTGACGCCGAAAACGCCGCCGCCGCCGACCAAAATTCTGACAAACGCCGCCGCCGATGAATATTGGACCGGCGCACACCTCTACCCGAATGTAACATTTCCCCGAATGCTTCTCTCTTCTTTTTGAGTGCGGCACAAAAAGATTGGAGGATTTCTGATCCAGAGGTTGAGAGTTCGATTCTCGGTTCGGCTTAGGATGCTTCCGGGTGAGAAGCATTTTCGGCTCTTTGAGCATAGTGTGTCCATTGCACTTGCCACACAAGACATTCATGTAACTGGCAGGCACGGGAAAGCTTTCAATAACTGTGGAAATGCTAGCAGAACACTATGTTGAAAAACAACCCAAGGCGAAGTGAAGAGATATTGCTTTCTTTAAATGTATTAGTATCCTTGGTATGATGAATTCATCTGCCCAGTTTAAAGCAAAAGGAAGTGTC
Source organism: Armigeres subalbatus (assembly GCF_024139115.2). Lineage (NCBI taxonomy): Eukaryota > Metazoa > Arthropoda > Insecta > Diptera > Culicidae > Armigeres > Armigeres subalbatus. The sequence continues at coordinate 130,177,638 of NC_085139.1, read as the reverse complement.
AATGTCTCCTCAAATGAACACATTTGCCCGGTATAAGGCAAAGAGGATAGATAGTCCCTTCTTTAAATGAACTCGTTTGTCTGAAATAAAGTGAATCAATGAAACAGTGCCTTCTTTAAATGATCCCGTGTACCCGATGTAATGGTAATGGAGGAGATAATGCCTTCTTTATATAAGCTCGTCTATCCAGTATAAAGCGTCTCGAGAGAGAACGTCTGTCCATAATAAGGCAAGAAGAAGAGATAATTCGTTCACTATAGGGGCGCGCCTGCCAGATATAATAAAGGATTGATATGGAGCAATTATATGTTTAAAAACTGCTGCTATGCTACACTTATCCAAGAAAAAGCCAATTTTAAGAACAATCTGAAACAAAAAATGCCTATTGCTATTCTGAGAAAATGAATTCGGCAAAATGTTTTTCGATAAAAATTATACATTCAATACATATTGCTTATATATTTTCACCTTATTCTGGCCAAATTGGTATCAAAATAAGAGAGCACTTTAATATTTATTATCATTCTCAATTCACGTCTATTTCTGAAGAAGGGACCACATCTACCATTGCCTTACTTCGTGGAAATGATTTCTTTTAAAGAATGGATTACATCCATATTATCTTATTCAGGGCAGATACGTGTTATTAAAGATAGAATAATAGCAATAATAATCTGGGGAAACACTCCCTAAAGGAGCGACGCATTTACCATTGCATTAGTCCGAGCAAATGCATAATTTTTAAAGAAGGCATCACATTCACCATTTTCTTAGTCCGGGCAAACGCAACATTTTTGTTTAAAAGAATTCACAGCAAACATTGCCTCAAACTTCTTAAGAAGGTATTTACAGGACAGGAGTTTAATTTCGAAGATAAAAAAATATTTACCAAAAACGCTTTCAATCGGAATTGCCGTTTGCGATTCTGTTTTTGAAAAAACACGTTGTTCGACTATTATAGATCAAAAAGCACCTTGGAAATCATACTACCCTGATATTTTTATAATTTTAAAACAGATCTTGGAGGATCAAAAATATCTAATACTACCAAAGGATATTGAGCTGATAAGTGTAGCATAGTTACGGTGTACTTTGTAGATTGGACACTAGTGATACTCATGTTTTTCTTTTGAAATCCTTATTCAAATTGCTATCAGAAATCAAGGAAGGTGTGGGTTCAATCTAGGATAAAAATCACGAAAGCGAGGGTTACTACTCCTGGCCATGCCCATCTTCACCAAAGGATATTGCGCTGGTAATGTCCAATAAGACACACTTGAATGTATCTTTAAACGCTGATTTTTTTCGGACGCATACAGTCGATTGCGAAGATGTGTTTGTAAGGGGTACTATGTTTTCGGGGAATTGTTCCATTCGGGGAAATGTTACATTCGGGAAATTGTTACATTCGGGGAAATTGCATTAGGGGAATTGTTACATTCGGGGAAATTGCATTCGGGGAAATTGCATTCGGGGAATTGGTTTTCGGGGAATTGTCGTACAATCAATAATTGTATTAAAATCTTCCGAAATTGTATATGCCCAATTATTATACAGTTTCTGTAAGGTTCTTATGCAGAACTGTATTAAAATCTGCCATCCATCTGCCATTGAAGGTAAATTATGCTTTTTAAGGCTCCCCCAGATCTAAGCGATTTCATCGCCGCAACGGCGACAACTAGTCGCCGGGATTCTATCTTTCGGTCGCTGCAGGCAATATTCCATTACCGTTTCCATATCAACGGCGACTGAATCGCAGTCGCCAAGCGATAGAATCGCGTCGCAATTGTCCCGTCGCGTGTGTTTGGGAGAACCTTCAATTGTGATGGATGTTTTTGACATCTCATGCAACTGACAGCGGTCTATCTGTACACTGTGCCCGGGACATGGTAACTATTTTCAAGCTAAGAGCTTTAGATGGGGATGTCGACGTTCATGGAGACGCATGGTTGCTTATCATAATCAGAAAAACAAAGGGAGGTTGGTGGCGAACCGCTGTACCTTAACTAAATATGAAGAAATCAAGTTATAGCAAGACTAGGCTCTAGCATTTTCTGTAACGTATCTGACAAAGCCATATTATTATGGGTCTTGTAAAAATTAAGCTGGAGAACCATCATATTTTGCTCATTTCCACTGGCAGCGTGAAGCGAAAACATCACGCTTCCTAATTCGTTGCAAGCAGAATGTGTTGGAAAGGCGAAGTAAAATACCGAAAGAAAGCGTGAACATCGGGATGTTTTCATTTAATTTTTCCTGTAACCTCCGGAGAGGCATTAAGGAAAGATAATAAAATCGGGACATGTTACAAACGAAGTAACACTTGTGGTGATTCGTTTCGCAGATGTGACCGCTTTTGGGAGGATCGCAGTACGTGACTCATCACGATAACCGCACACGCCGAGCGCGTTATTGCCTTGAAACATGACGTGTTCTGACTTGTTGAGTTGAACGAAAATTTGCGCGTGGAATGAATAATCCAACGTGCCAACGTTGACAAAGACATAACCCTCCACAAACCGCATCATATCTATCTCAGAAAATTTGACTTTGTTTATCAGATGAATGAGTCAATTTAATAATGTGTCATGTACAGCCAACCGCGAATCGCTGGCTGTATCACACCCTCACTCAAACAAGTGCAATTCCTTTGTTCAAATGGGTTTTCTTGAACTTTACTAAAGACTAACACTCCCTTTAGCATACTTGCGAAATGTTTTGGCGTGTGTTTTAATGTTAATGTTAAATGTTTTAAAATGTCGTTTTATGTTGGATACGACGCTATTTGTAGTAGTTGTTTAAAGTAAATTAGTTCAATTTATTCCTACTTAAATTCAAGTAGATTCAGTAGCAGTCCGTTTTTCGTTCGCAGACATGCCAATGCAGTGGCATCCACCAACCGGTCTAATCGTGCAAATGAAATAAAATACCTTGGGACCCGACAAATTTGCTTATCGATTGCGCCACAAACACACCTTGTTTACGACCGAAATCACAAGATGAAAGCCGAAAAAGTTCGCAAATAATTCTCCTACCGGTAATACGCACCATTTTCAACAACAACAACAACAGCAGCAAGAATGGCCGCCTTGATGATTTCGATAGGCAGGGCAAGAAAACAAAGCTCTTGGCTGCGCTGGCTGGGCACACGAGCGCACCAGGCCAAGCCCGGGAAACTTTTCTAACAAATTTTATGTTGTAGGGGAGAATGATCCAACGTGCTTTGTAATCTTTGTAATCTGTATTTTAGCTAATACCAACCAAAACAGCCAACTCACGCATCATCTTGTTATTCAAAGAATTCGGTGGTATGTTTTGCTTCGCGGTGCATTTTTGATCACTTTTCCTCACATCCGAGAAGGATAGTCCCAGACGAGCGCACGAGGCGTTTGTGCTCTGTGAAGTATTTATGCTGGGACATTTTGTTGGGGGTGGGTCTTAGGCAACACGAGTGTCTCGCTTAAATGTTTAATGAAATTAATAAAAATTCTGCTGCTTGTTAAACTTTCGTTATACAAGCCGAGCGCGAATTTCGGCAGCTAGCGGTTGATGAGGAGTGATGTGTTAGCGAGTGCGGGAGGTGAGGCCTCTAATGTGGAACTTGTAAGATGGAACATGATGAAATACACGCAAACTAGTTAGGAACTTTGCCACTGTTTAATAGTTATGGGATAGGAGCGTGTGGTTGATAAGCAGTATTTGGAATTAAATGCAGGACGACCTGCCACGTTTAATTATGTTTGGTGGAGCATTTCACAAAAACATAGACACCCACCACCTGGTGGGAAAGAACAAACAATTTATATTTTATTAGTAACTCTCGTTTCTACTGCCGCTTCATTTTCCTTTTTGCTTGAACTGACTTATCAACTGACTTGTTGTTACTCCGTGATTGACTAGATTCGGTCAAATTGTCATTGTACGTCAATGATGGCACTTTTGGCCCGGGCCCGGGCTACGATTATAAATTGAAGTTTTTAAGCCGATTTGCATAACAGTTTTATCGAGAGGGGCGTGTACAACCTTTTGTTCAATCGTAGTAGTGGTAAAGGTAGTAAAATAAAAAGAATCCGATTTTTTTTTATTAAAAAATAAGAAATTATTTTTTTTTTAAAGAAATCAAGGTAGAAGAAAATAAAATGAATTTCTCTAAACTATGTTCAATTTCCATAAGCAATTATTTTTTAAACTTTTTGATCCTTTTTTGTTTTGACTGACTATACATATCTATAGTTGCTACATTACATTATTTACATTCGTACATTTCATACTCTTACACATATTGGTGCTGCCACAGAGAAACAGACGTATCACTCAACATATGTTCCATTGTTCACCTTTTCAACGGTTGATTCAACTTTTTGAAGGTGGTCGATCGACCACCGATGGCGCTTCCATCGATTCTGCTTGTGTTTGACGTTTACACACTACCGCCATCTGGTTTCCGATCATCCACTCACAGTGTATTTAGCATTAAGCGATAATGTTTCAGTGACGATGATTTTTATAGTATTTTATTCTAAGTGAGACGTTTGTTTCTCTGTGGTGCTGCCATCGTGCTGATTTATTCATATAGATAGTCACCTAACGGAGTGGGTAGACAGAATATCTTCGGCCGGCGCCAATAACGGGCCTTAACGTCACGGTGATGTGAGTTAGTCAAAGCGTGCACGAAAACCATCAGTACGAGTGAGACGCTATCTGTACGCTTGAGGTTGAAATCATCTCTAGCGAATTTTGACTCCGTATGCTATTACACCGAGCCCGTCCACGTGCGAGACGTCGTAATTGTGGAAGGAAATTTGAAATAGCTGTTGACGACTAGCGGCGATCACGACGAAAAGCGGCCAACCAGAACTCGAAAGTCTCTTGACTTCCTGCCGGAAGATCAGCCACTTGCCTGAAGCAGACAACTAAGGTCAGACTATTTCATTATATTGTATCTAGCTATAAGGAAACGAAACAGAGTTAAGAAAAGCAGTGAGCGTGACGTCACCCCAAGATAGGAAACGATAGGCCTATGTATCGAATGTTTAAACCAATATACGGTGATGAAACTAAATCGCTCCTAGTATTCTCGGGAAAGCTGAAGAGTCGCTAGTTATTGTTTGGAAATTCATAATAGTCTTATTTAAAATCCAATCGGTGTTTGAAGATTGAGTCCGCCGTTATTCTTAACCCTAATATTCCCATTGGTTCAAATTCGATTCATGAAAAATTTTAGATTTCGTTGCTCCACGGAAGGAAGATCTTAATGATTTCAGGTGTTTGAGGAAGTCTATTGTCCCGCCTTAAGAAGGAGCAGCAGCCGGATTCTTAAACATGTTTTAGCAGCCTCTCCCTGTCGAGAGTGGCGCTTAAGCTGCTTGTGGTTGGAAACACATTCATTTTTCTTCTTCTTCTTCATTGGCATTACATCCCCCACTGGGACATTGCCGCCTCGCAGCTTAGTGTTCAATTAGCACTTCCACAGTTATTAACTGCAAGGTTTCTAAGCCAAGTTACCATTTCTGCATTCGTATATCATGAGGCTAACACGATGATACTTTTATGCCCAAGGAAGTCGAGACAATTTCCAATCCGAAAATTGTCTAGACCGGCACCGGGAATCGAACCCAGCCACCCTCAGCATGGTCTTGCTTTGTAGCCGCGCGTCTTACCGCACGGCTAAGGAGGGCCCTCAGAATTATACATCTACTAATGAAAATGTTCATAGACGTTAGGGTTAGTTAAACAATTGGGAGCTCTATTCGACAATATACAGCGTTTTTCATTAAAAATTTACGGCGAAAAGTTATTAAAATATATTCATGAAATTTACTAACGTCCAAACAATTTGTTTACCGACCCCTAAAACAGAAAAAAAAATCGAATTTCGCAAATGCTCCGCGTCTTATTCAAATAAGTTCGATTGCTCACTCTTAATTAATCGCTGACAGCATGCAGCACAAACTCGAATTTCACGATTATTCCACGTCCTGACATGAACACGCACACGCACTTAATTTCAACCGCACAGAACAAAACAAAATCGGACTCCACGAGCTATTTGCTAACTGAGCAAAAACACGGTAAAAGACGCATTCAAATGTCGTTTGGCCGAAAAAGTCGCTTGCCGAATATGACATTTGGCCGAACACAGCAAAGGGGTAGTTGAAAATAGCAGATGTGTAGCAGTGTGATGATTTTCCAATCCATTATTGTTTTCCATCATTGATTTGGATACGCGAAAAAAAAATCCTAAAAGAAGTAGAATAAGGTCGAATGTTTGCGCCAACCATAGATACAGCCATTTAAAAACCGTTTTTGCAGAAGAAAACCCTGAATAACTTTCGATCCGCATGATGTATCGGAAAGCCATGTTCGCGAAAAATTGCGCCTTGCAAAGCTTGAGCTAGAGAAACAATATTTTCGGCAAAATTTTAAAAACTGAAAAATATATAAAGCTCTTTTAGTGGAATGTATTCAACCGTCTAAGACGAATTAAGTACTCTCCATTTAATTCAACTAGTTAATTTTCGTTATCTTTGCAGATACGTATTTCGACCACAACTGTGTGGTCGTCTTCAGTGTCTCGTACTCGAGTCAAGTACGAGACACTGAAGACGACCACACAGTTGTGGTCGAAATACGTATCTGCAAAGATAACGAAAATTAACTGACGTGTTGAACTTAATTTTAAAATTAAAAAAACACTTTATTAAAGAAAAAAAAAAGAAAATTAACTAGTGGAATTAAATGGAGAGTCTAGACTGTGTAAAAACTGGTTGAGTTACTTTGCGGAACATTGTAAACCTGTAGCACTGCAAATAAAACAGATATATTTTCCATTTTCTTTCTTAATGTAGCCAACCCTAAGTGTTATCCAAACCTCTGTAAGGCACTTACCATTAGTAATAACTTTGTGGAACTGTTTTGTCTACTTCAGCTATTTTAGGCTTGAAAACAATCGTTTGCTGCCGACATGAAATGCGAGCCATCGAAAAGCAATAGCCCACCCGGATTCTCCAATCCACCTTGGGGACACCTGCTTCAACTGATCCAGCGTCTGGGACACAAAAGGTCGAAAATATAAAAGGTCAAGAGGGGCAAAGGGCCGAAAGGGACAAAAGGTCCAGAAGGCAAAAAGTCGAAAGGGACGAAATGTCATAAGGGACAAAGGGTCGAAAGGTACACAAGGTCGTTCAAAAACAAGTTGATAACAAATGGAATGGAATTACACTCATCTCATCAATCAAAGTTAACAAATGAGAAATGTTCAATGAAGGAGTAACCACTATAAAATAATATTATGAACATATAGATATAGTTATAGAAGAGATAAATAAAATTGTTGATCAGAGAAATTAATACCTGTATTGTGCGAAATTGATTCTCTCCGTTTCAGTTTCTTGTCTATTTTGACCTTTTGTCCCTTTCTTTACGACTTTTTGTCTCGTTCGACCTTTTGTCCCGTTCGACGTTTTGCCCTTTCAATGTTTTGTTTTTTCGACTTTTGTCGCTTTCGACCATTTGTCCATTTAGACAATTTTTGTCCCTTCGACCTTATCTTATGATTTTTCCCGAAATCCTTTTCCGACGACCATACCTTAGGATCTCGCAACACCCACCGACTCTCCACCAGGGTCTAGATGTCATCTAGATCTGACTTCACAAGATGCTCCCCTCATCAGATTCATTAGATATACCTGAGGCAGTTGACCTGGTGAAGCTCAACAACGTATCACCAACCTTCCTCAAAGTTCCTTCCTACACCACCGCCATTATTGTGACCATTTCTAGTCAGTTCTTCCTTCCAAGATGGGAGATATTTCTAATGAAGCAACAATAGGCCTCGACGGCGTTACAACTAGCACGATTCAAATAGGTGAGCGAGAGTAACAGAGATAACACGACTGGTTCGGATGATTTTCCAAGCAAACGTCTTTACCGAATGGCTTAAAAGGCAATAAATATATGCTGTTTGTTCCTCGCTTGCAGTATTTTTACCCCGTTTGGAATGCCGAAAAAGTAGTTTCTCACAAACTTCCTCATTCGGATAGACATTCTGCAACTGGCGTCGATCATATCTAGTGCAACGTCAAGTGACCGTCATCATTGGAGATCACTCATCCCACTGTTTTTCGAACGGCTCCGGAGTCCCCCAAGGAAGCACGCTGGGTCCATTGTTGTTTTCGCTCTTCGTGAATGACGTAACTTTTATCCTGCAGCGTGGAGGCCTGCTGTTGATGTTTGCAGACGATCTCAAATTATACATCGTTATTCGAAATCTGGCGGACTGCCAAGAATTGCAGAAGCTCTTGGATTTATTCAAATGTTGGTGTGAGCGTGATATGATGGTCCTTGCTGTTTCAAAGTGCTACGTAATAAGCTTTCATCGCACTGCCGAAACCGTGGTGTTCGATTATAGCAGTGGTTCTCAACCTTTTCCTTCGGTGGTAGGGGAGAACGGTCCTAAATGCACCCCTGGGGCAAAATGGCCTCACTCATAAAATCAGTCATATAATCTGTTGTAGTACATTCATGAACGAATATTACCATTACAATTCATAATTAGTTATCCATCATTGAGCTCCATTGGAAAAAATTAGCAAAATCTCTTCATATTCACTCAAATTTAACGATTTGCTATTCTTCCACCACATCCGTAAGATTGTAGTTCAATCCATTAAGAAAAAAAAAAAACAAACACCACGCGTTCACCATCATTTTACATGCAATTGAGTCATTTTAAACCACCATTCGGGCGTTTTGCCCTAGGCCTTTTTTTAAACATTTTTTAAATGCGTTGGAAAGTCATGAAAACCTTATTGTTTTGAATAGGAGATCATTGTGGAATGTAGCTGGGTTTGTAAATTTTGCACCTGTACGTTGAAATGGTTGGGTATTTTTGTTTATATGGGCGAAAACATCGAAAAAGCTTAAGGGATGCATTTTGGACCGTTCTCCCCTACCCCTTCAAACGTTTACATAGCTAGAGCTATCCCTTGGAGTTTTTTTTTAATTTATCTGGAGGCATGTTAAAATAATAATTTCGTATTCGATTCTCACGTGCCTTCTATCAAAATTAAAAAAAAATTGGGCTTCCGTAGAATTTACGTACTTCGACTTGTTGTTTTAAGCTAATAATTGTCATAACTGAGTTAACTTCAAATTGTTTAGGTTTAGGCCACATGTTCCATCGGTCATCTTTTTAACGGTGGATTCAATTTTTTGTAGGTGGTCGATCGGCCACCGATAGCGCATCCATCGGTTTTGCTTGTGTTTGACGTTTGCTCACTACCGCCACCTGGTTGCTGCTTGTCCTTATACAGTGCATTTACCATTGGGCGAAAATGTTTCCGTGACGATGATTTTGATTGCATTTTGTTCTAAGTGAGACGTCTGTTTCACTGTGCTAATCTTCTGATGCAATACCATAGTGAAGTAGGCTGGGTTCGATTCCCGGTTCGGTCTTTATGTTTTATCCATTTACCTGGGAACATGAGTTTCATCGTGCTAGCATTCCAGGCAGGCTTTGAAACATCGCAATTAATAATGTATTGCCGACGAAGATGAAAAAATATATTCTGGAAGGATATTGAAATAATGACCTCTCAATTATTTCAAGATTTAAATTTTTAAAAATATTTTTAAAATATGGGATTCTGAGTAAGACATTGGCAATTCTGATCGAAATTCCAGGATATTGAAGGATATTACTAGGTGTCAGTTTCTGAGAAATTTGATTTCCTGTTCTCAGAAATGTGATAGATTTTTTTTATAGAGCTTTTGAGAATTGTGGATACTGGAATTTTAATTAGGAAGCAGAAATAATAATGTTGTGATGTTCATACGAAGCCCTGCAGCCCATAGCTTACCAAAGATATACATTGCTACAAAGTAGATCATGCTGAAGTTGACTGGCTTCGATACCAGACCCGGTTTGGGCTAGTCATTTTGCCTAGAGAAGTCAAGTATGTACAGGGGTTGGGCAAAAAAGTTGAGATAGGCAAAAATTTGACGAATCTCAATGCTTAAAATAATCCGAATTTGATTAAACTGAAGCCATCGAATCCAATTCTTCTATTTTTCCTATCCTTTACCTAAATCATCGATTTACGAGCATTGAAGGTTTTCCGGGTTTTTCGAGGGTAAATATGTTAAAAATGCATTTTTTTGTTCATCATTGTGATGTGATTCATAGTAATTTATGATTTATCATGAATTTTAAAATCATTTTCCGGCTAATGGTAACTCCAAGTCGAAAATCCATTCACAAAAAAGTATCTGTAATCATCTCGCAACTTTGATACCCATATTCAGACTAGAGAAATTTCTGCGTTTGAGTATTCCAGCTTCATCAACATCGGATTATCAACCTTTTTGTCTTATTTCTGTACATCGATTGCTTATTGTTTTGCCTCCACAAACCGATGTGGCTAGTAAAATTCGTAATTAGTGTGATTCAATGATTCAATTTTGAAGAAAACTTGCGCTGCACTCCTCTCTAATAGTGTGTTGAAATTGACGCGACGCCCAGTTTATCACAAGCAGACCCGTAGCTAGATTCTTTTCGGCCATAAGGACGTGATGCATGTTAAAGAATCTGCCTCAAACTTTACTGAGCGGAACTAGTTTTTGTCAATTACGAAGTAGAAATTATGATTTAGTTAACATGCTTGGAACGTTTGAAAAAAAAAATTAATACTTATATCAATTGATGTACCTTTCCCAAATGGGTGTAATATATATTGACCATAGGCTTTTGAACAGCGATTCTAGAATCTAAACAAATCCCAAATCCTAGGGTTGTGCTCTTTATTCAGGCCGGAAAATTTCCTTAGTAGAACAAAAAGATTTAATCTATCTGGTATTTGGTTATATAAACAAAATAGACTGAATAAATGAGTACTAGTCGTTTGAAATTTCAAGAACAATCATGAAATTAGTTTTTTTTTTCACAATTATAATACAACATCCGCCATTACGCATCTTTGTCTCAGGTACCCCCAGAGACCAGTGAAGGTACGCCTGGGGGTACATGTACCCCAGGTTGAGAACCGCTGGATTATAGTATTTCAGGTACAACTTTACAACGTGTGGATCATGTTAAAGATTTAGGCGTCGTGTTGGACGACAGGCTAACTTTCAGACGTCATTTTTCAACTACGATCGACAAAGCAAATCGCCAGCTTGGTTTTATTTTTAAAATCTCAAATGAATTCCGCGATCCTTTATGCTACAAAGCTTTATACTGCTCATTGGTACGCTCTCAACTCGAATTTGCTTCTGCTGTCTGGAATCCATATCAAACTGTTTGGGCTGCTCGGTTCGAAGCTGTGCAACGCAAGTTCGTACGATATGCCCTGCGCCATCTCCCATGGACGGACTTGCTGAATTTGTATGCTGATCGCTGTAGTCTGCTGGGGCTAGATACTCTTGATAAGTGGAGAAACGTGGCTCAAGCCGTTTTCATAGCCAAACATCTGTTATCCGAGTATGACGTGCCAGATTTGTTAGCAAATATTCCATTGTATGCACCCTCACGATCCCTTCGACCTCGAGAATTGCTCTTCGAAAAAAGGCATAACACCAATTATGCTGCCAATAGCTGCTTTGTCGCTATGATCCGACATTTCAACAAGGTGTCGGACCAATTCGACTTCAACATCAGTTCATCCACGTTTCGTCAACGGCTAAACAGATATTTTATCAACTGACCTTTAGTTTTAAGTTTTCATGTTGACGACACAGTCAGATGAAATAAGCAAAATAAATAAATAAATAATTTTACCAACAGACTTGTGATATGTGGAAGGAGGAAGATCCTGTAGTCGACTGTCAATGCTTCCTTATCCTCATACATAGTGTTCTTCACTCATTTCTTGTAACTGATGAAAACTCAATTTATGTACTACTACAAACTTCGTAGAATTTTCAGAGGAGTTCCGAACAACTTTCGGAGGAAATTTCGGGAAATTTTCAATGGAACTTCCAAAGATTTTTTCTAGATAATTGCGAAAAAAGTTCCTGAGCGATGTAGAAGAATTTCTAGACAAAATTCCAAAGACTTCCCAGAGGAAAATCTAAAGAAAGTTTTTAAGGAAATTCGAAAAAAATCATAGGATAGTTCCAGAAAACATCCCTTAGTAATTCCAAAAAGTTTTTCTTAAAAACTTCGAGTTTTCTTTTTCAAAGAAATACTGGCGAATTTCTGGAGAATTTCCCGAGGAAATTTAAAAAGTAAGAAAGACATTTCTAAAAAAAAGGAATGTTGCTCGTGAAAATTTTGAAGAACTGTAAGAGAAATTTCATGAGAAATTCCTTTCAAAATTATGAAGAGTTTTCCGAGAAAATTCGGGAAAAAAAGCTAAGCCGCTGAGCAGAATGGTGACAATCGCAGTCTACCCAGCGCACTTCTCTAGCCCTTTAGTCCTTCATTCATATTGATATGATAGGATGAATATGGGAAAAAAAATCTTTTGTCTTCAAACTTTTTCAGTAATTAGAAATTTGATATGTTTGCCAATTAATTTTCCAAATCCTAGGGAGGGTTATTTTTATTAGGGAGGGCTAAGCACTGAGTAGACGATTAAAGATCCGATTTCCAACCAAGAATACGTCATCATTTTACTCCGAAAAACAGTTCGAGAATAGTCCCCAGACCCAAAAGAATTAACCCCAGTTACTGGAAAACGGTGAAAGCTTTCCTGACCAAACTTTAATTATTAACGTTAGGCAAGAAAGGCTTTCGCCGTTTTCATCCCTAAAAATTTTGGTTTGATAAAATAGGAAATGTGACAAAATCGAAAAAAAAGATTATTTCCTATTTTTTAAATTGTTTCACAAAAAATGAATCAAAGGCTTAATCACTGTAACATATATTAAGGCTCAGAAATGAGTACAAGTACATAATCATTCTTGTTTGCGGTATTACATACAAAAATAAAAAGTACGACTAAAAGTTCCAAATTTGTTTGTGGTGACAAAAGCGTGTCGAAAACCTGATAAAATCGGGACGCGGTACAATCGGGTCGAAGACGTGATAAAATCGAGGGTAGACAAGATCGGGGAGTGATAAAATCGGATAAATACTGTATAACGATTTTGTAAAAATACTAGTTTTGAATAATTAGTATTTTATGGAGAAAATTTATACATATTACATTTACACATTGAAAATATGAAGATTGCAGTTCTTGTAGTGAAAATAACTAAAATCTTCTTGATTGTTGACAAAATTCTTTCACAGGCAAGTACACCTGCGTTATTTTAGTGTACGTACTATCGAAGCGTACGTTCTATCAAAGCAAAAAAAAACGAACAAGAAATATTATATTGCCTTCTTGTTTATTTAGGAATAGCAGAATGTTTATATACTTACCCGGAAGCATAAATTTTGATAGAAGAACCAGATTTTTCATGAAATAGGCCTACATGTAGCGTTGAGCTCAACCATCATGTTTGTTAATGTGAGACTTTTTTTTTACAAAATATTATATTTTATTGCTGCGGAACATTCATAAATTACGTGATATTTGGAGGAGTAATGTTTTAAAGATATGCTACGCATCGTCTATGATTATGGATGTAACTACAAAAAGCGACGATTGGGGGTGGTTGATAGATCACTACATTTTACTTGACGTATTTTATGGATTTCCACTTAAGATTTTATGGAAATGAAGAGCTTTAAGATTGCCCTGAACTGTCACTGTCGTTTCGATTCTAATGGCTCCATTAAACGACTCTATTGGCTCCTTACACTCAGCGAACTGGAGTATCGAAATTCATAACTGGCGCCTTATGAATCTTCGACTGATTAGGGTATCCAATCATGGTTTGAACCAAATGGCGGGTTTCAGATGAGCCGTCAAAGTAAAGTTGATTTATTTCATTAAAGGGACATGTTAGAACTGCGATTTCTAGTATGTATGGAAGCTTAGTTCATTATCTTCCTAAAAACATCCTGGGTGCACATATTTATGCTTAGTTTCATTGAAAAAACTTAATAATTACATAACTTTGATTCGTATCATGGTTTGAACTACACTGTTCATGGTTTGAACTAAATTCGTACCATGGTTTGAACCACTGCAGCAGCCAGCAGCTCCTAAATATAATACTAATCACATGCATGAAATGCTGAGGAAATCTGTAGAAAAGCAAATTTGTTTTACTATTCATCTTCTCGCATTCGATTAGTAACTCGAAACGTGTGAAAATCGTCTAAATTATCGATATGAAAATTGCGATTTTCTCATATTGGAAATGTAAACAAAATGCTCCAGCTAGGCGCATGCAGCGCTCCTAGCGGACAGCAGCAGAACATTACTGCATTTACAAGTTCAAACCATGGTACGAATTTAGTTCAAACCATGATCAATTTTTACCTTGTATAAATGTTACTATATTAACTATTTAAAACTGTTTCTCAATTGTATGATGACGTCAATCGATTACAGATGAAAATAACGTTCTTTTGATATATTGATCTTACTCCTGTGTCATAAAATGCGTCCTTTACGAGCTTTCTGAAATTATGCCACTGGTAGGGGGGATTTGGCGCAAATTCAGGACGTTTTCAAATCGCTTTATTTTATTACTCAAACAATATGTACGAATGTTTAAATAAACTCTATCACTTCCAGTATACTTAAATATTCCATTCATACTGTTTTAGGTTTATTTCCTGCCAATGAGATGGTAATTTCTACTGATTTCAAAATGGTTCAAACCATGATACGCTTTTCACTAGTTCAAACCATGATTGGATACCCTATTCCACCAACAGTGCTTGTTCGCGATAGCGAATGTAACGCCACCCTATTTGCAACGCTTTGCATTTCAAGCCTGTGTGATGGCACGAATAAGCCAATTCTCTTTTAATTCCCTTTCCTTTTCCCATCCTATCCTAAAAATCATCTCATCCACGCATACAATAACCCCGAGTCGGCTGCGGATGTGCGGTCACCAATACCTACCGACACACTTTTTTTTTATACGATGCCGATGAAACGAAGCCGCTGATTGTTTTTGCCCAGTTGTTTCACTACGTTTGAAAGTATAAAAGAAATGTACCATCCTGTTCTTTTGCCATTAATCTTTTGTAATCTATACAGTGAAGAATAAAAGAGTTAGCAGTAAGCGTGGTGGAGTTATCACTCAAAGAAGCTGAGCCCTGGGATTGCAGTAACCCACTGCCCGTCTGGTCGCTGCATGGATTCTGCCGATTGAGATTTTCTGCCGTTCCCGTTCCTGCTTGGGTACAGCTGCCAGTTGCCGATTCTGACGCTGCTCAGAAAACTCGATCGTGTGCTTTTTCTGCCTTTGGCTGCTATCGAATGCCATGATTTCTCGCTACCTTCAACACTAAGAGTTAATTTTCCGGCAATAGTTCTTTTTAGGACTTGCCATTCGGAAGGTAGACGATTGAAGTGCAGAGATAGTTCAGCGTGCTGTTGCCTTTGAGTAGTTATGTTTGGAGTTTCTGAGCTGTGTGGCATGACTGTGGTTGACATCGGTCGGCGTGCTGCTCCGGCAATTGTGTGAGAATTAAGCGTTGGCGTGTGAAGCCAACAGTGCTTTTTATACGCAGTTACCTTCCCGAGTATTCAAGCGTCAATGGGCGTGTGGTCTACATACCGGCCTCCCGACCCCAACGTCCATGGTTCGAACCCAGTCTGCCGCACTTTGCTTTTTTTTTAAATGAAAATCATCATTCATAAGGCAACATATTGAAATTCATACCGATTCCTTGTGGCAAAATTTCATAAGGCGTTTGATTGAATATCATACGTCCATTTTCCTCAGTGTATTAAAGCGACAAACTGACGGCTATAGCAACAGTCGCATTGCGTTGGTGTGAAGTATGTGAGTACATAACACTAAGATGAGTATAAAGATAACAAGACTGATTTCGAAGATGTAAAATAGGAATAACTTTTTAATTTTTTTTTGATTTCATCGTTATTAGAATCGTTTTGGCCTTCTTCATACACCAAGGTGTAACAAAAAGGCTAAATGTTCACTCCGCAAACGAACTTTTGATAGGAGGCCCGGATGGCCGATTTTCATACACCAATCAACTTAGCTCGACGAATTTAAATCTAAATTAACGATGAAGTCTTTAAATATAAATCTCTAAATCCTTGGATGACGATCTACTCGAAACTGCAAATAGTGTGGAGTGTGTTTTTTATGGTTTTATTAAAGAGGTTTTCAGCCGGAGACTGGTTCGCCTCTTAGAGCTGATCTCTGACTAAAAACTGCCACTTGAGAAAATTTCTTTGGTAACATGACCACTAGGTCCCTTTCTATTCAACATATTTTCGGCCAAACATTAAGATACTTTTCCTAAAAATCTGGTAATTGTTCTTCAGGAAACTAAGAAATTACCATAGAATGCATGGAGGAATTTCTAGAAGAAAATGGGGATATTTTCTAACAGAATCGCCGGGGTTATTGTTATAAGATATTGCTGTGAAATTCCTTGAAATAAAATCTCGGAAAATCCTGAAGGGTTTTTGGGTGACAAAAAAGTAGATATTTTAGGGGAAGTACCGGCAGGGACTTTTTGAATTCCGGCAAGGATCTTCCGGGAGATTTCTTAAATAATTTCTAGAAGAATTTTAGGGGGAATTTTTGGAGGTGATTCCGAAAGAGTTTTGACGAAATTTCCGGAAGAATCTGGAGAAATATCCAGACGAATTTCTCAAGTAACTTCCGGGAGAATTTCCAAAGGAAAAAATTTCCGAACAATTTTCCGGGAAAGTTCTTAGAGGAGTTTATGGAAGAATTCCCGGGGCGTGAGTAGGAGGTGGCTTTCGAGGGCTTCCACGTATGTATCTGACGAAATTCAAAGGGAATTCCTGAAAAGGCTTTGAAGTAATTAATGAAGCGATCTTGATGAAATTTCTGAAGTAAAACCAAAAAGAATGTCAGGAGTTTCCATGGGAATTTCTGAATGATTTTCTGATGGAAATTCTGGGAAAGGATATGTGGAAATTTCTGAAGCAATTCCTAAGTGAATTGCTGAAGAAATCACCAAGAAAATAAGGGAAATTCATCGGAAAAATTAACGGAGAAATACTGTAAGCTGGATGTTCGGAAGAGTTTTCGAAAGAATTCGTGTAGAAATTTTTGGAGTAACTCCTATCCCTAGTAACACAGTTCAATTCGATTTGGTTGCAGCAACTCCAATGTGACTTGATTTGGTAGCATATGAGTCACATTGACTGTGATGTGACAAGTGTGCTACTCGGGATAAGTCCTAGTCGATTTTGTGCAGGAACTTTCGATGGGATTCCTGAAGGAACTTCCGGTAGGGGAAGAGGAGGTTTGGTCGAACAATTTGACAACTTTCCGTATCCTGGGCCAGTATAGTACACATATGCTTATTGAACCAGGTTGGGTGCATATCGATGTTGAGGTCATTGCAAAAGCCTTGGTTGATTTGATAGATACTTTGTATGGAACTTTTGAACGTTTTGGAGTACCATGAACATCTCGTATTTAAGAAAATTGGGTTTACATGATGCACTTATGCCTATTGAACCAGATTGGGTATATGCCGACAATGAAAACATTGCAAAAGCCTTGGTTGGTCTGGTAGATAACTTGGGTTGAACTAGAAAACGTTTTGGAGAACCTTCGACATCTCGTATTCCTGAAAATAGATCACTGTCTCATCTGCTGCATGTTCTCAGAAGTGAAATCTTCCCAAGGTTTCGGTTATCTGGGTCTCCACGGTATAATCAAACTTGGCCTCCGATATTTTTCCTGTAAAGCCGACATCCTGGTAAACACTTTTGCTGAAGAAAATGGGGAGCTGGCTTTCATTTGTGATGTTTCACAGCCAATCTAAAACGCTGGGCATATGTGACCCGTACGTCCCGAAAGGGTTAAATCAAATGTAAAATTCTTACGTAGCATATGGCCCACACGCATGTGCCATGGTTGAAACATATTAAAATTTCAACTAAAAACGTGCAGAAAACTAAACGAAAAAAAGGTTTTTTTTTCTGTGTACGTACAATCGAGGGTACGCACCATAGAGGGTACGTACTATCGAGGTATGCCTAAGGTACCTAGAAGAAGTATGTAAATCTGCTATTTTCAAGTCTATTTTTTACCTTTTTTATTCCAGGATAATATGGCTATTCCTGTATGATAGAAACGCTTAAATTTTCTCACCTTTTTTAGCCGATTCTAATATTTAAGCTCATTTTTTATCGAGGCTGCAAAAATAGTCGTCTGAGCACAGCTGCAAACGGAGTTGAGTAAAGTGTTTTATGCTCTCACTTATCCATTGGTAAGCATGAATGAATTTTCACATGTGAAAACTGCCAGCATAAGCACAAACGATTAGGACCACTTCCATTTTTCCTCCGATCCGACCGATTCGCCTCTATACCACCACTTGTTTCACTTTAAAGCCAAAACCGAACGACGAGACTGCCGGCTGTGTTCATTAATTTTTATCACGCCTGACAATGGGACCCCGTTGCCGCTGCTGGCTTCGAATAGTAGTGCCGTACACATATTTTCCGTCTGAGTGGGTATGGTCAGCGAAAATTGCAGCACTGAATAGAAACTAATGAGCTAGTAGTCTGCTAGGGGTGTATGGGATATGCCGACAATATGCAAGGCATTTGATGTCGTAAAAGCTACGGGCTTCGCATAGCAGACTCCATGAGGGTTTAAAAAAAATGAAACGCGCTGCTTAGGAGCAAACGTTTTTCCAAGTAATGGAAATTGGAACTGATATCAATCCATATCCTTAACAAACAGAAGACCTGCTGAACACGCCATATGGAGGCACTCTTTTTATAGAAATCGATAAGTTTTCTTCAAATAACCTTCATCATACTAAAAAGTTCAATTCAAATTTAAATTGATATATTGCTTTAAAGAATTAGAAATTTTACAAAAAAAATAATAAAAATTGTAAATAAAAAGTTGTCAATAAGTGAATAACTTAAACGGTTTACCAAGCGATATGGAAGATACCCAGTCTGAAACGCAATACCGCGGTAGAGAATATAATTAGATGTTTACCATATGTTGAAGTATAAATAGCGATTAACAACGGCAGAGAACAGTAATTCAATTTGATGCATTCTAAATTAGTCTGAAAACATCACAAATGAATCGAAATAATTAGTTCTCATATCGCATACCTCCACCAGACCTAGCCTCAGCCCGTTTCCATTCGTTTGACTCAGCAATCATAGTGGTGCGAACGAGTTAGTTTCAAACGAAAGGCTCTACCCTCATAGACCAGCAATGTCGCCATCTAAATGGTTGGGTCATTTCGGTGAATCTATTATTAAGCCGGCTAACCGGGTGGTGGCGGTACAAAAAGTGCTCCTGGGAAGCTACCCGTTATTACTGTGTCAATTCAAAGGATAATATTTAATTAGTGTTTATTCAAATACCCGGGGGGTTGAACTGTTAACTATGTTCAGTCTAATTGACCAAATGGTTTTTACGGTGAGATTCTTACAAATCCAATTATCAAACAGAGCACCGATGATTTTTTAATCATTTTGCAAAACAACATTATCCAGGGTAGCATCAATAAAATGATTTAATTTATTTCCACGAATGGGAACAGGCGATGAATAAATTGGCTCCGGATGATAGTACGATTTAATTTCGTAACCAGCGCTAACCGCTTGGTAAACACCCAGCCATAATCACAGGATTAGTATTTCCAGCGGGGATACGAAAAGCTGGCAGCCCATAAACACCTTCATTAGTGTGAGAAACGAGAAACGAGTGAGTGGTCAGCAGAGAGCTGCTGGTGGAAGCTGCTGGACTGCCATTGCAAAGGTAAGCCCTGTTTCTCCGTTTTGGCTGTATGAGAATGAGATCAATTCTCAGAAGTGATTTCCAGATGAGTTTTTCCCAAAAGGATTTATTTTTCTTTTCCAGTTCCAGATGGGTTCACTTTTTGCCGTTCTCCTGCTGTGAACGCTTAGTGTACGTGAAGGTTGTAGCATCATTTCAAAAATGAGCTTTTGATAAAAAAAAGTCCGTAAACTCATGGCATTCGACTCAGATAAAAAATGCATGTGATGCTTGTATGTGTATGTGCGAAAAATAATGTGACAACTTTTTGGTGCTTAGACCGATTGTTCGATCACAAGTCGAATACGAAGAAGGCTTTAGTCCAGTTTTTAACTACATATGTATTTAACATTGATCCGCATAAGGCAGATCAAAGTCAAGTTGGTTTCGAGATTGTTCTGCACTTCCAAAACGCGTTCGATCACACTTTTATTGGGTTTTAGGTGAAATTTCATGAAACGGGGAACTACAAATTTTGTAACCAGTTAGAAAAAATTAATAAATTTGATTAAGGAACACCCTTAACTAGGTTTATGTTGCCGTTAAACAGTGCACTAACTGGCTAATTATACTTTGATAATTGTTTTTATATATGTACCAAAATTTGAGTTTATCAGCTAGGTTGCTTTTGAAATAAAATGAATAAGAGTGTGTTGCAACTTGTGCTGTTTTTGTAGTAGAGTTCTACACCGCTTTCAGACAACTTTAATAGATCAAATTTATTAGGAAAAATACTTTTAAATTAAAATTACACCTGGTCCACATAGCGTTGGCATTTGTAATGGTGTTGTTATGGTACGGATGAAACTTCTCGGCAGAAACTTCTCTATAGCCCAACTCGTTTTTGATGGAGTTAGCTTCAAGATAGAAATGTATATTTTAATTGCATGTTTTTATAGTTTAATTTAAGGTTAGCTTACAATTTTAATTAACTTCGTCTGTTTTCCGTCTTTTGTAAATGCCTTTCTCGTACAACAAAGTTGTACCGAAAGGCTATCATTTCACTCCAAAATCAAACTTTTTATACAAGTCTCGGAGGCCCATGATGTTATATACCAATCGACTCAGCTCGTCGAGCTGAACAAATGTCTGTCTGTCCGTGTGTATGTGTGTGTGTGTGTGCACGAAAACCGAAAAACATTAGCCACTTTTTCATATAGTAATTCTTAACCGATTTTCTCGCAACAAGTTGCATTCGACAGGGGACAAAGCCTTGTTGATCACTATTGAATTTAATAACGATCGACCATTGCGTTTGGAAGTTATTAAGAAAATAGAATCGAACTATATAAGCGCCATATAAGGTTGGTGTCTTGGCTAAATGCGAGAAAGGCCGTATCACCACTCGGTGTATTAAGTTAGGTTTTTGCCTTTCTCGTACAACTAAGTTGTACCGAAAGGCTATCATTTCACTCCGCAAACGAACTTTTTATAGAAGCCTCTGAGACCCATAGTATTATATACCAATCGACTCAGCTCGACGAGCTGAGCACATGTCTGTCTGTCCGTGTGTATGTATGTGTGTATGTGTGTGCACAAAAGCTATAAAAGCATTAGACAACTTTTCGTATAGTAATCCTCAACCGATTTTCTCGCAACAAGTTTCTATCGACAGGGGACAAAGCCTTGTTGATCACTATTGAATTTGATAACGATCGGTCATTGCGTTTAAAAGTTATGAAGAAAATGGTACATCAGACCATTTAAACCCCATATAAGGTTGGTGTCGTAACTAAATGCGAGAAAGGCACCACCAACGCTAGGTGGATTAATCTGGGTTTTTTAATTCAACTTACATTTTTAGGACTAATTCGATAGAGAAACAGTTTAATTTTAAGAAATAGGTTTTAACGTGTTCACTTGGTATTGTTTTTGTGTTATGTAGACAATTTTGTCAGGGAATTTGTCAACGCATTTTGAAACCGTTGAAAGAATATCGCAGGTTCAGCTAAGTGCAGTGCATGAACGTGAACATCGCGTAGCTAGGTTGTGTACTCCGCCTCGAAAGTTCTTCTTTAGGCCACCGACTCCCATCCTCGTATAAGAATGCAGGACCCTTGAACCACCGACAGCTCTCGACATAGTTGGGACCTTTACCCCATTTCGTAGCCTCATTTGCCACGTTCTGTTTCGTCGGTACCCATCTCCAATCCGTAACTTTTGTTTGCTCTAGTATCTCCGTAACTCGGAACGCAACCAATTGCCGGTGTCTTCGCTGATCGGAACGGAGCCAAGCCAGTACCGTTCTGGAATCACTCCACATAATGTTTCGTTTTATGGAAGTAGAGTGATTTTCGAAGACAGCGCTCATCAAGCGTGCTCCGATCGTATCCGCTTGAAGTTCAAGCCGATGTATAGAAATCGGTTTTAATGAGGCTACTTTTGTTTTCGCTCAGACTAATCAGCATCGAGTTCTCCCGTTGTCGATAATCCTGAAATAGGCGACGATGGCATACGCAGCTTCACTTGCGTCAACGAACACATGCAGTTCGATGGACTCATAAGCCTCCTTGCTGTATCCCGGGAAGTAGCACCGTGGAATCTTCACTGCATCCATCGACCGGAGCACGTCTAGCCACTGCTAGCCACCGTGGTTGCAGCGCAGTAGTAATGTGCTCATCCCATCCTATATTTGTCCTCCAAATTTCCGGAGTGATTACTTTCCTCTCGATTACAAAGGAAGCGACGATTTCCACTGGGTCGAAGAGACTCATTACCAATCTAAGAACCTCCCGTTTAGTTGGAGTCACTGATTTGTCCAACAATCGCTGAACGAAGAAGTGAACGAAAATATGTCCTCGCTTAGCTTCCATACCATCCCTAAGATCTGTTCCTGCTGGTTGTCTTTATCCATCGCGAAACTTTTCACTGTTTGAGTAATTTGTTCACCGATACGCTCCAATACTTCGGAAGAATTTGACATCCAATGTCGTATCTTAACGTCTTCTGCCAGTTGAATCGATGCTTCCAGAAACTGCTTCGAATGCACTTCTGCATCAACATTCTTGACATACTGCGTGGAACACGGCGAGCATGTCGACCCAAATATAGCTACACCCATGACGAAGGTGTCCATTGGTTCTGCTGGGTTATCACGCCACAGAAACCTTTGGACTTGGTGATCTTCGCGTCTAATTTGCACTAGATGGAACATTTACATAATATCATCTCTAATAGCAATTTCCTTTTAACGATAGCGGCATAGTACCACAGACAAACAGACGTAACAGCTTGAACATTTTTCTGAAAAATCCATCGCTCAACTACTCTACCACCATCTTGCGAGCATGTTACACGAAACGATGTTTCGTATGACATCGTCACCAGAAGGCGCTGGAGTGAAATGTCAAACCCGAAGGATTACGACACTAGCGCCTCTAGTTGTGAATTGCGCAATCAATCAAATTCAAATGGATCGTTGAAGTCATGGTCGATGGTAATTTTTCTAGTGTTACGTCTGTTTGTCTGTGATAGTACTATTTGGAGGGACACCAAAAGATCAGGTCCTATAAGTAGGATCGAGTTGAACGAGATTCCTTGTACAACGTCAGCTGCATCCAAAAAAAACGCGCAACTTCCCAGGTTTACGGGGGTTAACAACCACGCCTAATGGCAGATACCAGATGCTTCCAGGGTTCGATTCTTGCAACTCGCCTATTGAGGCTTTATGAGCGTATCCTTTTGGCTGGTATTCCACCATCAGTGGCCGCATTTTTGCACAGAGATCTGGAGACTTGGATAGATGGCGTTCAAGGCATTGGAGTCACCTCTCGGCCATCGGCTTACTGTTTGGGAATTTTATTTCATCGTACTTCCACAGCAATCCTGCTTGGTATCTCCCGAATAGAGTTCAAACTGTCGTCCGCTGTATAATATATCTCGTCTGCTGCTTATCTGTCGACTCAATCCGTGTCGATGCAGAAATGCCTACACTTTCCGTTGAAAATAACTGCTCCACTAGCTCGTCCAGATCTACATCATGCTGGCGTATACAAACATGAAGCACTCGGTGTAGTAGCACTCGATCCGTTAGTCCAACGCGGCCGAAAACGACCCAACCGAATCTGGTCTTGGCTGCCACCGGTTCATTGGCATTTCCCTCACGATGCTTGAGCGGAATTTTCACCGTGGTATTGTCCAGACCAATTAAAATACCTGGCGCACCATCAATGTAGCTCTTGACAGTCTTGACTGGTAGTCCTCGCAAGTGAGCGAAAGGACTAGTTAGCTCTTCAAAGTGTATCGACTGCCTTTGTAAGTTCAAATTATCTACTGTGCACATTTTTTAGTTGGAACTGCTTACTTTGAGATTTGGAACTGAACTGCCATTGAACCTTTTTGTGTTCGCTTAACTCCATTCGTCCATTGCATACACAGTGGTGATACTGGACCCTGTATACCGAGATGCTCGATTAGCGATTTCTCCACTGACGTTGAGTCGGATCCTCCATCAAGAAAGGCGAATGTTTCAACTGATTTTCCATTAGCATGCAACAGAACTGGAATTATTCTAAACAACACTTTGTTGTGACTGTTTTGGTGAACACTAAGCGTTCGGGAAATCCGTGGATTCCCGCTTCTGTGTAGGATCTCCAGGATGCAGGAGTCTATGATGGCGTTGTTGGCAGCCATCCGTCCCACACAGAGAAGCTTTGCGTGGCCATTTTCCATGAGGGTAGAGATATCTTCGGCAAAAATTTGTAGTTTCCCGGGATTTGGCAGGCATTGCCTTCTGAAGAATAAGCATTGACGATGGCTCTTCCTTTCGATGTTAGATGCTTATCTAATACCGGAGTTACTCGGCTCGCAGCACCGACGATGACGTTCATGTAGTCCGAAAAAGCCCGCAAATCCATTCTTGCGATTAGTTGCGTGAACAATGCCCAGTCTAGCTTTATATTGGCCGGCAACTTGTCAACCAACTCATTCATCAGCATTGGGTTCGCTAGGTGCAATTCTTGGCCAGTTGCGATAAGATGTGCACAGAGATTTCATACAACCAATCCGAAATTGATGATACTCTCTAGTTTCTCAGATCGAGGGGCCGGCGCGGCCCTAACTTCGGCCAACAAGGTTCCGATGAGCGCCTCTGGTCTTCCATTGAGCGTGGTCAATGTGCGAATAATTTCAGGAACTTTCAACGAGTGGAGCAAAAAACAGTTGACAGCTTTTCTTGCTACTCCTTTCAAGCAGCATTGGAGCCTCATTAAATTTTCCGATTCACTGTAACCGGAGATTCTTGTTGACGTCACAAAATTGCTCCAAAATAGCGGCCATTCCGCTGCATTTCCCGAAAAAATCGGAAGTTCTTCAGGAACGACGTGGTGAGCTGCTAGCTGATGAGCGGTTGGAGTGTTGTAAGGCTGTGCACAAACGGTTGCCCCTATCGGATCTATTTCACTATTTCCTACTGCAGGATGATATACTGGATGCTAGTGGCTTTGAAACGAATTTACTGATATCGGATTGGCCACCGGAGGATTATTCACTAATGTAGGTATATTCACTGATTCTGAACTAATCATACTAGGTACTTGTGGACACAGTCGTTGCACTCTGGAGTTGACCACCGAATACACCGTGCCACCCGGTATGCCACTTGATGCAATCGCACAGACAGAATCATTCACAAGCGATTGTGTATTCGACACGAGTGGGAAGGGAGGAGCATGGGAATTCATCGGGAGGGAGAATATAGGGAGCTCTGTATAACTTGGTACCCTCAATACTGAAGCATAATACATTTGTGTTTGTCTTTCAGGGATTTGGTTTGTGCTTATTCCAGATGTTACTATCGTTGTATTGTTCATTGGCCTAAGCTGCTGAGATGCGATTTCGTTTACATTTGAACGGTCACTAGCTACATAGAAAGAGTTCGTATTGTTTGACTGGACATTGTAATTCGAACTCATATCGTGAGAAGCTATTATCGGTGTTCTTGCACTAGCCTGGGTTTCATATCGCAGTTGTTGATTCGATGAACTTACCGGAGCCTAACTTGCACACCCATGCTTTGTTCGGTTTCCAGTCTGTTGTCCACTCCGCTGTGGTCGATCTGCGGCGAAACGTGTGATTATAATTGTCATCACGAACGATCTTGGATGCAGCCGGCTGTTCGTTTGGTAGATGCGCGCCTGGCAAGATGAGTAAGGTGGATTGGCACGATTGTAACAACACAGTACTGCTCACCACCGGGTATTGCTTGGTATTGGAGAATGGCAAAATCATACCCTTTCATCCGCCTGGATACTGGCTTACTACGCTGATACTCGGATCGATGCACACATTGCCAAATTTCGTTGGAATGATTTGACTGTTTTGCGGCAAGTTTGTAGCAACAGATGAGGCAGCTGGTCCTAGTTTTTGATTCGATAAACCGCTTTTCTGTGGCATGACTCCAGTGGGATTACTTTTCCCAGATTTAGATGTCAGCTACTGGCTGGTTGTCGATCCAGGCCTGTACCTTTCCGTTGCTTCGCTTACTGCTTCGTCGACTACATACACTTGCACCATCTTCTTCTATATCCAGTTGTGCCACTAATAAGTCGTTTTTGGGCGTTATGTATATTTTCTTCAACTTTGTCAGCAATGGCTTTATCGCTTCTTTCTTACTTTACGTAGTGGTTTTTCTTGGATCTCTTTATCTGCCTTTTCCCGCTTTGCTATCGATGTTTCCTGGAGCCTTTTCTCCTCCGCAAGTCATTGCATTTCTAGCTGCAACTTTGCTTCTTTCGCACTGGCTGATGTTGATACAGACGAGGTAATGTAAAGAGGTGGAGGTGGGAGTCTTGGTGTACATAATGTACAATGATACGGGCTATATGTTTCTGGCGGATGCACATCTGCATCCTAAACTGTGATATCGATTGCCACACTTGACACATTCGATTAACGATCCTGAATTATCCGGCTGCTCACAGCGAGAACATCTCGGATCCGTTTTACTCTGACTCGACATCTAGTCAAGTGGGAGCGAATAAAATTCTTGAAGTTCTGTTACGGGACGGATGAAATTTCTCGGCAGAAACTTCTCTATAGACCAACTCGTTTTTGATGGAGTTAGCTTCAAGCTAGAAATGCATATATCAATTGCATGTTTTTATAGTTTAATTTAAGATTAGCTTACAATTTTAAATTACTTCGTCTGTTTTCCGTCTATTGTAACAACTTTTTCTTCAATGTTTAGATTCCTGTTGTAGATTATAAGTTTTAATTAATCATAAATTCAATAGTTTTTAATTCAACTTACATTTTAAGGACTTATTCGTTTGCTACGTGCTCTCAGTTGTCGAGGATCTATTTAAGAGCGGGCTGGGTATTGCAGATTGCATTAGGGTGCGTCGCGAACAGGTGTACCTAGCTATTTGGATTACAAAGAAACCCAACCGCGGAAAAAAAAAACAGAATTTACAAATTGAGAAAAATGTCGGATGGAAAATTTTTGCGTCCACTTTATATCGCGACCTTCGATCGATCCTGTTGAAAGCTACCATGGAAAGAAAAGGATTACATTGTCGGCGTAGCACCAACTTAGAATTCGGAAGTCGGGACCGAACTTTCTTCCGAAGTTCTATCTGTCAAACTAATTGATGCGTTGCTTAGCGCATCCTTAGGCAAATCCAGCACACTTCTTCCGAAGTTGGGTAAGTTGCCTGTATCTGGAGAAAAATCCAACTTCGGTATAAAAAACGTACTAACTTTGTTCCGGATAGACAATATAAGGTATAGGGCACTACACGGACTGCTTTGTCTCTTTTTCGCTGCAAAGAAATTAGAAAACAACAAGGCCAGTAAATGTCAAAATTTATGAAGAACGAAAGAGAAAGAGATTAATAGGGCACTGCATGGATACATCTCTTTCTCTTTCGTTCCTTATAAGTTTTGACGTTTACTGGCCTTGTTGTTTTCTAATTTCTTTGCAGCGAGAAAGAGACAAAACAGACCGAGCAGTGCCCTATTCTTCTGTTCATGGCGGACAGATGCGTTAATTGCAAGAAAGCATTATCTCCTTTCCTACTCAACTGCGTACTATAGAACTTTTAGTCTGACTGACTAATCCGAGCCAAGGTTCTCAAATCTCCATATTATCACAAATTGATTCGTCAAACAGCTCTACAGATGATCAAATTTTGTACCAACTTGACTATTTTCCTATAGGGCACTGCACGGACTGCTTTGTCTCTTTTTCGCTGCAAAGAAATTTGAAAACAACAAGGCCAGTAAACGTCAAAATTAATGAGGAACGAAAGAGATAGAGATGTTTCCGTGCAAAGCCCTATAGGAGCGGAGTCAATGTTTGGCAAAAAGGTGTATAGGGTAAAACAACCTATTATGGAGGGGTTAAGCACCGTGTCAAAACAAAATTGATTTCAAAAATTCTTAAAAAATTACCTGTTGATTACTGATTTAATTTGCAATAGTATGTGCGTGAATTTTGAATGTTTACGTTTTTACAGGAGAATATGATGCAAAACGCCCATACCACTCAATAATGCAACATGATACAATCATGAGAAAATAGAGAAAAATTTAACGAATTATAAATTAAAACAATTTTACACTCGATTCCATGCTTCCAACTAAAGAATGTTCAACATATTTGCTCAATTATTTAGAATGCTAGTTGCACAAGGTACTGTCTATGCCTTTGTTCGTTTTATATCATTTTCACCCTCGCAATTGTTTATGTTGCAATCGCAGTGCACTCGTATTGGTATTTCAGAAAAGATGTGACAAAGATGGAGCAGCTTGTCAACCCCGTGGTCTGTGCTCAAAAAAACTTACGTTGTCTGTGCTCTGGGGTCAAATTGACCCCAAATTGAAATTGCTATAACTTTTTTAATGTTTGGCCGATTTTGGATTTTTGGGGCTGTTTCGAAAGATAATTTAATCATCTTTCAGGTCGTTACCAAAGATTGACTATTGGTGGGCGGGTTCATCGCGGAGAGGGGTTTTAGTGAACAAGGGTACAAAAACAGTGATTTTTCATGATTATTTTACTTATATCCGAAAATCTTACCTATTTTGAACTGCACCATTTTTAAAAGGGTTATGCAGGAAGGCATTTGCTTTGGCATGAGGCGTTGATAAGTTTAGAACTTGGCCGCCAGGTGGACGTATATTTGAATTCATTATTTCAGACTACTCAAGATATTCCAATATATAGAATTCTCCTCAGTGTAAATATTCTTATCGCACAAATTTAAAATTTGTTAAAATGGCGTCTTCATCAAAGTTCGTCTAATGGGAATGGACTGTCTTGTGGCGGAAGTAATAATTGGATAAAAATAGAATATTTACAATGAGGAAAATTCCATATATCGGAATTACTTGAGTAGTCTAAAATAATGAACTCAAATATACCGCCACCTAGCGATCAAGCTCTAAACTAATCAATGTCTCATTTCAAAGCACAGGCCTGCATAACCTTCTTGAAAAGGTGCAGTTCAAAATGGGTAGGATTTTCAGATATAAGTAAAAAAGCATGAAAAATCACTGTTTTTGTACCCTTTTTTTCGAAAACCCCTCCCCGCGATGTACCCGCCCACCAATAGTCAATCTTTGGTAACGACCTGAAAGAGAATTAAATTATCTTTCGAAACAGCCCCAAAAATCCAAAATTGGCCAAACATTAAAAAAGTTAAAGCAATTTCAATTTGGGGTCAATTTGACCCCAGAGCACAGACAACGTAAGTTTTTTGAAAAAAATACACTGTGGCGCATATTTTCAAGATTTTTCAAGCACTTAGGAGACAGATCTCGGCGCGTTTTACCAAACTACCAAAAATTAGGAGAATCGGTTGAAAACTAAAAAAATGGCAGCCACTCAAAGTGGCGTGGGGTCATATTGACCCCAGAGCACAGACAAAAGGTTAACACTACCGCAACATTAGTACATACCACAACGATAGGGCGTTTTACCCTGCAAAAACAAATGATAAATGTTCACATATTTTGTGTTTTTTTCCTGATGCTAAATTTGTTTTGACAGCACTTTTATTAAACTATTTTCGATGATTTCCTTGATGCTTCCCTTCAGTCGCAACCCGTGGGGTTGCCGTACTTATTTTGATTGCCAGAATAAACAAACCTCATCCTGATCATTAATTAGACACAATGGTGCGGCGACCCGGGGAACGATAACAAAAACCAGTTAACTACGTCCCACTGATTAGAGTGGAAATTCTAATTTCTCTATCTGTATTAATCAAGAGAGCAATGAAAGCAGCAAAATAAAACCAATTAGGTTGGTACCACCCTCTGTCCTGTTTGCCGCAAATGTGCGGCTCCGAGTGAGACAGATCAACATCAACAAAAACTCCACAGCAGCAGCAGCACACGGGAGAGGGTTTAATCGGAGTAGGAATTATTCATGTGGTCACATGTTTATTCACACAAAACTATCGACGGAATTATTCCCCAGTATATTTCGAGTTGCCTGCCATGTGGTATGTGACTTGTTTACTCAGTTTCTCCCAGTGAAGTTGGTTAAGTGGGCAACATCCTGTTGATTGACTTAGCCCTGGTTCGGACATGGGTTCGCTACATCAGCAGATGGTAAACAGCAGCGGTTTCTGATAAATAAAACATAAGAGCGAATATATTGGGGTTCTGTCAACTTTGTTGCAAATGGTAACTTGTGAAGAGGGATGCAGCGCACGTGATATCAAAATGATTACATATTTGCGCTGTGCAATTATGGCATGTTCACTTACATTTCCACTTAAGTAACATAAATTTGCATATCTAGTTGAAAGCAATTTATATGGATAACAGCAGCTAACTTCTACTGAATACTTCGATGCGGATGGAGGAAAACAGTAAATTCAATTCTGATGTAGTCGATTATTGTTTAGAGTGAGGTCCGTTGATACTTTTTTCTGTCGTTTACTTGAGAAATATGTATGAACCTGGATAAAATAGTACCATTGCACAGTGTTTTCTAACCCAGGAATTCGTGATCGAAAATGTTTTGGCCATGAAAAGTTCATTTTAGAGTCTCAGTGACTTCGGAGAAAAGTTTCAGTATGTTAAGCTCCATATTCTGGAAAAAAATTTTTTTTTACTAATCCCCCTAAAAGTGAGATGGAAATTCTCTTTCCTCCAATTATGAAGATACATCATTGGTGTCTTCGAGAAAGTTGTAGAAAAAGTTTCTACGAAAAATTTTGCTATATAAATTGTATTTCTATCTGCTATAGAAGTCGAGATATGGGTCGTTATTTATGAACGACCACCAAAAAACAGGTTTTTCACGATACTTTCGTCAATATATTTTTTAGATTTTTCAAATGTTCTACAAAGATGTCCGTCGCGATAAAAAACATGAACCTTTCGAAGACAGTTTCTTCTTATTTTCAATATTGACGAAGTTATTGACGATTTTCGGTTCAAAAATGAGCATTTTGACATTAACTGCATACATGTAGGGGCAAAATGGGGCAGAATTTTATTTAGGTAATTGAAAGTATAACTCATGCTCTAATGGTTGCATTGCAACATATATGTGACATAGCTTGACATAAGTGCCGTATGAACATCTTTTTCTTCTTCTTGTTATATATAAAAAATGATTTTTTCAGTATTGTGCATAACTAAGAAACGGCTGGATAGATTTTCTTCATTTCTTCAGCAAATTTGTTTATCAACATGTCCGATGGATTTACAGAATATTTTCTCATGTAAGAATCTGGACCAAAATTGGAAAAAATATGAAAAATTGAAAATAAAATTTGTATAGAAATTTTAAAAAGGTAGATCGCATTCTCGCCTACTGTGCAGGACAACGTCTGCAGTGTCATCTTTAGTCTTTACACTTACGCCAGACCTATGATTTAGCCAAATACAAAATTTTTTAATGATTATGGATGGATATTTTACAGAACTGACATGAATTTCAAATTCCGCGGGAAGAAATAACGCGTAATTAAAAAAAAAAATCATCAGAAAGTCACGTAAAAAGCGACCCCAGTGTATTTGGGCAAATTGTATTATTTTAGAAATCACCATACAGCCAGGAATGCTGATGAGAGGAAATGCAGTATCGGATAAATCAGTAATCTTTATTGAATGGAAACTATGGTTAGCGACGCCTCAAACATCATAAGTTTAAATATAATTTTATGAAAGCAATTCGAAGGTACTTGTTTTTCCTATTTACTTTTCGAAAAATCCCGGAATAATATATACTATAATATAATATAATATAATACGTCTAAAACATCACAATATTGCAAAACAGGTTAACAGAAAAGTGTTCCAAAAATTTTAGTTTATTTCTTTTCATTTAGAATTCTCTGGAAATACAAATATTCCGATATATTGGTATTTCTCTATAAAATATCCGTCGATTCGATAATCATTTTCAAAATTTGGACATTAAAACAAGATATAGGTCTGGCGTAAGTGTTATTATCATGAACTAGATGACCCGGCAGACGTTGTCTTGCACAGTAGGTGAGAATGCGTGTTGTGATATGCCTATACAAAATACCCATACACATTCTAATTTGAATTTTTCATATTTTTTCAGTTCAAGTCGTGACTTTTACATAAGAAAATATTACGTAAGCCCATCGGAAATTGTGATGAAGAAATTTGAACCCAGACGTTTCTTAGTTATGCGGAATACAGACCAATTCATTTTATATATAACAAGCAGAAGAAGAAAACATATCCATACGGTACTTACGGAAAGCTAAGTCACATATATGTTGCAATGTGACCGCTAGTGCATGAGTTATACGTTCAATCTCCTAATTAAAATTCTGCCCCATTTTGCCTCTACATGTATGCAATTAATGTCAAAATGCTCATTTTTGAACAAAAAATCGTCAATAACTTCGTCAATATTGAAAATAAGAAGAAACTGTCTTCGAAAGGTTCATGTTTTTTATCGCGACGGAGATCTTTGTAGAACATTTGAAAAATCTAAAAAATATATTGACGAAAGTATCGTGAAAAACCTGTTTTTGGTGGTCGTTCATAAATAACGACCCATACCTCGACTTCTATAGCAGATAGAAATAAAGTTTATATAGCAATTTTTTTCCTAGAAACATTTTCTACAACTTTTTCGAAGACACCAATGATGTATCTTCATAATTGGAGGAAAGAGAATTTCCATTTCACTTTTAGGGGGATTAGTCAAAAAATTTTTTTTTTCCAAAATATGGAGCTTAACATACTGAAACTTTTCTCCGAAGTCACTGAGCCTCCAAAATCAACTTCTCATTGCCAAAACATTTTCGATCACGAATTCCTGTGTTAGAAAACACTGTGCATTGGTTCAATGGTGTAAACAATTGAACTACCATATGCTGTACGGTATACAAAAGGATATATTGTTTCTTGATAGTTGCACATTAGGGTGTCCCAAAAAACACTATGTTCAAACAGTCATGGTGCACAGGTCTTAAATGAAAGATTTTCGCCTCTGGAGCATTTACGTAGAACCAGAGATGCATCCTGAACAGAACATGAGCCAAGAGCGTGTCTTGGTGTTCTTAGTTTTGAACTCTGAACATAGTTCAGTGTGCACTGGGTTGTTACGCAAGCAATGCGATCATGGTAACTATGATTCCTTAGATTTGAAACTATGCAAAAACATACGAGCATGCTTGATTTCTATCCGTTAGATGCCCACGTGTTAAATTACTAGCCGAAATGTGTAGCATGCCGTCGTTTGAATTTGTTTTCCTAAGATACAAGTTGCTAAGTAAGGTCAGTGCTCTAGAGGTGAGCCAGCTTAGAACTGCAAGCCTCTTTAATAAAGAAATAAATTTAAAAAAATGTCAGTACTTTTGAACAGTCTGCAGTGTTCAGAACGTTTTGAACACGAACACGCGTTCTCGTGTTCAGAAGCATCTCTGCGTAGAACAATTCAAAATTTTATTCAATATGGCAACGAAACTTTGTAATGTATATATTGAATGTAATAATTTGTAATGTAATAATTTGAAATTTAAATTGGCGCAATTGCTAAATAATGGGTTAATTGTTGTAGAAGGTTTATTGTTCAAGAACAAACTCAAACTCGTTCATTTCGCTTCCATAACGGCTGGCATTTAGAAGTTTTGCGAGTTTTAAGAATTTCCATTAAAGAATTGACGACGTATTCCACGCGCCGAGCTCTCCGAACGGTCCGTAGAGTTTGAAACGTTTTGGACCGCCGCCGATTGATTGGATCGACTCCACCAAACTCCGTTTCACTACCCCGAAGGGCGGGCCTTGACGAGCATGGTGGCGTCGAACCTGTTCGTGGCGATGGCGACGAAGCTATCCTTGACGATTTTCTCGTGAGAGCTGCGTCGACGGATGTCACGCTTCCAGGGTTGATCTTCCTCTCCGGACAGCTTCGCTTCGTACGGCTATGGCCACCCGTGATGAAATGTACCCCTGCCTTCGGTTCCAATCTGGCACTGTGGTATGCAATGGGCGACGTATTCCACGCGCCAAGCTCTCCGAACGGTCCGTAGGGTTTGGAACGTTTTGGACCACCGTCGATTGATTGGCGATCAACGGTTCACTTTTCGACGAAACTTCACCACACTCCGTTTCGCAACCCCGAAGGGCGGGCCTTGACGAGCACATGGACTCCACAAAAAAAAACTCCTCCAAACGATTAAACAAAATTAAAAAAATAATTAGGAAAGCTTTGATCACCGCATGACTTTATCGAAATTAATTTATTGGCTTTTTTCGGTGATAATTATACTACTCAAAGCGAAAGGGAGTAGATGAAAGTAATGAAAGTAACAGATTCGATTGACACCGCAAGCGCGCGGCAAGTATGAAATGAATAGAAACTGAAGATTAGCAGATTAACGATTTCGTTTTTGCATATACTGCGATCACGGTACAAGTGATCCGAAGTCGACTCGATTGTGCGAATTGTTTACTCTCGATCACAGTAGTTTCTGTATGTACGGTTGTCTGGAGTGCGAAAGTTCAAGCGCAACATACGACAAGCTCGAACACAATGTCTCTAGTATGCAGTTCCTGCGCAAACGAGATCGGTGACATTCAAGTTGAGTGCCAAGGCTTCTGTAAAGCCATTTTTCATCCCCGTTGTTGTGGTATTGCTGCTGATGCGTTTGAGGAAGTTATAAAAAACAAGCAAATTTTTTGGATGTGCTATTCGTGTACTAAACTGATGGATGACTTGCGCTTCCGAAATACGACACGGGCGGCTTATGAGGTCGGACAAGGGCATGCGCTGAGTTCTCATAGCGATATTATGCAAAACCTGAAGTTGGAGATTATGGACGAACTGAAAACCGAGATAAAGACGAACTTTGTCAAGCTGATAAACTCTAGCTCATTCACTCCGAAGTCTTTTAAGCCCACCGCCATCCATCCTAGGTTTACCAAGGGCAGGAGACTGTTTAGCACGATCGATAACGCAGAACCTATTCCGAAGCCCTCGCTACAAGTTGGAACTGGAAGCACTCCTTCTCAGTCAATGGGGATAGATACTGTTCCGCCTAATCAACCGAAGTTTTGGCTGTATTTATCCCGTATCGCGAGAGATGTGTCCACAGACCAAGTTCGCGCTCTCGCTATGAAACGACTTGCGTCAGATGACATTCAAGTGATTCGACTGGTTGCTAAAGGAAGGGATATAAATACTTTGTCGTTTGTCTCGTTCAAAGTCGGTATGAACCTGGACCTGAAGGCCAAGGCTCTATCGACTTCTACGTGGCCGAGAGGAGTAGTTTATCGGGAGTTCACCGACAACAGATCCGGAGCAAATATTTGGCGACCAGGACCTGCAGCAGTATCCGACGATCCATTGAGCACGTCAATGGACGAAGTTATATTGATGGAATAAGTGATATGATAGATGGCTTCAGCTCTGCTCCGGGACGCACACTTGCCTTTACCCTTAAGGAAGTCCCTATCCCCCTCATCGTAGTCGCGCCTTTCCCACCAGCGGCCAGCAGTCGTCCCGGCCCTACGCTTGAGATGGGAGACGGGATCTTCCGAACTCCTTCTACAGCTAAATTCCAGCCTTTGCATTCATTCAACAAGATACTACAAAACGATGTACGCGTTCCAGGACGCATGAGTGCCACAAGCACAGAGGAAGCCCCTAATCCACTCAACACAGTCGTGCCCTTTCTGCCTACGATCATCAGCCGTCCTGGTCCCGTGTTTGGGATTGGAAACGGGGGCTTCCGCACTCCTCTTTCTGGCAAGTATCAACCATCAATGAACGCTTTTCTGTCTGATCTGAAAGTTCTCCGGTTTTTAGTGAAGCCATGGATGATTCCACTCTCCCGTTCGAACTGCCGTTTAACTACACATCTAGGATCCAAATAATTCGGGATTCGGGATCACATGATCTCTTTTAGCTCTATTAGTTCCAACCTGGACTTCAATGACTTCGTCTTGCAACTAGGAGACTATAATCAACCGAATTTGGAATGGGTTGCATCGGAAGACGGGTTCATGCATGTGAACCCTCAATCTGTTTTGCCCACCCGTAGCTCCGCATTGGTCGATGGTTTTTCGTTCAATGGCTTGACTCAGCTTAATGGAGTGGCTAACAGAAATGGCCGGTTTCTGGATCTCGTACTCGCCAACGATGCAGCTAAATCTACTTGCACCGTTTCCGAAGCCATCGAACCTCTCATCTACCTGGATGCTGACCATCCCGGTCTGGACATAGTCGTTAACCTTCCGGGCCTGTTTACGTTTGACGATGCTTCTGACGTGCACTAAATGTACGACTACCGCCGAGCTGATTATGATAGTATTTGTGATGCTATCTCATGTATTGAATGGTCACCCATCGAGATTGACGTCTGTGTAGATGATGCTGTTAATTATTTCACTCGCCAAATTCATCGTATAATTGCGGAGCACGTGCCCCTGTGTCATCCGAAGCCTAAGCCCCCCTGGTCGAACAGTCGTCTGCGTCAGTTAAAGCGAAGTAGGGCAAAAGCATTGCGACAGTACTGCAAGAATCGCACGCTGATTACGAAGCAGGAGTTCAACCGTTCCAGTACTGCATATCGTGTATACAATCGATTCCTTTATCGTCGTTACGTGCTTCGAACACAATCATCACTCCGTAGAAACCCCAAACGTTTTTGGTCGTTTGTTAACTCCAAACGAAAGGAAGTTGGTCTGCCTTCGTGCTTGCATCTGGGTGAAGAAATCGCCAGTTCTGAGCTGGAAAAATGTAATTTATTCGTTCGACATTTCCTAAGTACATTCAATGCCACCAGGGCCACCGCCGATCAAATAGCTGTTGCAAATCAATTCACGCCTAGAAATGTTTTAGATTTACATGCGTTTATAATCGATGAGCAGACCGTTCTGTCAGCCATCAGAAAATTGAAAAGCTCGTACACTGCCGGCCCGGATGTTATTCCGCCTTCTGTGCTCAAGAGTTGTTCGAACTCACTGGCTACCCACTTAGCTAGGATTTTCACACTGTCGCTCCAGGAGGGAAAGTTTCCTGATGAATGGAAGATGTTGCACATGTTTCCCGTTTACAAAAAAGGCGACAAAAGGAATGTACAAAATCACCGAGGCATCACATCCTTATGTTCTTGCTCCAAAGTATTCGAGATAATCATGAATGACGTTTTATTCAGTGCCAGTAAAGCGTACATCTCTACTGCACAGCACGGCTTCTATCCAAAGCGATCTGTAGAAACGAATTTAATAGAGTTTGTTTCGCTGTGTGTTCGTACCATGGACTCCGGTGGCCAAGTTGATGCAGTTTATACGGATTTGGAAGCAGAGTTCGACCGCGTCGACCATGGAATATTGCTTGCAAAGTTAGAACAACTTGGAGTTAGTCGCCATCTAGTGTGCTGGTTCAAATCATATCTGTCGAACCATTTGATTTCTGTGAAAATCGGTTCTTCACAGTCTGAATACTTCTCCAATACTTCTGGTGTACCACAAGGAAGTCATCTGGGGTCTCTCTTGTTCACGCTGTTTCTCAACGAACTCTCCCCTGGTTGTCGTTGTGCGGATGATGTTAAAATTTTTAAGATTATCAACAGCATCGAGGATTGTGAAGAACTGCAATCGCTTGTGGATAGAATGGCGAAGTGGTGCTCTGCTAATCTCCTGACACTCAGTATTCAAAAATGTAATGCTATTTCCTTTTGTCGGAAACACAAGCCGATAGTTTTTGACTACTTTATCTCTGGTACTACCCTCGAAAGAGTGAATAGGATTAAGGATTTAGGAGTCACACTGGATCAAGACATGACATTCAAGCCGCACTATAACGACATCATCGCAAAAGCTAATCGGTAACTCGGATTCATTTTCAAACTATCTGAAGACTTCCGGGATCCTCATTGCCTAAAATCTCTGTACTGCTCTTAAGTTCGTTCTATCCTTGAATTTTGTGCTGTAGTTTGGAGCCCTTA
The DNA here is from genome assembly GCF_024139115.2 of Armigeres subalbatus. Classification (NCBI taxonomy): domain Eukaryota; kingdom Metazoa; phylum Arthropoda; class Insecta; order Diptera; family Culicidae; genus Armigeres; species Armigeres subalbatus. The sequence continues at coordinate 130,139,404 of NC_085139.1, read as the reverse complement.
TCATAGCGTCTGGATCTCAAGGATAGAAATCGTGCAGCGTAGATTCGTGCGTTATGCACTTCGGCACTTTCCATGGAGGAATCCCGCTCATCTTCCCGCATATGAGGATCGATGTAGACTATTTGGTATTGACACTCTTCAAATGAGAAGGAATAGATTGCAGGTTGCCTTCGTGGCCAAAATCGTGACTGGTGAAATTGACTCTCCGGAACTTCTCATGAGGTTAAATCTTTATGCTCCGGAACGAACAATGCGTCAACGAGATTTCCTGCACCTTTCTCCGCGTAATCGAATGTATGGCATGAATGAACCTTTCCGTGCTGCTGCGGCTGCTTTTAACAACATTTATAGGCTATTTGATTTTAACTTACCATTGACCACTTTTTTAAGAAGATTGTAATCGTTTAATGTATACTTGTTTAAATTTACTATATTCATTAAGACTACCAAATGTCAGATGAATCTATGCAATAAACATAAACATAAACATCGCGGGGAGAGGTTTTAGTGAACAAGGGTACAAAAACAGTGATTTTTCATGATTATTTTACTTATAGGGGAACTGTACCGGTTTTGGCCATGTTCCTAATTTGGCCAATTTTGCGAATAACTCCAAAAATAAAGCAATTCGGGAGGGTTTTATCAGTTCCAACAAAAGATATATCCCTCACGATTCAACGCTGCTCTTAAATGATCGATTATTTTGGAAAAATATGTATTTTTCAGGGTTGGCCAAAACAGGCACTAAGTTGTCCAAAACCGGTGCACTTACCCTATCTGAAAATCCTGCCTTTCAAATATGTGCGATAAGAATATTTACAATGAGGAAAATTCCATATATCGGAATTACTTGAGTAGTCTAAAAAATGAATTCAAATATACAGCCACCTAGCGACCAAGCTCTAAACTAATCAATGCCTTATGTCAAAGCACACGCCTTCCTGCATAACCTTTTTGAAAAGGTGCAGTTTAAAATGGGTAGGATTTTCAGATCTAAGTAAAATAAGCATGAAAAATCACTCTTTTTGTACCCTTTTTTTTCGAAAACCCCTCCATGCGTTGTACCCGCCCACCTATAGTCAAGCTTTGATGATGACAATGGATCAATCGCCGCGATTTTATGTTTCATTTGCTAATCGATTGGTTTTCGGCGAGAAATTAAACAAATGTGTGCCAGATTGTCCGGACGTTTCGGTCGATTCACTGGCCTTCGACCATCTTCTGCGGACTAATATTCCTGCCGCTTCCTTACTCTAAGACGTAGTAATGGCCGTCCTTTTTGCAACAAGTTGCACAAATTACTATTATTGGCGCCGGATTTGTTTTCAGAGAGTTCAAACGGGATTGATAGTCATACGGCTACCGCTTCTGCCTCATACGCAGGAGGTCGTGGGTTCAATTCCAGGCCTGTTCCGTTCTCCTACTTTGTATCTTTTTCTAAATGTCTTATGTTCTAGCAATCGCTAGAACTGAAAATGAACTTCCAAACCGTTTCTTTCTATCATTAGAAATGAACGAAAAAGCTGCTTCAGACCGCATCGTGCTTTCGTGTTGCGGTTTTTTATCTCTTTACTGAAGGAAGTTTTTAATACTACCCGAAGCTATTTTAATTTGGCTATTGCTTCTCGACGCTATTTGTACCTACTGATCCCGTTACAATCTTTACTTGGACCCGTGCTTTCGTTTTACGTTCAACCCGTTTGCGGAAGTAAAATTCCGACAAGCGATGGTAATCCTGCAGGGACACCGTTCTGAGAAAAAACCTTTTAGAAAGTCACGTCTCCACGCTCAGCAATGAGCATTAATAAAAACAAGAGGAAGAAGGAATCTCTAAATTGTCCACTGCCTTCAAAGAAACAACGTTTCAAGACCGTCCTGCCAAAGCGCGGTAAAAATAGAAGGAAGCTGGAGACTTCAGATATTCCTTCTAACTTCTAACTCTAACATTGAAAATAATTCTTCACCTTTCGAACTGAACAATCAGTTCGATTTGATTCATGACAAAATAGAGCAAATTGAATCGATCTCTAGCCCAGGCGAATCGATTCATACGAAGAAGAAAAGGATTTCGCCAATTCTGGTATCTGTTGCCGAGTTTTCTGGCTTTAGTAATGAGATTTTGAGTAACCTTCAGGGGATCAAGGTTTCATTTCAGATTGCCAGGAAGGGTGATTGCCGCGTTTTGCCGGGTGAGATTAAAATTGAAATTTTTCAATGACTTTGATTTTCACCAGTCCAAGTAATTAAGATGAAGAAGAGATCTCACTCTGGTACCACCCATAGGGGTATTTCTCAAGAATTTGATTTAATTCACTTTAACAAAATTCGCCAAGGACGCCTGTCCTGTGACACAAGATTCCAATAAATTTGAATGTGCCAATTGTGGGGCAATCATAAATCCAATTTCTGGGAATGCCCTTCACGCAAAAAAAGTTTTGACTTCCCGTGCAAAAACGATGACGGGAAATTCCAGATTCGCCGGGTAAACATATTTCAAACGCTCAAAATCCGCAATCATTTGCGGGTGGAGCTATTCATACCCATCACAATCAACGAATAAATTTTGCTCCAACCTCTCACCGAGTAACGAACAGTTTGTCGAATTCTAATTTTCAAACACGCTCACCTATGCAAGCATCGCTACAGGCAGGCAAAAATTCATGTCTGAAAATTTACCGACGATGAATGATGTTCATATCCACTCTTCAACGGAAAATAACGTTCGTTCTGACTACTCAGGTAGCATGTCTGCTACCTGCTTTGATTTTCTAAATGAACAATTGCATTACATGATTGATGCAATGTTCAAAGCAAATACCAAAACTGAAGCAGTTCAGGTTGGTATCAAATTTACTCTAAGAATTGTTATTGGACTTCGTTTTAATGGATCGAAATAATTCTTTGAAAATTTTGAATTGGAATGCCCGCTCTTTAAGGGGTAAGGAAGATAAATTATTCAACTTCCTGTCAGTTCATAATGTGCACATTGCCATTATAACTGAAACATATTTAAAACCTGGTCTTTTCATCAAAAGAGATCCAAATTATTGTAATTACCGAAATGATCGTCTTGACAGCGCCTGTGGCGGGGTCGCCATTGTCATTAAAAGACGTATCAAACATGAATTATATTTTTCATTTGAAACCAAAGTTTTCGAAACCTTGGGAGTTTCTGTTGAAACAAATATTGGACAATTCTCTTTTATTGCTGCCTACTTGCCTTTCCAGTGCAATGGGCAGCAAAGGAATTTGTTGAGAGCTGATCTTCAAATTCTAACTCGTAACAAATCCAATTTTTCATAACTGGCGATTTCAATGCCAAAAAATGCTTAGAGCAATTCCAATGGTAAAAAAATATTTGAAGATTGTTCTGCGGGATATTATACTATTAAATATCCCAATGGACCTACTTGTTTTTCTTCCAGTCGAAATCCTTCCACAATTGATTTAGTTTTAACGGATTCAAGTCAGCTGTGTGGCCAATTCGTAACTCATGCTGACATTGACTCTGATCATCTTCCCGTGACGTTCGAAATCTCACAAGAAGCCATTAACAATCCAATCAGCTCTACTTTTAATTATTATAGAGCTGATTGAGATTTATATAAAACGTATATCGATAGGAATTTTGATGTTGATACTCCTGTCGATACCAAAAGTGATATTGATAATGCTCTCGTATCTTTGACAAATTTAATTGTCGAAGCCAGAGACATTGCAATTCCTAAATGTGAAATTGAATTAAACTCGATTATTATTGACGACGATCTTCAGCTACTGATCCGTCTCAAAAATGTGAGGCGAAGGCAATACCAAAGAACTCGCGATCCTGCGTTGAAAGTTATTTGGCGTGATTTGCAAAATGAAATTAAAAAACGTTTCGCTATTCTGAGAAATACCAACTTTGAGAATAATGTCTCGAAATTGGATCCCAGTTCGAAACCCTTTTGGAAATTAACGAAAATTCTTAAACAACCTCCAAAGCCATTAATAATTAATTTTGAGCATCTTAGTGGAAAAATGTTACAGGGTTTGAAAAAAATGATCTTCATCAGTCGATAAACAGCACACTGAAGATGTCCACAAGTAGTGAACGAAATACTTTTTTGTGAAGACACGTAAAAACAAAATAGTTGAAGTAAAAGGAAGATATTTTTTTTCAAACCCTCAAAAGCCAATTCCAGCGCTTGAAAAGAGAAATTGTATTAACAAATGGCGAAAAGGCTCAAAAACTTGCTCAGCAGTTCGAGAGTGCTCATAATTTTAGTCTAGGTCTCACTAGTCCAATTGAGGATCAGGTTACACGGAGCTTCGAAGATATTTTCAATCAAGATAATATTGTTGACCCTTCGTTGGGAACTAATTTGAATGAAGTGAGATCTATTACTAGAAAATTTAAAAGTATGAAAGCCCCGGGTGATGATGGTATTTTCTACATACTTATCAAAAAACTTCCTGAGAGCTCTTTATCCTTTTTGGTTAATTTATTTAACAAATGTTTTCAATTGGCATACTTCCCTGATAAATGAAAAAAAAACGCCAAAGTTGTTCCAATTTTGAAGCCGGACAAAAATCCAGCTGAGGCTTCTAGTTATCGCCCAATCAGTTTGCTTTCATCAATAAGCAAACTGCTTGAAAAGATTATTTTAAATAGAATGATGGTTCATATTAATCACAATTCTATTTTTGCTGATGAGCAATTTGGTTTTCGCCATGGGCATTCAACCACTCATCAGTTATCAAGAGTTACGAATTTAATTCAACTTAACAAATCTGAAGGATATTTGACTGGAGTTGCTCTTCTTGATATAGAGAAAGCATTTGACAGTGTTTTGCATGAAGGTTTGATTGTAAAATTGATAAATTTTAATTTTCCTCTGTACATTATTAAACTGATGATTATTTATCAGATCGCTCACTGCAGGTAAACTAACAGAATTCTAAATCTGATAGATTACCTGTAAGGGCTGGTGTCCCTCAAGGCAGCATACTGGGGCCCATATTGTATAACATGTTTACTTCTGACTTACCAGATTTACCACCAGGGTGTCAAAAATCTTTGTTTGCAGATGACACGGGCCTTACAGCCAAAGGGCGAAGCCATCGTGTCATTTGTAGTAGATTGCAACAAAGTTTGGATATTTTCTTTTGCAAAAATGGAAAATTTCCCCGAATGCTTCTAACACTCAGCTTATAATTTTGCCACATAAGCTGAGAGTTCCTTATTTGAAACCTTCCAGCAGACATATTGTCACTATGAATGGGGTTCCAATTAATTGGCCAAGCGAAACCAAATATTTAGGTCTTCTGCTGGACCAAAAATTAATTTTAAAAACGAGCAATGGGTAATATTTTCAACATAACCGCGAGTAGACGTAGGACTTGTATGAACGTAGTATTTACATTTAACTTCCAACTTTTGGATCTATGGAGTTTGATTATAGTATTGATATTGTAAACGACAACTTCCATGCTGTGTAGAATTATTAGCAATTTGTTTATTCAAAACTTCTGGAAATAAAACTAATAACTAAATACATAATTAGAATTGCTTTGTTTCTAACTATTAAGCCCTTATTTACTCAAGCAAATGTAGGACATTTATAGATTTCTCATTGATGATAGTATTCGAAGTTTAAAAATTCTATTTATAAAATTTTCAGACTTGGGCAAAATGTGCTATTTCAGGGGAACTGTCCCGTTTTCCAAACAAAGAAATACAGCACCAATTTCGTTGCTTCTTTTTGCTAACATGCGTGCTTACTGCTGAAAAAATCACAACAATAAGAAACAAGTCAAAGAGCAGTAACCCTACTAAAATAGAGGAGGTACTGCTAATACGTCAACGAAAAATTATTCAATGTTTTGATTCCAAACTCCGAGTCTACGTCAAATTTAATAATACAATTTCTCAACAAATGAAAAACAAAGAATAAGATAAACTTTTAAATATTCTTCTGGAAATTATTTTTTGCGGACTTTTTAAAAAGATTTACATGTAATACATTTACATGTAATGACATGACTCGTACCCATCTCGGGATCATGTGGATTATGAAACCAATCACTTTGGCAGACCGCATCGTGCTGTGCGGTTCTTTCTCTCTTTGCGGAAGGAAGTTTTTAATACTACCCGAAGCTATTTTAATTTCAACGGTGCTTCTTTGTACCCACTGATCCCGTTACGATCTTTGCAAGGACCCGTGCCTTCGTTTTACGTTGGACCCGTTTGCGGAAGTAAAATTCCGACAAGCGGTGGTAATCCTGCAGGGACACCGTTCTGGGAAAAAACCTCTTAGAAGGTCACGTCTCCACGCTCAGCCATGAGCATTAATAAAAACAAAAGGAAGGGGGAGTCTCTGAATTCTCCACTTCCTTCAAAGAAACAAGGTTTCAAGACTGTCCTGCCAAAGCGCGGGAAAAATAGAAGGAAGCTGGAGAATTCAGATATTCCTTCTAATTCTAATATCGGAAATAATTCTTCTCCAATCGAACTGAGCAATCAGTTCGATTTGATTAATGATGAAATTGAGCAAATCGAATATACCTCTAGCCCAGGTGATTCGATTCATGCGAAAAATCAAAGGATTCCGCCAATTGTGGTATCTGTTGCCGAGTTTTCTGGCTTCCGGAATGAGATTTTGAGTAACCTTCAGGGGATCAAAGTTTCATTTCAGATTGCTAGGAAGGGTGACTGCCGCGTTTTGCCGGGATCCTTTGATGATCGCAAACGTCTTCTTCAGTATTTAACTGAGAAGCGCCATAAATTCTTCACATACGACGACAAAACTGAGCGATTGTTCAAAGTCGTCTTGAAAGGTCTCCCCAGTGATGATAAATCACTGGATGAGATTAAAATTGAAAATTCTCAATTACTTGGATTTTCACCAGTCCAAGTAATTAAGATGAAAAAGAAATCCCACTCTGGTACTTCCCAGAGGGGCATTTCTCAAGAATTTTATTTAGTTCATTTTAACAAAAGTGAACTAAATAATATGAAAAGTTTGGAAAAGGCCTGTATTATGTCCCATGTCCGTGTTACATGGGAACATTTCCGCAGGCCTGGGGGAAATTTTCAAAACCCCACCCAGTGCCGTAAGTGCCAGAAGTGGGGTCATGGAACCAAATATTGTCACATGGATGCTAAATGCATGATTTGTGGTGGAACCTCTCACGCCAAGGACGCATGTCTCTCTCTCTCTCTCTCTCTCGTTTGTCGGGTGAAGATCACTGCGTCCAGATTTTAGGACTATTGTGATATACCCTTTTGCTGTGAAATACGCAAGTTATCTCAGTAACATGTTTGTCACTGAGATACCTTGGTATCGACTGAACTCAAGGCCATCTATTATTGATGAATAGGGATCCTGAGTTACAGTATGTGACTCCCCCATTCTGGCGAGACTAGCTTTATGAAGCCAACCACGTCCTTGGGGGATAAGATCCATATGTCAGCAGGCCCTAAAAAGGGCTTGCTGAGAACTTTGAACCTACGTTGGGTGAGTGCACTGCAATAGCAGAGGATGTGTTCTGATGTTTCTCTCCTCGTCACAGAAGCGGCAATTTGAGGTTTGAATTGCTCCGATCTTTTGTAGATGGTATCTGCAGGGGCAGTGTCCAGTTATTAGACCGGTGTAGATGTTGAGATCCTTTTGTTGAGACCTAATAGTTGTTGGGTTTTCTTGGGGTTAATCGTTACGAGCCTTTTGGATTGGCTCGTATGGGAAGTGCATTCCAGTTTGATGTGATTTGACTGACCATATATTTGTTCAGTTCCATTTTTACAGAGCAGTCTGAGATCCCGCAGAAGGGCTCAGGGCCAATGAACCTTTCATTAGATCCATTCCTGGCTAGCTCATCAGCAATCTCGTTTCCCTCTAGACCCGTATGTCCTGGGATCCAATATAGGTAGACTCGATTGCGTATGGATAAGTTTTTCAAAGCCAGAATGCATTCCCACACTAGCTTTGAGTTACAAGTGTAGTTATTAAGCGACTTATGTTGCTTGGCTGTCAGAGAAAATACATATTTTTGCAAATCTATACTTTCTCCTCAGGCATAATAACACGCATTCTAATATTGCATATATTTCCGCCTGAAATACTGTGGGCCACGACGCATGTCCTGTGAGAGAAGATTCCAATAAATTTAAATGTGCAAATTGTGGGGGCAATCATAAATCCAATTTCTGGGAATGCCCTTCACGCAAAAAAGTTTTGAATTTCCGTGCAAAATTGATGACGGGAAATTCCAATCGGATCCCAGATTCGACGGGTAGAAATTCTTCAAACGCTCAAATTTCGAAACCGGTTACCGGTCGAGCAATTCATACCCACCACAATTCACAAACAAATTTTGCCGCTCGTCAACGGGTAGCAAGCACTTCAGTATATTCCAATTTTTCCAATGTACCTACGTATGCAAACATCGCTGCTGGTAGACAAAATTTCTCTTCTCAAAATGAGGTTTATACCCATGTCCCAACGGAAAATAATGGTCATGTTGCCGATTCAGGTAGCATGACTGCTTCCGATTTTGATTTTTTAACTGAACAATTGCATCACATGATTGATGCAATGTTCAAAGCAAATACCATTCCTGAAGCTGTTCAGGTTGGTATAAAGTACACACAAAAAAATGTTATAGGACTCCGTTTCAATGGATCCAAATAATTGTGTGAAAGTTCTAAATTGGAATGCCCGTTCTCTAAAGGGTAAGGAAGATGAATTATTCAACTTCCTAACAGTTCATAATGTGCATATTGCCATTATAACAGAAACTTATTTAAAGCCCGGACTCTCCATTAAAAGAGATCCAAATTATTTTATCTACAGAAATGATCGTCTTGACAGCGCCTGTGGTGGGGTCGCCATTGTCATTAATAGACGTATCAAACATAAATTATTTTCTTCGTTTGAAACCAAAGTTTTTGAAACCTTGGGAGTTTCTGTTGAAACAAATTTTGGTCAATTTTCCTTCATTGCAGCCTATTTGCCTTTTCAATGCAATGGTCAGCAAAAGAATTTGTTGAAAGCTGATCTTCAAATTCTGACTCGCAACAAATCAAAATTCTTCGTAATTGGTGACTTCAATGCCAAACACCGTTCATGGAATAATGCTCAAAGCAATTCCAACGGCAAAATTTTATTTGAAGATTGTTCTGCGGGATATTATACACCCAAAACAATTCTGTGTGACATTCTTTGTATTAAGCATTTTGAATCAAATCTCGCATTCAAACCGATCAGAGAATGCCATACTTGTTAATACAGCTCATTGCATTAAGTCGGTTTATTCGGTTTCGATCAATACATCCAAACGAATCTCGTTGGCTCCTCCTAGAACAAGTATATGAATCGTGTACATCAATATAACTTTAACCCACACAATCTTCCCGATTCCATTTAGCCTGATGACGGAAAAGGAAACAAATATGCATGGTGCTTATTCCACTCGTATCACTCATTGCTCTCCCTGTTACCCTTCCACTTGTCACATCCGCATAGCATGAAATGTGGATTATGATTGCCTTTGGTTGCGTCGTTCCTCATCTGGTAAATAGACCAGATGGTTAGGGCGTCAGTTTAGATGTGCTAAGTGTGGAGGGTCCGGGTTCAATTCCCGTCTTTGACCGGATTTTTTTGTATGGTTGCTGAGGTTGTCGAATTGTACAGCATTTCACTCCTCGATGGGGGAGTGTAAAATTAGATTCTATGTAGACACTAACACATAACCAGTTCTTATTTTCTCTTTACCGGAGACCTAATGCAGGGGCCTGCCGTTTACTTAATACAATCTGTGCATATGTCGCAAATTGTGGCAAACTGTACGCGAAACTAATGCGAGATTGCAATAAAATGTTGCATTCTCTGGTTGGGTGTACTATTCAATATCCCAATGGCCCTACTTGTTTTTCTTCCAGTCGAAATCCTTCTACAATTGATTTAGTTTTAACGGATTCAAGTCAGCTGTGTGGCCAATTGGTAACTCATGCTGACTTTGACTCTGATCACCTTCCTGTGACATTTGAAATCTCACAAGAAGCCATTTATAATCCAATCAGCTCTACTTTTAATTATCATAGAGCTGATTGGGATTTATATAAAACATATATCGATAGGAATTTTGATGTTAATATTCCTTTGGATACCAAAAGTGATATTGACAATGCGCTCGTATCTTTGACAAATTTAATTGTCGAAGCCAGCGGCATTGCAATTCCTAAATGTGAAATTAGATTCAACTCCATTATTATTGACGACGATCTTCAGCTACTGATCCGTCTTAAAAATGTGAGGCGAAGGCAATACCAAAGAACTCGCGATCCCGCGTTGAAAGTTATTTGGCGAGATTTGCAAAATGAAATTAAAAAACCCAAATTTATCCCCAAGTGGTGATTATGCCTTTCTCGATTCGATATGTTGGATTCGAATTAATGTTGTAAATGCTGTGCTAATTGCCTACATCTTGGCGGTTAAAATATTTGATGCAACTCTATCACGCTGCTTATAAATTACTCAATAATTGAGTAATTTTTAAGCAATTATTATGAGAGTAATGGATTACGTCATGGCTAAATTGATTAATGACTTAAAGTGTGCATGTAAACAGCGTATTTGTTAAAAAAATAAATAGAAATATTATTCAAATCGAATGAGTTATTAGCAAAAAAAAACAATAGTGTCCAACTAGGAAAGTTTCTCCGTCGAATGAAACTAGTTGCACTCGAATCGGTCAAGTCCTTCTATATGAAACGTGTTTAACAATAAAAAATTCCCGGGGCTACACACACACACACACACACAGTCAGACATGTGCTCAGTTTTTCGAGCTGAGTCGATTGGTATATAACACTATGGGTCTCCGAGCCTTCTATCAAAATTTGGCTTTTGGAGTGAAATTATAGCCTTCTGGTACAACTTTGTTGTACGAGAAAGGCAAAACGTTTCGCTATTCTGAGAAATACCAACTTTGAGAATAATGTCTCGAAGTTGGATCCCAGTTCGAAACCCTTTTGGAAATTAACGAAAATCCTTAAAAAACCTCAAAAGCCAATTCCAGCGCTTAAAGAGGGAAAAAAACTTCCTGAGAGCTCTTTATCCTTTTTGCTTAATTTATTTAACAAATGTTTTCACTTCCCAGATAAATGGAAAAACGCCAAAGTTGTTCCAATTTTGAAGCCGGACAAAAATCCAGCTGAGGCTTCTAGTTATCGCCCAATCAGTTTGCTTTCTTCAATAAGCAAACTGTTTGAAAAGATTATTTTAAATAGAATGATGGTTCATATTAATCACAATTCTATTTTTGCTGATGAGCAATTTGGTTTTCGCCATGGGCATTCAACCACTCATCAGTTGTTAAGAGTTACGAACTTAATTCGGCTCAACAAATCTGAAGGATATATCTTTGTTTGCAGATGACACAGGTCTCTCAGCCAAAGGGCGTAGCCTTCGTGTCATTTGTAGTAGATTGCAAAAAAGTTTGGATATTTTCTCCACTTACTTGCAAAAATGGAAAATTTCCCCGAATGCTTCCAAACTCAGCTTATAATTTTCCCACATAAGCCGAGAGCTTCTTATTTGAAACCTTCTAGCAGACATATTGTCACTATGAATGGGGTTCCAATCAATTGGTGTAGCGAAGCTAAATATTTAGGACTTCTGCTAGATCAAAATTAACTTTTAAAAATCACATTGAAGGCCTTCAAGCCAAATGTAACAAATATATTAAGTGTCTATATCCACTTATAAACAGAAAATCAAAACTTTGTCTTAAGAACAAACTTTTGATTTACAAACAATTTTTAGACCTGCCATGTTGTATGCTGTGCCAATATGGACTAGTTGCTGCAATACCAGAAAGAAGGCACTTCAGAGGATTCAAAATAAAATTCTGAAAATGATTTTGAAGTTGCCTCCGTGGTATAGTACCAATGAACTTCATAGAATTTCTAATATTGAGACATTGCAACAAATGTCCAACAAAATAATTTCCAATTTTAGACAAAAATCGTTGCAATCTTCTATTGCAACGATTAACTCCTTGTACCCTTAGTATAAAATAGGTTAAGATTAGATTAAGTAGAAAACATTGAAATTCCTACATGGTTCAATTCAACCAGAGGAAAAATTCTAACTGCCAGAGGCAATTGAAATGTTTTCATAATAATTAAAAATATAACATAGCAAATAAGGATGATAGTGTTAAGAAAACACGGAACACCTAGTCTAAGAGATGAATGCATTAGATAATTAGCAAATAAAATTAGTTTAAAAAAAAAAAAAACAATAACTTTTCGTGGATGAGCAGACCAAATCTCACTAATTTTCTTCTTCTCCATCCACCACCGCTGCCCTCGCTGCCTCAGCCATCATCGGCCTCTAGCCGGGAGCAGTGATGCGATGGGCGATTGCATTCATTGCAACCGACACCACTGCATCCGACCATCATCAAGCACAGAATGACAAAAAAATGCGCCCACTTCTTTCATGCATATTCGCAGACCCACCGGCAGTTCTACCGCTGGTGACTGCATGATGTCGCTGTGTAGGTAAACAGCAAACGAACGAACGAAACAAAATATGCGCGAGCAAAAAGCACGTCAGTACGCGCTGCTGTCACAAATTGTAATGACTCGCTCACGTAGTAGTAGTAGTAAAATTCTTCTTTATTGTTTCATTTTCTGTTCTACAATTATTTTTTTTACATGTACAGTGCTCGGCCGGCTTGGCCCTCCAACTTCAATTTGATTTTTTTTTTGTTTATATTGTTAATCAAGTTTTAAGATATGATATATCATGACGGCCTTTAGGAGGCGCTAGTGTGTTTTTATAATTTGATAACCTAACTACTATGTACACTAATATTTACAATAATAATTTGTTATCCTAGATTGAAACTAGCGCCCTAATTGGAGCCTGATCCGAATGCAAGCAACGGACCCTAAACTTTTCTTTACACTCACCAAAGCGTTCATGTAAGGTTTTTATCCCGGCCAGACGGTGGACCTCGGATGTTCTTGTCCTGGGAGGGGTGTTGAGGATCATCCTCAGGAATTTGTTTTGGACCCGTTGAAGTTTGAGGTGGTGGGTTTTAGCGCAGCTCTCCCAGACCGGCATGCCGTATTCGATCACAGGGAGGATGATTTGCTTGTAGACAGCAAGCTTATTTTTCAGGGACAATGACGACCGGCGGTTGATCAAAGGGTAAAGTAGTTTCAACAAGACGTTACACTTTGTCACCGTTTTGTCAACCTGTTGCCTGAAAATAAGCTTGCTGTCGAGGGTCAAGCCAAGGTAGTCGGCCTCATTGGCCCATTCCACAGTCGTGCCATTGAGGATGATTTTACAGTCCCCAGGCGCAACAAGTTTAGGGGATTTGGAGTGGGGGAAAATGATGACCTGGGTCTTCGCCGCGTTGATACAGATCTTCCAGCTGGTGAGGTACTCTGTCAGGGCATCCAGGCCTCGTTGGAGTTTTGCCACTAGCGCTCTGATCACTCTACCGTTGTAGACGATGGATGTGTCATCTGCGAACAGAGACAGAATGCCGCCTTCTGGAGGTTCTGGCATGTCGGAGGTGAACAGATTGAAAAGCAGGGCCCGAGGATACTGCCCTGGGGACGCCTGCGACGATGTTGTGCGCATTGGAACTCGCTCCGCTGATTGAGACCCGGAATGTCCTTGCCGACAGGTAATTGTTGATGATTTTCACCAGGTAGCTGGGAAGATTGTAGCGTTGTAGTTTGTACACCAGGCCATCATGCCATACATTGTCAAATGCCTTCTCGACATCGAGTAAGGCCATGGCGGATGTTTTCGAGACAAACTTGTTCCGTCTGAGGACGTTGGTAACTCGGGTCAGTTGGTGTACAGTTGACCGACCGCGTCGGAAACCAAACTGTTCCTCGAGCAAGATGTTGAGATTTTCAGCAGACTCAAGTAACCGGTGATGAATAGCTTTTTCGAATAGCTTGGATAATCCTGAGAGAAGGCTGATGGGACGATAGCTTTTGGGTGAGGAAGGATCCTTCCCAGGCTTCCGGATGGGGATGACTTTCGCTGACTTCCAGGCCGATGGGAAGTAGCTGAGCCGGAGACACTGATTGAAGATCAGCGAGAGGTGCTCAAAGAACGGCGCACTCATGTGTTTGAGCTCGAGATTCAGGATGCTGTCGAAGCCTGGGGCCTTCATATTCTTCGATGATTTGATATAGGCCGTCAATTCGCCAATTAAGATCTCCAACTGATCCGAGAAGTCGTTGGGAATCAAATGGATGTTATTAGCATGCTCGTTGACGGCTGCTTCATGTGGACTGACGATGTTCTGCCCAAGATTGTGTGAGCTGACGAAGTGACGACCTATTTCAGCGACCTTCTCTGCAGGAGTTATCAAGCGATCCTTAGAGCCATTATTGTCTAGTGGGATCAAAGGTGGAATGGGCCGAGGCTTGGATTTTAGAATTTTGGTCATTTTCCAGAACGGCTTAGTATAATCTGGGAGAGTGCGGATCTTATTCGAGAAGTCGTTATTTTGAGGTCCACCATTCTGGCCTTGATAATTTTGTGATTCGATTGCAGCGTGCCTTAAGCTCAGGCAGTCCAGTACGCTGAAACTGCCTGCGAGTGACATTCCGCAATCGAATCAAATCTTTGGTGAGTGTATCGATGTTTAAGGAGTTGCTTACCTGCCGAGCGGTCGGTACGTGTTGCTCTCGGGCCGCCGTGATCGCCTCCTCGATAGCGCACAGCTGGCGGTCGATACTTTCCGGCGTCTCCGGACGCACCTCGTAGTCGACGGTGTTATCGACGCACTGCTGGAAACGCTGCCAGTTCACTCGGTGGTAGTTCCGCCGTAACTGCTGGTGCCGATTGACCGAGGAGCCCAGTTCCGCCACCACCGGATAGTGATCCGAACTGAGCTCCTGGTATACAACCGGCTGCGAGACGTGGTCACTCAGGTTTGTTATGTAGAGGTCGAGCGTTGCGTGGGCACCGGACCGACTCAGCCGAGTGGGGGAATCCGGGCTCAGGATCGTGTAGTGGCCTTCCTCCATGTCGTTGCTCCAGATGGTGCCGTTTCGATTGCCGCGACTGTTGCCCCAGGCTTGATGTTTGGCATTCAAGTCGCCGGCAATGATATACTGGCCTTGCCTCCGCGTCAGCTTGACGATGTCCCTCCGAAGGGCAGCCGATCGCTCACGGCAGGCACTGCTTTTTTTATACACAAATAAAATCTTCCGGTAGACCCGAAGGCCCGTGACATACCGCATTCTGACGTCCGTGTTAGGAATGCAAGGGATTGGTTACATATGAAATTTTTACTGGCTTAGACAAGAATTGAAATTTTTAATAGCTTATCGTTAATAATCTTAAGTTTCAAGCAAAATGGTGGAGAGTGTCCGAGTCGATTGATAAGTAAATCTTAAAAATCCATCGAAAGATAAAGGCGCTAGTAACGTTCAAAATCTTCCCTTCCAGCGTAACGCTCTCGATTTCCAAAAATCTAAATGACACCCAGTATAGTAAAGAAAGACGTAAGTTCTACGTCAAAAATCACATTGAAGGCCTTCAAGCCAAATATAACAAATATATTAAGAGTCTATATCCACTTATAAACAGAAAATTTAAACTTTGTCCTAAGAACAAACTTTTGGTTTACAAACAAATTTTTAGACCAGCCATGTTGTAGGGTAAATGATGTATCTTGGACAAGCGCAGGACATTCATTAGGAAATATATCGAGATTGAATAGTATAAAACAATTGAAAACCACTAGGTTCATCCAAATACATAACCTATGATTAGTCTTGCGTCTCCATTGCCCAATTTTTGAGTAAATTACGTTTACTAGGTGTAAACTGTGATATACTGCGAACTGAAATATTTTCTTTTTGGACATCAAATATATAATTTCGACATGGAAAATGCATATATTTTGGACAGAGTCATTTTCTCCTAATTTAAAAATGGCCACTTACAGATCTCAATGGTATGACTTACCTGCACATATCCACATACATTTAAATGCATTTATTTGCTTAACTGACATAGATTAAACCAGAAATTAACATTGTTTCGCAATCTTATCGATATCATTGAAAACAGCCTGAAAGTTGGCAATTAATGGTTCATCCATGTACTGTACATGGGGTGACCAATAAATGTCTGATGCATAAAAACATAACTTAATTTTGGTCACTCCTTTTTCATCCGTCTCAAGTTCATGTTAAGTGATTGGAATATGTTAGTATCTCAATTACAATCAAACTTTGGCCGCAAGACCTCAAGATTGCCGTTTGAACCAATTTAAACGTGTTTCAGGTGCATGTTACGAAGAGTCCTATAATGCATGTTCTCCTGCATACTGGCGTCCAGCAGGCACTTTGGTAGAAAGCTTTACATTTTAGGTAATTTCAAAGATAAATAATAGTTGATTTGTGAATTCTCATTAGGAGTCACTAGAGTTGAGGTAAAAGTATGCAATGATCATACTTTCGATAAAAAAATTCCTACACATTATCTAAACTTGATCGAAGAAGCTCAGGCTTGTCCAAAATATGTACATGTCCAAAATACATCATTTACCCTATGCTGTGCCAATACGGACTAGGTGCTGCAATACCAGAAAGAAGGCATTCCAGAGGATTCAATATAAAATTTTGAAAATGATTCTGAAGTTGCCTCCGTGGTATAGTACCAATGAACTTCATAGAATTTCTAATATTGAGACATTGCAACAAATGGCCAATACAATCATTTCCAATTTTAGACAAAAATCCTTGCAATCTTCTATTGCAACGATTAGCTCTTTGTACCATTAGTATAAATTAGAAAAGGTTTAGTTTAAGTTAAAAACATTGTAATTCCTACATGGTTCAATTAAACCAGTGGAAATATCCTAACTGCCAGACTGCCTTTCTACGCATACTTGTACCAAATTAAAAAAAAAAAACTGAGAAAATCGCATGTAAAACAAAACTGCAATTTTCATTTCTGGCTTCTAGCGGGTAGCAGATTTAAGGACTATAGCTCATATGATTAGACTATTGGGAGAGCTCCATTCTATCATTCATATTTTAAATATATAAATATAATTTACGGCCTATATCATGGAGATAGTTTAGCGGTACAGTTATGCCGAGAAATATAGCCCGTGTTTGTTGGTCCCACTGATTGGTTGCTTTATTTAATGACTACTATGATCGACATATCTTTCTCATGCTTTATTCTTAAAATTTTACTCTCCACGTGGTTGAATGTGTTAGATTACACTTCTATCACTTAAGATGAAGATCCTTAAATCTGGTCATTTTCTCCTCTAAAGTTGGACAGGCTTGAAAGAAATGATCAGTGAATACCATCCCTATAAGGATCGCTCGTTTATATAACAGATTCTTCCGTAATGATGAATTTATTCCCTGCGAGACAAATATGCGGAGAAATTCAATACAGGTATACCTCGATTACATGGACTTTTTCGATGCAAAAAAATCCATATAATCGAATTTTCCATATAATCGAAGCAAATTTTTTTTCTCGAAATTTGTGTTACACGATGAAATAAGTCTTAACAGTTGAAAGAAAATATCCATATATTGCCTTACAGTCTAATCCGCATGTTTGGGCTCATTTTATGATAACTAAGTAGATTTTATGATTTCCTATAAGAACGTAACCTTTTTTCCAGCCGCTTGTTTCTAAGATTACATTAGTAATGAAGACTTCGCCCAGCTCAATGTGAGCACACTAATATACTTATTCACGAATTCTAACTACAGTGCCTTCCTGTTTCAGCAACAAAGCAAACACTGAGTGGTCGAGAAAGGTATACACTTGTCCTCTTTTGATTTTGATCGCAGCAAATTGAAACCGATGAAAAATGTTGTCCTACTATCTCCTTTTGAAAATTGGCCGGATAAGACTATGGGCTCAGAAGATATGGCCAAAATGCATTTTTTTATGCAAAAATCGCGTAGAAACAGTCTCACTTTTCTGACACTTATCTTTAAAAGATCTCCTTGCAACAAGTTGCGTTTGATTGATATTCTTAAAAAAAAAAAAAATCAATGTAAATAGGGGGCTCTATTCACGTATCAGTGTCATTTTTACAAGAACCAATTGACATTACCCGCCAAAAAATGCATCTCGTTTTATTGTCTCAGTCAATTGACTTATTTAAGTTCAACTTTTTCACAGAACTCATATTTTAGAATAAAAAAATCGGAAAAGTGCCACAGAATTGGAATTGGCCTTATTTTAATTCAAAATCGGGCGAATGTTAGGTCAAGCTTGGAAACCAGCACTATTCGTCAAAAAGTATGGGTTCTTTGGGAAAGTTGTCCTCAAAAAATTGAAGAATCGATTTAGCGGATAAAAATTGTTGACGGGAAAGGTCAATTGCACAGTGTACCTACACCTGCTAAATGAAGTATTAAAGGATAAATTGTTATTGCTATTCTGGGCTATGTTCGTATATTAAAGCAGGGCTGTATGTAAATTCAAAACAACGCACAGTGGCGGGCTCTCATAAAAATCCCGGACAAAACTTGAGATTGCATTCAAAATTTAACCACCGCACATAGGAGTACGCAGTGTAAAAGCGTGGCCAAAAGTATATCAATCATTTTGTCGTCTGTAAATGCATTCATTAGAAACAGTAAAGTATATTTTTTGTTTCTATGTTGTTTACATTAATCTAGCAGTGAAGTATGATCACTGGCGGCGTCAGTTGTTGTTATTTTATAGAGTACCACTTGGCGCAAGAACGCTGGCTTTGAGAACTACAGCACGCTTGCAACGAGTGGTGCCCACACCTGACTCCGTCATTAAGTATGATTTTCCTTATGTTAATCTTCATTCTTCGATTATTACTTATTAAATTTTCCGAAAAGATGTACTTTGTTTGTTTAATTCGACTACATAAATTTGTCATCGGGTCATGTTGAAGTTCCTGGATAATGTTTGTAATATCAAATAGAGCAGATCTGATAAATACGACATGCAAATCAATCGCTATGTTTCTTAATAATCTTAACATCCGAAAAATGTGTATGCTTTTATGGATCAGTGTGTTCATTAAAGTCTCACTCTTTTTTGGCAGCGAAACATAATTTATGTGAGGTTTGGCACTCAAAACCATGATTTTTTCTAGCATTTTTAAGCAAACTTCACTATATTAAAATAAAAATAAATCACGATTGCGTGAGTATGCGTGAAATGTTTTTTATGGGGCGTATTAAGAAAACTCCAATCTTTCCAACGCTGACAATTTTGTTGCTTGGACTGGTTTGGAACCTAATCAAAAGTTTCATTTTGTAAAACATATTATTGTGAAAAGGTAGAAAAAAGCTAGCAATTAATATCATGATTATGGATCGCTTGAAAACGGTGTCGGATTGAATCATGCTTGAAAACGTTTTAAATATACTCATTATTGATACCTATATTGATTTTCATCTTAAAAATTATTATAAATCTAGAAAAACATGATAAAACGTAAACATTTTTCAATGCACAATTGCGATAAAACTAGCATTGAAATTATGGTGAAGTTTTGACAGCCAGAATCGCTCACAAGTAAACAATATTGTTTCAAAAATCCCATGGCAAACTAGTATCACTATTTGAGGGTTCAAAAACGATAAATAATATGGAAATATCTAAAATTTTTGTTTTTGACTTTTGGCCAGGATTTGGGCTGAAATACTCCTCAGTGCACCGCGCGCTGTTGTATTTTGTACAACACTAACGAAAAACACATCGCTCACATTACACAGCATGAACGAGTTTGCATGAGCGTTTCAGGATCACGCTTTGCTGAACGGTTTAACAGCAATTGATTTAAGAACTGCTAACAAGAACATTCTAAAGATATTTAATTTCTTTTCCTACCGTTCAGCGTCAGTATAATCCTTAAGCTTTGTGCTGAACAAATGTGACCAGGATATTCGACAACATTTATTAAAACATAAAGACTGCTCGAAGAGTTTTCAGTTTTTTACATTCAAATAATTATCAAGTTCGTCCAGAAGAAATAATGCCAGGTTTGAAAACCATTAGGAACTTTATGTATCACATATTGAAATAAACTCTTCCAGAAAAATATGCATGAGAATAGACCGCTCTGTGATAAAAACTTGAAATCTTCAAAAACACACATGGGAAAATTATGCGCAGAAGGGCAGCAGAGGCAATTGAAATGAATTAATAATAATTATAAATGTATCAGTATCATAGCAAATAAGGATGATAGTGTTGAGGTAACACGGAACACCTAGTTTAAAAGATGAATGCATGTAGTAGATAATTGACAAATAAAATTAGTTGAAAAAAAAAATCTGCAAGACGGCACTGTCACAGTGGGAATGTAGCGCCAGAGAAGAAGAAGATATCAGGAACTCATATGGTATTTAAATATAATTAGAAGCTTCCAGGATCAGGATAATTAGTTTTGAAACTAGTATTTTGGCCACAGTTCTTTTGATCCCACAGTTCCTTTTATCCAATGTTCCATAAGAAACAAGGAGACGGCATTTCCTGCCGAATGCATCTTGTCATAACAAATCGGTAAAAGTTAACTGCCCAAACATGAGTGAACAAATAACCTTTACGTGTACGAGAAAGATAAAAACGAACATCTCAAACATATTCGAAATTATCGTGAACTTATTCAACGAGAAAAATCACTGCGTATTATCACTACAAAATTTTCCACATTTTGATGAATCATCTAACATTTCGGCGAGCCAGAACGCTCTAGGGGGACTAACCTACAATGTACTACGCGTCTCCACGCACGGTTCATATCAGAATGCTGATCCGTGCCGACGCGAATGCCGACGCGTGGTGCATTGTTCCCTAAGAGGCATGCCTCATGAGTTTTCCGTCAGCGAAATATCACCACTTTTTTTGAAATGCTAATATAATCAATATGATAATGATTTTCTTAATTTTTTTGATAGCATCGTCTAGCTATATTGCATGAGGGAAAAATACCCATGAAAATCGTCCCTGCTAGGACATAAGAACAGTCTTTGCTTCGGTAGGGCATATTGCCCCCCTCGCCCTTCCCCAATACTTTATTTCAAATATTGAATGCACCCTGTCTGAAGCAAAATTTTCACTTACCGAATATCCTCGTTGCCGAGCAACTGCTCAGCGATGCCAAAATTAATCCACAGTATATGAATCCTCGATTAGTGTTGGCTCCTTGATGACTCATTTTGCTTCTTCCTTTGTGCAATCCTTTTTTTCTAGAAATTACTCCACCCTTCACCACCACATTTACTGTTCACTGCTCTATTTACTCATAATCACTCAACACCACTGCAAATGGCACAGTTCTGCATTGTGCAGATAAATCGCTTCCGGCTGTTTAACACCATTCTAATCACCAACCATGTGTGCAAACTGTGCAGCAGCAGCAGTAGAACAAATTGCTTCTCTCGCTTTCTGAATGTGATTCTTGCTCCTAGGAATGCTTTCTGCAATATATTACCGGCAAAACACAACCGAGCCGAACGGCAATCTCATCCTCCTTGTCGATATCGTCCCGTCGAAAGCACTCTAATGAATATCAATTGTGTATGTTTGTTCTGTATGTCGATCCTAGCAGCATCCACGTTTTCTTCTGTCTACTTCTCCCCCGCTCAGAATCACTTTAATCCAATCCTATTGAAGTTTCACGACAAGTAGCAATGTGGGACTTATTTTCATCGGGTGAACACTTCTTGATATCACTCACGTAAGCAAACCACCATTCGTGTAATTCACCAGTTTTTTTTTACGTAATTACATTCTCGCCCTCAATGTGGTTTGAATTCTTGGTATTCACAGCATTTTTTTTCTTTCATGCATATCCTTCCGCTACCAACACTTGGGGGTTGCAATTATGTAAATTTTATAACCCACATTCATCGAGTAAACACCACTCATGCGAGAGGGTGGTGAGTTGTTCTTACATCCGGTGCCGAGCCTCAATGGATTCCAAATGACGGAAATGCAATTACATTTCTCAGCTTCTTGCTACGAACGTTCACCATGTTTCAAATCACGTCACACATCATCATCATTTATTCTTGATTTGCCACCCGGTAGAGAAAAAGCGCATAATAATTGCTTTATTCACTCGTGCCGAAAACGACTGTTTAGTCCCTCCACCCACGCTCACACTCCCTACTTGCAATGGCGCCTGGTTCCGCCCACTGCCGCGGAGTCCCAGCAGATGATTTTTATCTTCTTCTGTCGCATTTGATCTCCTGACCTTGTTAACAGCACACCGACCCACCGCCCTATCGCACTCAAAACAGACTTGAAGCACAGCTCCTGGCACCTTTCACTGTTATCCTGTGAATTTTTTTATTTTTCATATGTATCCTTCGACAGCTTTTGCCTCTACACACGCCCGCCAGCCGTAGCTAGTAGCCGTCATAGCTTTCAACATTCAAGTATCATTCAACTTTAAAACTGAACTCCCATAATAAAGAGAGAAAAAATGCCTGTTCCTATCAACGAACGCCAGTCGGTAGTAACTTTGAACCCCACACACGAACAAGGATAACGCGGAACTGAGATGGGTCTTGTAGCTGGTCGTGATTTTCTAGTCTGAAATTTGGTCCCATCATGCTTCTGCTCTCATCTCGAGCCTTATTGTGATCTCGTGGTTTTCTGTCAGAAAAATTTATCACAATTTCTCAACTGCTCGAATTACTGGCGGTTACCATAACGAAACTTCTCATCGTTTTTTTTCTGAGCAAGCAGAAGTGCGCATGACACGCACTCGCGGCGGGCACTCGCCGTTACGAATGGGATAGAGCTGTCAGTGGGACGGATACGAATGCCGCGACAAACAAAGAGGAATGTCCGTGAGTGTCCTGTGATTGTTGTTTATCTCTGGAATGGGAACCCGGAAATTTGGCTTTTGTTTTGCTAACGAGTTACGTAACATCGAAGTGGGTGGGCGGGATGAAACACGCCAAAGGGGAACTTGGACGATCGAAATATTGACAATATTTGCTGTTCATTTTCTTAAAAAAAAAATCTTTAAACTTTGTTCAATTTGAACATTCTTGACAAACTTCATTATAGCCATATAGATATTTTTTTCTTTATGAGTAAATAGATGTACATGTAGCGATTGAATTGAAATGGGAAACATTATAACTGAGTATAGAACCAGTATCAAGTTTTGAAAATGCAATTTTCAATTATGTATTTGGTGACCAACTTACACGACATTCAAAATATTGTCAATAATTTATTGCCGCGTAAAGGCTGCTGAAGGGGTGTGGGCTTTGCACGTGAGATAATGTGAGAATCAAAAGTACATGTTGAACGATGCTTTAATTGAAATTGTATAATCAATCAATGCGGTTGAAATAATTACATATCAAAAATGAAACTGAAAAGATTGATGAGAATCAATCATAGTACACTGCTTATGATCGCATATCAGTCTCAAATGAATATTTGTCGTTTTCGAGTTTAAATCTGTAATTTATTACACATGTTTTATCGAATGTAACTGTTAACTAGGATTCCTCCATTCAGAAAAGGTTTAAAAAAATCAAGCCAATTTGTAGTAGTAGTAATTCATTTATTTATCATCAGATAATTTATAATAATACAATTCATACAATGTTTAACTTAATCTATACATATTTCTGACAAACACAGTACATTTTCTTTTAAATTCCATTACTGATCTTGCATTTTTCATGTTTGAAGGTAACTGATTAAAAAGTCGTATTCCGTTGTAATAAATTGACTTTTGATTGGTGGTCATTGTGAATGGAACCACCCGCAAATCGTCAGCCTGTCTTGTTGTGTGTCGGTGTACATTTCTACCTCTTACAATAATATGGGTTAAGTATTCCGGTGTCATGTTGTTTGTCAATTTAAATATTAACAAAAGCACATTGAAGGTAGACCTGTGCGCCGAAGTATTTGTGAACGGCGGCGGCGTAAGGCCATTTTTACATCGGCGGCGGCGGCGTCGGCGGCGTCACGCCGTAAGCAATGTTCGGCGGCGGCGGCGGCGGCGTGAATCGGCGTGAAGAATTTTGAGTTGAGAAAAAAAGTTTCACGCAGCAAACCAGATGATGCCTTTTATTATTATTTTTTGTACAATTCTAGACAACATTTTCAAAACGACTTATCTGCTTTTGTAAACAAAGATTCAAACGACGATTTGACGAATCTGATAGCACTCCCACGTAACCAACACCATCAACAGGTAGCGGAAACCTTCACCTACCTATTGATGGTGTTAGTTTGGGTGGAGAGCTATCAGATTCGTCAAATCGTCGTTTGAATCTTTGTTGACAAAAGCAGATTAGTCGTTTTAAAATTTTGTCTTGAATTACTAGCTACAGCCAGACTGATGGGGTGAACATCCTAATAGGTGTAGCTTGTATGTCCAGAGCAAAAGTTTACATCACATCCTCTACTAGGACATTGTCGCATCACAGCACATAAGTTCAATGGAAAGCAATTTGGATACAAATTCATAAATTCGTTCGGAAATTCCTCAATATATTCCTCAGAAAATTCGAAAAGGAATTTTAAGTATTAATTATGATGTTCCCTAATGAATTCCTTCAAAACTTCTTCTAAGAATTCCCTTGAAAATTTATTTGGGTATTTCTTCGCAAATTCGTTCCTAAATTTCTTCAAAGGTTCCTTCAGAAATTTCCTTAGAAATTACTTTAGGGATTGCTTCGGAAATTCCTTTACGGAGTCTTTTGGGAATTTCTTTAGAAATTCATTGGAAAACTTTTTTAGGAGTTCCTTTGAAAATTCCTTTAAGAATTTCTTAGGAAATTCCAATGGAAAATCTTTCAAGGACTATAGAATACCTAGGGACACTGATTTAGGAATACAATCGGAAATCCTTTTTGAAAAAAACCTTTGGAGTTAGACTTAGGATTTTTTTCTTAGAAATTCCTTTCAGGAATTTGTTTTTGGAATTTCTAAAAAAAAAAATTCTTCCAGTAATTCCTCAACAATTTCTTTTGAAACTCTAGGAAGATATTTTTAGTATTCTCTCGAAATTTCTCTCTGGAATTTATTTAGAACTTTCTCCAGGATTTTTTTCCAAATTTTCTTTAAGAATGCCTTCGAACATTCCTCCCTGAAATTCCTTTAGCAACTTTTTCAGAAATTCCTATAGATCTCCGCAAATTTCTTTTAAAATTCCTCTAAGAACTCTTTCGGGAATCTCTTCTGAAATTCTTTTGGAAAATCTTCGGAAATTTTGTTTGTAAATTCATTCATTTTTTAATATTTGTTTACGAGTTTCTTCGAAAATTCCTTTAAAAATTCCTCCTTATGATTCGTTCCGGAGATATTCCTGCAGGAATTTTCTAAGGACTTCCTGGAGGAAGTTCCAAATGAGTTTCTGAAAAATAAATAAAAGGCCTTTCAGAAGGTTTTCTGTCGGAATCCCTGCATGAATATAAATCCATAAATCCTGAATCCATATAAATTCCTGTGGCTTTTCTAAAGAGATTTTCGAAGAAATTCCTGGAGGAAATTCCGACTCTATTCTTGAAGGAATAACCAAAGAGAACCTGAAGAGGTTTTCGAACAGAATTTTAAATGAAGGATTTTAGTGGATGTTTCAAGCAAATAGCTTTTGAAATTTAAATATTTTCTATAAGAATTTCTTCGAAAATCTGGACAGTAGTGAAACAAACTCAGTTTTGACTCTAGAATTAAGACTACATGCCAAGAAAAACTACCAAAATATCGAGATGGCGGATATTCGGATATTCTCAAGAATTTCTTGGGAATTTACTGCAGGAGTTCCATCGAAAATTTCTACAGATTTTCTCGAAAACACCTTAAATAAGAAAATATATTCAGGAATTATTTCGGAAAGACATCAAAAAACTCATTCTAATATACCTTCAAAAATTCTGTCAGGAATTCCATCAAATTTTTCATGAATTCCTTCAAAAACGTCCACAAATGAAACCAGCTTTTTCTTTGAAATTTCCTTAGGAATTGCTTCTGAACTTCTTAGAACATTAGGAAATATCTTAAGAAATTCTTCTGGATGTTCTTACAAAAATTCTTCTAAATAAGTTTGATCTTGACAATTCCATCAGGAATTGCTTCAAAAATCTGTTTGGAATTGGAAATAAAAATTTCTACCCATGTAGATGGGTACACTCCACAGTTGTAAAGGATTTGACGCGTCATTCCTCAAAGAAGTTACCCCTCGAAAAGCTCAAAAAGGATTGCGAATCTATTTATTAGTCTGTTGGATTACACTGTTGAAAGGAGATCCCGCGGGCTTCGCGTAAGAATCTCTGCTTACGGGTCTGCCGCCTCCGGTTTTTGCCCTTCATACAGCAGTGCATTGAAAGCAGAATGGTCTTTAAATTCGACTGTAATATTGGGTGGAGCCTTACGCAGAGCAAGACTCAAGCCAGAATGATGGATAACTGTACATACACACATACTTTTGAAAAATTCCTTCGGAAATTATTTTAACAATTCCTCTGAAACTTTTCCAGGTATTTCACAAGGCATTCCATTCCCTCGGAAATTTATCTAGTAATTCTTTTGGAATTTCCTCCGCCATTTCCTTCCAAGATTCTAGGACGAATTTTCAGATATAAGATATAATTTCCAAATGAATTACCGACATTCTTAGATTCCTTCAAGATTTTTTTTGAACATTCCTCCAAGAATTCCTTCTAAATTTTCTCCAGGGATTCCTTCAGAAAATCCTCCAAAAATTACTACGAAGATGGATTCAGAAATTCCTCAAGACTCTAAGCAATTTCTTCAGGTTCATTCCTTCAGAATTTTCTCCAGGACTTTCTTCGGAAAATATTTCAAGAAATCCCAGAAATTTATATGGGTATTGTTTATCAAAATAAAGTATTGCGTATTTATTTATTAGTCTGTTGGATTACACTGTTGAAAGGAGATTCTTTCTATCTTCGCGTAAGTGTCTCTACTCTGCCTCAGATATTCGTCTAGTATTTCCTTCGGAATTTTCTCCGCCTTTTGCTTCCAAAATTCTAGGACGAAATTTCGGATATCTCCGTACGAATTTCTAGAGAACTCCTAAAGAAATTGCCGACATTCTTAAATTTCTTTAAAAATTTTGTTGGACATTCCTCCAAGAATTCCTTCAGAATTTTCTCCAGGCAATCATCCACGAGGATAAATCCAAAAATTCCTCAAAACTCTAAGAACTTTCTTCAATTATTCCTTCTGCACTTCCTCCAGGATATCCTTTAGGCATTATTTCAGGAAAACCAAGAAATGTCTTTGGGAATTTTTTATAAAAATAAATTAAACCCGTTTTTGGAACAATTCTGGCAATTGAAGTACAAGGAGGAGTGAAGGAAATGTTCAATTTGATGGGTCACGTGTCCCATCGTGCTCCAGCTCCAGAAGCCAAATTACCATTTTTGAATTCGCATATAACGAAGCTATCACAATGATACTCCATGCTCAGGGAAGTTTAAAAAAATCCTACCAGACTGGGAATCCAAGTTCAACTTTCATAGTGTTGACTTGTAGCCGCAAATATAAGCACTAGACCAATTAAGATATGTAACATTCAAATCTTTAAAAAAGATGATGAACCACCCAATGCGACCAGAATGAAGTTATTCCACATGAAGTTACATATGAAATTAGGAGTTCATCGCTACGCTCGTAGATTTGGAGGTCTGTTGCCAAGAAGTTCTTGGATGACCTAGCATTTAACACGCCAATGCCGGTAAAAGTGCCAGAGATAAAAATAAATCTGCTAAAGGTATAACAGCTATTTAATCAATGCCTGATAGGTTGCCTTGGTCCGGTAGACGCAAACGCACTACATACTGTGATTTTTGTGTTGGCCAATCATCGGCGTGAAATACGAAATTCGGCGGCGTGGAGCCAATCGGCGTATGGCGCGCCGCCGACACCTTGACCGGCGTCGGCGTACGTCAATAAGTGTCGGCGGCGGCGGCGTGGCGCGGCGGCGCACAGGTCTAATTGAAGGTAATTCTTTGTTTCACAGACTGCCATTGTAATGTGTCTAACATCACTTGAATAGGAGTGTATTTGTTACAATTCAAAATAAATCTCATAAATTTATTTTGCAGTTTCTGTAATCTTTTTAAATGAGTGTCACTAGCAAGGAACAAAACCGATGAACAATAATCCATGTGTGGTGCAACTAGAGATTTATATAAAAATATTTTACTCCAAAAAGTTAACTGTTTTCTCAATTGTATTAGCATTCCGTATTTCCTTGCAACTTTTTGACTACATTATCTATGTGCTCCTTAAATGTCAATTTATGGTCAATATGAACTCCTAAATACTTAAACTCATCAACTCTCTCGATTTCAAATCCATCGATCTCAACTTTCATGTCTTCATAGTCAATTTGCTTCTTGTTGGTAATTATCATCAATTTAGTTTTTGAATATTCAATTTCAACTTTTTAAATTTCAGCCATTTAGTTAAAGTAACAATATCACATTTGATTTTTCTGCTTGCCAAATATGGGTCCTTTTCACCAATAAATAGTACAGTATCATCCGCAAATAGATTAATAACACAATTTTTGACAGCCTTCTTCATGACATTTATGTACAAAATTAAAAGTAACGGCCCTAAAACACTGCCCTGTGGTACTCCTAACGGCACTGGTTTAGACACGGAAACAGCATCATTGTATTTACAAACTTGTGTACGACTTTTCAGATACGTCTCAAACCAGCTAAGGACTTTTCCTCCAATACCATATTCGCACAAAACTTTTAGCATAATAGAGTGAGAAACTGTCTCGAATGCTCGTTTGAGATCTAAAAACAGTACCACAATCGTCCTCTTTTCTTCTATCATTCTTTTCCATTTGTACAGCATTAGATTCAGGGCCGACTCGCAAGAGTGTGCCTGTCTAAAACCAGACTGTTCTTCTATTAAAATTTCTTCATTTTTTAAATGCTCCAATAGTTGATCTTTTACAATGGTTTCTAATACTTTCTCATAAATGGGCAACATATTAACCGGTCTATATTCTTCTGCCTTTGTTGTCCTAGGCTTTTTTGGAATCGGTACAACAACTGATTGTTTCCATTCACTTGGGAAAATACCAGTTCTTAGAGACTGATTGATAATGTCTAACATTAGTTCACCTGTAACTTCTAATGAGTCTTTCAGCACTTGTAAATTTACGTTGTCAATACCTGACGAACTATCTATTCTATCAATTGCCTTTTTCAGTTTTTCTAAAGTTATTTGGCTAAACTCACCCCAATGTTCAAAACTTTGTCTATTATCATCATTAAATGTAGCAGCAACATCATCTATACTATTATGAATCTCTTGAATACTATCTAAAAAGTACGAGTTAAAATTCTCACAAATTTCCTGGTTGCTTTCTGTGTTCTTCCCATTAAAACTTATACAGTTTGCCGATTTCTCTTTATTGTTCCATAATTCCTTTAAAACTTTCCACAATTGTTTACTGTTACCTCTATTTTGGTCTATTTTATTCTGAGTGTATTCCGCTTTTGCATTTCTAATAGAATAGGAGTATTCATTTCTTAAAACTTTATAATGATGCCAATCGGCTTCATCCCAACTGGAACTTGCCTTTCTATATGCATCATCTCTTGACCGTTGGAGATTTTTTAATTCTAATGTATACCACTTTTTCCGCGACCTGCATTTTATTTTTCTTACTACCACTAGTTGGTTAACACTTTCCTTCAGAATCGTAGATAAAATATCTGCTTTCTCCTCCAAAAGTCTAACACTATCATTCAGTAATTTGTTTCTCAGGAGAGCAACTAAAGCTTCTTTAGAATATTGTTTCCAGCACTTTATTATCAAAACATCCTCTACTATGTCGTCGATTTCTTTAAAATTGATTTCCAAAGTTTCATGATCAGATATTTTGTGATCATTTACAATCGACACTTCAATTTGATTAACATTACAAAAACTAAATCTATTATTGTTTGCGACATTCTGGTACGCCTTGTTTTTTCTTTTACCTTTTGGTCTAAATCATAGCAATGTGCAACTTTGCGCAAGCCATCACTGTCTCTTGGGTTCTCCCAATTTATATTGAAGTCTCCTGCAATCAAGTTCACCTGGTTTTCATCTAAAACGCTTTCAAGCCAATTTTGTTCTAAATATTCTAAAAACTCATTATCATTCGCATTTGGGGAGTGATAGAGCAAACCATACGATCCTTGTTTCTGCTCTTTGACTACTTTAATTGCTAAATACCAGTTTTGACCCGAAATAGTATTGCTAATTTGCTAATCTCTGTATATTCAACAGAGGTAAGAATATACATCATAACTCCTCCAGTATTTTTCGATGTAGAGAAGCAACAGCAGATGTTATAATTTCTAATACTGTATTCATTGATATCAATATCATGTCATGCGAGTTTCAGTTAACATAATAATCTTTGGTCTCTTGTCTTGTACAAGAATTTCAACCTCCTCAAAGTGAGCTGTAATCCCAGCAATATTTAACAAAATAATTTCCGCTGCACTACTTGATTGCTACTTATTGTAGTCAATGTACTGCCTTGAAATTTTGCGCCTTCTCAGGTAGATCGGGCATTCAAAACTCCAGGCTGTATGGTTGGTCTCTAGCTTTGTCTTTCTTTCCTCATTTGAAATACAACAATTGGTGCATTTAACCTGGTCCGATGAGCACACTTTAATGTCATGATCTCCAGCACATTTCGCACAATGAAGATTATTAACGCAATCCTTTGATTTATGACCATAACCACAACATTTGAAGCAACGCAGGACATCAACACTCTCTGTCACTCTACATCTGTCCAGATCTATGTAAACTTTCCCCTTTCTAATGATTTTCTCTTTCCTTTGTTTTGTTTGTTTTTTTTTTATTTGAATTTTTATTTAAAAAACAATGTATTACAAACCACCCATAACCGTCGATACACTTACGCTATGCGTATTGTAGAGGTCCATAATCGTCGGTCTTGGGCGATGTTCATCCAGTTTCCCCGAATGTTAAGGGTACAGATGTCAGATTTCACTGCTTGCAGCCAGCGGTTTAGTGGCCTTCCACGAAGTCGCCAGCCTTTATCCGGTTCTCTGGATAAATTTAGAACCAGCGTAAAAAATTTGCATTTCAATCCCTAGCTGTTTCAATTTAGAACTTGAGTTTGAGCAGATCACGATTTTCTAGCTTTATGATATACAGTGGGTTCAAAAAGTATTCGTCTAGCTGCATATTTTTTCAGCAAAATATAAAACTTAGGCGTGATAGAAGCAATATCATAAAACGTTCTTCTAAATGTGACAGAAAACTTATCAGTACATGATTATTATTCAAAAACAAATAAAATTGTTAATTACTTTTGTTGTCATGTAGAAAACATCTAAATCCCCTTAACCCTTTATAAGGCAGTGGCAACTTTATTGCCACCAACAAATAATATGTTTTTCTATTTATTAACAAGAGCTCTACTTATTTTTTCACATGTAGTAACTTTATTTGCTTCCTAGTAACACCCCAGATGAATTTGAGCCATAAAAAAATTGAAATGTCAATTTGAGAACAGTTTTTTTACGAACATATCGTAAGTTTCGAGTGGAAGAAGGATTTTCAGTTATAATTCGTTAAAAAAACGACAAAGATATATTTTTTCCCGTTGGTATCAATTATTTTGAATCTCCTGTGTTAGATTACTACGTGATTAGCGTGAAAAAAGTTTTGCCTTTCTGTATATTTGGTTTTTGGATTTTTGACGAAATTGTATTTTTTTTCCCAAGGGTCCCCCCTTGGGAGAAAAAACGTGAAAATTTTTTTTTCACTTATAATGCGTTTTATGACTAGGACTCTTCACCAAAAAATGTAACGTACCTTGATTTGACTAATTCTACGTAAAACCAAATTTTTGAAAATCTTTTTATATTTTTGTTGTTGCCTGTTTTCCCGCTTGCCAGGCAGCCCGGATAAAAATGTACTATTGGTGCAATAGTGTAAACAATTGAATTACCATACCATGTACGGTATACAATAGGATACATTGTTTATCGAGGGTTGCACAGATTGTATCAACACTGAGGATACAATACATCAACATATTTCTCTAATGTAACAATACTTGCAATTGTTTTTGAAACGTTTTCGTACATAAGATTCATACATTGATAACTTTTGAAATGTTTCATTACATTGTATATAAACTATTTAACAATATTTGCCTCATAGCGCCAAATATGCATTTTTTCCCTTTAAATTGCATTGTTGAACAGCAAAGCTGTCACAACTGAGAAATCAAAAATCGTATTGTTTTACTATACAAATACAATACAATCCATTGTATTATCTGGGTGCTGCGGATAGAGCCACTTTTCTGCGCTCAAGCGAGTAGAGGGATATTTTGAAATCACTCCCATAAACAAAATTATTTTGCAGTTACTTGGCTGTCAAACATTTCCCGCTCTTCGATTTTCTCTTTCCATGCTGCATAAGGGCGCACAAATGCGCTAGACTCTACATGACTTTACGATTGTTTACATACATTCTTGCTCCAATCAGCTGCTGAATCTCGTGAAATTTCGTAACGAATGCTTTTTAGTTGCATTCCTACTAATTTTCCACTCGAAATATATTGTGAAAATATGCGTTTACAAAGAATACAAAACTCGAACTAAGTTTATTTTTATTTTATCCCCAAATAATAACAATACTTCTCAATATAAGATATGAAACGAACATAACCACAATCTCCAATGTTTGGCTCCGGCACAATAGAAAATTTTGGCTTCAGTTTGACAATCAAATCGATTCTATCCGCACCACCCAGATTATTAACAGATTTGTTCGGATATTTCAACAATATATTAACCATACACTCTATTGTGTGACGAAAAAAATGTATGGAAAAATCTCAGATTTTGTATAGTTACGATACTTAACAACCCGTACATTCTATTGCGAAAACTTCATTTGCAATTGAATAAATGGTTCATAACAATGCATTCAAATGTATTTCTATGGTTTCATTTACAATATAATCTATCGCCAATTTAATGTTATTAATAGTAGTGTTACAATAAATTGTATTGTTATTCTACTGTATTTTTTATTCGGGAGTGGCAACTACAGTCACTCTCAAAATTGAGCGTACAGTATGGATTAGTTGACTACATTCGAAAGTTTCAAAGGAAATTAAATGGTTAGCTCGGTTGTTTTTAATGCATTTCAATATTCACCCCTTCCTTCAATGTATGCGTACATAAAATGGTTGAATTTTTTTCTCTAAAGTTCATTTATTTGAAAATAATCTCAAAATACGCCTATTGGATGTGACAAAATTGAGCGTACAGCAATTTTTTTTCTATAAAATTTCTTATTCTAAACACGATTAATGTATTTTAATATTGTTTTTTCATGATTATATTTATAATAATAAACATCCGCTACTTAAACATTCAATGTTTTGAAATTAAACCATGTTTTGGTCAAAATGGGGAACAAGTAAGAGGTAAGAATATTGCTATTTAACAACTCAATGCCTGTGGGCAAAATAAATGCTTTAATTTGTATGTTTCACACGCATCGTATCTTATATATGATAGATAATCGAAATCGAGCGAGACATACGATTAATTTGGGAAAATTCAGTCGGTAAATGATGAAAACAGATGTAAACATACAGAGAAAACGACAAATGTTAGGAATGACATAATTCAAATTTAGTATGTCTTTAACTAAAATTTGTTTTAAAGCTCGATTAATGTCTCAGGTCTATCATTAAGAGTAATATTATTGAATCCAATCATTCACAGTCAAATTCTAAAAGTACAAGGTGCATGTTAAGGTACCGAACATAAAAACAGCTTTTCAATCCCGTAGAGCACTTCTGATTGAATATTGAAAAGATAGCTTAAAATCGTAATTTCATAATTAAATTTGGATTGAACTCCACGGTCTGTTACCATAAGGGATACAATTGGATGATTTCCATGTGGCGAGTGAAAATAAACTTTTTTAAGAGTTCGGCAGCTTATTTAATGATATCTTGGTGAATTTAAATGATTCAACCAAATTTGTTCCTACGGTGACTGAGTCTTCAAATATAAAATGACATCTTATAATGTATCCGTGTGCTGCTCTTTTATTAATATTATTATTAATGAGTGTCCTGAGCTTATAAGCTACCCATACATCGACTTTTAAATAAAGTTATACTAAATTTGAAATATGCCGTTCCCAACATTTGTCGTTTTCTTTGTATGTTTACATCTGTTTTCATCATTTACCGACTGAATTTTCCCAAATTTATCGTATGTCTCGCTCGATTTCGATTATCTATCATATATAAGACACGATGCCGGTGAAATCCATATCTTAAAGCATCTGTTTTGCCCAGCAGCATTGAATTGTTAAATAGCATTGTTTATACATCTTACTTGTTCGCCATTTTGATTAAAACATGGTTTAATTTCAAAACATTGAATGTTTAAGTAGCGGATGTTTATTATTATAAATATAATCATGAGAAAACAATATTATAATACATTAATCGTGTTTATAATAAGATTTTTTTATAGAAAAACATTGGCTGTACGCTATATTTTGTCACATCTAATAGGCGTATTTTGAGACTATTTTCAAATAAATGAACTTTAGAGAAAAAATTTCAACCATTTTATGTACGCATACATTGCAGGAAGGGATGAATATTGAAATGCATTAAAAACAACCGAGCCAACAATTAAATTTCCTTTGGAATTTTCGAATATATTCATCTAATTCTAGCTGTACGCTCAATTTTGAGAGTGACTGTATATTGCCACCAATGTTGTCCCGCTTCGCGGGCAGTGGCAACTGTATTGCCACCAATGTTTTACCGCTTCGCGGGCAGTGGCAACTATATTGCCACCAATTTTTCAATGTTTCTGAACTGTTTGATGTATAACAAACATACATTTGAGTTTAAGAGCCAGTTCGCGAGAAGCGCGACCCCCTCTTGTATCGATATTCTCCGATTTGGATGAAATTTTCAGGGTTTGTTCAAATATGTAAGAAAAGACATTTTGCAAATTTTCAGATTTTTTCATTGAAGGGAAGTGGGGTAAAACGGCCCTTCAAAAATTATTGTTAAAAAGTCGCCAAAACCAAAAAATGCAATAACTTTGGCAATGAGTGACAGATTTTGTTTAAATTTTGCACGCTTTTTCTACTCAATTAGTACTTTATACCAAGTGGTTAATATGGTTATAAAGTTATTTACTTTAGGAGAAAATTGACTTTTTCGATAAAAAATTGTTGTTTTTTCAAAGGGAATATTTTTCACCAACAGATCTAGGATAAAAAACTAAACCCGTAGGGCAATTAAGGAACTAGAGAGCTTTCACCTCATATATAATGTAGAAGCGCCAACTCAAGAATTTCTAAGAAAATCGCAATTTTCTGCAACACTGTTTATTCAAAAGAAATTTTGCACAAATTTTGTTCCTACTTAAGTTGATGTTTTCCAATCTGGTGAAAACTGTCCAAACTTTTTTGTCTAAGTTGAAATTAAAAATCAGAATTTTCCATTAGGAGAGTGTAGGGTAAAATAGTCCTTAAAAAATAAATGTCAAAAAATACATCATATTTCTATGTGAGTTCTAGCAGAAAATACATAAGTTTAAAAAAAACTGTTTCTTCTTCCTTTCAATTCATCTATATTTTTCGTCTCAATAGATACGTATATCCTTCGCTGATCTATATTAGATAGCAAACTATTTGCAGAACAATTTTCAACAGAAGTACAACATCAACAACTACCGGGGTATAACTTCGCAATGTGCTATTTCCAAGCTATTCGAGATGGTTGTCATGGAGTCGCTTAACGCACATTGTAGGCAAATTGTAAGTGTCGATCAGCATGGTTTCACAGCAGGACGCTCAACGGCCACTAACCTGCTTTGTTTCACATCTTACGTAACTGAAAGTATGAATACAAGGGCTCAGACGGACGTAATATATACGGATCTTTTGGCAGCCTTTGATAAACTCAACCACGACATTGCGATCGCAAAGCTCGATAAGTTAGGAGTTAATGGCAGCCTTCTTAATTGGTGGTTAACCTAGGCGACTTCCGATCGACCGGCTTTTGCGCTACATCAGGTATTCCTCAAGGCAGTCACTTGGGACCGTTTATATTTCTCCTGTATTTTAATGACGTTCACTACATCATCAAAACCCCACGATTATCGTTCGCGGATGACCTTAAAATATTTCTACGTGTTTGCTCCATTGACGATTGTTCCCTTCTCCAGGAACAGATTCATGCCTTTTCCAACTGGTGTTCCCTCAACCGAATGGTGGTCAATCCTGCCAAATGCTCGATAATTACCTTCTCTCGAAAGAAACAGCCGATTATTTTTGACTACAATCTTCATAATACGATTATCGAGCGAGTACACTGCGTGAAAGATTTGGGTGTTCTACTGGATTCGCAATTAACCTATAGAAACCATCTAACTTATGTAATTGACAAAGCATCAAGAGCTCTCGGATTTGTATTTAGAGTAACAAAGAAGTTTACGGATGTCTACTGCCTAAAATCACTATATTGTTCTCTCGTACGATCCACCCTGGAGTACGGAGTAGCCGACATGCTGCAAGGAAGGAAGGATTGTGAAACAATCTTGCAGGAAATAAATATAAACGTGCAACCCCGGCCGTTGCGTAATAACTCAATGCTACGACTCTCTCATCGCCGTACTAATTATGGATCATGGAGTGCCATTCATGGTTTACAACGTGTATTCAACAGAGTGGCATCAGTTTTTGATTTCCATTTGACCCGTGACAAACTTCGACGGAACTTCTATAGAGTTTTTGCTGGCCGCGGTAATCGACGAGGGAATTCTTGAATAACTTTAGATCACATGTTTTTTTATATTTTATATTTTGACAATTTCTAATTGTATGTGTGTATTTTGTCATCCAAACTGTACTTTAGTTTTAGTTTAGTATACATCATTGGGACACATGTTGTCTGTTGATGTTAAACATCATAAATAAAATAAAATAAATAAATAAAACTCAATGTCGACGATACTTGCAGAGGAAATGGGACCAGTCCTGTTCCGAATTCCACCCCCCAATATTCCGGCTTGTGCTACGTAATTCCGCTGACCACTAACCAAACCAGGATCTTCCGAAATTGGAGGAGGAGGAGGAGGAAAACAAGGATCTGACTTGACGCGATTGGAACATTCAACGTTATTTGCATTTTCCGCTTCAAACCAAGACTCTGGCGGAGGGGGTAATGGAGGAGAACCTTCATCCGCTGGCCAATCCTGATTACGCCTGACGAACTTTTGCTTTTCGTCGTGCAGGTTCCAATACTCTGTGACCGCTTCATTTCGTTGGCGATCCGATTCGCGTTGCTGAGCTGCTTCTAACTGGGATTTCAGCTGCTGTGCGGTGGCCCGCAGACACTGAATTTCAGTCTCCAGTTCCGCTAGCTGAAGTTGCAGCGCCTCGCATTCCCTATTCCGTAGTGACAGCTGATGCCGCAAATCTGCTTCCGAAGTGCGTCTTCGCTCATGCTCTTCGACGAGTAGCTTCTCCAGGGATTTCACTTGGGCCTCCAGTAATCGTCCATGGCCTTGCCTTGCAAGCTGAGCTCGCAAATCTCCCTCCGAATCACGTGCTTGTTTCAGCTCCTCAGCGTGCTGCCACTATAGATTTTTAATCCGACTAACCAGGTCAAGTTCACGTTTTCGTCTTGTGT
Source organism: Armigeres subalbatus (assembly GCF_024139115.2). NCBI lineage: Eukaryota > Metazoa > Arthropoda > Insecta > Diptera > Culicidae > Armigeres > Armigeres subalbatus. Next base: position 130,101,643 of record NC_085139.1, on the reverse strand, counting down.
CGATGTCCACCCGATGCTTTTCCACTAGCTATCGAATAACTCGGTGTTCCGCTTCCGTTTGTCGTTGCAATTGTAGCGCATTTTGTTTCCGGAGCTCACCGGTTTCGATGCTCCACCGCTTGTAGCAATGGGTTCCAATTCGACTTGTTTTACTAATTGCACCGGTTGGCACAACCTCACCGACATTCAGCATATCTGTCAACGGCTGTTGCGGCGAACAGACCTTTAGCCCGTTCGACCTTTTGTCCTTTCGACCTTTTGACCTTTCGACCTGTTGTCCTTTCGACCTTTTATCCTTCGACCTTTTCACCTTCGACATTTTGACCCTTCAACCTTTTGCGTATTCGACCTTTTGTCCTTTCGACCTTTTGACCCTTCGACCTTTTGTCCCCTCGACCTTTTGTTCTTTCGACCTTTTATCCTTTCGATCTATTGTTCTTTCGACCTTTTATCCTTTCGACCTTTTATCCTTTCGACCTTTTATCCTTTCGACCTTTTATCCTTTCGACGTTTTATCCTTTCGACCTTTTATCCTTCGACCTTTTTCTCGCAGATTCGAAGGGTCAAAAGGTCGAAGGGAATAAAGGTCGAAACAAACAATTTGAGTCAAAAAGTCGAAGGACAAAAGGTCGAAAGAACATAAGATATAAATTACGGTTGTAGAACAAAAGGTCGAAGGTCAAATGGTCGAAGATCAAAAGGTCGAAGATCAAAAGGTCGGAGGTATAGGTTTCATCAATTTTTGTTGTATTATTTTGGTTTCCTGCCTAAATTGTTAAATTTGTTTGACTAAAACTTTGGAGTGCAATGAAAAAACAGGACAAATTGAGGACCTAATAGATTACAACGGAACAGTCAATAGAGCCTGAAAAACGGCACGTATGGTTAGTCTTTATGTTGCCTTATATTCAATTAGAGCCCAAAATTATCTAAGCTGAGTCAAGTCAAATGCAAGACGCAATAGTAAGATTGAGGTCGAAACACGTATCTGTAACGTTTAAATCAAGCTGTGAAATCAAATGACATTGTACAAACGTGTCTTATGAAAAGTGCTGATAAGAAAAATTATATTGATCCATTTCCTTATGGAGTTATTTATGAACATTTTTCATTTGGATGAAAAGCGTTCGTATTCACGTATCCCTTCCAAACAAAATTTTCAATAACAGCGTACTTACAAATGTTCTTGTTTTATCTTGATGGTTTTTGTGGAACTTCAATCAATTCATTTTTTAAATCATTTTTTTTTAAGATGACTCGACTTATTCTCCCTCTCAGATCCACCCATGCAAAACCAGTGCTATCGGATTCCGTCATGGGTTTCATTTACGGTAATCCGCTAAATATGAGCAGACAGTCAACGATAAACAAATCTCCCCCAAATAGAAATAACAATCACATCGCATCACTCACCAGCCAAAGCTCTTGATCCTTGATACTCGTACAGAGCCGTCTTCCGCCCTACGACGCCGACGGGACGCTCGTTGGTTAGTATCAAAGAGCACCGATCTTTCCCCCTTGTTGTTGCTTATTTCTGGTTGCATTTAAAGCAATTACTTTCAACAGCCACACTACTCCGTCTGCTGTTGCTTTGCCGAGGGAAGTGACGCTGCATTCTGCCGATTAGTAACACTTGGCCGAATGTTTCCCCACGAACCACGACGACGATGAGCAGTATGTACAGTAGCCGGCTTCAGGGTGTGCGGTGTTTGGTCGTCGATGGTCGATTGCAGAATTCTAGTCATAGAAATTGATCAGTTCTAAATTGGAGTTTTGAGTAGTCTTACGATAAGCGTTCATCTCGGATTTCAAGTCATGCCTCGCATACCCCTATCACTCGATCCATATGATGTGGTGGCATGGGAGATGGAAAAAGAAAAATCCCTTCTGTGGGATCCGGTCGTCTGCAGTCGTCGTTACCGTGGATACCTTCGCTTCGCAGACATCCGTGCGGATCCTCATCGCCGTCATCGTGGAAGATTGAATTATATCAGGCTCGTGACTCTAATCCACTTAAGAGCGCGACTTGCTCCGATCGCCCGATTGGAGGGAACGCAGTGCACGATGCGCTGAGAGTTGGTCCTCCGGGAAATGTGCGTCGTCGTGGCTGTCGTCGCTCGGTTTGTTGCGATGGTAACGCCGTGACCAGCCAGGAGTGTAATAGCCGTGCGGAACAAAGGAAAGCGGAAGGTACGGGAAGTAGCGACCCTGCAGTCGGTCGGCGGTGATGACATTACTTGGCCTGGGGGAGAGTCGCTCGGTCGTTATTGTTATTGCGGCGTATTGTCAAAAGAAACCAATTATGACAGCGATTTAATTTTGATCGAGAGATCTGCTGATGCATCGCAATCATTCCTAATGATTATGGACGAGGGGAATTTTTCTGGTACCAGGAATAATGGCGATAGGGGAACCACCCATCATTTGAGGGTGGTTTTATTGTCGATTTTACGATGAGTCGTTACTGTTATTATTAATATTGAAATGGATGCTGACGAGGAGACGAGTAAAATTAAAATCATTCACTTTTGGACAGAATTTTGGGCTGTCAAATATAAAACATAATTGGAGATGATGGCGAATTAAACTATCGCAGATCCGGTAGTAATAAATGGACATATGATGAGACTTTAGGCATGCTGAATTGGTCAGGAGTGACGGCGTGACGGTTTTAAAATAAAATATCGAAAGTTTTATTCTGTTCATACGTATCTGACACTTGAATACAGATGGATTGAATAATGAGTTCATGTTTAAAACAGATGGAATATAAAATCTGTGTGCATTCAGACATTTGTTTAGTTCGTGGAGGTGAATTTTTGGGTTTAAAATATGACAATGCTTACTGTACATAGGGGAATGTAATGCATGTTAAGATTAAAATGAATAATAGAACATATTCTCTTATCAGTACCATTTTTACCGTTACAAAAAGCATGTAATTTTGTACGATAAAGACACCTACAATGGGGTAGGTAAATTATTCAACTAATAATTGTACGTCGAATTCAAATGACATTATCAGCATTAAACTTTCGTCTACATTGTTCTCACTTAAGGTTGTAAAAGGTGAGGCACACACAATAACGTTCCGTTCTAAAACACGACATCCTACACAAAAAGTGTGGGTCCTTTCCGAGATCTGAAGGTTTTCTCTTCCATCCCTTCAAAAATACCGTAATGGTGCTCCTTCTCGGTACCCGGTAAACTTCCATCGAACAAGTTCCACATGGATATATCTATCAGCAAAGCACAGAGAATTCTACCGCAAAACCACATTCTGAAGCGTCATACCGTGTACGCGTTCCGTTGGATGAGACATAGACGGCAGGCAGCGACATAAAGACAAACGTCACTGAATGATGACTGAATGAGTCTAGTGGAGAACGAATGAAGGCCGTAAATTCCCTCCGGAGTTTGATGTACTGCTGGTGATCCAAAGCCAAGGTTCTAAGGGGCCACCGTCACAGCATCGTCGTTTGTGACGGTTGATTTGTTTCGATTTTTTTTCCCAACGATACAACGCTGGCTAGGTCCGCGAACTGAACGAATGACTTTTCTCCAATATCCCGAAGTACTTTATCGTTATCACGCTTGACGCCTGCCTTCCATTCCAACGGCGCGCTCTAACCAACGAGATTGGTTAGAGAATCCGATTTTTGTGTGGTCGGAAATCGGATAGCGAGAAAGATGGGTATGAATATTCATCGAGCGCGGTACCCGAATGGAGTGGCCAACAATGCACGATTCGCAAGAATGGATGCTCGACGCCGCCTAGACAAATGATGAGTAATGTGTATGATTTTGTTTCCCTTTGCGTCAGTTGAAAAGCGGCGTTTAGAGAGGCTGTTTTTTGAATAGGTGTCAGATTCAAGTGACTGATAATACAAATTGAGTTTTTAGTGTCGAAAGTGGGGAGCATCTTCATTACCACAAACAGCGTGGCATTAGTCCTTAGAAGTGGAAGGCGAAGGGATCGAAAAATTTGGCTCTATATTATTAGAAAGGAATTTTGATAAGTCCTATGCAGAGGAATCATAAATATTTATGAGCATTTTGGTGGCTTTCATCACAAGTTTGTTATATTTTATTGAATACATATTTAAATAAATAATAATATATTCCTACTTTCTTATTTCCAGGGTCATTGTCCGAGAACCCTTGGCGATGTGCTTAGTTAGCTAGTGGGTGGTGCATTGTTAAGAACTTCCCTTGCATTAGATTATTGTTCAATATTGCCAGAAATTGGAAAACTTAAATTCTCTTCATGCCTAGCTATTATACATAGTTCAATCAAAGTTAATTGCCTGTATTCCGAGAATTGAGCCACCCAGAGTGGTTATCACTATTGGGCTTATTCTACGAGTGGAGTGACGTGAGATTGCTCGAATGACGTGAGAAGAGTCGTATAGCCCCATTTGAATAACATGGTCACCTCACGTGAGAATAGCTAAAATCGACTCACCTCACGTCACTCGACTCATACAATAAGCCCATATGTCTGACTTAGCAATTATTATACATAGTCAAAAGTGCGATAATATTTATTTGTTGTTATCAAACTAAGGCTTATTGCCGGTTGTAATTAGAGCAATTACTTGCAACAGCCGCACTACTCCGCTGCTGTTACGTTGCCGAGGAAAGTGACACTTCTTTCTGCCGATTAGTAACATACGGCCGAAAATTTCCCCACGAATCACGACGACGTTTTTTTTTTGTCATCAGGCTTAAGCCAATTGGACTTACATAGCACGTATAAGTTTCCTTAGTTTTGTTTCAACAAGGGCACCATTTTGAAGGGACTTATTATTATATTGGCCAAATGCAATTTGTCTGAAAGGCTCATATGAAGGAAGCGGTGGGATGTGCGATTTTCGAAACCGAAAATTTTTTAATGAAAATTGAAATGTGAGAAGTGAGAAATAAGATGTTTGAAGTGAGTATAGATAAGTGAGAAGTAAAATGTGAGATGTGAGTTCTTAGTAGTGAGACATAAGCAGTACCAAGTAATAAGTAAGAAAAATTTGTTTAAAATAAGTAGTAAAAAATTATGTAGTGAAAAGTGGGAAATGAGAAATGGGAAGTGAGAGTTGAGTGGCGAGAAATGATTGTCACGAGAAGTTAGAAGTGAGAAGTGAGTTCTAAAAAACAAATAAATTCTGAGTGTGAAATGATTATTGGGAACGAGATGTTAAATTGAAAAGTGAGAAGTGAAATATGAGATAGAGGTAAGAAGGAAGAAGAGAAAGGAGGAAGAAGCAAGAAGAAAAAAGAAGAGAGTAGGAAGAAGGAGGGAGGAAATAAGAAGAAAAGAAGAAGGAAAAGCGTAGAAGGAAGCAAAAGGAAGCAAGAGGAGGCGGGAGAAAGGAAGGATAGAAAACGGATAAATTTCTCAGTTTTGAATTCTCATTTCAGACTAATACTTCTCACTTTTACTTCTCATTCCTCGCTTCTACTTTTCAATTCTCATTTCTTACTTACATGTGCTCCAGCAGTCTTCAAGCGAAACACTATCGGGCTCACCCTCTTCCAACAAAAGCGGGGACACTCCTCATGATCAATTGTGCACCATTTTGGGTCTGAAACACACGGCACCATATGTGCCATAGCACTCTTCCAACCAGGTAGCCAGTGTACCAGTGAAGCTTTACACGGGAGGCTCCTCAGTACTGGTCGCTCGCCGTTCAGACAGTCCTCACTGGTTCCATGTCTAGTCCCGAGTTGTCGCAGAGCTGACTGCCCAAGTAACATGAACTTGAAGCATACTTTTAGACTTGTGTCTTGAAACTGTAACGTTTTACGTTTATTTTGATACAAATTTAAGTAAAAATATTTGATTTTTACCGATAAATCAAAAATAAATTTTGAATTTTGTTTTAATTTATGATCGTGTGTCGTGTTTCGTTTGCGTTCGTAAAATCTGTTCGTTCCTGTATCAATTTCAAGTTTATAGTATTTGTTATAAAAGCTCAACTCATTATGGCACGCATGTGAGCTGCAAATAGGCGGCAAACAGGCACCATGCCTCCGAGCGCCATGCTAATCGGTTGGCGCAATTTTATTTGAATATGCTTTAGAATCAAATTGAATGATAGCTCAGATTTGAATAGTAAAATGATTTCAAAAGATTCAAAATTTCTTGGCGCAAGTACGGCTCAGACTCACTCATTTCGTCTACGAATCGGCTGAAGAGCAGAAGTGCGCGAATAAAATACTTACGTTCAGTTCTTGAAAGTTTAAGATTTTGCTTGAGTAATTTTAGTTTAATTTGAAGGTAAAATTAGTGAGTGAGTTGTAAAAAAAAGTGGTGTTAAATGTTCTGTGTTTTTCTTCCTAGTTTAGTGGACCGAGGTCCAATCGATTGCGTTTTCTGCTCAGATAATTTTATTAAAGTGAATTAATACGAAGAAAGGTAATTAAATTTAATTAAGCTGAGCCATTCTTAAAATAATGTGATTTCGTGTCGGACACACAGCACCCTGCGCTTTTTTTCGTACGGCTGGATTTTCTGTCGCTAATCGGCGGCATTCATCATCTCATCGAGATTCCGTTCGTGGTACTTCACCACGCTTTCGTCCGTTGACCGTCCGAGGACCGTCCGACCCGTGTGCCCAGCGAAGGCCCGTCTCAAGCAGGTAGCCAAACGAAGGTGAGTGAGGTCGCTAGTTCATCGTACACGCTAACTTTCACCTACTCAGTGACTGAGTAAAATTGTATTGCTCTCTCTTTCTAACCCACGGAAATTTTACTCAATTTCCGTCAAAAGCAGGACAACTCAAAACTATGAGTAATCCTGCTTTCGGCGAAAATTGAGTAAAATTGGGAAGAAAAGAGATGGCAATACAATTTTACTCAGTTACTGAGTAGGTGAAAGTTAGAGTGTAGCGAATTTTCCACGTCGGTCGTTAATTGCCGACGGAAAGGTCCTTTACGTTACATTTTCGGACCAGTGTTTTAGAGAGTGCAGGTTCGTTAGTGTTTAGCGTGTTGTCAATTGCACGCCACGAACCTCGATCCTAACCAAAGGATATAGAACACACCACTCCTCACTCGGTGAACCGGAAAAGTACGCGAAGCCGGGTCGCTTGGGTACGTGTGCCTCTATTTGGCGGAGCCGATCGTCCCGGGGAAATCCAGGCCAAGTGCCACAAACACTCTCTCCGATCGAAATCAGAAGCTTCCGTTCCAGCCGTCACTTTAGATCGGCCATATCGCACACGGGTCATCTTCAACGCTGCGCGCCAATTCGCAGTACGGACACGCCGGTGACCGCCATCGTGTTACCGCCATCTTCGTAGCTATCGTCGCCATCGTCAAGACATCGAAGCCTCATCGTTCCTGCCAACATCGAGTCAACAAAAATCCTGCGCAGGTACGTGAAGAGCTTTTGTTACATGGCCATGTTTTGCTCTTTCCCATTCCGTACGATTTAATCGCGTCCAGTACGAATGAATGCTTTAAAATATAGAAAGTTTCAAATGAAGTTTGTTGAGTTGGTTGAATTCCCGTTACGTTTAACGCCAGTTAGCAATAAAACATACTCATTAAACTAAATTACGTTTCGTTCCGTTTTATTGCTCGAATGAGCGAACATTCCCTCTGAGTTCCCTATGTTTCGTACGGATAACGAGTTGGAGTAAGTGCATGCGTTACGAAATTGATTATCATTCCGCGAACCGTTCGAGAAGTTTCCCTGAGCGAAAAGGTCTCCAAAAGTCGGGCAAACCAAACACGACCGGTGGTCTCTCTTAGAGAAAGGCGCTTAAGCCACCGTTTTAGCAATCCTCCTTTTTTTTGCGTTACATTTTTCTTTACATTTTACTAGTTCTAAGTTTGAATTGAAAGTTTATTTTGGTTTTTAGTCCATGAATTGATTTTTTTCCTTGCATTACATTAAATTTATTATTTTCGTTATTATTTCCTTTGAATTTCCTAGTCGTAAGTTGAATTGAATTTTATTATTAGTTAATAAGTTATTGAATTGGATTGGTAGGTTAAGTTATCTTGAATTTCTATTAAGAATCTTTCGTTCATCAATATACATTTTATTTTGATTTGAATTTTCATAATTTGAATTCGTTTAATTTTTCTGTCTCTAATTACAAAAATTGAATTTAATTTCCTTGCATTGAAGCTTTTCTCCTTAATTAAAGTGGCTACGAATTATATTCTGCCTAAGGTGGATCATTTCTTGGAAGAGGAAGTGGACTTTTGCGGAAACAATCGGTAGATCGAAGGAAAATTTTGGAAGATAAGAAGAGGTTGCTGAGAAGATTATTTGTGGAAGATAGGAAATATAAGGCTGCACGAGAAGACACCCACAAATATGCGAAGGTTATTAATGAGGTTTCAAAAAATGTCGAAGAGATAGTTGAAAGTTTGCGAATTAAGTTCGATAGGGTTTTGGTATCAATATTGATGCACTATCTCAATCGAGTCTCCATCGCAAAGGTTGAAGATGAAGAGCAAGCGCTCGCAAGGAAAGAGGCTTGCGAACAAATAGAGGCAATTTTAATTGACATAGGTCAGCACGTTAGAGAATATTTACAGGAGATGGAAGAGTTAGAGAAGAAAAAAGAGGAAAGTGGGTCGTGGAGAAATCCAGACCCAACTTCTGCAGTTAATGCGGCAGAAGTTGAAGTGAAAGAAGGGAGCATAAAGAACAGAACAGATCCTAAATATCGCCTGATTGTTCCGGAGGCAAAGACTCCAAAAACATCTACTAAATATTCTTTCGAATCGTTTAATTTTGATAAATTAGAATTAAGATGTTTACAAGGGGATTGCGAATGTGGTGAATGTGAAGGTAAAGGGGCTAAAATGAAAGATTCTAGACATGCAGGAGAAGAGAGGAAAGTTTTAGATAGAAACGAAAATAGAAAGTTCACGCTAGAAAGGAATTTGTTTCAAAATTATTCTAGTCAGAAACAGGAAGATAGGGAGCAGGAGAGAGATATTAGAGAAGAATATGAACGCGAAAATACCATCAGAAGGTATGTAAACGAGAGGTTTCGGTCTGCTGGGGAACGGGAGAAAGAAGAAAAGCAGGATAGAAAAATAGAGCGGGAAAATCGTGGAAGAACTTGTTCCAAGACAGTCATAAAACCATTATAAGACTGTAGAGAAGGTGTTCAAGACCATTTTCTAAGGTTTGCTTAAACTTGTTAGTTTCATCAAAATGAACTATGATGGCAGAAAAGATCAGCATACAACTTTGTTAGGGCTACTAAGGAAATTGTTTTTGATAATAATAATTATTGTCGATTATTTTCTGCATAAAAGTAGGTAATGATGAGAGCGCTTCATTTATATTGGAAGATAATTATCATTTGCAAAAACTATTTCTTGGACTTTGATAAATAAAAAAAAACATATTTTTGCTCCCGTTTTTGCCTTTCTCGTACAACAAAGTTGTACCGAAAGGCTATCATTTCACTACGAAAACGAACTTTTTATAGAAGCCTCGGAGACCCATAGTGTTATATACCAATCGACTCAGCTCGACAAACTGAGCACATGTCTGTCTGTCCGTGTGTATGTATGTGTCTATGTGTGTGTATGTGTGTGCACAAAAGCTAAGAAAAACATTAGACAACTTTTCTTATAGTGATCCTCAACCGATTTCCTCGCAACAAGTTTCATTCAACAGGGGGCAAAGCCTAGTTGATCACTATTGAATTTTATAACGATCGACCGTTGCGTTTAAAAGTTATAAAGAAAATGGTACATCGAACCATATTAGCCATATAAGGATGGTGTCTTGGCTAAATGCGAGAAAGGCAGTATCACTACTCGGTGAATTAAGTTGGGTTTTTTTGTTTAAATGTGACAACATTCTGTCTAAGCTCCCGAATCTACTTAATATCTTATTTATTTATAATGGAAACAGATATTTTTTAGACCTGTGCGCCGCCGCCGCCATATGAAAATTTGCCACGCCGCCGAGTATGTTTTACCACACCGATGGTTCCTACAAGACAATTGATCAACCTACTGGATACATTGTTACAAAAGTTTTATCTAGTTGTTGCTCGAAATACGTTTATGTGACATTTAGCTACTTCTTCTTTTTCTATTCTTCATTGGCATTACTATCCCATTAGGACATTGTCGCCTCGCAGTTCGCCATTGTTGCCTAGTGTTCATTAAGCTCTTCTACAGTTATTAGCTGCGATGCTTCTAAGCCAAGTTACCATCTTCTAGGTATTAAATATTCAGTCTGTGCAGTCTGTGTCTGGTCAAAGACAGTGTTCCTGTATTTTTAGAAATTATTGAATGGCAACAGTATCGAACATGGGGCTGATTTCTAACTAAATTAGAGCGAAAAAAGTTGTGGGAAAATATCTTTGTAAGGCCACCCTGGCCCTTACTTATAACGGCCAAACAAACAATTATTTTTCTTAGAAATCCACCTGGCATTCAACGTTCCATAAAAAGGAGGAAATTGTTCTCTATAGATTTTAGGAATTGCTTCTAGAACACCTTCGGAAATGTCTTCAAGATTTGCTTCGGTATTTCGCTCTAAACTTATTTCAGAAATACATGTAAAATTTGTTAAGAAATTTTAATGAGAAATAACTTTTGGGAAGTATTATGGGGGTTGATGACTAAAAATGTACTTTTGAGATAGAAGTCTTTCGTCGATAACAGTTTTAATAAGAATCAAATACGTTTTTTGCTCCGACAATTCTACGCTACTTATTAAGACTGCTATCGTCAAATGAATTCAATTGTTTCCGTGAGAATTATCGGGAATATTAAAAAAAAATCTAGGGAAATTTACGAATGGATTCTTTGAGGAATTGTCGGAGATGTGTTTGGTGAAAATTTTAAAAGAATTTTTGTAACAATTTCTGTAAAAATTGTTACCATTCTGGTGCGTTCACCCTATTTCCCCAGTCCAGAGCAAGAAAGCGCAGAGAGCAGAAGAGCATACTGCTGTTCAGTATGAACTCAAAGAGAGTAAACCGCTGTAATAAATATTTAAATTAGCCACTCCCAATAAACCAACCGTCAAATCAAAATATGTAATCATTAGGTTAAGCACACTTCACACATTAAACACAGGACACTATAATTAACGGAATTATAAAGGATTGGGTATGTATTGGAATAACGGGAAGGATATAGGAGAAGGGAAGATTACCGAGATTGCATGAGGAAAGAAGGGGGTCTTGGGGGTTTTAGCTACTGGGTAAGAAGATCCTTCTTTCCAACTCCAACCGTCATAGTGAGCAGATCAATGTTACACAAAAGTTGGTAAAAGTTACTAAAGTGAATCAAGAACGCAGTTTAATCTTCGCTGCCTTTACAGTGGTAGAAACCACATCAAGTTTAGTTGGATCTGTCAAGAGCATTCTGATTGCTCAATACATTGGAGTCAGGTACGGAAAATAGTAAAAACACAGTAGCATAGCCCCTTCCCTAAATGTCCTGTCCAAATTTCTATTAGGACCCATCAGTGCTTAGCGCAGAGGTGTGATTCTTCCACCAGTGCCGGATTTGGTCCCCGTACGGCCAATCACTCGCTTTTGTGCCGCCGTACCACGTCGTGGAGCGACATCGTCCACCGACAGCCATCTTGGCCCAAAAGACCACGTTATTTGGTCTGGAGTGCATGCAGAGTACCCCGCCCGCCCAATCCATTCTACCTCGAGCATCCCGTCATCGCTGGCCAGCCTACACACTATACACGAGACACGCCACACAGTAAGTGACAATAAAACTAATTATAGAAAAGTGAAATCGCGGTGTAGTGTTTCTTTGTTCCCTGATCAGCAGAATAGCGAAGAGCCGGCCCTGGGAAAAGAGGTGGTTGTAACCCGCCCCAGACGACTTCCGTGGCCGTGACCAGAAGTCAGGGGTACTCCGGTGGGAGGCCCTTCTGGCCAAGTCACCCTAAAAAGTAGTATTGTTTCTTTAACAAAATAACCTGAATAATTTCTGAAAGATCTCTGTTAGAAATTTTGAAGAAAAAATCCTGAAGAAACTTTTACGGAATTTCTAAACGATTTCCGTGCAGAATTCGTGGAGGATAATTCTCGTGAGTTGGATGAGAGGTGAGTAGAGAGGATTTCTATGTGAATTTCGGAAGGAATGCAAAGCGAATTTGACGAAAGTTTTCGAAATTATTTAAGAAAGTTCTTGTATCTGTGAAATAATCTAGTGGAATTCTCATGCGAGTTTCTGGAGTAGCTACTAGTGGAACACCTGGCGAAGCGTCTAAAAGATTCAAACTTTCGGAGGAATTTCAGGATGCATTTTCGGAAAAAATACTGAACAAAACTCTGGAGGAAATCTTGGAATAGCTCCTGAGGAATTCAATTGCAGCGAAAGTCGTGGAGGAATTTTTATATTTTTTCCTGGATTCGATGAACTTCCTGTGGAATTTCTGTAGGAAATTCTGAAGGAATTTCTGAAGAAACTCCCAGAGGAACCTGGAGGAACTTCCGGAGGAATTCCTGGAGGAACTTCCGGAGGAATTCCTGGAGGAACTTCCGGAGGAATTCCTGGAGGAACTTCCGGAGGAATTCCTGGAGGAACTTCCGGAGGAATTCCTGGAGGAACTTCCGGAGGAATTCCTGGAGGAACTTCCGGAGGAATTCCTGGAGGAACTTCCGGAGGAATTCCTGGAGGAACTTCCGTAAGAATTCCTGGAGGAACTTCCGGAGGAATTCCTGGAGGAACTTCCGCAGGAATTCCTGGAGGAACTTCCGCAGGAATTCCTGGAGGAACTTCCGCAGGAATTCCTGGAGGAACTTCCGCAGGAATTCCTGGAGGAACTTTCGCAGGAATTCCTGGAGGAACTTCCGCAGGAATTCCTGGAGGAACTTCCGCAGGAATTCCTGGAGGAACTTCCGCAGGAATTCCTGGAGGAACTTCCGCAGGAATTCCTGGAGGAACTTCCGCAGGAATTCCTGGAGGAACTTCTGCAGGAATTCCTGGAGGAACTTCCGCAGGAATTCCTGGAGGAACTTTCGCAGGAATTCCTGGAGGAACTTCCGCAGGAATTCCTGGAGGAACTTCCGCAGGAATTCCTGGAGGAACTTCCGCAGGAATTCCTGGAGGAACTTCCGCAGGAATTCCTGGAGGAACTTCCGCAGGAATTCCTGGAGAAACTTCCGCAGGAATTCCTGGAGGAACTTCCGCAGGAATTCCTGGAGGAACTTCCGCAGGAATTCCTGGAGGAACTTCCGCAGGAATTCCTGGAGGAACTTCCGCAGGAATTCCTGGAGGAACTTCCGCAGGAATTCCTGGAGGAACTTCCGCAGGAATTCCTGGAGGAACTTCCGCAGGAATTCCTGGAGGAACTTCCGCAGGAATTCCTGGAGGAACTTCCGCAGGAATTCCTGGAGGAACTTCCGCAGGAATTCCTGGAGGAACTTCCGCAGGAATTCCTGGAGGAACTTCCGCAGGAATTCCTGGAGGAACTTTCGCAGGAATTCCTGGAGGAACTTTCGCAGGAATTCCTGGAGGAACTTCCGCAGGAATTCCTGGAGGAACTTCCGCAGGAATTCCTGGAGGAACTTCCGCAGGAATTCATGGAGGAACTTCCGCAGGAATTCCTGGAGGAACTTCCGCAGGAATTCCTGGAGGAACTTCCGCAGGAATTCCTGGAGGAACTTCCGCAGGAATTCCTGGAGGAACTTCCGCAGGAATTCCTGGAGGAACTTCCGCAGGAATTCCTGGAGGAACTTCCGCAGGAATTCCTGGAGGAACTTCCGCAGGAATTCCTGGAGGAACTTCCGCAGGAATTCCTGGAGGAACTTCCGCAGGAATTCCTGGAGGAACTTCCGCAGGAATTCCTGGAGGAACTTCCGCAGGAATTCCTGGAGGAACTTCCGCAGGAATTCCTGGAGGAACTTCCGCAGGAATTCCTGGAGGAACTTCCGCAGGAATTCCTGGAGGAACTTCCGCAGGAATTCCTGGAGAAACTTCCGCAGGAATTGCTGGAGGAACTTCCGCAGGAATTCCTGGAGGAACTTCCGCAGGAATTCCTGGAGGAACTTCCGCAGGAATTTCTGGAGAAACTTCCGCAGGAATTTCTGGAGAAACTTCCGCAGGAATTCCTGGAGGAACTTCCGCAGGAATTCCTGGAGGAACTTCCGGAGGAATTCCTGGAGGAACTTCCGGAGGAATTCCTGGAGGAACTTCCGGAGGAATTCCTGGAGGAACTTCCGGAGGAATTCCTGGAGGAACTTCCGGAGGAATTCCTGGAGGAACTTCCGGAGGAATTCCTGGAGGAACTTCCGGAGGAATTCCTGGAGGAACTTCCGGAGGAATTCCTGGAGGAACTTCCGGAGGAATTCCTGGAGGAACTTCCGGAGGAATTCCGGGAGGGACTTCCGAAGGAGTTCCTGGAGGAACTTCGGAAGGAATTCCTGGAGGCACTTCCGGAGGAATTCCTGGAGGAACTTCCGGAGGAATTCCTGGAGGAGTTTCCGGTGGTATTGCGGGCGGAGAGTCCGGAGGTCTTTCTGGACGGAGCTCCGGAGGAATTCCTGGAGGAACTTCCGGAGGAATTCCTGGAGGAACTTCCGGAGGAATTCCTGGAGGAACTTCCGGAGGAATTCCTGGAGGAACTTCCGGAGGAATTCCTGGAGGAACTTCCGGAAGAATTCCTGGAGGAACTTCCGGAGGAATTCCTGGAGGAACTTCCGGAGGAATTCCTGGAAGAACTTCCGGAGGAATTCCTGGAAGAACTTCCGGAGGAATTCCTGGAAGAACTTCCGGAGGATTTCCTGGAGGAATTTCCGGAGGAATTCCTGGAGGAACTTCCGGAGGAATTCCTGGAGGAACTTCCGGAGGAATTCCTGGAGGAACTTCCGGAGGAATTCCTGGAGGAACTTCCGGAGGAATTCCTTGAGGAACTTCCGGAGGAATTCCTGGAGGAACTTCCGGAGGAATTCCTGGAGGAACTTCCGGAGGAATTCCTGGAGGAACTTCCGGAGGAATTCCTGGAGGAACTTCCGGAGGAATTCCTGGAGGAACTTCCGGAGGAATTCCTGGAGGAACTTCCGGAAGAATTCCTGGAGGAACTTCCGGAGGAATTCCTGGAGGAACTTCCGGAGGAATTCCTGGAAGAACTTCCGGAGGAATTCCTGGAAGAACTTCCGGAGGAATTCCTGGAAGAACTTCCGGAGGATTTCCTGGAGGAATTTCCGGAGGAATTCCTGGAGGAACTTCCGGAGGAATTCCTGGAGGAACTTCCGGAGGAATTCCTGAAGGAACTTCCGGAGGAATTCCTGGAGGAACTTTCGGAGGAATTCCTGGAGGAACTTTCGGAGGAATTCCTGGAGGAACTTTCGGAGGAATTCCTGGAGGAACTACCGGAGGAATTCCTGAAGGAACTTTCGGAAGAATTCCTGGAGGAACTTCCGCAGGAATTCCTGGAGGAACTTCTGGAGGAATTCCTGGAGGAACTTCCGGAGGAATTCCTGGAGGAACTTCCGGAGGAATTCCGGGAGGAACTTCTGGAGGAATTCCTGGAGGAACTTCCGGAGGAACTTCCGGAGGAATTCCTGGAGGAACTTCCGGAGGAATTCCTGGAGGAACTTCCGGAGGAATTCCTGGAGGAACTTCCGGAGGAATTCCTGGAGGAATTTCCGGAGGAATTCCTGGAGGAACTTCAGACGGAATTCCTAGAGGAGGGACTCCGGAGGAATTACTAGAGGGACTCCGGAGGAATTCCTGGAGAGACTACGGAGGAATTACTGGAGGAACTTCCGGAGGAATTCCTGGAGGAACTTCCGGAGAAATTCTTGGAGGAACTTCCGGAGGAATTCCTGGAGGAACTTCCGGAGGAATTCCTGGAGGAACTTCCGGAGGAATTCCTGGAGGAACTTCGGAGGAATTCCTGGAGGAACTTCCGGAGGAATTCCTGGAGGAACTTCCGGAGGAATTCCTGGAGGAACTTCCGGAGGAATTCCTGGAGGAACTTCCGGAGGAATTCCTGGAGGAACTTCCGGAGGAATTCCTGGAGGAACTTCCGGAGGAATTCCTGGAGGAACTTCCGGAGGAATTCCTGGAGGAACTTCCGGAGGAATTCCTGGAGGAACTTCCGGAGGAATTCATGGAGGAACCTCCGGAGGAATTCATGGAGGAACCTCCGGAGGAATTCCTGGAGGAACTTCCGGAGGAATTCCTGGAGGAACTTCCGGAAGAATTCCTGGAGGAACTTCCGGAAGAATTCCTGGAGGAACTTCCGGAGGAATTCCTGGAGGAACTTCCGGAGGAATTCCTGGAGGAACTTCCGGAGGAATTCCTGGAGGAACTTCCGGAGGAATTCCTGGAGGAACTTCCGGAGGAATTCCTGGAGGAACTTCCGGAGGAATTCCTGGAGGAACTTCCGGAGGAATTCCTGGAGGAACTTCCGGAGGAATTCCTGGAGGAACTTCCGGAGGAATTCCTGGAGGAACTTCGGAGGAATTCCTGGAGGAACTTCCGGAGGAATTCCTGGAGGAACTTCCGGAGGAATTCCTGGAGGAACTTCCGGAGGAATTCCTGGAGGAACTTCCGGAGGAATTCCTGGAGGAACTTCCGGAGGAATTCCTGGAGGAACTTCCGGAGGAATTCCTGGAGGAACTTCCGGAGGAATTCCTGGAGGAACTTCCGGAGGAATTCCTGGAGGAACTTCCGGAGGAATTCCTGGAGGAACTTCCGGAGGAATTCCTGGAGGAACTTCCGGAGGAATTCCTGGAGGAACCTCCCGAGGAATTCCTGGAGGAACTTCCGGAGGAATTCCTGGAGGAACTTCCGGAGGAATTCCTGGAGGAACTTCCGGAGGAATTCCTGGAGGAACTTCCGGAAGAATTCCTGGAGGAACTTCCGGAGGAATTCCTGGAGGAACTTCCGTAAGAATTCCTGGAGGAACTTCCGGAGGAATTCCTGGAGGAACCTTCGCAGGAATTCCTGGAAGAACTTCCGCAGGAATTCCTGGAGGAACTTCCGCAGGAATTCCTTGAGGAACTTCCGCAGGAATTCCTGGAGGAACTTCCGCAGGAATTCCTGGAGGAGCTTCCGCAGGAATTCCTGGAGGAACTTCCGCAGGAATTCCTGGAGGAACTTCCGCAGGAATTCCTGGAGGAACTTCCGCAGGAATTCCTGGAGGAACTTCCGCAGGAATTCCTGGAGGAACTTCCGCAGGAGTTCCTGGAGGAACTTCCGCAGGAATTGCTGGAGGAACTTATGCAGTAATTCCTGGAGGAACTTCCGCAGGAATTCCTGGGGCAACTTCTGGTGGAATTCCTGGAGGAACTTCGCAGGAATTCCTGGAGGAACTTCTCCAGGAATTCCTGGAGGAACTACTGCAGGAATTCCTGGAGGAACTTCGCAGGAATTCCTGGAGGAACTTCCGCAGGAATTCCTGGAGGAACTTCCGCAGGGATTCCTGGAGGAACTTCCGCAGGAATTCCTGGAGGAACTTCCGCAGGAATTCCTGGAGGAACTTCCGCAGGAATTCCTGGAGGAACTTCCGCAGGAATTCCTGGAGGAACTTCCGCAGGAATTCCTGGAGGAACTTCCGCAGGAATTCCTGGAGGAACTTCCGGAATTCCTGGAGGAACTTCCGCAGGAATTCCTGGAGGAACTTCCGCAGGAATTCCTGGAGGAACTTCCGCAGGAATTCCTGGAGGAACTTCCGCAGGAATTCCTGGAGGAACTTCCGCAGGAATTCCTGGAGGAACTTCCGCAGGAATTCCTGGAGGAACTTCCGCAGGAATTCCTTGAGGAACTTCCGCAGGAATTCCTGGAGGAACTTCCGCAGGAATTCCTGGAGGAACTTCCGCAGGAATTCCTGGAGGAACTTCCGCAGGAATTCCTGGAGGAACTTCCGCAGGAATTCCTGGAGGAACTTCCGCAGGAATTCCTGGAGGAACTTCCGCAGGAATTACTGGAGGAACTTCCGCAGGAATTCCTGGAGGAACTTCCGCAGGAATTCCTGGAGGAACTTCCGCAGGAATTCCTGGAGGAACTTCCGCAGGAATTCCTGGAGGAACTTGGAGGAGGATTCTTGGAGAAGCTTCTGAAGGAATTCCTGGAGGAACTTCTAAAGGAATTCCTGAAGGAGCTTCCGAAGGAATTTCTGGAGGAACTTCTGGAGGATTTCGTGGAGGAATTTTCGGAGCAATTTCTGGAGGAACTTCTTGAGGAATTCCTGTAGGAACTTCCGGAGGAATTCCTAGAGGGACTTCCACAGGAATTCTTGGAGGAACTTCTGGAGGAATTCCTGGAGGAACTTCCGGAGGAATTCTTGGAGGAACTGCCGGAGGATTCTTGGAGAAGCTTCTGAAGGAATTCCTGGAGGAACTTCTAAAGGAATTCCTGAAGGAGCTTCCGGAGGAATTTCTGGAGGAATTCGTGGAGGAATTTTCGGAGCAATTTCTGGAGGAACTTCTTGAGGAATTCCTGGAGGAACTTCTGGAGGAATTCCTGGAGGAACTTTCGGAGGAATTCTTGGAGGAACTTCCGCAGGAATTCTTGGAGGAACTTCCGGAGGTACTCCTGGAGGAACTTCCGGAGAAATTCCTGAAGGAAACTTCCGGAGGAATTCCTTGATGATTTTACGGGGGAACTCGTGGAAGCTTCCGAAGAAATCCACAGAATGTTTTTTTATGCATAAAATAAGCTCATGCCGACCAACGGCGTAACGTCGCCACGTCGTCGCCGCTGGCTAAAAAATGATCTATCACACCGCCGCCGATAAAATTTCAATCGGCGCAAAGGTGTTATATTTTTCATTCAAATAAAAATGGCTACCTTCAAGAAGTCTTATGCTATCAATAATTCATAATAATTTCCATAGTTTCATCGAAAACCTTGAATCCACTATATATCAATCAAAACTTGTTAGATTTACGCAAAAGCTTAATAAATTGAATTAGATTTATCGTAATCTTGACGAAGCTTATTTGGGCTTGAATAAAACTAACTAGTGTTGGTCAAAACTATGAAGTTTTATTGAAGAGCATTATAAATTTGGCGCTGCCATCGAATTGTGTTGTTTACATGATGACTAAAATAAAGTCGGAAATACGTCCGTGTACTTGATGGAATAGTGTGGGTTTAAGTCCTACCAGCAGTATTTCAGAAAGTTGCCTTGGTATGGTAACGAAACACCAGGCATTCTGGAACAAGTCGCTGAAGTTGCAATTGAGCTAATACTTATTAACTCTTTTTTTTTATTGTATTGTATTGTTATTTATTGTCAACAGGTGAAATGGTCACCCCAATGACCGTTTACTTAAAACTAAATACATTAGTATTGTCAAGATTAACATAAAACACGTCTGAAATTGCACTTATTAGTTTCTCGTGACACATTAAAATTAAACACAGAATAACATCTATTGAATAGGCGAGACATGCTTCGTATGGGCTCATGTAGCCCATAGTTAGTTCTGGATGCAGGAAGATTGAAGAACGAGTGCATTCGGAGGTTACGGCGTCGTGTGTTGATGTCCAGCATGCTAAGAAGCATTTGGCAGTCGATGTCTGCTTGTAAAAGGTCACCGATGAAGCAAGCTTTAGCCACATTACGTCTTGCCTCAAGCGAATCGAGATTGATGAGCATGCAACGGTTACTATAGCTGGGAAGGTTGACTGGATCTCTCCATCTCAAATGTCGTAGAGCAAAGCGGACAAATTTGCGTTGGATAGTTTCGATGCGCTGAATTTCGTTCTGATAATACGGGGACCAGACGACCGAGGAATATTCTAATATTGGTCGAACAGTGGCGCAAAACAATGATTTTAGGCAGTACACATCCCGGAATTTCTTAGCAAATCGGAAAAGGAAACCTAGCTGTGAAGATGCCTTCGAAACAATATATGCTACGTGGTCCTTGAATGTCATTTTCGTATCGACCAAAACACCTAGGTCTTTGACTGTTGATTCTCGTTGAAGCTTTTTATCTGCCAAAGCGTATTCATGCTGGAGAAGAGAGTGTTTGCGTCCAAAAGATATGACCGAGCATTTAGCAACATTGAGCGTCATTCGGTTGAAACGGCACCATTCTGCAAAGGATTCAAACTGTTGTTGCAGAAACATTGCGTCTTGAGTTTGCTTGATACAATAATACAGTTTCAAGTCGTCGGCGTACGATAACTTTAGACATTTCAAAATAAAGTTGACGTCATTCATATAAAGCAGAAACAGAAACGGTCCAAGATGACTACCCTGTGGAACGCCGGATCGGACTACAAACGGTGAGGAAATGTGGTCTCCAATTTTCACCGCCATACTGCGACCTGATAAATAGGATTGAAGCCAGCTGAGCAGAGCGTTATTTATGCCTAATTTGTCAAATTTTGCTACGGCAATCTGGTGATTCATTTTGTCGAATGCAGCAGAAAGATCTGTATAGATTGCATCCACCTGATGGCCATTCTCTATTTGTCTTATTACAAAGGAAGTGAAGCACGCTAGGTTAGTGGTCGTTGAACGTTTGGGCATAAACCCGTGTTGGTCGTTTGAAATGTAATGGGCGTAGCTTGAAGTCAATTCGCCAAGAACAATCAACTCAAATAGCTTGGAAACGGCGCACAGCGCAGCTATTCCCAGTAGTTTGATAAGGTCCTCTTGCAGCCCTTTTGAAAACTGGAAATACATATGACTGCTTCCAGCACACCGGAAACACCCGGAAGTCAGCGAGAGGTTGAATACTGCAGTAAGAGGTCTGACAAGCGACTCTGCGCAACGTTTAATAACAACCGATGGGATACCGTCTGGGCCGCATCCCGTGGAGGATTTCAACTTCTTACTGGCAGCTATTATTGAATCGTTTGTGATAACCAATGGCTGTCTAGCGGCAGGAAGACTGGGAACATTCCTAGTGGCAATAACTACATCTTGCGGGTCGAGATACTCATTAGTAAATACACTACTGAATTGAGTACGGAACAAATTAGCAATGTCGTTGGTAGTTTGGGCTTCAGATGAACCGTCAGTCATCGTTGAGGGCAATCCAGATTCCTTCCGTTGTTCGTTGACGTACCGCCAAAAGCTTTTGGGATTATTCCTGAGACGACTTTGCAAACGATTTTGAAAGGCGTTATAGAGGTGATCGTTGAGTTGCTGGTATTCGGAGTTGGCCTTGATATAGCTAGCTTTTGTAGAGTCCGTACGATACTTGCAGTGTTGTCTGAGGGCCGCGCGTTTGACTCTTTTCAGATTTTTGAGAAGAGCGTTAGACCAGGCTGGTTTGACCGGTTCTGGTGTGGATCTCACGGGAACAAACTGGTCGATGGCGTAAAGTAGTATGTTTGACATGGTCGAAGCAGCTAGGTTGACGTCAGAATCTCGAAGAGCCGTATCCCAGTCAACTTGAGCAAGAAAGGCATTCATCCCGTTAAAATTGGCCTTGTAAAAGTCATATGAAATGCTTTCAGACGGCTCGTGGAAGTTATGGAGCGGTTTTATCTTGAGTTGCATCTGGACGGGAGGATGATGTCTGACAATCTTGACGAGCGGTGATGGGGCCTGCATAACCGAACAGCTCCCGCGGAGTTCGTTGCTGATGAAAAGCAGGTCAAGTATTCGGTTGTTTTCATTTTCCACATCATTCATCTGGTTCAGTCCAGCTGTGCTATACGCGTCAAGCAGCAAACGAGACGTCTGGCCGATCAGGGATCTCGATGCAATCGGGAAGAGAAATCCCGATTTATGGCGCTGCCAATTGATTGTGCTCAAGTTGAAGTCACCGAGGATAATCATTTTGTCCCTTGGTCCTAATTGCGAGACCACCCAGTTAAGCGAAGCGAGGTGACTGTCGATCAACTCCGCATCATTGATTCGATCGGGAGGGATGTAAAGACCGCAGGACGCATGTAAAGAAGAGGGCGGCATCAGCAGTAGTTACAGCGACCCACAATTGCTCAACCGACGAGTTTCCAGGAGGACTCACTAAGCAAGATTTGAAGCAGGAGCGAACGGCCAACAGAACACCCCCTCCAGTGCTTTTGTTACTGTTAGAAGATGACCTATCTTGCCGATAAACGCAGTATGATTCGTCGAAGAGTTGATTTACGGTGGTATTATTGTTGAGCCAGGTTTCAGTGAAGGCATAGACGTCGTAGCAGCCATCGCTAATGGCCAAATGATAATCGGCAAGAGAACTATTGATCCCGCCCACGTTCTGGTAGTATATCAATACATTCGAAGATTCTTGAACCGCACGCCTATCACTTGAAACATCCGGTAACATGGAGTTGAACTGGCGTGGAGATGGTGTAGCAATACTGGAAATCGGAATGCTTTCAGGTACAGAAGATACTGGTAACTGATTGTACTTGCCGGTTATAGGATTTCGGAAGACCCCGTCTCCCAACTCAGACGCAGGACCGGGACGGCTGCTGGTCGCTGGCAGTGGAAGCTCGACTGCGCTGAGAGGAATAGGGGCTTCCTTACAGATAGTATCGAATGTGCGTCCCGGTGAACGATTTGACGACTGGGTTGCAGCGGCTTGATGATGAGGTCTGGAAGTACTGTGTGATGCTTGTAGGCACGACATTCGGGTGGATTCGCTGGAAGTCGGGAAACTTTCATACGGAGACTGAGATGAAGGCTGATCATACTTGCCGAAAGTTGGTGTCCGGAAGACCTCGTCTCCCAACTCACACGCAGGGCCGGGACGGCTGCTGGTCGCTGGCAGGAATGGCTCGACTGCGTTGAGTGGAATAGAGGCTTCCTCACAGCTGGTGTCAAAAGTGCGTCCCGGATGAGAACTAGATGAATGCATAGCAGAGACTTGACGTTGCGGTGGAGAAATGGTTATTGATTCTTGTGATTGCGGCGATCCTGTACGTTCGATGAAACTCGGACTCAATTCCGAATGGATATTAGCAGAGATAACAGAAATTTGGCTTGGCACGAATCGGAAGTTTGAAGTAATTGTAGGCGACCAACCAGCAGAGGTTGAGAGTTGATCGATGATGCTGAAATTTGAATCGGCATCAGGCGATGAATGTCGATAAGAGATGTACTTGCCTTGAATAACAAGTTGGGAGTCCCCTAATCCGCCTCTAAACTCAGGGCCAGGACGACTATGGTGAACGCTGGCTGCAGTAGGCGCGACTGAGTAAGAGGAACTGAGGACTCCCAAAATGCTTTTGTCGGTGCGTCCTGGTGGAAAGGTCACGTGTATCGTGGCTGCCGAATTTAGCTCATTGGTTCCGGAGCAGAGGTAGGTGTCGACAACGGGAAGATTCCGCCAACAGGAGAAACCGTGACGGTTGGTTAAAATCTGACTGAAATAACAGTTAGAATGGTAAGGATAGACTGACTATTTGAAATAACAATTATGGTTTTATAACACAAGACAGCGCATACTTCAAATTTACTATAAAACCTTCATAAGTACATCGATGTTACTAGGGATCCTTCTCCATCCTCAGCATTTGCAGGGACGTGGGCAAGGCAGATCTATTATATAATGCCTTGCTTCCATATACTATCATATATATAATAGCCCTGTTTGTCTGTCCGGTGACTAGCCAACCAGACGCAGCTCGTGGGAAAATTCTCACAAAAAAAATAAAATATTTTACAAATATTGTTTTCTATCAGATTCAGAAAACAAAACCAGTAATAACCTTAGATAACCAGACACAGCAATTGATAAAAAAATCACAGACAACATACGTTAAAAATTTTGATTTTTTTCAAATGCATGAATTAATGAACCGTTTACATTGAAAAAAAAAAAAAACACTTGCCACGGGCGCTACTGCGTCCATTAATAAAATAGTAATACATAGTGACGAATCCCAAATCTTTATCTGGGCTAAGAAGCTATTTACTAATTACATAACGTGAAATTGGCAGCTCCAGACCCTTCCACCCCTAGCAACACAATTTGGATCGGTTTGGTTACTGCAACTCAAATGTAAGCGAATGCAGTTGCATATAGGTGATAGAAACCAATATAATACATGTGTGCTGCTCGGGTCTCTCTATCTCGAAGCACTTTTGGTATGAATGATTATTAAATTTATATGAACCGTAACGCATAAAATTACTTCTTATTCCCCCTACCTACAACGTAACATAGTTTTTAAATATTCCATAAGTAGGGGGAAAGACGGCTTTGGCAGGTTTTGTTCTATTATTGGCAGGGGGTTTTTGTTGACCAAATTTTATGAAATTTGGCCACAATATGCTTTGATATGCAAAGAATGTTTAGGCCAAATTTGAGCCTAGTCAGTCATAAAAAAAACCCCTGTCAATAATAGAACAAAACCTGCCAAAGCCGTCATTCCCCCTATTTTAAATGGGGCACGAGATTATGGAAAATTAAAATCGCATTCTGTATATAAAATCCATATAGGGATGAAATCCGTGCCTAAACAGAAATACACATAACACGCCGTTCGCACCTGTTTGCAATA
Source organism: Armigeres subalbatus (assembly GCF_024139115.2). Lineage (NCBI taxonomy): Eukaryota > Metazoa > Arthropoda > Insecta > Diptera > Culicidae > Armigeres > Armigeres subalbatus. The sequence continues at coordinate 130,077,259 of NC_085139.1, read as the reverse complement.
TCAACATGCCATATTCTGCGAGTACAATCAAAACTAATCGATTGACTGGGAATTGGGAGCGGTTTTGCCGCACAATGGTGTTAAATTCGTCGACAAAATATGCAGTTTTCAGATCACAATTCTGCGGAAATGTCGTCCGCTAGCTGCGTACACATTTTGCTATCAATTAGCGCGCAAATTTGAAACAATAACCACTTCAGCGTAAGCACTACGGATCTTTCCTTCGCATTCGCATCCGGGCCGGTCACGGCCGTCATTGCCGGCCAACGCAGCGTGGCCGTAGATGGTTTGCCTCGAGTCCAATCGTACAGAACCACGAACATATTTATTTCTCCCGAGGCATCGTTATCTTCCTCCGTACCAACCTTTCCGGCGTTCATTGAAGCGTTCACCAAATCGACGTTGTTGCGAGCAGAATGTCGTCGTTTTCGGGTTTCGGTTGTCATTGTCGCTATTTCCGAACGACATCAGCAAACATATAGGGTTGCTGGATTTTCTCCGTTCGATCAAGTAATGATCACGGGTCATGAGAAAATCTAAAATGTCTCAAAAGAATGCCATATTCAACCTTAATTTAATTCAAATCGCGTTAGAAACCAGTGCCAAATTTAACTCTTGATTTTAAAAGCATAAATCTGAATAACGGAAAAATGCGGAGGAAAATTGTCGGATGCTTCAACCTGTTCATATAAAATGAAAGATGGCTGATGATGGCAAAAGAGCCGTAGTCAATCAGTTTCGACCTAACAATGATTCTGAACACCAAATGAACGATAATCGATGCTAGGCACACCTAAACATTGACTTCGATATCCATTTGGTATGGGGCAAAATAGAACACAACCCTACCATTGATGCTAACATTTCTTTCGGTTGGTTAGACAATGAATGCCGTGAGCAGGTAAGCGACGATTCCTATTCGATTGCAGTCATTATTATAATGGCAAACAGCTCAATCGTAGAAACACGGCATTTTACCTGCCCCGTCGATATAGCGAAGGGGTCATATCGATGATCAATTGGTCAATATTGGTCAAGTGATGTGAAAACCCTTTGGCAACACATGTCATATGAGTAGTATCGGTTGAGGTCGGTTTACGGTACCCAGTCGAGATGAGCAACCGTATCCAGTATCTCGGCAGATTGCCATTCGTTATCATACCATTCAACAGCGCCGGGCCAAATGACAGTTAGCTAGTTAAAAGGAGTTGTCGTATCACTCAGGCGAACATTGTATCAATTAACATTAAACAGTAGAAAAGGGTTTTGATGTTCTGGCGTATACTCAATTTATTGTTTGATATGGCCTTTTGGTTTAGGTTGTGTGCAGAATCGAACGAATGACACAATTCGAACGAATACGTTTTGAACCCAATTGGAAAGCACCAAACTCTTAGAACTATTTCGAACAAATAGATAAACAGCGCTAGAAAATATGGTGTAATATAACGTGCGGATGGGCACAGCTTCTTCCATCTATCTACCGGCTCACTGGTGACCTCCTATAACGATACCAGCAGAGAAATTCGGAGGCGCATCGTGACAGGAAATCGTACGTTATTTGATCCCACAAGACCGTCCGTCCGAGAGATCGCCGCCGTACCAAACTGACTATTTACAAAACGCTCATTAAACCAATAGTCCTCTACGAACACGAGACCTGGACGATGCTCGTGAAGGACCAATGCGCGAAATTCGGACAATTGCGGTGGGCCAGGCACGGAGCCAGAATTTCGGTGAAAATGGTTCTCGACAACAATCCGATGGGAACAAGAAGGCGAGGTGTGCTGAAAGCAAGGTGGATCAATCAGGTGGAATACGAATTGCGGACCCTCCGCAGACTTCGTGGTTAGCGAGGATGTTCAGCCATGGATCGAGCTGAATGGAGAAAACTTTTATGCCAGGCTGTTCGAGTCGCAATACATGAACAGGATGCGTTTATCTGGCGCGTGGGGAAAAAGAGAAGTTCGACAAAGATGCCCAAACTGATACCTTCTCCTTCCTTGGAGGAGCGACTATGATCCAAGAGGCGATTGATTTCGCCCTGACGGACTGTTCGCAACCAACATTGCGAAAATATTTTTTTTTATCATCCATCAAAGCCCATATTCCCAAACCTCTTTGTGAACATCAAATCCAAAGTGCAAATGTGTGTGTGTGTGTGGTGTATGACAGCTGCGTTCGCCGGCCGGCGATGGTCTAGGCGAAGTTTTCCTCCACAACAACGGCAACACAGCATTGTGACGGCGTCGCTGACAGAAGTGCGCTGATTGGTTCGCGCCAATCCTAGAGCGGCAACCAATCACCGTCCAGATGAAAAGCGGAAGAGAAGGAATTCAGCTATAAATATAGATGCCCTAAGCAGAAATTGTCATTACAGTCCACACTTTTGTGCAATAAACATCGCGGATTTAAAATCGTGTTTTTTTCCTTCTCCAAACGAGCCGAAATCCAAAGGTCTTTTTCAAGACCAGAGTTAACGAAATAATTTTCTTCCGAGGTTGAGCTATCACTCGTCGAGGCCACCTTCATCCGAAGGTTCCACCAGTTCCTGCAATGGTCTAGGATCGACCATTTTTTGGTCCAAACGAACCGGATAGGAGACCACAACCGTGGTGCTTTTCCGTCGCTCCCGGCGACAGTGGTGGACGATCAGCCGATTGGTCCAGTTCCGCTCTTCCGAGCTTGCATTTTCCGTCGCTCCCGGCGACAGTGGTGGACAATCAGCCGATTGGTCCAGTTCCGCTCATCCGAGCTTGCATTTTCCGTCGCTCCCGGCGACAGTGGTGGACAAGTTGCCGATTGGTCCAGTTCCGCTCATCCGAGCCACTAGAGGATTCCAGCCGTGATTAGCTCAACTTCGAAACTGAGTTAATTGAAATAATTTTCTTCGGCATATATGAGAAGGCGTCGCGGAAAGTTTGTTTCCAGTTCCGGTGTTCTACGAAGTGAATCCGTTAATAGTTCGCGTCACCGTGGTCACCGTCGCGTCGCGAGTGCTAATAGCGACACACGTGTCCGAAGAAAACAGCAGTGAAGTGAACTCTCTTAAACTGAAGGCGATTGATACCGGAAAGGTATAGAACATTTGAGTGAACTTGTCCGGTCGTGTTTGTGTTTGACTGACGAAAGTAAAGGCGTATTGTGAACTATTTTTTGATGCCTATGGAGCACACGCCAGTAAAAGTGAGTGAAAAAGTGGCCAAGCAAAGGCAAAGGTTACTCGCATTCGAAAGGCGATCGAAGAGGCTGATGCGGCTGGTGCACAGTATGATGCCGCTCAGCTGAAAGTGTTGTCTCGAAACCTGGAAAATCATTTCCAAGAGTATTTGGCACTCCATCACCAGGTCATGGCAGCGTGCCCTCCCGAGAGAGTCGAAGAGCAGGACCAGGGATACCTTGTTTTTGAAACCCATTTCAACGAGACGTGTGTTCTTGTCGAACGAGCAGCCCAAGCATCTCGTTTTGTTCCCGTTGCACAATACCAGCCAACTACTGAAAATCCACGACTCATCGTTCAACAGCAGCCATTGAGGGCACCGATTCCGACCATCGATGGGAAACCAGAGAACTGGCCTCGCTTCAAGGCTATGTTTTCTGACGTGATGCGTTGCTCCACCGACTCGGATTGCATCAAATTGTACCATCTAGAGCGATCATTAGTTGGAGCGGCTTCGGGTATAATCGACGCTCGCACCCTAAACGACAACAACTACACACACGCATGGGAAATTCTCGAGGATCGATTCGAGAATAAACGGGTAAACGTGGATACCCACATCTAAGGGCTGCTGAACCTCCGGCGGATGAGCCGAGAAAACCCGAAGGAGCTACGAGAGCTTATCGATGAAGTGACAAGACACATCGATGGGTTGGTTCTGATCAAAGATGAGCTGGATGGAATCTCCGAAAGATTTGTTGTCAACCTCGTGTCCGGAGCCCTGGACAAGGATACTCGAAAAGAGTGGGAAGCAACCATCCCACACAAGGCGATACCAACCTACGATGACACCATAACCTTTCTTAAGAAGCGGTGTGCCATCCTCGAACGCTGCGAACAATCATCGAAATGTCCGATCAACGTGCGACCAACCGTTCCAATAAAGAATCCTGCCAACCCGCTGAGAAATTCTCAAGCCAAAATGTATACTATCATTGGAAGTTCCGAGGCAACCTGCGAACTGTGTCAAGGTGAACATCCCAACTTCAAGTGCGAGTTCTTCCGTGCAATGTCCATTCCTGAACGTCATGCAAAGGTTCGAGAGCTGAGGCTGTGCTACAACTGTCTGCGGAAAGGACATCCAAGTAGTTCCTGTAGTTCCCCGCGCACCTGCCAGAAGTGTCAAGGTAAGCACCACACACTATTGCACTTTGAAAACCCACCACATGTAAATGCACAACCCCTTAATATTCCTCCGGCAACCGCCCAAGCTCTTGATGTGAACCAGAATTTCCCTGTAACTACTACTTGCTCAGTAAGCGAAGCTCCCCATTTTGACAACAGTTTCTTGATGACCGCTGTTGTAAACATTTTGGATAGCAACGGTAAATTTCACGCATGTCGTGCTTTTTTGGATTGTGGGTCCCAGCCGCACCTGGTGACGAAAAGGTTGATCAATGTGTTGAATCTCCCACGTGTTCCTGCCAAGGTCGAAATTGTTGGAGCCAATGCAAGGAAAAACACTCTGCCATCCCGTAAGTTTGATACTCAATCATGGCTTCTTCCATCTGGACTACCACTCGCCGACCCATCCTTCCACACTCCCGGAGAAATAGACCTGTTGATTGGAATTAAGCTATTTTTTAAGCTCCTTCTGCCTAGTCAGAAGAACTTCCCGTTCTCCAGGAAACTCGCCTAGGATGGGTTATCGCTGGTGCTGTTGATGACGAAACCCCACCTGATCAGCAGCTATGCCATGCTGTTGTCCTAGAACCATTAGCTGAATCTATGGGAAAGATCAGGTCCCTAGACATTGTTGAACCCTCTCCAGTACTAACTAACGATGCGATGCAGCAGGTTAAACCTACTTTCCTATGCAATGATAATAACCAGATGAATAAACCCGATGCCGTTACAGACGAGGAATTGTCAGAATGCTCGGATCGCAACCAGCTCGGATCGCAACACCAGTTGCTTATTCAGATACGTCTCCTTTCATGTGTTACCACAAGGTAACATTTGTTATGATTTGTTTGATACCGAGCGTGAGAAATTAGTTTAATTATTATTATATTAGGGACAAGTAGATAAACGGTCAGTTTGAATGGGGTGGTCGACATTAGAAAACGCAGTGTCGGACGGACACTCATCTTCAATGGGTGATATCGGAGAGAGCATCGGAAATGAGGAACGTGCGTTTAAAGCCGAAAAGTAACCGTGGTCACCCACCGGTCTCGGGAAAAGTTCGAGGTGAAGAGAGTTGGTGACTAACTGTAGTAGAGGCGAGACGTTTTTTGTGAATTTTTGTACGGTGAGATCGCGTGTGAAAGTTTCTGTGGTTGCGATCAACAACCGCCATCGCCAGAGTGATTTTATGCCGGACTCGTGGTCACATTCGCGACCAGCAACTACTTGTCGAGCAGCACCCACCGCTTGTCTTCGTCAGACACCTTCGTTCACGGAACCCGCGAGTCGCACTCCGTCAGCATTGGCCGGTCGCCACCGCCAGCCGCTTTCTCCAGCGGCATTTGTCAGCCATACTCTCCGCGGCAATCGAGTCGCATTCTTCATCGTCCTTGGCTTTTCGAGCCACCAACGCCGGCCACACCCGTTGCCCGCAAGCACCTGTTGAGAAGCCCTCGCCGCTCGCCTTCGTCGGCCGCCCTCGTGGCACTCGCAAGCCTAACCGCATCCCCCTTTGCTGATCGTAATCGCCAGCCGCTCTCTCCACCGGCATTAGTCAGCCGCCCTCGCCGTGGCAATCGAGCCGCATTCATCATCGGCCCTTGTCTTTTCCGAGCCGCCATCGCCGGCCTCATTGGATCGGTATTGGCTAGCTGTCACGGTCACTATCGCCCGCCACCCTCGTCCGCAGCATTCGTGAGCCACACTCGGTCCGCCTTTACCGGCTCCATCGCTGGTGGTACTCGCCAGCCACACTCAAGCCGCATTTGCCGGCCGCCATCAACAGTTGCCATCGGATGTGGCCTTCGTCGGCCGCAATCAACAGCCACCATCGTCATCCACAATTCAACGGTACTCATCGGCCGCACCCGCTAGCCGTATATGCCGACCACCCTGTCAACCATCCATTTCGGAATAATAAAATGGTAATTTCAAATAATTCTCGTTCGATAGGGTTCTCACGCTCCGAAAGCTCCTTTACGTCAGATCGCCCTGAGACCCGGAGCTAAAAGAGGCGTTCTGTGCCCGGCCCCGCTTAGCTGCCGTGGCTAGACCAGCGGCTTGGGGTTAAGGACAGTGCCCTTCCGGCACTGAGCAGTTCCGGGGCCAAATAATTGAGTCTTATACATGACCAATGTAATATGCTTCCAACAACCTCAGCAAATTGTCGGTTACGTTCAAAAACTTGAAGCAAAAGACAAACAAGCCTTGAAATCTGAACAAATTTTCCATTGGCTTGTTTCCATCAGCTCCGACGACCTTCTACATGTTGGTGATTTCATACATAATTCCCAATTTCTCTATGATGTCAAATACAGGGTGGTGCAACTCGATAAGAATCACATTACAAAGTCTCTCGTTTCCTTCCGCATTAACCAACGATCGCTTCACCTACCAATGTGCCAGTTACAAGAAGGAAGTGTTAACCCTGAAATTCTTGTAGGCAAATCAAGAGTTAATTTCACTGCAGCAATCTTCATTCGACTACAAGGACAAACATTGAGGATCGGGAGCTCGTCACTGTTTATCGCTAAGAGTACGAAGGCAAGGCTCTGGGAAACCGTGGGAAAGGGCACCAAGACGCACCTGAAGAAGATTATATGCAATGCTGCATTGACCTACAAGTATTGTATTGTTTCAGTATTGTTTCAGAGTATTGTTTCATTGGAGTTATCCGTCTAATGGCTCTCATCCCTGGGCCTACCTTGGAAGATTTCCCGGGTTACCGTTTGTCTCGTCGGAAACATCTACAGCAACTGCGATATAAAACTCCACCGGTCTATATCGTCATCCAGTATCTTAATGGCCCCATTTCCATTCGAGTCAAAAATCCACAATCCAACAACGTTTCTGAGGTTTACCCGGGGGGTGAATGTTCGCAACCAACATTGCGAAAATATTTTTTTTTTATCATCCATCAAAGCCCATATTCCCAAACCTCTTTGTGAACATCAAGTACAAATGTGTGTGTGTGTGGTGTATGGCAGCTGCGTTCGCCGGCCGGCGATGGTCTAGGCGAAGTTTTCCTCCACAACAACGGCAACACAGCATTGTGACGGCGTCGCTGACAGCAGTGCGCTGATTGGTTCGCGCCAATCCTAGAGCGGCAACGAATCACCGTCCAGATGAAAAGCGGAAGAGAAGGAATTCAGCTATAAATATAGATGCCCTAAGCAGAAATTGTCATTACAGTCCACACTTTTGTGCAATAAACATCGCGGATTTAAAATCGTGTTTTTTTCCTTCTCCAAACGAGCCGAAATCCAAAGGTCTTTTTCAAGACCAGAGTTAACGAAATAATTTTCTTCCGAGGTTGAGCTATCACTCGTCGAGGCCACCTTCATCCGAAGGTTCCACCAGTTCCTGCAATGGTCTAGGATCGACCACGGACAATGAAGAAAAGACTAGCCAAACGTCGCCTGGACAGAGCAGATCGAGGAGCAAAGGAGTCCGAAGGGCATCGACCCGAGAAGTTGACTTCTCGGCTTAAAAAGGCGAAAGGCACCAACCAGGCGCAAGTCGCCGGGCCGCAAGAGGGTGCCAGGCGGCCTGTGCCATCGGCACAAAGGACCGAAAACCCCTGGCAGCTGGTTAGTAGGGTAAAGTAGAAGTCTAACGCATCTCGACCCGCAAAGAAAGTTAAGGACAAAGGCGAGGCCTTGTTGGTGAAAACTGATAAGGAAAAGTACGCTGAAGTCCTGAAATCGATGCGGGCGGCCGAAAAGCTTTCGGCGCTGGGTCAGGTCGTGCGAAGCGTCAGGACTGCATGAAGCTGGCCCAAGAGGTTTTGGGTGATGACGTCGAGATGAGGTCGTTGGGGGTGGAAGTGACCCTCCAGTTCAAGCAACTGGACGAGGTCGACGTTGTCTCTGCCGTCAGATACCAGTGCGGTACAGACGTCGAGAAGACTTCTGCACGCCTAAGAGGCGGTCTCTTTGGTACGCAGGTAACCTACCTTAGGTTACCGGTTGCGGAAGCCACAAAGGTAATGGAGCGAGGGAAGTTGAAGATCGGCTGGTCATTATGTCTATCAGTGGACAGGTGTTATCGCTGCTTAGAGTAGCAACCTGTGTCATCGTTGTGGTGAGGAAGGGCACAAGGCGCAGGAATGCGATAAGGCACCAAAGTGCCTCATCTGCACCAAAGTGCCTCATCTGCACCAGCAAACAGTAAGCCTTTAACCACGTTATGGGTCGATCTTCGTGTCCTATCAGAGAGACAAATAAGAAGAAGCCGTGCAAGTAACACAGCTAGACCTTAACCACTGTGCAACTGCCCAGCAGCTCCTGTGGCAATCGGTCTCGGAGTCGAGGACCAATGCACAATGGTCGGAACCCGTGATTTGATGAACTTAATTGTTTTGTGACCAAACGGCTGATATGATCTAAATAGTGTCTTCAGAGGAAAAAATCACAAAAATAGTGCCCATATTTGAGTGGATTTTATTTTTCAATAGTACCTACTATTGAAAAAGTTGAAAATTTAACTTTTTTCACAAACGTGATAAAAAAAAAGTTTCTTCGGCAAAGTTGTAGATCTAGCAAAAATATAACATTTTGCTATAGAATTTTTTTTTTCTACGATGAATACTTTTGGAGATATGAGCATTTTTTATGGAAACTCCCTTAAATTTAGTATTTTTGGTATAACTTTTTTTCTAAACAAAACTGAGATTCGTGATATTCTACAAAAATGTGAGCACTAAAAAACTACGCGTTTTGATAAATATAAAACTTTGCTACGACAATTATATCAAAAGTTATGGAACTTTTAAAGTCAATTTCACACTGATTTCAATTGCGTATAGGGGAGAAGGTGGCAAATCGAATCACAATGTCAGGTACTCTTCTGAAAGTTCAGACTTCATACTATAAAGTAGTGAAAGTTTCGTGAGTGCCAATTCATTATCGAAGGATTGGCGTGAGTCACAAAAGTGGTATTTTCTTTAAAAAAAACACTGTTTTTTAATTATATGCGTATAGGAGAGAGTGTGGCACGCCAAGACACAATGTCAGGCACATTTCAGTGAGTGCCAATTCACACACAAACAATTAGGGTCGGCTTCGACAGTACCTGAGAGGGAGCCCTCGAAACTACGCATCAAATTAAATAAATATTGTCGTCAGACAACAATTAAATTTAAAACAAGAAAATAACAATCAAAGTGTGCGCCATCTGATATGCCAAATTTTGTTCTGCGTTGGTATGTTGCCTTAGAGAATTGGCTTGCATTGTTTTTGGCTTGCACTGTCAGCTGGATCTCGGCTCAGCTTGACACGCATATTTTTTAAACCTGTTTCTCCCCTACAGGACAGTATTCTACTCTACTCCGTAATTTTATATGCATATATGGAAGAAATGGGACCATTCTTAGCCATTTTTCGGCAAGATGTTGTTGATCTAGTGGAAGTTGTGGACCTAGCAAAAATATGACATTTTGCTATTAAAACTTTTTTCCATAATGCATATTTTCGGAAGTTACACGAAAGTTGTAAGCCAAATTAAAATGCTCAGTATTATCCAGTAAGCTTCATAATATCATATTACAAGTCAACCATTAGGACTTGTTTTTTTTTCTTAGTCATTTTTTTTAAGTAATTAGGCCGTTACAAATATTTAATTGACTTTTTGTCCTACTAGTCTCCGAAAGGTCAAGGGGTGGGGGATAATAAAAAATAAATATTAAAATGAAAAAAATCAAAAAACTCCTTTTTCTTAGTCATTTTTTTTAAGTAATTAGGCCGTTACAAATATTTAATTGACTTTTTGTCCTACTAGTCTCCGAAAGGTCAAGGGGGGGGATAATAAAAAATAAATATTAAAATGAAAAAAATCAAAAAACTTGTTAAAGAATGTTTTGAAAATCCTCAAAATTATCCGAATTTAATTTTGTTGCCCCCTCAAAATATCATTTTTTGGCAAAAAAAAATCCGAGGGGGGGGGAGACAAAATGGATTTTAAATATTTGTATCGGCCTTAGAAACCGAAAATATTTAAAATAATAATTACCAATTTTAAGAAGCCACCCAATAAGGTACGAAGTTGTTTTGCTTGAGTAAATCCCATTCCAGGCATCGGCTAAAAAATCAATGATTGAAGCGCCATCTGTCTTCCTATGGACAATTTAAAAAAATTATAAATGTGGCTTAAAAATATATGAATATTTAACATAATTATTCACTTAATTAGCGCCCACGAAATATCTATCACTAGTCACTACTATTCAATGCAGCACAAGCTATCACATAACTTTTCGACTTTGCCATCTCTCTCCCTGTCTTCTTCTGTGACATCCTTAACTACTTATTCAATGTTTATTAAATAATTCCATAGTTACAAATTTCCAGGATTCTATAACAAACTACTATTTATGCATTTGTATATCCTAGCTTAATAGTACTCTTATGCCATAAGAAAATTTATTTGACCAGACCGACAAATGAACCTAGCCCGACATTGTAGTCAAACATCTAACCGCTATAGGTCGAGAAAGGGCATATCTTCTTCCATATATAAAACTAACGAAGCAGATGCACTTGTTCTGCGTCTCGAATGACCCGAGAATTGTCGATTTCGACACGTCTCACGTAAAACGACCGTGTGTTTCAGATGGGAGGTAACGACAATTGTCACTTCATTCGAAACGCCTCACCTCATACGAGACGCAGAATAAGCACAAGTTGTCAAAGGCAAGACACTGTTGTTACAATTCTAGTTATTTATGTGTGAATTGGCACTCACCAAATCTTCACACCTTTAAACTATAGAATGAAAACGTTCTAAAATGTGCCTGACATTGTGTCCCGATGTGCCACCCTCTCCCCTATACGCATCTTTTTGAAAAATAGTGTATTTTTCTAAAGAAAACTCCATACTTTTGAATTACGTAAATTCTTTGTTTATGAATTGGCACTCACGAAACTTTCACTACTTTATAGTATGGAGTCTGATCTTTCAGAAGAGTACTGGACATTTTGATTCGGTTTGCCACCTTCTCCCCTATACGCGATTAAAATCAGCGTTAAATTGACTTTAAAAGTTCCATAACTTTTGATGTAATTGTCGTAGCAAAGTTTTATATTTATCAAAACGCGTAGTTTTTTAGTGCTCACATTTTTGTAGAACATCACGCATCTCAGTTTTGTTTAGAAAAAAAGTTATACCAAAAATACGAAATTTAGGGGGGTTTTTATAAAAAAACGCTTATATCTCCAAAAGTTTTCATCGTAGGAAAAAAGTTTCTATAGCAAAATGTTATATTTTTGCTAGATCTACAACTTTGCCAAAGAAACATTTTTTTATCACGTTTGTGAAAAAAGTTAAATTTTCAACTTTTTCAATAGTAGGTACTATTGAAAAATAAAATCCACTCAAATATGGGCACTATTTTTGTGATTTTTTCTCTGAAGACACTTTTTAGATCATATCAGCCGTTTGGTCACAAAACAATTAAGTTCATCTCTGTGTTGAACTTAATCCTAGAATTAAAAAAACACATTAATAAAGTTAAAAAAAAAAAAAAAAATTAAGTTCATCAAATCACGGGTTTCGACCATTGTGCAATGTCGCCCTCCTGTCCGACCCGTACAACGTCCCTGTCTAGGATGGCGGCTATATGGAACCTTATGATAAGATCGTCTAAGGCAGCAGGGACTATCTCCAAGGGCTTGACGATCCCTCCCCAGGCCATCTGCGAGTTGTGCCTAGGATGTGGTGGGGTTTGACAGTGGGCTCTGTTAAAATTCTATAAAAAAAACTGCATATATCCACAAGTAGGCTCCGCCAAAGCGACCGTGTGCCGCTCAAAGCACACAAGCCCAAGTCCTGGTGTTAGGTGGGACACTTAACAGACCTGACACGACGGCCCTCCGACGAGGTTTGCGCAGGCCCAATAAGCCGCCTAGAACAACAACCATTAAAAACGACAAAGAAGATAATACGACTCGATACAATCGGCAACGACCTAGGCGACGAATAAAGGAACACGTTAACAAGCTTGGAACATGGAACTACAAGTCGCTAGGCTTCGCAGGTTGTGACAGGATAATCTACGATGAATTACATCCCCGCAACTTCGACGTCGTAGCGCTGCAGGGAATTTGCTGGACAGGACAGAAAGTGTGGAAAAGCGGGCATCGAGCGGCTACCTTCTACCAAAACTGTGGCACTACCACGGCCAAGGATGCATAAACTTTGCAGCCTCCCGTGGAATGGTAGCCCGAAGCACTTTCTTCCCCCCGCAAGAATATCCACAAGGCTACATGGAAATCACTCAATCAAGAAACGGAATACCAAATCGACGGTAAATTCCTCTCTGACATCACGAACGTACGCACTTACCGCAGTGCGAATATTGAATCCGACCACTACCTCGTTGCAGTATGTCTGCGCTCAAAACTCTCGACGGTGTACAACATGCGTCGGATTCGTCCGCCGCGGCTAAACAAAAGAAATTTTCAAAGTCGATTTATTAAATTAAAAAAAAATACGTTCCCGTAATTTTTGCAATAAAAGTTACTATATATGTGCCCTTTCAGATAACACCTTCAAAAAAAAAATAATCGAACCATTTCCATGAGATATAGGCATTTTGAGATTACATAGTTTTTTGGTATAAATTGCATTAAACTTTTAAATGGTAAGACTTATAAACATGATGTGTTCAGCAAAAATATGCACCATCACTTGCTCTTCATTTCTTCTGAAGACCGCATTCTCGTAAAACTCAAAACAAAAAAGTTAGAATAGAAAAACTGATTTTTTTGAGGTCACCCTAGATCAAAATCGAAAATTTCATTTACTAAACTCAATTTATGTGCTAGACACAAGGTGTCTTCGGCAAAGTTGCATCAAATAATGTTTACTGCAAGTTTGCTGAAGAGGTCATCCACAAAAAACCCGAAACGAAAAAGTTTAATTTCAGTTTAGAGAAACGATAAGGACCACCCTATCGAACTTTTTGTCCGAAGAAGCAATTTTTTATTATAAACAACTTCACTGAAGACACCAAGTGTCTAAATAGAACGAAAACGGAGGAAAATAGTTTTTTCCTGCTAAATAACTGAATCGGACCATTGTGCATTGTGCAATGCAGGTAAATTTGTTTGTAAAATATTTCTCTTTTATTTTTGACTATATTATTGTATTAAACGGTTTCTGAGGATGACCGAAAATTCAAATTAGGTTGAAACGTAGAAAAAAAAATCAAAAGTAAGTTTTTATTTCATCGAGAAAAACAAAAGATATTTTAGTTACTAGATAAAGATTGTCGCTTCGGTTCCCTTTGTTCTGCTGTCCGGAACATGTTGGGTACCAAGCTGTCAAATCGTATGGATTTTCCTTCTTTGACATTTAGCTCCCCTATCCTCGCCAGCAAAAGATGTTCCGGACAGCGACGACAGCGACAATCTTTATCTGGTAACTAAAATATCTTTTAGAAAAACCAATTCAAGTTCGAAAGAAAGGGTTCAATGTATGCTACATCATAGTTGCTTTTCTGTAGTCTGGCGCACACAAAATTAGTAAATTTGGCAACACGCTTTCTTTGTATATCAAACATCCATAACAGTAAAGCTATCACGTGGTGTACTACATACAGCTCCACCAAAAGCACTGGAACAAAATGACTATCCAGTTGTGCCCTATTAAATATAAATCAGTTCTAATTTCTCCATAACATTCTGTTCCGTTTATAACAAAATTCCTTTACATTCCAATATTTCTGTGTGGCAATATTGAACCTCAAAAATGAGTCGAATCGCTTTCATGCAATTTGCCTGACTATTGCGTAGTAACTATGTGCTACATGCATTACATGTAAATCATTCTACCTGCACACATGTACCGACCATAGGTTCGCTGTTCACCGACATGATGCTGGAGTGCTTACTGCTCCAAAACAACTAATTGCATCGCTCGGTGGTTGTTCCTTGAAAGTTGATTTATCTTCCAGAGTGGACGCAACGTCCTTTCTCGGGACAGAGAATTATCATTAATTCAGTAGATTTGACTCTGGGACTTTCTCATCCTTCCAGCATTCCGCCTCGGTAGAACGTAGAATGCGAAAATGTATCGTCGGCCCGCACCGGTCCTGGGCATGGACGCCCACTCCACATAACCCCACGTGCAATTCACTAAACTGGCTCTGATTGAGCGTTCTCAAGTTAAGCCGTGATTACGTGTGCACATACAAATCTTCCGACGACGATGGACGGACAACAACAATATCAACCATCCTACCATACTTTGGATCAACGATATGTTCCTATTCCGATGTGCGTTGCCATGATGGTTGGTTGGCCGCCAACCTTGCATGCGGTTTAACATGTTGCTGAGCAATCTCACTAAGCCCCTCTGCACCCTCGAACCGGATGGCCGAGCCGAGGCACTCAACATCGTCGAGGACGCTCGATGGATGTGTTTACCAAGGCCAACGAATCGAAAATGTACACTCATCGGAGATGCTGCTGACAGGTGGAGTCAGTTTTGAATAATCGACCGACTTACCAATGTACGGTCCATTGACTTTGAGCCCTTCGGATTGTATGATTGAATGGGCAATTCCATTAGCCAAAAACGACGGTTTATTTTCCTTCGGTTTTAGCAAATGAGACGGACTTCCCGAATTGGAGCCAAGGAAACACAAAGTGGAAATTCCCTATACGAGATTCGAGCAAGATTTGCAAATTCGGAAAGCGTAGCAAGATAACAAAACTCATACTGGATTTGAACCAATCGCGAGTCGAAACCCACCGGACTCTTTAGTTAGAAAATGAAATGAAATGAAATTCAACTCAATTAAATTAAATTACATTAAATTAAAATAAATTCAATTAAATTAAATTAAATTAAATTAAATTAAATTAAATTAAATTAAATTCAATTCAATTCAATTAAATTAAATTCAATTAAATTAAATTAAATAAAATTCAATTCATTTCAATTCAATTCAATTCAATTCAATTCAATTCAATTCAATTCAATTCAATTCAATTCAATTCAATCCAATTCAATTCAATTCAATTCAATTCAATTCAATTCAATTCAATTCAATTCAATTCAATTCAATTCAATTCAATTCAATTCAATTCAATTCAATTCAATTCAATTCAATTCAATTCAATTCAATTCAATTCAATTCAATTCAATTCAATTCAATTCAATTCAATTCAATTCAATTCAATTCAATTCAATTCAATTCAATTCAATTCAATTCAATTCAATTCAATTCAATTCAGTTCAATTCAATTCAATTCAATTCAATTCAATTCAATTCAATTCAATTCAATTCAATTCAATTCAATTCAATTCAATTCAATTCAATTCAATTCAATTCAATTCAATTCAATTCAATTCAATTCAATTCAATTCAATTCAATTCAATTCAATTCAATTCAATTCAATTCAATTCAATTCAATTCAGTTCAATTCGGTTCAGTTCAATTCAATTCAATTCAATTCAATTCAATTCAATTCAATTCAATTCAGTTTCAATTCAATTCAATTCAATTCAATTCAGTTCGGTTCAATTCAGTTCAATTCAATTCAATTCAATTCAATTCAATTCAATTCAATTCAATTCGGTTCAATTCAATTCAATTCAATTCAATTCAATTCAATTCAGTTCGGTTCAATTCAATTCAATTCAATTCAATTCAATTCAATTCAGTTCAATTCAATTCAATTCGGTTCAATTCAATTCAGTTCAATTCAATTCAATTCAATTCAATTCAATTCAGTTCAGTTCAATTCAATTCAATTCAATTCAATTCAATTCAATTCAATTCAATTCAATTCAATTCAATTCAATTCAATTCAATTCAATTCAATTCAATTCAATTCAATTCAATTCAATTCAATTCAATTCAATTCAATTCAATTCAATTCAATTCAATTCAATTCAATTCAATTCAATTCAATTCAATTCAATTCAATTCAATTCAATTCAATTCAATTCAATTCAATTCAATTCAATTCAATTCAATTTGATTTAAATTCCCTATTCAGCTAAATGTCCTATTCGGCCAAGTGTCCTATTCGGCCAAATTTTCTATTCGGCCAAATTTCCTATTCAATTTTGTTTTATTGGCTAAATTTCCTATTCCGCCAAATTTCCTATTCTGCCAAATTTCCTATTCTGCCAAATTTCCTATTCGGCAAAATTCCCTATTTTGCCAAATTTCTTATCTGTCCAAATTTCCTATTCGACCAAATTTCCTATTCGATCAAATGTCCTATTCGGTCAAATGTCCTGTTCGGTCAAATGTCTTATTCGTCAAATGTCCTATTCGACCGAATGTCCTATTACGACAAAGGCTGCAACGCCTGTGCTGTTAACTGGAGTAGTCGCTCTACCAACGCCAAAGGTAAGATCTTGAGTCATTGTCGAGGCTAACTGCGGTCTTGCTGAACGACGGTAATGCACCAACCCGACAATTTTATTCAGATTATGAAAGATACTTAGCAAACTCCTGATTGGTGTTTTGAAGGATGTTTAGTTGAAAAAACGCACAAAACATCACATACTCTATTTCGCAAACAAACTAAAACAATATTTGAATTCACTGAAAACAAAGTCTGTTTATTTTTGAACGATAAATAATGACCATAAACTTTGCACCTTAAAATTTGACACACCCACACAAACTTTAATCTCATTCTGCCGGTTGGGTCGAAGTATTTTCCCATAAGTGGTATTCAAACTTTCCCATTTGCTTTCCTCCAACCGCACAATCTAGATCTAGTGAGGCTCAGAATTTGAACGAGCAAGACGATAAAATGCCATCAACTTTGCAACAAACTTTGGCCGAGTGCTGCAATTCAATTTTATTTGTTATACATATTTTCCAGCACAGCCGGGCAGAAATTACTGCATGAATTTGCTTCGGTAATATAGAGGCACAGGCAGGGGAATGCTTTCTATCTTGACCCTCATAAGTTTGCTGCTGCTGCTGCTGCTGGATCGGAATGACCACACCCTCCCATGTCCAAGTACGTAAGCTTGCTTGCCCCATGAAAGAATCATAAAGTTTCCAAGGTCCATAAAGACGAAGAAATACTCAGGGCTCCTCTTACATGCCGGCGCAATTTCCAATGGTTTTTTCCGGTACTGCGAACCAACCCAGCCACCCAGCATCAAAATACTGATTTATAAGCTTTTACACCTTACACCACACGTGATAAAACTGGGACATCAACAGGGGACGAGATTTTCCCATCATACATATATGTACGAGTAGCTGCACGTCGGCTCCGAAGGTAAAGGTCTTTCAGTTGTCGAGATGGGTTCAAGTGGTTTATGAATTACTGCTGCATCCATAAACTTGCCTGCGTTGGTATCCGAAAACGAATCGATCGAAACTGTGGAAGATATTTGTGATCCATGCAGGAACTAGCCACATTCCAGTTTGTTATACGCTGGGAGAAAAATGAACGCTAGAGAAAAAGTAGTATCATGAAACAATCTCGACAATTTCAAAACGACATTTAAATGATTAAGAACATGAGGTTAGGCGTTTGAATTTCTACATAAGGGACACATTTTATTGATTATTGATGATCATACAGTTTTTTTCCTTTAATATCATCGTTTACTCATTCTCTTAGCGTATAATACTTAAGAATGGATTATTTCTATTTAAATTTGATACGTTTATTGTAAATTATGAGTTCATTTTTTCACGTAGGACTTCGTCTGTGTTTTCTATACCGGGGTACACTTTGTGTTTGCGTTAATATTGTTAATATCTCTCCTCAATTTTTCTTTAATCTAACTTATTGTTTCTTCTATTTCCTAATTGTTTTCCTTTTCTCCCGTGCTTTTTTTATACCATCTTTCATCTCCTTCCTGCTTTTCTGGATTTTTTCTTCCTTCATCCATCTTCTTTCTTCCTTCTTCTTTCTTCCTTCTTTTCTGGACTATTTTCTGTCAATTTTATTCCCTTTTAGTCTTTCTCGTTTACTAAGTATACGTAAGGCTATAGGATCACTCCAAAACCGAACTTTTGATAGAAGGTTCGGAGATCCATAGTGTTGTATACCAATCGACTCAGCTTGACAAATTGAGGTGATGTCTTTATGTGTGTATGCATGTATGTTCGTGTGTGTACAAAAGAATGCGAGACTTGTACTTAGTCTTATCCGATTTGCTTGCAACAGGTTGCATTCGTCGCGGAATCCTTCCTAATTTTTCGCTATTGGCCCAATCAGCCATTGCGTCTCCGAGTTATTAGAAAAACATTTTTTTCCCATTTTTCCCAAGAATCCCACCTTGGAAAAAAAAATTCAAAATAAAAAAATGTTTTTTCCAAAATTGCTGGAATACATTTAAATAAACGCAAATAAATGTGAATTGATGGAAACAACCGAATCTATCTCCCTAAAGTGCAATTTTGACCTCTCGTATTGCTTTTCTTGTTACTCTAATGTGTTTTCTTGTTTTAAATACACGAGAAAGGCACCATCACCGATGTGCTAAGACAAGACAAGACACGAGAAAGGCACTATCACCGCTCGGTGGATTATTCAGGGTTTTCATCTTCTTCCTGATTTTCTGGATTCTGTCTTCCATATTTTTCTTCTTTCTTATTTCTTTCTTCTTCCATCGTCATTCTTCAATCGTCATTCTTCCATCTTCATTCTTCCATCTTCCTTTTTCTTTCTTTCTTCTTCCTTCTACTTCCTTCATTCTCCCGCTTTCTTCTATTTTCTTCCTTCTTCTTTTTTCCTTCTTTTTTCTTTCTGTTTCTTTCTTCTTTCTGCTTTCTTAATTCTTCCGTCTGTTCTCCATTTGTTTTCAACCTTCATTTTTCCTGCTTTATATTTTCTTCTATCTCTTACTTCTTCTTTATTTCTTGTTCCTTTTCCATATTCCTTCTTCCTTTTTCTGTCTCAACCTTCTGTTCTCTCTCTTCTACCTTTTTCCTTCTTCCGTTTTCCTTCATTTTATTTTCTCCCTTCTTCCTTCTCCTTTCTTCCTCTTTTTCTTCCATCTTTCTGTTTCCTTTTCCGCCCTTTTTCATCTTAATTTCTTTTTAATTCTTCTTCATTCATCTTTCCTTCTTTTTTTTTCATTCTTTCATCATCCTTCTTTCTTCTTCTTTCTTTTCGGTTCCTTTTTGCTTTTTTCTTCTTCCATCCATCTCCCTTTTTCTTATTCCATCTTCATTGTCTCCGCTTTCTTCTACTCATTTTCTTCTCCCTTCTCCCTTCGTTCTTTTTCTCTTCCTTCCATCTCCTTCTTCCGTACCCCTTGTTCCATTCGTTCTTTCTTCTTACTTTCTCTATTTTCTTTTTTTTCTTTCTTCCTTTTCCTTTCATATTTTTCCTTTTTGACCCTTCCTTCGGAAGTGTCTATAATTTCACTTTGTATGTGTTACGCAGGCGTGTTATGTAATAAAGTATCAA
The DNA here is from genome assembly GCF_024139115.2 of Armigeres subalbatus. NCBI lineage: Eukaryota > Metazoa > Arthropoda > Insecta > Diptera > Culicidae > Armigeres > Armigeres subalbatus. The sequence goes on along the minus strand of NC_085139.1, from coordinate 130,057,509 downwards.
TAAACCACTTGAATTATGAAATAAAATGTATGGCAATTGGAACAAATTCACTTTAATATTGAAAATATAATTACAACAAGTGATATGATATGAAAATATGCCTATTTTTCGGATTTGTTTCAAAGAAACAATTGATTTTAATTGAGGAACATATAGAAGCATGTACCACAAAACCTTCTCAGAAAAGCAAAAACGTAAAAATTTGAAGGGATTTCAAAAATTTATTTAGTGAAAGCTAGATAACAAATGTGAGCATGTTTTGAGATACTAATAGACCACTTATATGCATGTATGTGTGCAAATTCTAAAATTTACTACCATATAAATCTCGCTCATTTTTAAGGTATTAAACATCATTAGTTTTACAAAATTAGGCAGCCATAAGGCAAAATATATGTTATTATTGAACGCTATTGAGTTTCGTTCAGATCAATGACTGATTAAGTTAGTTCTGGATTAATTAATATCAAGATCTCTGGAAATTACGAGCATACATGCTGCCAGCGTTACGATAGTTTCTAACCAACCATGTTACCATATGTTACAATAGCTATTCAATCCGACGAGCGCCTGATAGATAGGCAACCTGACGTACATGCGGAATCATTCGTTTTGTTGTCACTCAACCCATGGAATCCGCCTTTTAGTAGGCAATTAATTTGTCATTTACACTTTCAATCGCCGTGGGAGGTTGAGTAGTTTCAACTCGTTTTAAATACTGGAGTCTGAAAATATTTCCTTTTAATTAAGGAAGGGTCAAAATCTCACTGTAGGTGGATTAATCTGGGTTTTTCTATTTTTTTCATTATTCTTCCTTCATTTTTCTTGTATTAGTTTTCCTTCCTCCTTCTCCCTGCTTTCTTCTTATTCCTTTCTTCTTTCTTCCTATTTTCTCTTCCTACTTCTTGTTCTTTTTTTCTTCTTCTTCTTTTATCTTATTTCTACCGTATTCTTCATCCGATTCGGTTATTTTTCCTTTAATTGTGATGATAACCAAGAAGTAAGAAATGGGAAGTGAGTATTGGAAAGTAATTTGTGATAAGGAGAAATAAAATAACAGTGAGAAAACGACATTTATTTCTCCCTATCACAAATTACTTTCCAACACTCACTTTCTATTTCTTACTTCTTGGTTGTCATTCAAAGTTCCCATTTCTTATTTCTCACTTATTACTTCTTACTTGTCTTTCGCACTTGTATCAAGGCTTATTTCTGTCAACTCACTTTATAGTAGCCTCTACACACTTCGAACATCTCATTTTTCACTTCACACACTTAATAATCTATTTTGCTGAAAGGGAATCAGCCAAAGGGCGTTCGGCCAAATGATCCTTTCGGTCAAATGGCACTCTAACAAAAAAAAACTTTCATAAACACAGATGTGAATATGTACATTTTATATAAGATTTTGATTTGAAAAATGTAATGAAGGTAACGACTTTCCCTTCGAAGGGACTCAAACCCACGACCCTCATTTTTCATAATTATACAGTGGAGCAACTGTACCGATAATGGCGAGTCTCATTGGCCAAAGTTAACTTTCACCACTACTAAGAGAATAGTGTACCCTATAATAGTGCTAGCAATTTTTGGTAGTTGTTGATGTTAAATAACATCAATCTATTTTTTGTTAACAAATTCATTAGTTTATTAATAAGCTTAGTCTCTGAAGTTGCTCCTTGGCCGTGTGGTAAGATGGTGGCTGGGTACGATTCCCGGTCCGGTCTAAGAAATGTTCGGATTGTAAATTTTCTCGACCTCCCGGGGAATAAAAGTATCATCGTGTTAGCCTCATGATATGCAAATGCAAAAATAACTGTGGAAGAGCTTAATGAACATTAGGCTGCGAGGTGGCCATGTCCCAGTGGGAGATGTATTGCCGGTGAAGAAGTAGATAAAGATGTTGATTAAAGTTGTGAATTTTGTATAATTATCGATTTCTTTAACATATTCTCTTTTGTGAATCTTCCAATACTTCCACTATTGATACCGTTACCCTACTTCAGATACAATTCGAAAAGATAATTACCGATAGCTTTCTTCATCGATCCGGTTACATCGTCTAATTTTCACTCATTTATAAAACGGGATAATGAAAAATGAGTTACGACCAGTATTCATCATCATTATTAAAATTATATCTCTCTTTGAGACTGAGTACTGCAGTTTAATTGCTCTTGGTGCGTAATAAAACATAGGGTAAAATGCCCAATAGTGGACCCCCTAGTAGCGGAATTTTCCTCTTCTTATCATACGGCTTAGAAATTTTCAAAATATTAACTCTGCTTGATATCTAACAACAAGCTCTGCATCCCCTCTTCACGATACATACATAAAACACCCAAATACGAGATGTTATTCGTTGAAATTAACATTTTAAAGTCTAACTGAATTCGCCCTATAGTAGACCCCCTGGGGGTCCATAATAGGAAATTGCTTCCCTATAGTCGACACTTCATCTGATTTTCATGTTTCGTTTCGGGACGTTCTTCTTCCCTATTATGGACCCCCCAAAATATTCCTATAATGGACACGCTCGTGTTTATTTTTTATAAAATTGTAAAAAATCATCTAATTTAACTTTCCATAGCATTTCCAACGCATGTAAGCAAATCATAGGACTGTAAGGTAGGTTCTCCCGGTAGAATTTCATAGCAAAATGTTGACATTATGCAGTAATAATGCAAAAATGGCTGGAGGGTCCACTATTGGTTGGGGGTCCACTATTGGTCACTTTACCCTACTTCATTAGGAATTTATTAGAGTTTAAACTGTTGCATTCAAAAAGATTAAGTGCACAACATTTTAAAGGAGAAAAACTTGTTTTCGCAACGTCCTGCCCATGCTTAAGGACTTGTGACACCTTCTAATTGGCTCGATTCAAACTGGAACAAAGAAAAGGTTTCACATCTACAACAGAGTTTCCCTCACATGTGAACTTATGTCAGTTTCAAATTTCGAGGCTCGCGTTTGGACAGGGTGTTATGCGACCGTCCGGTGCAGTTACGAAAGTGAAACTGTTACTGCAATGGTCGTAAAAACGTCCTAAACATTCGCTTACGGAAGCTCTCTGTCACGTTTTCTGGTTTGTCGCTGTGGACCTCGAACTTTTCAGTCTACAGGACCAGCCCCGGAAAGTTTTCCTTTTTTATGGCACAAAAATTGTTCGAGGTGATGAAAAATTTTACGACTTCCGTCGAATTGTTGGGTTCAGTTTGTGCTCCGCAGCGGCGGAAAGACGCGTCTTGAATGCCAAACAATTCGGTCATGGAATGAGATGTAACTTTCCATATCTTATGCGATCGCGTGAAACTAACACTTAGGGTTTATGCACCAACATTAGATATGCTGTTAAAGATGAACTGAGATAGGTTGGAACCTATTTTAACGCCCAACCATGCATGTTAGATTTTCTTACAATTTTGTATAAGAACCTACCAAAATCTGAATAAGAACTGGGCATATGCGAAATTGACAGATTCTTATACAAATGTTGTACAATTTTGCAATAATGAACATTTTTTGTATAAAATTCTACCAATTTCGTATATGCCCAGTTCTTGAACAGAATTGTAAGGAAACACACTGCTGGGTGTAGAAAAGTGTCAACTACTCAACAACTTATAGTTTTCATATTTCTGGTGCCGAATGAAATATGTCAACCTTTTGAAAGATCAATCTTTACGAACAAATTGATACACACACGACCTGAGTTGATTGGTGGTAAAAGATTTTTTAGGTTTTCAATAAAGGGACTTTCACACCAATTCTTGTTCGTCTCTTATGTAAAATTTGATTAAAGTATCGATTTTGGAGTAAATCTTATGTAGAGTAAATCAATCAGGTGATAAACCTCATTCATACTATTTTCTAATACAAAACTATATTCTATATACATATGCCAATAACTCGTACACTGAAGTAAGCACATTGAGGATGCAGAAACCCGAAATTTCGGATTCCGAAATTGCGCTTCACCAAAAACTGTCCGAACGTTTCAAACTCAATGACCAAACCAAATAAGGTCGAAATTTATGCCACTCGCCTGAAATAACATCAATGATGATTTGTCGATATTATACCCCCGAACGTCGGTAAAATAACTCATCACTAGGTATCGAACGTCCAACTTTCTGTAAGTCATTTGATGATTCGTACATTTTACGTACCATGAACATTGTTTCCGCAGCGGAAACCGAATGCACTCACGCAGATTCCGGTGATACCACAACAAAGAACTCTAACCCAATGTCTACCACCGGCATCAAAACAGCCGCAAAATCCTGCCCCAAAGTTTTAATTTATTCGTCCATATTTCAATGGATTTCCATTTCTATATCCCGGATCCGTTCGAGCAGTTTTCAATTTGGAGCATTCCACTGGCGATAAAGGTCAACAGGCTGCTGTGGTCGAGATGGACAACAAGCCAACGTAACCGACCAACCGCCAACCTACCCTGTAGTGATGCAAATCTGTCGCCGCGTGCAATTCGGTGGTTATCGAGTCCGGCGAAATTTACACACCCGCCCCGCCCCGCTTCCATTGGTACACCAATCTATATATGGTTCGGCCAGCTGCCTGCCAACGTTTATAAACAATTCATTAGCAACATCCATCAAAACATGGGCACGGCCATCAAACTAGTGGGTGGCCAGCAGCGGTTGGTGGATTCGGAGGCTTACCGGTTTATTGATGAGTTACGGCGAGACAGTGTGCACTGCGGGTCACAGACAATGTTGCTAAAAGCCATTGACATTCATTTGACTAATTTCCGAGAACTTTTGTAATGGTGTAATTTGAACTTGGAACGCTTGAATGATCCTGTAACTAAAGCTTACAGGGCTTCGCTCAAAATCTGCAACGTGAGAGGCGCAATTCATGTTGAATTACGTTTTGGGGAGAGTTTTTGCTATTATGGCTTCGAATTTATATTTAGAGTATAATGACCAGATTTTTCCTGGGCCAATCCGGGACACCTTTTGTTTTATATATTTTCAAAGGATATCAAGTCATTTCAAAAAGATTATTTTTTTCTATCAACCTACAACACATATGTCGTACACGTATTCACGTACGACGACAAAACTGAGCGATTGTTTAAAGTCGTCTTGATAGGTCTCCCTAGTGATGATGAATCACTGGATGAGATTCAAATTGAAATTTCTCAATTACTTGGATTTTTACCAGTTCAAGTAATTAAGACGAAGAAGAAATCTCGCTCTGGTACTTGCCAGATGGATATTTCTCAAGAATTTTATTTAGTTCACTTCAACAAAACCTGAGCTGAATAATATGAAAAATTTAGGAAAGGCCTGCATTATGTATCATGTCCGCGTTACATAGGAACATTTCCGCAGGCCTGGGGGAAATTTCCAAAACGCCACTCAGTGCCGTAAGTGCCAAAAGTGGGGTCATGGAACTAAACATTGCCACATGGATGCTAAATGCATAATTTGAGGTGGATCATCTCACGCCAAGGACGCCTGTCCTGTAAGAGAAGATTCCAATTAATTTGAATGTGCCAATTGTGAAGGCAATCACAAATCCAATTTCTGGGAATGCCCTTCACGCAAAAAAGTTTTGAACTCCCGTTTAAAATTGATGACGGGAAATTCTAATAGGATCCCAGATTCACCGGGTAAAAATATTACAAACGCACAAAATCCGCAATCATTTGCCGGTCGAACAATTCATACGTACGACAATCAACAATCAACAAATCTCACCGTGTAGCGTTCAGTTTTTCAAATTCAAATTTTTCAAACATACCTACCTATGCAAGCATCGTTGTTGCTGGCAGGCAAAATTTCGTTTCTGCTCAAAGCAATTCCTATGCTTAGCTTAGCTTAGCTTGATTGGCTGTACCCATCGTGATTGGCCGAGAAACAACAAATAATGCACAGCACACAAATTGAATAGTTTTCTCGGGACTAGAAAGCTATTTTTACTGTACATGCTTCGGAGTTTCTTTAATTCAAGACCAATAACGATGCCGACCACGTCCTCACAGTCAATTAGGATAAGGGGAGGTCAATTAGTTCGTCACTTATTGCTACAAGGGACTGAGGAATCCTCTGCATCTCCATGACCGCACTGGAAAAGGATAGTGTGTTAGTTGGGAAGGAAATATATTGAAAATCGCCTTGGTAAGCGACTAATTATTTCATTTTAACGACGCCATATTCATGATGATACAAAAACGGAAAAGCAACGCAACTTAACTACTTCGCGACGACTAAAACACGCGCTGGTCAACGCTTGCTCGATGGCTACTCCGAAAAAACACGCACTGAACTGATTTACTTCATTACCGGCCGCACAATGCAAAACACAATATTTCGGCAGATCGCGCGATCGTTCTGCTGTCCGAAACAACGCACTCTCTGCTCAAAGCAATTCCTATGGTGACTCTGACTCTGATCAACTTCCTGTGACGTTTGAAATTTCACAAGAAGCCATTAACAATCCAATCAGCTCTACTTTTAATTATCATAGAACTGATTAGGATTTATATGAAACGTATATCGATAGGAATTTTGATGCTCTCAAATCTTTGACAAATTTAATTGTCGAAGCCAGAGACATTGCAATTCCTAAATGTGAAATTAAATTCAACTGCCTTATTATTGACGATGATCTTCAGCTACTGATCCAGCTTAAAAATGTGAGGCGAAGGAAATACCAAAGAACTCGCGATGCCGCATTAAAAGTTATTTGGCGTTATTTGCAAAATAAATTTAATAAAACTTTTCGCTATTCTGATAAATACCAACTTTGAGAATAATGTCGCAAAGTTAGATCCCAGTTCGAAACCCTTTTGAAAACTAACGAAAATTCTTTTAAAAAAAACTTCAAAAGCCAACTCCAACGCTTGAAGAGAGAAATCAAGTTTTATTAACAAATGGCGAAAAGGCTCAAAAACTTGCTCAGCAGTTCGAGAGTGTCCATAATTCTAGCCTAGGTCTCACTTAATTATTTATCAGATCAGAAATCCAAGACAGCATACTGGGGCCCATATTGTATTACATTTTTACTCCTGACTTACCTGATTTATCACCGGGGTGTCAAACATCTTTGTTTGCAGATGACACGGACCACTCTGCCAAAGGGTGAAGCCTTCGTGTTATTTGTAGTAGATTGCAAAAAAAAATTGGATATTATTTCCACTTTCCACAAACCATCCCCAAATGCTTCCAAAACTCAGCATATAATTTCCCCACTTAAGTCGAGAGCTTCTTATTTGAAACCTTCTAGCAGACATACTGTCACTATAAAAGGGATTCCAATTAATTGGTCTAACGATGCTAAACATTTAGGACTTCTGCTAAAAAATAACTTTAACAAATCACACTGAAGTCAAATGTAATATATACATCAACTTTGTTTTGAGAATATATTTTTGACTTACAAACAAATTTTTAGACCAGCCATGTTGTATGCTATGCCAATATGGACTAGTTGCTGCAATACCAGAAAGAAAGCACTTCTGAGGATTCAAAATAAAAAAAAAATTTGGTTTGATGAGGAGTGCCAGCGAGTGACGGACGAGAAAAATGTTGCTAGGAGTCGAATGCCAGTGGCTCGTACCCGTTCCAACAGAGAGCGGTACAGTGCAAGGGCAGAAGAGAAACGAATCCACCGCAGAAAAAAAGGCAACACGAAGAGAGTGTTATAGCTGAAGCGCAGATAGAGACAATATGCGGAGGTTTTACGCAACTGTCAATGGCGCCCTGCATAAGACTGCACCAGTGCCCGCCATGTGCAATGACCGAGAGGGGAATTAGCTGACAGACAAGACTATGGTGGCAGCCAGGAGAAAGGAGCACTTCGAAGATTTGTTGAACGGTGAAAATTAAGGTGTATTAAGAAGCAGGATGGACAAAGTCCGCGACGGTTAAGCTGTGGAACCATTAACGTTGGACGAGGTTAAGAAGGCTCTAAACGAGCTGAAAAACAGTAAAGCTGCTGAGAAGGACGAAATCCCGGTCAAGCTTCTCAAAAACGAAAGTGAGCAGCTCCATCAATCAATCCACCACATTATCCAGAAAATATGGGAGGATGAAGAACTGCCTGCCGGCTGGTTGGATGGCCTCATATGCCCAATCTATAAAGAAGGGCACAAACTAGAGTGTGCCAATTACAGAGGGATCACTCTTGAGGAGTCCTTCGTCGGTGAATACCAGGCAGGTTTTCGTGAGGGCCGATCAGCGACAGATCAGATCAGATGTTTAGCCTGCGGATGATCCTTGATAAATTCCGGGAGTACAACTTGCAGACTCACCATCTGTTCATTGATTTCAAAGCGGCGAAACTGATTAGACTGATACGTGCAATGCTGGATGGCACGAAATCAAGTTTTCAGATTGCAGACGAAGTGTCAACCTCGTTTGTGACCTTAGACGGATTGAAGCAGGGTGATGCACATTCGAATTTATTGATCAACATTGCACTCGAGGGCGATATTCGGAGATCTGGCGTGCAGAGGAACGGCACTATCATCACATGTTCGCATATGCTCCTGGGCTTTGCGGAAGACATCGACCTTATTGCAATCGATCGCATAGCAGTAGTGGAGGCTTTTATCCCATTGAAGAGGGAGGCGGCGAGGATAGGCTTAATCATTAAGGTCACTCCTGACGGAATCCAAGTTTCAAAGTGCTCGTGTTTTCGGGGGCACACCAGTCGATACGGAAGCAACGCACAACTGTCATTTTTATTTTTTCACGCATGTTGTTTTCACAGTTGTCCGACGCCTCCATATCGAGTGGTGTGCCCCCGAAAACACGAGCACTTTGAAACTTGGATTCCGTCAGAAGTGACCTTAATTCTACCAAGACAAAGTACGTGGTGGCAAGTAGAGATAGGGGAAGGCCTAGTGGTGTTGATGCAGAGGTAGTGCTTGATGGGGATGTGTTTGAAGTTGTTGAAAAATTTGTTTACCTTGGAACGCTTGAACATGTCACAATGGCGTTTCCCGTGAAGTGAAAAGACGTATTGCTGCTGCGAATAGGGCTTTTTACGGATTACGTAACCAGCTTAGGTCCCGCAACATGCAGACGGAAACGAAATATGCTCTATACAAAATTCTGATTCTACCAGTGGCCCTTTATGGACATGAAGCGTGGACATTGAAAGGGGCGGACCGAAGAGCTTTCCGGGTTTTCGACCGAAAAATGCTGCGTACAATACTCGGAGAGAAACTAGAAAATGGTGTATGGCGCAGATGCATGAATCATGAGCTGTATCAAGCAAACAAAGAAGAAAATATTGTGAATCGTACAAAATACGACAGACTTCAGTGGGCTGATCACTTAGAGAGAATGTCGGAAGAAAAAATAGCAAAAACAATATGCAACAGACAACCAGATAGGGGCCGGCGACTTCGTGGAAGGTCACGAACACGCTGACTGCACGTGGTGGAATCGGACTTGGGGACCCTGAACGTTCGGGGAAACTGGAGGAACATCGCCAAAGATCGACGATTATGGAGCTCTACAATACGCCAGGCATAGGTGTATCGACGCTGTAGCCAACTAGGTATCCATGTAGGTTAGCGAGCCGCAAGACAGCCATTCTGAATTACACCCTAAGAGGCCTTGATGAAGAAAATATAAAGAAAAAACCCAGATTAATCCACCTAGCGTTGGTGGTGCCTTTCTCGCATTTAGTTAAGACACCAACCTTATATGGGGTTTATATGGTCCGATGTACCATTTTCTTCATAACTTTGAAACGCAATGACCGATCGTTATAAAATTCAATAGTGATCAACAAGGCTTTGTCCCCTGTCGAATAAAACTTGTTGCGAGAAAATCGGTTAAGGATTACTATACGAAAAGTTGTCAAATGGTTTTTTATAGCTTTTGTGACCACACATACACACACACATACACACGGACAGACAGACATGTGCTCAGCTCGTCGAGCTGAGTCGATTGGTATAAAATACTATGGGTCTCAGAGGCTTATATAAAAAGTTCGTTTTCGGAGTGAAATGATAGCCTTTCGGTACAACTTAGTTGTACGAGAAAGGCAAAAAGGTATCATTTGGCGCCCCACGTGGGGCGTAATCAACGCTAGCTAATGACCAGCACTTACTGGGAATTCCAGCTTCATATGGACCATTTTAATCCATAATCCCTTCCGGGCAATGGATGGATGGATGGAGCCTTGAGGAACACCCGCTGTTATGACTTCTCTTCGGTACATCATGTGTTCCGTAAATAAGTGTCCGATTCTCGAAGTAACTCCTTAGTATTATGCAGAGATATCCAGGAACCCTAATTCTGTGTAGAGGATATTGATTCCCATCCACTAGTGAGTAGTGATTACATCTCCTCTTTTTCTTCTTGGATGCATCAGCTGCTTCAACGACTATGTGGATAGCGTCAGCTCTGGATCTGTTCTTCCGTAACCCAAACTGCATGTTCGCCTTTTGTGTAGATTGTACGTTGCACGTTGTACGTTGAGGATGACCTTCTCCAGAAGTTTTCCGACCGTGTCTAGCAAACAAATAGGTATGAAGGCCGATGGGTCCTTCATCAGCAGTACTAGTTTTTGGCGCTTCCAACGATCGAGAAGTTTCTTTCATCGATGAACTTGTGCAACGTGATACGAAACATATCATATGCCTGGACCGCAACTTTTAAGACCTTGTTGGAAATACCATCTAGTCAATGAGCCACATCTTCCCATTTCTTGTTCAATTAGAAAATCAATCGCTCTTAAATTCCAAAGTCTAAATATAACATCCTTAAAGACTAATCATGTTTGAACATCGGACATATCCGAAACACCCAGAGAGATGTGGTATTTATAACCCTCCGCAAATAAGCAAATAAGCGTCCTTTGAAAGATCTGGAAAACTTGTTGAAGTGCTCATTTTGGAAAATATAGCTGAGAGAAAAAAATTTCCTCTTAACCTTCTGTGAAAATTTTAAGGAAATCGAACCCTTCATAGTCAAAGGAAGGCCATCTAAGAAATTTGCGTTGCCAAAATTGTCTACTTTTTGAAACGATTCAAATATAATCAATTCGTGGCAGCCCAGTGAATCTAATTCATTCCGGAATTTCACCAGAATATCATCTGAATTGGGATTCGTTTTAAAAGTTGAAAAAAAAGCGAATCATTTCGACAAAAGGAGGACATTTTTGGTCAAAGGAGGAGACGGGAGGACATTGTACAAATAAGGAGGACATGTCATCCCAAAGGATTTCATCTGGTAAGCCTTTATGTAAATGATTGACATATGAACTTGGCTGAAAATATGTATTTTCTACAGGAATAGATAGAACTGAACTAAATAAAAAACTCAAAGGTGCAGCCCAATCGGGTTGGACGCAGAGGTGACGTTGAACTACGTAGCTGTATATGTAATGTACAGGTTTTCGACTTTTCTGTTCGATGAGACCAAAGCAAGCGTGTTTCAAGAAAAGATATTTTAGTTACCAGATAAATATTGTCGCTGTCGTCGCTGTCCGGAACATCTTTTGCTGGCAAGGATAGGGGAGCTAAATGTCAAAGAAGGAAAATCCATACGATTTGACAGCTTGGTACCCAACATGTTCCGGACAGCAGAACAAAGGGAACCGAAGCGACAAACTTTATCTAGTAACTAAAATATCTTTTGTTTCAAGCCCAGGGTGAATCTGTTTTCGCTGTTAATCCTGCTCTCCTGAGATTGAGTGAGATTTTAGACTAACATTTAAAAAGGATGATAAAAATATATTTTTCAAATAAACGAGGATAAATAACACTCTCAAGCGATCACATATCCAAATTATCAATTAATAAAAACTCGCTAGAGCAGAGGTTCCCAAACTATTTAAATATGCGACCCACCTAGCAGAATTCCACGTTGCTTGCGACCCACCAGGTACAATGTGAATTCTCGCTTAATTTTTCAAAAGGATCTAAGTGGCATTTTTTCCATGAATTTATTTTAGTACTGCAATAAAAAGCTTTTATATTGGTCTGTTGTTTGCAATATTCGAATTAATTCATGAAAAAAATGTTACTTAGGTCCTTTTGAAGAGTTAAGCGAGAATTGATTTTTAGAAATTGGATAAAATGAGTTTGCCTCAGATTGAGCAAGCTGTAATAAATTGCTTCATACTTCATACATATTTTGATTCTATTTGGATTGGATTTGCCCTGGATTTAGATTAGATTTTGATTGGAATTTGATTAGATTTAAATTGGACTGGATTTAGATTGAATGTGGATTGGATTCCGATTGGATTTAGATTATATTTAAACTCGATAGGATTTAGATTGAATTTGGATTAGATTTGACATTAATTTGGATAGGATTTGATTTAAATTTGAATTAGACTTAGATTAGCTTTGAATCTGATTAGAATTGGACTTGGATTGGATTTAGATTGAAGTTGGATTGAATTTAGATTCGATTTGATTGGATTTGGATACGATTAGGATTATTTTTAGATCGGGTTTGTACTGGATTTCAATTAGATTTGAATTGAAATTGGATTGGATTTGCATTAGATTGGAATTTAATTTAGATTGCATTATGATTTGTATTGGATTCGGATTGGATTTGGATTAAATTCGAATCGGATTTATATTTAATTTGAATCTGATTTGAATTGAAATTGGATTGGGCTTGGAATGGATATGGATTGAATTTGGATTGGAATTAGATTTGATTTGGATTTGGGTTGGTTTTGGATCTGAATTAAATTGGAATTAGATTTGGATTGGATTGTAATGGCCAAAATATCAGCAATTTTTAATTCTATTCCGGAGTATCCACCTCAGTTCACTATTTACATATTCAACTTTTTCTGATGACAAAAGAAGAGACTATTGACCTCGTAAAATTTGTTCTAGTCATGTATCCATTATTAAGATCTGAAAGCTGGTATAGATTTTCGAGCAAAACAGGAAGTAAAGTATGAAGCAAGCTTGTCTTTCGCGACCCCTCTATGATCAGCCCGCGACCCCCCAGGGGGTCGCGACCCACAGTTTGGGAAACCATGCGCTAGAGTGTTCGATAATTGTATCTTGATTCGAAGCATTATTGGTGAATGCTACTTTTGAACTTTTTTTTCCCTACATAACACCAAAACACAATGCCAAACATTCGATTGAGCTTCATTGTTTACAATAAATTGGTATTAGATTAGTTTGGTTTACAACAAAATAATAATTTTGTGTTGCAAGATTTGAAAAGTTTTCGCCGATAATAACTCGCCTACTTTTCACACCTGCGAAGTTATCAAATGATAATTCCAAAAATCTGGCTGATAGTGTACCGCTGCGCTGCCTTGGCCGCTGCTTGACAGTTTGAGAGTTTATTGATAATAATTATCATTCCTTCACGTGAGGAGTCGGACTTTGCATTTACTCCAGCAGACACCAAGAGCTGAAGAAAGATTACCAGAACGCATTTACTGCAGCAGCGAAAAAGATTCCGAGCCTCTCTACTGGCATCAATAGACGTAAGCGAGCAGCTGTCGTCAAACGCCCCCATGCTTTACAGAGAAAACGCGCGTGTAAGTTAGCAGAAACGAGTTAAAAGTCCTGTAAGTTGCATTAATTTGACGTCTATGCCGGCTTGATGTTCCCAGTTAGCCTTGACAACAAAGGCGCAGAATCCGGAGATGGCCAGATCGATTCTCGATCCGATCTAGGATGTTTCGGGTGGGAAACATTCTCACACCCTGGGCATAGTGTATCCATTGTATTGACCACACAAGATACAAAATAATGCAATGGCGGGCAAGGCAAGCTTTTAATCAATAAATAAAGAAATACTAATAGATTATTAAGTTGAAAAGCAGGCCAAGTTCCAGTTGGAATGTAGTGCTATGGAAGAAGAAGCTTGCAATGCACTTATGAGATTGACTGATTCACCGAAACCAATTCCTAAACTGTTAGCAAGTTTCAATACTAAATATTATCATACGTATATATTGTAATACACTGGAGTCATTTTTTATGCGGATGATATGGGCCACGTGAATTAAAACAAAGTTAAAACCCGCGTAAATTCCAAAGTATGTCTAAATGAACCGCAGAAATCCCAGAATTCGAGTTAAAAATAATCGCATAATAAGCGATTCGTGTAAAAAAACAACCGCGTAAAAACGACTTCACTGCCGTAATCTGGAAAAGTGACGTAACAGCCATTTTACAACATGCATGTTTTCCATTTTTCTGTTAAAGAGCTCGATGAGTAGTACTCGTTAACACCATTTTTGGAAAATGGCGTATACCTCACTTTTTCAGATTACGGCAGTTCAGTGGAAGATTGAAGCGTTTCTTGATCGAATGGTCCAAGAAAATTGAAAATCCATCGAGAAATGGCTGAGGCTGAGATATTAACGATCAAAGTCTATCATATTTCCGTGACGTTTTTCGATTTTTTGCGATTTTAAAGTGTACCCCAATATAGAAAAGACAGATGTAGTTCTACGTCAAAATGCTCATTTAAAAAACAATGTGCGAAACTCAACTTCAATATGGTCAATTTTCTTGAGGCGGCACGCCGATTCATTTTGAAGGCACGGCGTAAAACAATTATTGTCGACGGTGTGGCGTGGCTACACACATGTCTACTTGTGGCAAGACTCGAAGCAGGAATTTTAACCGAGGGCGGTTGTAGGTAATGCTGACTGTCGACCTGCCGATTTTTGGCTTCCCTAGTGCCAGATGAATAATAGCCTGAATAACCTGAAGGAGGCTACCTGCGAGCCACCTTGAAGTCGTCCGCTCAACTTCTGCGCCGCACTGTGAGCTGACGACGGAATGATGTCATCTATCATATTGTTTACATTAGAGAGCCCAGTGACCTTACCTCAACGCCATCATCCAGGGCCTCCTGGGCCAGCTTCATATAAGCCGTGACGCTGGATTACGGATCAAAGTTAGTTGCACAGCCTTAGCGCGTCTGGCGTATAACACGATCTCAATCTGTACCGAAAGTCTTTAGGCACCACGCATGGACTTCAGAACTTCAGCGAACCTTTCTTTGTCGGTTGTGCCAACAAGGCTTCACCTGTATCCCCCAATTCCCTTGTCTGGTGAGGTACAGCCATGCTCCGCTTTGCTCTGCTAACAAGTTGCCAAAGATTTTTGGTCCGCTATTGTACCGTTTTGCATCGAATTGCCGGACGCTTCGAAATCCGGACACTTCAATTGTTATTTGACTTTATTTACCATCTCAACAAGTATTTCTTGGGTTATCAATGCAGGGAACGATTCTCAGACTTGCAACCATTTTAACAAATGTAAGTAATCTGTAATCTGTGGTAAAACCTTGAAAATTGGAGGTAAAAGTAGAAGACATGTCATGATCAACGGTGAATTTCGTCTTTCTTAGAATGCAGGTTAAGACTCAACATTAGAAAAACTAAGCTCATATTTTCTATATTCTATCATTTGCAAGGGGTATTAGTAATTTAATAACATAGTATGATAGCATTCTTTGTCGTGTATTAGAGAAATTGCTTGGAAATTCATAGCTTTGTAATTTTTATTACATTTTCTGAATGTCCGGACTTCGAGGCAAGTTTTTACAATTGCTTCGATTTCCGGACATGCTGAAATGATGTGAAATAACTGTTTATCAGTTAAGTTAATTGAAATCAAATGATTCGTTATTAGCAAGCATAGATAAAATTTCATTATATTGAGTTGCTACACCACAAAAGGAACATTGCTTGCTCTCAACTTATCGATATATGCTTATACACACATTGTAAATTGAATCACTTCATTAATTGCACACAAGTAGCAAAACTTGCCTTTAGTTTCTATTTAAAGGTTGTCTTTTTTTAATCATTCACATTTTTGTAGAAAAAAAAAGAAGTTCGTAAAACTTGCTTTTGTTAACAGAATTGTAAAAAAAGACACGTTGTGAGCGACACCGTCAATTAAAAAATCTCAATATTTCTCGGACACACCCGGATTTACCAATCCGCATGACTTCATTATTTCAATCGCTCCTTTCAATCCTTTATTTTTAAAAGCAAACTGGAACGGATTTCAAAAAACACATAAATACCATTAATGTCTATATTTCGAAGTATATCTTAACAATGTTAAGATAATGCAGAATTTTAATTCTCTGATGTCCATCCCATCATAAACAAAACAAAAATAAAAGGATTTCCAATGTTATATATTGCAGTTAAATGCTCCCACTTGGTTTCAAATGCTGTGTTTTGGTATTCCTGGTCAATCTCGGAGCAGAAACTTCGGATGGTACTCACAACCGGGGGATGCCAGATTTCCATACAAATCTGCATAGAAACCTTACATTACGGACTTATATTAATCGAGAAATATGAATGCTTTATCCTAGTTGTCTTTGAACGGATTAAATTGCCTATTTGAAAATCAATATAGCCAAACTCGAAGTGTCCGGAAATTCGAAGCAAAATTGTCCGGTATTTGAAGCATCCCTTATACTGTGTCCGGATTTCGAAGCAAGCGATGTTCAACGTTTTCGATTATATTAGCTATTTCGTGCTCACAAAATGTCATTTTCAGTACAGTACATCAAATTTCATAAGTTAATCTTGACAGGGTGTGTTATCAATAAGTGTCAAGTACTTAATTCCGTTTGAAATATTCAACTGAAAATTCTGCAGTGCTTATGTGTCCGGACTTCGAGTCAAAACGGTACTACTGAATGGCTGGCTGGCTTTCCCTGAGGCATGGTTACTTGGGTCGCCCTCCGCTTTGATCGAGAAGGCGCCTTCTCCAGATGAATCCTTTAATTAATTCCAGTCTAATCACTATCTGAAGCGTTAAGTGCCTCCTCATAATTGTTACAAAACACAGAACAAAATAAGATTTGTTTTCGAAATTTTCCTAAATCATTTCTACTGTACTACTGTACTAAATCATTTCTACTCTTTCATTCCAAGAACAGAATTGATTCTGCGATAATGTGTCGTCTGTAACCCACAGTGTGGAAGATGCATCAATAAATATTTTCACTTTGTGTCAAGTTTTCATGCAAATGGGAAACATTGGTGAAAGCGAGCATCATATTTATGCTACTTCCATATTTCGCTTGCATTTCAAATGTCCAAAACCCCACCCACGGTTGCACTTTTTGTAGTTTCCAATTTATAGTCTATAGTCTAAGCCCGCCGATAGACGACAAACGTGTACCGTGCGGTGGGACTCGGCCAGGTGAATCGTTCCGCCGGAGTAATCCGTCCAGAGCGTTGGGCTACATGACATGAATTTCCGGTTTTCGTGAGCGAACCACTCGATGTCGGCTCGGCTGTGGCGTCCGCCCGTGACACGTAATAATAATGAATAGTTTTCGTTCGGTGCAGTGAACCGAAAGCACCGCCCCGATAGTATCGTGCGGGTTACGGATAAACGTTGGTGCCCTGGTGGGCGGCTGGGTGGGTGTTTCCATACATTTTTCCAGCACTAGACCAACTAGAGGTTTGAAATTTTAATATGCGAATAATATAGCGATAATTAAAATGTTAATTACAAACTATTTCGTGCGCTATTCAGGAAATGTTAATGCATGGTGGTTGTGCGAGTTCCTGCTTTAGGTGGAATTTTTACTCATGTCTTTTTATTAGAAATTTCACACACGGCGTAACAAGAAGGATCCCATGCATTCAGAAATATTTAATTTTATGATTGGGCCCGCGCGTAAAATCTTCTGTGGTGATAGTTTTATGTCAATTGCATAAATAAAACATTATAAGCACCCAATGCTGAAATCTATTCAACATCCTGAAAACATCTGTCGTTTCCAGACGAATGGATCGGAGTGAACTCAAGCCACAACCTATAAACACAAACATTAAGATCTATGATTCCGACCCTGAATTAGTCGGTTATGTTCAGTCAATGTAAATTTGAAGAAATCCGTAATACTAGATGTGAACGAATCGTTTTGTAATTTAAGAAATTGAACGTAAGCAATCGTGTCAAGTAAAATTAAACGCGAAACATTTTACCATTTAAAGTATTGAAAAGAGTAGCTATGTGAAGGTAAATTATTGAAAGTTTGAACTATTTTACCCACGTGCTTTGTTTTAGCCGCTTCCACTTATTTCAATCGCACCGTTCGCTAGTTGAGGCTGGGCGTATTTTAAATCATACTTCATGTTAGCTTTATGTTGGTTTATGCGAGGCATTTTTTTCATTGGAGATAACTTTTTTACCTGTACAACAATAAATATAATTTAATAACAAACCACGATCAACGATTATCTGCTTTGGCACCTTTGTACCAAAGAAGCCGTACCTGACACCGTTTTGTTGCACTTTTGTTACCTATATCGCTTTGTGCTCTATTCGATAATTGTGATGAACCTTAAAGTAAATCCTTTCCCTATTTTTCCTCAAAGTTATAATTTCAACAAAACTAGTGATTGCGAGACGTGTGATACAGCTTCCTGAAGGAATTTATTACATCCAGGAATAATTGAATCATTTGTTTGAGAAACTACGTATATCGATTTAACACAATTTCGAAAAAAAAAACAAAAAACTGTTTCTGAACAAATTGGCAACGAATTTTTTTCTTCGATACAATAGTTTTTGGCAACACTCAACACCCTGGCACACTTCCAGTGTGAAAAATGCAAGTACATAATACTCCATAATTACTCTTAAAAGTGCGTGCACATATGTGGACGATGATTCAGAATATATAAAAATCTCATTTTGACCGAAAATGTCACATTTAACACAACTTAACGCTTTCAGATAGAATCGGATTTTATACCTTATTTCAAACAAAATATTTGCATAACACAATCCAAAGAACGAATTGATTGATGGGATTGATTTGCATTACCAATTTGTTTCTTCTCAATAATTCTTAATTCTCACTGAGAATGCTGTGCGGCATCGAATTTAAAATATCGTTTTTCGTGTTACAGAATCAAATTGACTTAATCAAACAAAACATCATGATTGAGCCCAAACGTCACCTAAACAAAACAACGTGATTGAGCCTAAAAAATCGTGATTGAGCCTAAACGTCATTGTTGTATAAAC